>NC_092458.1:53613647-54228716 GCF_047495875.1 Pithys albifrons albifrons
TATTTAATATTCAAATTTGCATCATTCCTCCTCAAAGAGATTTCTGTCCCTGTTGAAACTCTCCTGGATAGCTATGGGATTGAACAGGAAATGTCAATTACTTTTGCAATAGCTGGCAATAACATTTTTATTTTTATAAGTGGAAGAGAATATTAATCAAAAACCACAGAGAAGTTATGTAGCTGCTGATTTGGATAATTTTTTTCTAAAAAAGGCATTATGACTTCTTATTTTCTTATCATTTTCATTTATTTATTTTTACACTTACGTAAAGAATATTTCTGCTAAGATATAAATTAGATGATCCAAGGAATGTAGCTCTACTAATGTTTATACATATTATGCTATAATACTACTAATGAAAGGGATGGGTGGGGTTTTATTCTCTTGTTCTGACAAGTCTCATCTGTTTTCTGTTTTTCTGACAAGTCTCATCTGTTTTCTGTTTGTCTGTTGCACACTGTCTGGTCTAGGTACTGAGTTTGTAAAGGTAATGGAAGAAACTTGTGAGTTTGGAGAAACACTGGATTATCTGACACGGTATGCCCAGCAAGACACTCTGAGCAGATTTAGGAATAAATTGAGGAGGTAAACCTACTTTAAGTAAGAATTTGTGTTTGGAAATTGCAGACAGAACCACACATAGAACCATAGATACTCCTATAGAACAATATAAAGATGAAACTAATATAACACAATTTAATGTGGATGCCACAATTTGACTTGGAAAGGTTGAGATCCCTCAGTGGGTTAACTAACACCTTCTTCGCTTTTTTATTTCTTCTGCTTCAATAATCTAGTACTTCTTTGTATTCTTCCATTCTTCTTTATGCGTTTCAGGTATTTTATTCATCTTTTATACAATATGCTAATTTACTCTTCACTAGTCTCTGTTTAAAACTCTAAGTAAGATATTGCTAGCATTCAACCCTTGTTAATCCAGTGGCAATATTTTTGAGTCAAACTCCTTCATATATCACCTTCATTCAGTCTGCCACCAAGTAATAATAACAATCGCACTTCATGTTGCTCCCTCTTTATCAGATAAGCTTTATTGCTTGGTGTTGTATGCTGAGTGCTGACAGACATCAGGAACTGGACTCATAAAATGTGCGAAATCACTTTGACACATATCTGGTCAGACACTTAATTCAGACTGCTTTCTTCGCTATAAAACTCTCTTTCTATGGAACATCAACTATTTGAATATTTCTCTATATAATATTTTGTTTCCTGGAATAGTGTGATGTAGTGTGTATACTTATTTTCTTACTCAATAGAGTGAATGCCCTGAGAAGTAATCTGTTGATAAAGAAATGTCACAGCTCAATGAATATTACAGAGCTAAGGTAGGGAAACAGTGCAAGATTGCAGAGTATAGCAGAAAGATCTGGTTGTTCTGCAGAGAGTTGATGCATGTGGGCCTTTAAATACTGAAGTCGTACCTTTGTCATATTATCACCAGCTTCAGTAATAACTGGACTGTTGTTACAGTAAAATCAAAAGTGAGCAATTCAGATCTATAGAAAAACCCTGTGAGACTTAGCTATCAGTCAGAAGCAGCAAAGAGCTCAGCTGCTGCTGGCTGATAGGGAGGTGGTTTACTCCCCAAGAATTCACATAGTAGGAATTCACAGGACTCTGCAGGGGCATGAAAACAGCCAGGATGAAATAATATAAACATGGGACTTGTGAGAGATAGGTTTTAACCAATTGAAGTATCTGGCGTGGTGGTGTGTTAACTCTTTTAGCCAATAAGCTGCAGTCCTAAGCCTATATAAACTGTGTGCTTTGTGTAATAAAAGGTCTTCACTTTGAATCTCATAGATTGGTGTGAAGTCCAATTCCTCCGCCGTTTATTTTTAGTTTACTTTACTGGACCAGGGCCTAGTTTTGGTCACTCTCCTATTGATATGCAAACATTATTTGAATATTCCCTTATAAAGTTTACCAGTACATGTACAGGTATTGACAGTCTTTTTATTCTTTGTTTGCTATCTTTTACCTCTTAGTAAGAGATTTTAAAAATACATGAAAATTAGGCTCTTTTTAGTTCTCCATCAATTTCATTTTCTCTCTGGCTCATAAACTTGGATTTAAAATAACAAAACTAAACTATTTTTACTGTCTTTTTATTCTATTTTCCTTCTAATCAGGACTAAAGTTTCAATTTTTTTCTCTGTCCTCATCAATTTCAAAGCTGTTGCAGTGTCTTAACTTTATATGTCCTACTTGCTAGTGAATTAAAGACTTCAATTTTCTGTATTATGTCTGCAAAGAGTTGAGTGACTCACAAAAGCCCTTAAAAATGCTGAGTATTTCTAGCAAGCTTGATAATAACAATTTTTGAATAGAAGGTTATGACTGAATTTGTAATCCCTAGCCTTCACCTGCATGTACACTGTCCTCCCTAACTAAAAGCTGGCATGGGATCTTAGTTGTCGTAATACTACCAAGGTCAGTATCTCCAGACAAAGGGGAAAAACATTAATGGTACAAAATTCTTTGTCCAAGGAAGGCTTTCTATATATTTTCTATCTATCTTTGCAAGTAGAGGCTCTGATCTTGATGTAAAAGGGACTCTTGGAACAACCACTCAAATCTTCCTCTTTAAGCAGTAGTATTTTTTGTGGACTAGTTAGTAATTTGGCTTCTAGCATCCTTGTAGGACTTTATCAAATAGACAGGAATATGTAGTTAATGTATGCTTCTATATCTAGGGTACTTAGAGCCAGACAGGTTTTGGTCATGCCCAGAGATAAATATCTGGGGTACCTAAGGACCTTCATTAACAAGAGGAATCATTGTGTGAGTTATGAGGATTTTTTTCTTTTAATTCAATACATTTAAATCTTTAGATTTTGATACCCTTTAGATAATCATTGTGGAAGAGGATTTTGTTGGAGTGTTTTGAAAATGTCCCATTACTGCCAGTTTCTAATCACATTATGTAGTCTATTTGGGAGCAAAATTCCACAGCATTAAAAATATGTCATAGCATATAACTATTCTTTTTTTAATGATCTAGGGAAACTACATCCATGAATCCCTGATAGTTTCAGACATAAGTGGAGTCACAGGGAATTTTCTTGTATTCTGAGGTAATATTGAATCAGATGGGAGAAGAGGTAAAAGAGTAATTTTAAAACCTCCTATATATGATGAATGAAGTTAACAGGTAACTGAAAAAAAAAAAACCAGCAGAAATCAACAACAACAAAATCGTCAGGCAACTATGTACTACTGTAGAGAGGCAGATATTAAGAGTGGATTAACAGAAGATCTGTTACAAAACATAAATATAAATATAAACATATATATTATACGAATAAAATGAAAATGTAAGAATAATGACATAATGAAAAAATAAGTAAGAACAGAAACACAGAAAATGAGATTCATAAATAAAATAGAAATGGGAAGCAGGTGGTACAGAAATGTTGTGCCAGCTTGATAGCCAGCAAAGTCTGGTAGTGCAAGTATTGTGACCACTGAGAAGTGCTGTTGTATCAGTAAATACATGAAGAGAATATATGATGATGAAACGGAATTTATAACATTCTTGATTTAAACAGACACTTTGCTTGGAACTGTCTTCTCCTTAAATTTCAACCATAAAACAAAATTGACTGAGAGGGACCTCATCAATGTCTCTTAAGTATCTGAAAGGAGAGTGTCAAGAGGATGGAGCCAGGCTCCTCTGGTGGTGCCAAGCAATAGAACAAGAGGCAATGGGCAGAATCAGGTGCATGGGAAGTTCCAGCTGAATATGAGGAAGGACTTCTTTACTGTGTGGGTCACTACATACAAGAACAGATTTCTCATATGGGTTGCTGAGTCTCCTCACTGGAGATATTCAAGAATTGTCTGGACACAATTCTGTGTAATGTGCTCCAGGATGACCCTCCTTGAGCAGGGAGGTTGGACCAGATGACCCACTGTTGTCCCTTCCAACCTTACCCATTTTGTGATTCTGTGATAATATATACAAAATGCAAATAGCTGATAACTAGGAAAGGTGGGAAGCAAGACTAAAGCTCATACTAACTGATGCACCTTACAACTAGGTTCAAACACTTGTGAAATTTAATCAGTATGAGGGGTGAATCCTCATATTTACTTGTTGTCAGGATGTCGGTGCAGAACTAGACACATGAACGATACCTCTAGGATGTGTAGTTAGAGAAAATTCCATGCAAGTTCCCTGCAATGAAGCTTGGAAGAGGGAAGGTGAAGACAGAGTCAGTAATGCCTTGGCACTGTAAATTAGGATGCTTTCTTCTAGGGGCCTTGGGAATGACAGAAAAATTTCCCTGAAAAGACACTGTGTATTACTCAAAAAAAAAATGTAATTACAACCCGTAGCAGGTAAGAACTTCAGATTATTATCCGCAACAATAATGGACCAATGAACTACGCATGTGGACAAAAGCTATATGCTAAAGGACTGAAGAAGACTGAACAAAATTTTCAAGCATAATAACACAGAGGAAGACTTTTAATGGTTATCCCAATGAAACACCAAAGAGCAAGAAGTTAATTCTTTTTAGGACTTTGTGTGGCATTGAATTGACTTGGATCTTTGTAATGGATATGGCATCATCTGGGATAACACTTTCATTCTTTTGTCAGTAGCAAGATAATAGCTTTTCTTAAGGCATGATTTATCTCATCCTAGAGTACATTTCTAAAATAGATGCCCAAATATGCCTGTTTCTTATGTAAATTGTTTAATAATAATCATAATACCACCACATAAATTTCTTTTCAACAAACTTCACTCTGAAGATGTGGTAAAATAACACTTTGCTCCTTCAGGAGCATGAATTTCTTAATTTTTTAAATTTTAAAATGGAGTGAAAAAATCATGAAAGTGGAGAATGTCACTATGTAGGTTTTTGTGTTTTAAGAATGCTGACAAAAGCAGTTAATATTTTAAGAGGAAGGGCATGCTGACAGAAACATTGCAATTCATCTGAACATAATTTATATAGCTTATATTTTCCAGTCACCCCTATCTAAGAAGCAGTACAAATGCATATGCTTTACAATATACATTCTGGTCCGCCATATAGACACTACTAATTTGCAGTAAATCTACTTCCAAAAGATTCAGTACCCTTCTCCTTACTCTGTGCATTTCCTGTTTTGTGGATAGATGTTTTTATTTTCCTTTTGATGTTTATGTACCTGTTCTGTAACTGTATGACACCTTCCTTGCTGTAATCTATTCACTATAATGGAGTTATTCTTTTAACGGGATCATTCCCAGAGTTATTTCCACACAAGTATAGTCTGCAAAGTCTGTATGTTTTCTTTTTATCTATAATCTAAAGAAATCTTTATATTTGTTGTGCATATTAATAAAAAAAGGATCTGTGGCAGCAAAAGAATAAAATCATATTATACATACACAGCAAATTGAAGTCATGAATGGATAATCAACTTTAAATCAAAATGGCATAACTGCAGGAGGCATGAGTCTACATTGATGGATAGTCTTCTTGCTCTGTACTCTTTCAGCATGCCAAAGTAGCCACAAACTTGTCCCATGACGCTGGATTTGTAACTGCTTTGCATCACTGCACAGCAGTTGCAGTACTCTGGCACATCTGCCCCTTATCTGATGCAAACTGATGCAGGAAGTGAAACTTCATAAAAATGTCTCAGATTTACATTGGGAAGACCAGACAAATGTATTTTTTACTCAAGTTTACATTGTAGTACTTACATTGCTTACTTAATGCCTGACCTTTTTTAGTGTTCACATTTAACATCTTCATGATTCACTTGTACATTTTCATTGCTTATTTTTTTAATATCCTTTTCTGATAAACAATATTTTATTGATTCAGCTGCAGATTTTAGTGCCTAAAAATGTACAAATATTGCCTCTGTGTTACACTGCATATTTTGATGTTCCAATTAGATATTTTATGGATCCAGCTGCATACTTTGGTGATCCAGTTGGATTCTTGATTTTCAGTAAAATTGGTAGTCACACCATGTTCTGTGTTAGTTAAAGTCATTACAGTATTTCAATAATCAGTTTGAGGAAACAAACAAAAAAATCTCCAACAAACCTAAAACCTACCTGGTTTTTGGTTTGTTTTTGGTTTTTTTTTGGTTGGTGGTTTTGTTTTGTTTGAGGTTTTTTCATGTTTTTTTGGTTGTTAGGTGGGGTTTTCTTCCTATAATATGCCATACTACAACCAGAAGTTTTAGGTAAGTCAAGAAAATTTGCTTAGTTATGATGAAAACACAAAAAAAAGAGCATCAGTTAGTCATAAATATTTTGGGAGCCTTATAGATTCAGGCAGGCTGTTCAGTGTACTGCACTTGGACAAACATTTAGTAGGTAATTCAGGCTACCATAAGACTTTCTGGTCTATCTTAAGCACAGAATTTACAAGACTTATAGGTTTATTTAATGTATCAAGGATATATTAATTGTGTATCTTAAATATTCCATTAATGGAGAAAATTCCTTTTTCTGTTTAGGAATTCCACTATATTGGGGTGCTGTGCACTACAACAGTCATCAAAGGGTTTCTTTTTTAAGAATTACCACACCTTAAAATTGAAAGCATATTTACAGTTTGCTGTATGTTTTCTGCAATTTACATTCAGACAATATCAGTGTAAATGTTATATCAGAGACATATATAAAGATACAAAAAGGAACCAGAGGCATGAAAATGTCTCTGCTTTGGTCACGCTTCAGAATGGATTGTGCATATCCTTTTCAGCTCCAGAGAACTGTTCCTTAATAGAAAGAAACAAACAGAAACAAGCAAACCTCTACAGCTCTTTTTTTCTTCTGAAATATTCACAGTCTACCACAGTCCTTTACATCACTCTGTCTGTTAGACAATGAAAAATGTTTCTTAAACTAGTCATAACCTTTCTATAGCCCAAGACAACCTGTGGAAGGATAGGTGCGCTTTAGCTCAGCTCAGTACTTAGCACATGCAATATGTAGATCACCACTGTCAATCCCGCTTTCCTCATTTGGCTGTTCTCCTAAAGAAACTTATATTTTCAAAGATGAGTTTCTTTAAGGTAGCTTAAGCAAAAGGTATGGAACTGATTAGTAAGAATAATTTTATTAAATGTGATGCATCAGATGCAGTCACCTATGATGTGATCTTAAGCTCATAAACCCTTTCTTTCTAATGTCTTACCAAACATCTTTCCTCTTTATCCTAAATGCCAGGCTTTAAACCAATATTTCTGCCACTGTAGCTGAAATTCACACAGATATCACTATAATTTACTATACCGCATACATCACAGTCAGTTTTCTTTGCAAGGGTATTTCAGACCTTCTTGCTATCTTCCTGTCAGTAGTGGCATTTCTACTGATTTCACAGCAACTCTTACTACTTCACCTGGGATTATGTCTCCTTTGATAAGAAGTATCTGGCTTCCTCCACCTTAAGCATACTTATAACTTACTCTGGTTTCTGTTGTGCATTTCCCTGGACAATCTACAGTTAAGTTTCACTTTTTACCAGTATAGGACATTATGGGTGCAGAAGCTTTGCTGATCCACACAAATACTGGGTATTATAAGACTGTAGATAAAAGCTAAGCTCATATCTGATTAGTTTCAGTTTTATTCTCTCTCTTTACACATAGGGAAGTTTCTATTTTTTCCCATTTTCTGTTGCTGAAAACTAGTTTCTAAATGTTTATGGGACTTTGTATTTATTTGTTCAGTTTTTATGAGTTTCTTAAACTTCTATAATATTTTTCACAGTGTGACACTAAGAAAAAAATCAGTAATGCATCATTGACAATGGATTCTTTACTTTTATAGCATTAAAGTATATAATTCATAGATATTTCCTAAAACTACTTCCCTTGTGCTTTGGCAAGTTCCATAATTACTGGTGGTAAAAAAAACCAGACGGATGCTGAACTTGTTAAATAAATTTTTCCCTACATGGGTCGTAATATAAAAGGTTAATGTGGAAATAGGGTGGGGAGAAGATATAATCTTTGCCCCTCCTGCCTGGACAGTTAAAAGCATACTTTACAGACTTTTGCTGTCTTATGCCAATTGCACAAACTTTCAGTAGGCATAAAAACTACTTACATATGAAAATTATTCTACATGTGGATGTAGTTTAACAAAGATGATGACTTCAGCTGGTGGAGGCTCTTGGGGTCTTTTCACTGCCTTGCCTCCATAGCAGTTCAAGTACATTTCCCACTTTCATCAGTTTTTCCTGCCTCTGGGTCTCCATTTCAGCAACTTCCAGATATTTTTTTTGGCCACCTTCTAATTCTGTTTCTTCAGCTTTAATTCCAGTTGTTTCTGTTACATTGTGGGTTTTGCTAACAGCCCTTGAGTATCCAGGTTGCTACTGACTGGGCCAGCCTCAGGCTGCTCATCTGGGATTGACTTTGTGTTAGCAACCTCTTTTTCCCCTGGTCATGCAACTTCAGCTATAGTATAAATTCCTTGAGGTTTTATCCATTACAGTGTATGCTCCTCTCTCAAAGCTCTTCATGTTCCCTTTTACTAAATTCTCAAAAAGCTCACCACAGGCTAACTTGTTGTATTCATATGGGTTTGTAGTATCTGCTTCATGGTTTATAGTATTCCCTACACAACATTATTCTCAGATGGAATACAGATGTGCAAAACAAAAGTAGCTTCTCAAAATGAACAAAATGAAACCTTTATCAAGGCTTTCTTCTGCAAATATCCATCTCATTCTCTGAAAGAGGCTTTAGCTTGTATTTTATACTATCAATTCTCTACTTGAACAGAAAAGCAAATTCTCACCAGTGTCAGGGATAGGTCATGATTCAAATTGATGGATGAAAGAAATAAATCTCATCAATGATGTTATTATGCTTACCATAACTGACAAAAAGTTTAATTCTTACGCTTAGTGGTATGTGGCTTTCCAGCCTCAGGCAGCTCCCTATCATTTATGACTCTCACACAAATGCTAATTTTGGGACTTGATGCAGCATAGTACTGGTCAGGAAGTTGGCAGATGACATTCTGAAGATAACACACAAGGTTCTCTTGTACTCAACTCCATGATCTAGTCTTCAGACAATCAATTAAATCCCTGAAGATCTGTTGCAATGGCAGCCAGAGATGCTCTGACATGCTTAGAACATAATTTATTGCCCTCATAGAATGGGTAAGGTTGAAGGGCACTGTAGTGGGTTCTTGGGGTCCCCTTACCCCAAACAAGGGGAAAATGTGAATGATGGTCAGAAGAGCTCAGGCACAGCAGGGATCAGAAGGCTTGATCAAAAGGTTTACAACTTAGTTTCAACTAAGAGAGTTTATTTTTAGTAACATCAACACCTTTTATATCCTCTTATATCTAACATGTCATGATATTATTGGTTAACCAATTCACCTCACATACATAGAAGCATCCCATTGGTCACAAGACACCACACACTCTACAAGTAGCTCTGTTCTCTTTAAGGGAGTACTCTAAACTGCTTTCTTTCAGGGATAGACACACTGTCATCCCGCCTCAGTGGGTCATCTGGTCCAACGTCCCTGCCCGAACAGGGTCATCCAAAAGCCCATTGCACAGGACCGATCCAGTCTATTTCCCTTAGATGTACCAAGCATGTGGTCCATGATGTTCTTGATGTTCTTAAATATCAGGTAGGTCTCACACGCTCGGTGGTTGTTTACTGAGTGATTTTGACCTTCAGAATCAAGAAGCAATTCCTTGCTTAATAAGTGGCAAATAGCAAGAGAAAAGGAAAAGAAAAAAAAAAAGGATGGGTTTTACTGGTTGTGAGAATGGAAACTTCTGAATACTTCAATTCTTTGGTTATAGGAATATGAAAAAAGAAGGTAAAAAAATAAGTTGAAGATGACATATTTATTTTGCAAAAAAGTCACTCCCTGACTGACACACAAACAGTGGTTTGGATATAGCTCTTGAAAAAAAATTCTTCCTTGCTTTTACATTTTGGTCCCAGATAGATGGACACCAAGTTGAGAGAGAAAGCACTAATATATGGCTTTCTGCCAGGACTCACTTTTCAGGTGAACTCTGCTCAGTTCTTTATCAACAAATAAAGTGTAAGAGATCTTCAAACAGCTCGTATGGCCCCAAAGATGCCTCATCATCAGTGTTATGGGAAGCATTTCAGAAGCCAGTGCTCACTCAAATGAGTCAGACATGCATTGTATAGAAAGAACAGCAGGTCTATATTCTTGCTCCAGATTGTTTTGATAAGATGCCAGTCTGTTCAACAGCTGCCACCAAAAGCCCTGAACACACAACTGTTTTTACCTAATCCTTTTTTTTCTCCCTCCCAAGATTGTAATCTATGTCTTTTCATCCTTTCTGCACTGAATCTGGTTTAGCTGATTTCAAAATCTGGACAATTTTGGGGGCAGTGTTTTTTCACCCTTCACTTCAGGACTAGATATAGCCTATGATAAATATAGATATTGCTTGTTTACTAACTATGTGGATTATTTTGATTTTCCAGCCATTGAACCTTAGGGAGTAAGAGAAGAAACGCCAACAAACAGCAATGAGACAGTGTGCTGATAGTTTTAAATGAAATTTCCAAAGGATAAGTAAGCTTTGAAATGTCTGCTACATTCAGTTAAGTCTGCACATTGATTACATCTCTGTAAATGTGGGATAAGTGCAGTGTAAAGGTCAGCAGATCAAATGTGTAGTTTAATCAGCAAATTATGCAAATGAACACAAATGAAATATACCATTCAACTGTTAAGATCAGCAAGGCATGCAACTCTATTAGTGAAGTGCTTTAGTGCTGGCCATCTTAAATATACATCCAATTAACTAAAGTTGAAGAAAACTCAGTTGGTGGAGGAAATAGTTAAAAGAGTTTATCAGCCAAATGTTTGGCCCACCCAACACTTACTGTAATGTACCTATCTAAATTATAATGAATTAAAATTAGCAAAATTGGTAAAAATTGACAATAGCAACCACAACATAACTGCATCTAAGCTTTTTTCTCTGTCACTGGAGGGTGAATATCAATTAGTAAGTGGTGAAACGATACGACTACTTGAAATATGCTCAGTGATCAATGAGGTGGAATTTATGAAAATTCAACAACTACTGTACATGGCTCAAGTAGCAAGTTCCCTTTCAGCTCCTCATTTAGGTCAAAATCAGTGAAGCACTTAAGTACATCCATAACTTTAGGTGTAGAAGTAGTATCTTACAAGTCTTTGTTCTCCTGGTTCTGCTGATGTCATGGAAGTAGAGACCTGGAATCAGGGCTCAATTGTGGTAATTACAGTTTGCAGATATAAAGATTCAGCATGTGAAACACTAGCATTTTTTTCCCCTCATAATTACAATTGTTAAGTTAGAAATTTTGGATTATATCCCAGATATTATTACATAGGTGAATGGGTTTCAGAAGTTCATAGTATAAACAACAGTGAACAGTGTTAAGAAAAATGAAGAGCTTTTTAAACATCTAGAAACAATAATAAAAATTTGCAAAGAAATAGTTAGAATTCTTAGTTTGATTAAATTTCATGGAACAGACAATGTTCATCTCTCTTTGCCTTTTTCTGTAATATTTAAGTCACTGTAACGTTATTTTGCATGTTGGAAAGTAAACAGCTTTTATTTAATGCAAGTGAATAGAAGTGTTGTATAGGTTGAGTTTGCAATGGTGTTTAGTTTGGAACAGAGATGTGCTTTTCAAATAATTTCTCAATGATTCCTGCTGATTTTGATTCAGTTTGATGCCTTGAGAGACCACAGAAAACAGGACTCCAAGCCAACTTAGTATTTAGATGAGATATTTAGAAGGTCCTTTAAGTTCCAGGCCTAGGGCCTACAGGAATACATATTGATGCACACACTGAACACTAATTTTATGGGGTTTATAATAATGTCCATCCAATCCCCGTTCACCTTTCCCTCAGTCCTGCCCCATCCTGCCCCTGCCACGCGCATCAGGATTTGAGTCTAGGGGAGAGTGGGACCCTCTGTTCATCATCCTTCATCTTCCCCATAGCATACAGGGGTTCTTGGAGGCCTTCCAGTGTTCTGAGCTTTGAGGTCAGTGTGCCAGTGTTTATGTCTCATGGCACAGGCCTTAAGTTATTATTCAGCCTTCTACCTTGAAAAGTAGTCTAAACAACTGAAGGAATTTTTAGGAATTGATATGGGATAGGGGTTAGAATGCATAAGCATTGAACTTAAGTGCTAGAAATACTAATACAATAAAATCTACATTTTACTACAATTACTTCTAAAATCTATAAAAATCAAAAATTAAAAATCAAAAAACCCCTTAGGCATCAGTTCATATCAGGGAAATTGTTGGAGCACAGCTGGATTTCTTTCAGATGGAACTGTTGGAGAATGTCCTTCAGAGACAGACCTAATGCCTTCCTGTTGCAAATGAGTGTTCCCCATCAGAGATAAGACTAAAGCTAGGTTTTATTCAACTAAAGGAAAAGGCTAGGGGGAAACCCACCCCATATGAGCATCGTGCTAACATTAGTTTTTCAGCAACAATTCTTTGGCTTTAGAGATCATCTTCTGTTATTGTTTGCTTCTTGCTAACATATGTATAATTAGAATATACCAAAGTTTAATCCTCCCTATTGATGTGCACAATCCTAGAGCAATAACTTGTCTCCATATGTTGGGATCTCTGAGTCCGATGACAAGTGCCTCCATACAGGCATACAGATGGGAAAAGAAGGTAAAAAACCCAACATTTGGGTTGGGTTGGGTTTTTTCTAGAAATATATTCTGAATCAGCCAGACAGTATTCTGTATAAAGGACACCAGGACTGTCAGGCTAGTATAGAATCATGGGTACTCATATTTATGTATAGATGTAGATTACCTTAGTGCTAGCAGAGGATTGCAAGTAGTTTCCAAAAGTGACTGAGGTGCTTTTCCTTGCTCTTCCCATTCCCATTCTTTTCCCTCTCTGAATTCCCTTACCTTTTTGCCATGGAATTTTTGACGTGATAAATGATGCAACTCAATCAAGCATTTATGGTACACAGTGGGCAAAATAAAGACTCCTACACGTAGGCACATACCATTATTATAAATGTTTAAATCAACACTTGCATTTTAGTGACTGACTTTTGCTAGTCAGAAATTTCTGTTTGATGAAACAACTGAAAAATAAATTGAAGCTTTTCACTGCAGACATATCTAGAAAAATATGCTTTTTACAACTGCAGATAACTTGGCTTATATGAAGAGTCACCTGGAATTTTTACCGGATCTATGACTTGTGTATCTTGTCTCCCTAGAGAGCCGTTATCAGGGCAAGGTTTAAGTGTGACCCTGTTGTGAGATTGCTTGCAAAAAGTGAATTTCTGAGCAATCCAAACTGCTTCAGCTCCGTGAGAATCATGCAGATACTTCAGCTTGCAAGGACACACACCTGCTGTTTGTCCGTTAGGCAACGGTCACTCCTTGCAAATGTTTTCATGAGAACGTCTCAGCTGCCTTCCTGATCTCTGGACATGGACCTCAAAACATCGGGATGAGATAATGCAAATACTGGACTTGTGAGATATAGGCTTTTAACCAATTAGAAGTTCTAGGGTGTTGGGGTGAGACCTTTTTAGCCAATAAGATGTACCTCTAACCCTATATAAACCGTGTGCTGTGTGAAATAAAACGTCTTCACTTTGAATCTCTTAGTTTTGTACTGTGAAGTCCTTTCTCTCCGCGAAAGTTTGTTTACTTTATGACCCTTCTTCTCTCTTCTGCCTTCACTGCAGAAGTAGCCAATAGCCTATCCAATGGAACAGTTCTAGTCCTCTCTTTCTTCTTCTTGAAAAATTTCACTTGTATGAGTGTTTATCTCCACTCTGCACCCTTCCACACCTAGATTATGGCATCTGTCATGGTGAAACCAAAGCAGAGTAGAGAGAATTCAGGGAAAATGTTGCTTAATTTGAAACAGTAGAAAACATTTTTTGAAAAATAAAATCTATATTCATCAATCATTATTGATGAACCCTTTAAAATATGCTGGGTACTTGTCAGATCAAAGATTCTATTTCTTTTGTTGTATTACATAGTTTATTTTGCATCTTAAAATTTTACCCGTGGATGAGTAGTTTGACAAATTGACCCATTCATCCTTGAGTCAGCACACAAAAGATCCTTCCTTTAAAAAAATGCAGTCAGGAGTCATGATGGTGATTCAAAACATATAGTTTGAAGTGATCAATTGCTTGGTTACTCAAGGAACTATTAAAATGAACATGAGTAGATAATCACCAATAGTACAGCCTATTTTTGAATAGGAGACCTTAGGTACTTTTTCAAGGACTTAGATTTGTTGATATGGTCTGGAAATCCCATTCCATTATTCAGAAAAATAGAGAAAGGGATAAGAACACTATGCTCCTCCTCCTCCTCCTCCTATATAATAAATGGCGTTTCAGTTTTGACACAGATGCAGATAAATATACACCAGTCTGTCAAAATATCCCTATACTGTTACATTGCTGGGGTTAGTTAGAGATGCTTATGACATGATTTGTGCCTTAAATGTCAGGGACGAAACATTTGAAAATAGAAATATTTTTTTATATTAAAGAATGAGAGAAGAATACTCCAAGAAGGAGAAAATAGTACTTTCTTTCACCTTGGTGTAAGTTAAAATGGGAAGAAAAACTCTTTGAAGATCTAGATCCAGGTCAATCTAATCCTCTATGTATGAAGACAGAAGTAAAATTGTATGCCGTAAAAGGATTATTTTAAACTCAGACAAAAGATAGCCTGCCAAAATATGCATATATATGCATACATATGTATGTATATGTAGATATGTTGAAAAGGTTTTTCAGTAGAGAAATAGTATTTAATCAGATTTTGAGTTGTTAAATTTCAAGAAGTCTGAAAACATAAATCTAGCTCTCGATCAGGCTTTTGGTGAACCCTTTAGTGCCCATTTAACTATCCTGCCTCACACATGAAATTTTCACTAGTCCCTCCCTTCAACTTATTTCTGTCTTCTTTTGTCTCCAATTTCATCCAGTACAATGCTATTCTGAGGATGAATTTTGGGGGGGAGGGGGGGGGTTTAAGGTCTCTCTAAGGCAAAGCATAGCCTGTTGAAATGCCATTCTGTCACACACCACAGAGAACAAGCTGACAGCATTTACCTTTGTTTCAAGGAAAGAGTGGTATTGTCCATCTGTTCCAGCCTACAGAGTATAGGGGAAATAGATGTGCCTTATGGAGCTATATTTCCTTCTGAACAGTCCAATAAATGGGAACATTTGGATGAAATACCCTTTGACTTTGTTTCTTTAACCTATTTGTGACTGTGTGTTCTTGTGGAAGTAACACAAAGCACTTGTGCAGCATCCAGACTACAAATGAGGTATGTCTCAATGTAAGCCTAGTGAATGTCCTTTCTGCTTCACACAGGTCTGGCCACTCATTAAGGGATATGCTGTCTCCCTGAGCAGCATGGAACATCCTTTGCACACATAAGCAAAATAGGCTTTGTAGCAATATTCACTATGGGAGCAAGGTCTGTGTGTACATTTGCCTGTGCATGTGTCTGTCTCTTCCCTGTTCCTGTGGCTTTTGAATATATTGATTTTATCCAGATTTGACAGAGTATTAGAGGTATCAAAGATAATTAAGTTCCAGTTCCAGTTTCTTGCACTTTTCTCGGTTAGCAGCTGGTGTCCTTTGGCTCTCTATTCTAATTTTTCATCTAAAGCATGCTAAGTGCTTTGATATTCAGAGAAGCTTATAAGCCATCACAGTCTGAGCAGAAGTTCCTGTTGGTTGATTTTAGTGAAAGCCCCCACTACTATCTCCAAAATAGCATGTTGAGAGGACTACAAGAAACAAACAAACAAACCTGACAAAACAACAAGGCAAAGTGGATTGCTCTAGTGTTTGAGGTGATCAGTTAAAAAATACAACGTGGGTTCAGAGCATTGTCAATCATTTTGTCTGTGTACATTGTATGTGTCAGCTTTCCTCCTGCTACACAGTGTGTTATAGAGAGAAGGGGAGAAGAGAAACTTTATTTTGTACTGATATGGACTGTATTTGTTCCTCAATTGACTGCATTTATAAGACTATTATTCTATGCAATGCAATATTATTGTAAGAAAACAATTTCACAGTCACAATGTCATTTTTTATTTCTTCAGAAAAAGAAGCACTCATATTGGGGAGAGTGATGAGAGAGTAATACAACACAAAATATAAGTCTGTAGATTTCTAAGAAAGAAAGAAAAGAAATGGCAGACATTAAAGAGAAGCAGATACCTGACTGAAGAAACATTTACCATTCTGGTAAACACGTTAGCTTTAGGGTTGAAACCAGCACTTGAAATGTTGATCGTGTCTAGACAGAAGGAATTTATGTATAACTGTTTATTTATTAATTAGGAAAGTAGTTAGACATATTTCTGGATGATCAGTTTGAACAGCAGGTGGCTGATACTGACATAAATGTTGCTAAAGTGCTTCAGAAGTATAGAAGGCAACCACAATAGAAACATCTCCACACATAATTTCATAATGCTTATGCTAACCTTTTATGAAAGTTTGATAGAGTTTAATAGATAAAGAATTATCGAGACTCAGGAAAGGAAGCCTGAGGGTAGTGTAAAGGGTAGTGTAGCACACGACAGATGTCTGAAATCATATAGGAGAAATGTGACTATTGATTGTAGAATTATATAAAAAGTTATTCCTAATTTAAGGAGGTTATATATAAAAAAATAAGTTTGATGGGAGTATTTCTAGAAAGGAAGCAGTATAAATAAAAAGAAAATAATGAAAGAAAGTGGAAAAGGACTTGAAGAAGGAGATTACTGAAAGTAACTTCCTAAAAGGGCAAGTGTGTCATTGTGATGGGTATGATGGATGTTGTAGTTTATTAGTAATACCTTTCTCAGAAGCATAGCTAGGATTTTGTGAAGTGGAGGTGGAATTTGGGTCCAGCATAAACCCAAGTACCAGTACAGATTTGGGACTGACCTACTGGAGGTCATCTCTGCTGAGAAGGACCTATGAATCTTGGTGGATGATGAGTTGACCATAAGCCAGCAGTGTGCCCTTGAGGCCAAGAGAGCCAATAGCTTCCTGGGTGCATTGAGAGTAGCATAGCTATTGGATCGAGGCCAGTGATCCTCCCTCTCTACTCAGCCCTAGTGAGGCCCTATTTGGAATACTCTGTCCAGTTCTGGGCTCCTCAGTACAAGAAAGACAAAGAGCTACTGGATAGGGTCCAGTGTAGGGCCACAAAGATGATGAGGAGTCTGGAGCATCTGTTTTATGAGGAGATACTGTGGGATCTGGTCCTGTTTTGTCTGGAGAAGAGAAGACTCAGAGGGATTCTCAGTAATGTGCATGAATATGTCAAAGGCAGGTGCCAAGAGGATGGTGCCAGACTCTTTTCAGTGGTGGCCAGGAACAGAACAAGGAGCAATGCCCATAAACGAAAACATATGAAGTTCCACCTGAATCTAGGGAAGAACTTCTTTACTGTCCTGGGTTGAGCTGGCAAATCGCCAACTGTCCAGGACAGAGTGAAAAGGGTTCCTCCTCCCCCCAACCAGCTAAGGGGAAAAGAAGAGGGAGAGAGGGGAAAAAAACCCTCAAAGCAGGTTTATGCTGAAACTAACTACATGTATTCATATAGAAAAGAGAAAACTAAGAGGAAATTACAATATAACACACACTGACACAAGTTATGTATAACAAGAAATAATTTCCCACTTCCCAGTAAACACAAAGTCTACCATTTTAACTACAAATCATTCTAGAGAAGTCAATTCTTCAGAGACTGACTTAAGCAGAGAGAAAAGCTAAGAACAAACATTTTACTTCCCTAAGATAACATGATGGTAAGCTGGTGCTCCAGGCTTGGGCCTCCCCATCTGTGCTGGTTTAAAGGTGAACCAGCAGGGGAAATGAACTCACCACGAGAGAGATTATAAGTCAGACCTAAAATTTAATAATAATATTACAATAACAACACTGACACACAAGGGAAATTGCTTTCAACTCACAAAACCCCAGCAGTATAACCCAGTGTCCTGGGGCACAAACCCAAGGGGGTTTGTTTGCCCTTGTGCTGAGACCCCTGTGGTTCCCCCAAGTCCAGAGCAAAAGGAAAAGAAAAACCTGTTGGTGCAGGCGAGGGCTGTGGTCTGGGCGAGAGTGGGGATCTCCTCCTGTCAAGGTCCTGCTGCTGCTCTGGATCCGACGAGAGGTTCCCGAGGTCTTCTTACCCACTACTTATGTACCCTCAGGGAGCACTCAGTCCCTCCCCCTGGGCGGGGACTCACACAATGGGTGATTAACTCTGGGAGCCAGGGGGTGTTGAGCTGTTGATGGCCCATTAGCAGCTCTGCCCCCCTCAGGCTGGGTGTGAAGGTGATAATGGCTCCCTGGGCAGCTGCTGCTAATGGCCCATTGACCTTGGGGAATGAATAGAGGGGGTGGAATACACAGCTTTGATCACCACCACACAGGGTTAGCTGGTCCTTCCTGCTGAACTAGGACACCATCCCTCCTGGGATGGCAGAGTGTCTTGCTGGGACCACAGCTGTGAAGCAACTGAACTAAGCCATTCCCACACACTGGATTTTACACCCTTTGAGATGATGTAGTATGGTATGGAATACAATATTATTGGCTGGAAGAAGTCAGCTGTTACCTAGCTCAGCCCAGCTCAAGTCATCTGACAATTTCAGGCCTAATCTGAACTTTAAAGCCTACCTTCTTGGCCTATTTGGTTAAACCCATGACATTTACATTGGGGGTGGCAGATCATTGGAACAGGCTGCCAAGGCAATCGTGAAATCTCCCTCTCTGGAGATATTAAAAATCTACCTGGATATGTTCCTGTGTAACCTACTCTAGGCAGCCCTGCCTAATGACCTCCAGAGGTCCATTCCAACCCTAACAATTCTGTAATTTTGTGAAAAAAATTAGGAAGGAATGTGTGGACACAAGAGAACGTACATGATTTTTTGCATGATGTGTGGTCCATGTGCTACAGGAAATGTAACTCAGCCTCAGGGCTTGGAGAGGTGGGTGAATGCCCACTTTTCAAGCCTAACTTTAAATGAAGACTTTTATTGCCCCCAAACCACTTCATCCTCTCTTTAATTTCATGTCCTTGATTTACTTGTTTAGTTGTGTGATTGTAAAACCTGCTTTGCTCTTTAATAAAAGTATGTGAAATGGTCAGTGAGTGAGTAACGAAATAATAATCAACAGCTTTTTCAGAATAAATTGAATACAAAGAGCAAATGAAAGAGTGCAATGTCTATTACATTGTTTCCTTCTGAATTAGGTGACCAGTCACCACAGACTAAATGCATAAAAATATTTAAATTCAGAGTCTACACCAAGTAGAATCACAATGTTATAAAAAATCCCAAGAATATGAAATTCATAGAATTGTAGAATAGTTTGGTTTTGAAGGGACCTTGAAGGTCATCTAGTTACAACTTCCCTGCCATAAGCAAGGACTACTTTCACTAGACCAGATTTCTCAAAGCCACACTCAGCCTGGCCTTGAACACTTCCAGGAACAGAGCATCCTCAACTCTTCTGAGCAACCTGTGCCAATGTCCCATCACCCTCATAGTAAAGAATTTCTTTCTGATACCCAATCCAAACCTACTGTCTTTCTGTTTAAAGCCATTGTCTCCTGTTAGACCACTGCATGCCCTTGTGAAAATGCCCTCTTCAACTCTCTTGTGGTACAAATGTGGTAACCTTCCATTCATAGAAGCCAACTGCCATGTCTCTGTGATGCTCTGCAGGTGTGCAAAGTCTCTGGCTTGCTTATTCCCCCTGTTAGGTGCGTTTCCACGAAGATATTTAAGTTGTGCCCCTTACTGCCCCCTTACAGCTGGCTCACTGGCTGGAGTGTCTGGAATTCCTTTGTGCTGCACATTCAGGTGCTCTCCTGCTGACCTGAATTCCCTTTTCTTTTTAGCTCAAGTTTTTACCAATGCATAAGTTGTCTATTTTTCTAAATAGAAACAGTAATAATCTCAGCAGTAATAATTAACTAAATTAAATTTAAAAAGCAAAATACTCAACTAATATAAATGAACATAGTAAATTAGCTCTGAAAGCTTCTAACAGATACTGAAAAAATGACTGAAAAATAGAAGACTGAAATGCCTGCTACATCATTTAATCTGAAAGTATAAATGATGAACTTAATGAAAAGATCTATAAGAATTCGAATTAAATTTTAAAAATTATTTTTCCTAATTATAACAAAATTCAAGCTTTTTTTCTTTCCTCTCCAGATACAGGTATGTGGACTATAATTTTCCTCTTTAATCTGTACGGTGTGTTTTGTCTTTGAATAAATGACTTCTCAGATCTGAGTTTTAATACCATATATTTTATATCACATATCTCTCAAGCTGAGCTCCACTTTTAAAACTTCAATTATAATGTGGGGGTTTCTCATGTGTTTGCGTTTATCAGTATTTTTTATCATATGACTTTTGGAAAACAAGAGATAGGTTTGTGAAGGTGGAAAATACAGATAAAGTTAATTACACAAGCAAAATTTTGTCATTAAAAACTGAACCCATCTGTAAAACCTAGTCACCAGGGAAGTAAGAACCATAAAGAGAAATTGAGAGTAACATACAAAAGAACAGATATGTTGTATTATCTCTGAAACTGAAATATTCTGTGGCAAATTTAAACATGAACAGTATTGCATGAGTCAGCCATATGAAGTGAAATTCCAATATGAATTCCAACAAGAAAAGTGCCTTTAAATACATGACTGCACTATACATTAAAGAGTATCTGAGAGACAACACACCTAAGCAAACAAGGTGCACTTTTGTGAGATAAAATGTCGAATGGCCTCAGGAATGAGCCATTTGAAAGGTTCAGACTTCCCTGTCTCATTTTCTGTCTCTCTTATTACTTTCATTCTTGACATATTATAGCACCAAATCAGCATCATTAATGAACTGATTCCAGAAAAGAAAAAAAAAATTGAAAATATAAGGTTTGTGCATTGTTAACAAATTTGTCACTGAAACCCATTTCCTATGGAAAAAGAGAAGAATATTAATTCCAGCTGGCTTTTTTTTAAAAGACTTCCAGCAGATTATAGGAAAGACAATATAATACAGGGTGTCACTATTTTGTTACAAAACAAAAATGAAAAACAAGAGTTAAAGCAAATATGAGTAGTACACTCAGGAACTATACTGATAGCTTAAGGTATATGTATGAAAACAAAAACTCCTCACTCTGTTCTGGAGCCTGATTACCAACTTTGTGTAAGTGCTCTTGTACAGAACCAGAATTCTCATTTTCAGGTATGTCATAGAAATGGCTAAGATCAGTCATCAAAAGTGTGGTCACTCCATGCTCCTGAGTAGCCAGGCTGTGTGTTTGAAGGACAGTGGTCAACAAGGGCTGCTACAAACTTTCTAGTTGGGCTTAGGTAATTATTAAGAAACTTTTTATACTGTCTCTTTACTGTGGGACAGATGAAGTTAGGCTTTATGGAAAGTCTGTCCACATAACATTTCAGGTGCTACTTTTTGATCACATGGTGATAAAAAAAACAGAGTTTTAAAAGTTGATGCTTTTGCACATTTTAGCTCTCATGTGATTTCAACATCTAGACTATCATATCACAAATATCTGTGCTGTGGAGCACATGTTCACAGACAAATAAGCCACAACTTAACAACAATGTACTACAGTTTTAGAGGAAATCTATTTAGAAATTACCAAAATTAGTAAGAAGTTATAGTCTTTCGATAGACTTATTTACATTTTGTAAGCTGTTCATGACAAATTCTGCGGGATAGCTTATAAAACCTACATGAAAGGTATAGCATTCTATTTATTGGAAAAAGCTAGACTCTGTATGTATCATGTACCCACTGTGGGTTTTTTGTTTGTATTTTTTTTCCAAAAGGATCATAATTATCAGTACTGTGCATGTTCCATAGTTGCTTGAATTAGGAATTTTTGGTTTGGTTTGTTTGGGGTTTTTTTGCTTAGTATATATATTCTTGGACCAGTGGCTTGTGTACATTACAGGGCTGTCAGAGGGGCAGACTGAAGAAATATTGTAATGATCATTTACCAATGGCTGCAAGTTATTGTACATGAAATTGCCTTTTTTTTTTTTTTTTGGTCTGAAGGGAACATCCTGTATTCCAGGAGGAAATAGTGACCGACTTACTGAGCCAGCTGGATCCTAACAATTCTATGGGACCAGATGAGATCCATCCCAGGGTGATGAAGGAGCTGGCAGAAGAGCTTGCCAAACCGCTCTCCATCATCTTCCAACAGTCCTGGCTCTCTGGGGAGGTCCCAGATGATTAGAGGTTGGCCAATGTCACCCCAATCCACAAAAAGGGCGGCAAGCAGGACCCTGGCAACTACAGGCCTGTCAGCCTGACCTCCGTGCCTGGCAGGGTTATGGAGCAGTTCATCCTGAGTGCAATCACACAGCACCTTCAGGGTGGACAAGGGATTAGACCCAGCCAGCATGGGTTTAGGAGGGGCAGGTCCTGTCTGACCAACCTGATCTCTTTCTACGATCAGGTGACCCACCTGGTGGATGAGCGGAAGGCTGTGGATGTGGTCTATCTGGACTTCAGCAAGGCCTTTGGTACTGTCTCCCATTATATACTCCTGAAAAAGCTGGTAGCCCATGGCCTGGACAAGTGTACCCTCTCCTGGATTAAGAGCTGGCTGGAGGGTCGGGCCCAGAGAGTGCTGGTGAATGGAGCTGCATCCAGCTGGCGGCCAGTCACCAGTGGTGTTCCCCAGGGGTCTGTATTGGGTCCAGTCCTGTTTAACATCTTTATTGATGATTTAGATGAGGGGATTGAGTCCATCATCAGCAAATTTGCTGATGACACCAAGTTGGGAGGGAGTGTTGACCTGCTGGAAGGCAGGAGGGCTCTGCAGAGGGATCTGGATAGACTTGAGAGATGGGCTGATTCCAATGGGATGAAGTTCAACAAGGCCAAGTGCCGGGTCCTGCACTTTAGCCACAACAACCCCATGCAGTGCTACAGGCTGGGCACAGAGTGGCTAGAGAGCAGCCAGGCAGAAAGGGACCTTAGAGTACTAATTGACAGGAAGCTCAACATGAGTCAACAGTGTGCCCAGGTGGCCAAGAAGGCCAATGGGATCCTGTCCTGTATCAAAAATAGCGTGGCCAGCAGGACCAGGGAAGTGATCCTTCCCCTGTACTCTGCGTTGGTGAGGCCACACCTTGAGTACTGTGTTCAGTTCTGGGCCCCTCAGTTCAGAAAGGATATTGAGGTGCTGGAGCGGGTCCAGAGAAGAGCAACAAGGCTGGTGAAGGGACTGGAGCACAAGTCCTACGGGGAGAGGCTGAGGGAGCTGGGGTTGTTTAGCCTGGAGAAGAGGAGGCTCAGAGGTGACTTTATCACTGTCTATAACTACCTGAAGGGAAGTTATAGCCAGGTGGGGGCTGGTGTCTTCTCCCAGGCACTCAGCAATAGGACAAGGGGGCACGGGCTCAAGCTCTGCCAGGGGAAATTTAAGTTGGATATCAGAAAAAAATTCTTTACAGAGAGAGTAATCAGGCATTGGAATGGGCTGCCTGGAGAGGTGGTGAATTCACCATCCCTAGAGATTTTTAAACACAGATTGAATGTGGCGCTGAGTGCCATGATCTAGTAAATGAACTAGAGTTGGACCAAGGGTTGGACTCGATGATCTTGGAGGTCTTTTCCAACCCAATCGATTCTATGAATATTTTCTATGAATAGTGTAATTTAAAAATTGCTTGTTTCTTCCTTACTGTTATCTTTTTAAACATACGAAGGACTTTTTTTCTGGACTCCTATCTTTTCTGTATCTTTCTAAAAATGTCTGAAGTGCATGTCACAGCAAAGTTTCCTGCTCTCTGTAAAAATGTCCTGCCTTATCAGTGGTATCCCGTTTATGAGTAAGAAAATAAATACATACATACATACATACATATATATATAATTTAATGTATTTATGTATTTATTTGTGAAGCAGAAATAACATTTATATCTTCAACCTTTGGTACCAGGCCTTTTGTCTATCAGTTCCCTCATAACGACATGAAGAAGGAGTACACAAACGTCTCTGCTCCTTCTACAAGCAAATAAACCCATAGAAATTGTATTTGAACATCAAAACTGTAAAGGAAATTATTTAAACTGTTTTAAAAAAATCTTCTTTTATCCTCTGTTGGAACAACAATGTAGAAATATCTTGCTGCATAATCTATACAACTTAATTTTTTAATTTTGTTTTCATCATTGCAGTTAGTACAGATAGAGTATTATACTCTCCAGACCATGTTAAGAGATCCAGCTTGTTCTTTGTTGTTTGCTTTCCTTTATAATTGAAGATTAAGTCCACACCAGGGATATAGTCTTCCAGGCTACGTATTTGATTTCCTCAATGCTACTGACATGTTATCAACTGTAAAATACACAGATATTAATCCTGAGCTTCATATTTCCTTTTAATTACAGCTGCAGGAGGAGATTTAGACTGCAAAAATATTTTTTAATTGCTTGAGAAGTTTCAAAGGGTGGCAACACAGTGAGTAAGTAGACAGGCAAAAAAATCCCATATTTTCCTTTTTTTATAAACATAGGCATTCATATAAACACTATCTTTCTACAATAGTTGGGTTATTTTTACAAAGCCCTTTCTCTTGACTGGATTCAGATAATTCAAAGATGTTGTTATGATAAGATTGCTATAAACCTTCACATGGGTTAGGACGATGCTCTTGTTTTTAAGAATGAAAAAAAGAGAAAATGGTAAGATCCTAAATACCTTCTAACATTAGTTCTTACTTAAAAGCAAGTATTGCCCTTAAGTGGTGGAACTGCTTTATTGGGGATTGATATTAAAGTCCAAGAACAAAGTAATAGAACATGAAACATATTTTAATATCTAGCACTAGAACTGGAAACAGAAAATCACTGACATTCAGTGACTTCATATATCAGAGGCTAACAGAATCACAGAAAATGCTGAGTTGGAAGGGACCCCCAAATATTATTGAGTCCAGTTCCTATCTCTACAGGACCATCCACAGGAGTCACACCATGGGCCTGAGGGTGTCATACAAAAGCTTCTTGAACTCTGGCAGGCTTGGTGCTGTGGCCACTTCCCTGCGGAGCCTGTTCCAGTGCCCAGCCACTCTCTGGGTGAAGAACTTTTTCCCAATATCTAACCTAAATCTCTCCCAGCTCAACTTCAGGCCATTCTGTCAGGTCTGTCACTGGTCACCCAGCAAAGAGATCAGTGTCTGTGCCTCCACTTCCCCAATGAGAAAGTTGTAATTCCAATGAGGGTTCCCCTCAGTCTCCTCTTCTCCAGGCTGAACAGACCAAGTGACCTCAGCCACTCCTCCTGCAGCTTCCCCTCAAGGCCCTTCACCATCTTCGTTGCCCTCCTTTGGACACTCTCTAAGACCTTAATATCTTTCTTATATTACAGTGACCAAAACTGCATACAATATTCAAGGGGAGGCCACCCCAATGCAGAGCAGAGCAGGACAATCCCCTCCTTTGATCAGCTGGTGATACTTTTCCTGATACCCCCCTGGGACATGCTTGGTCCTCCTGGCTCCCTTCACAGCTGACTCATATTCAACGTGCCATGGACCAGGACTCCCAGGTACCTTTCTGTAGCACTTCTCTCCAGCATCTCATTCCCCAGTCTGTACAAACACCCAGGATTGTCCCATCCCAAGTGCAGAATGTGGCACTGTCCCCTTGTTGAACTTCATATGGTTTGTGATTGCCCAGTCCGCTAATTTATCAAGGTCTCTCTGCAAACTGGCTTACTATCTCTTCCAATCCTGTGTTCAAGTAATTTATGAAGACATTGAGGAGCACAGGGGTTAAGATGGAACCCTGTGGAGCTCCATTAGTGACAGGTCTCCAGTCTGCTGTTACCCAATTCACTCTTACCCTCTGTTCTTGACCCATGAGCCAATTGCTCACCCACCACATGGTGTGTTTATGCAGCTGTGTGCTGGACATTTTGTCCAAAAGGATCCTGTGAGAGACAGTATCAAAAGTTTTACTGAAATCCAAAAAGACTGTATCAATTGGCTTCCCTTGCTCAACTGGGTGGGTTACCTTGTCATAGAAGGAAATCAGTTTTGATAAGCAGGACTTTCCTTTCATGAACCCATGCTGGCTATGACCAATGACAGTGTTGTCTTTCAGGGTGTTTTTCAATACATCCCAGAACACTTTTCTCCATAACTTTCCCTGACTGACAGGCCTGTAGTTTCCAGGGTCCTGCTTCCTGCCCTTCTTGAAATGGGACAATGTTCGCGTTTCCAGTCAGCTAGGACTTATAAATATTTGGTTAAACCAATCTGAGTGACTTCTTAATGATCCTATGATGTTGCAAGTCTGCTTGCAGATAGCAAGACTACAGAAAAAATGTACATGTTTGTGAACATATGACACTGATTGCTGTGTCACTAGTTTTTTTTCTTATTTCATCATTGCTACATGCCAAATTAATATAATTATCAGACTATTATACATTGTCCCAAAGAACTTGTACACAACCATCAACCTATACTACTTGGCTTTGACTACAACTTCTTTCCTTTCCTGGCAAACAAGTGAAGTCAAAATATCTAAACCAATAGATAATGTGATTAATGCGCTCACATGAAAGGCAGCATTCACATGTTTCCAGTTGAATAGCCTTTGTCTTGACTTTTGAATAAATAAGAAAAAAAACAGTACTCAAAATAAAATATTTTCAGGGGTTTTATTATTATCCACCCCATCAAGCTTACCTATGAAAAAGAAATGTAATCCATTTTCCTTTACAAATATTGCCCACTCAAAGAAAATAAATCTCATCAGCAAATAATGTGTGAAGAAATCGTTAATTGATTATGAGACGATTTTAATGTATTGAAATACCCTAAATTGCTTTTTCCTTGCCGGAGCAAATAGTCTTCCTTTGTGTGCCTAGTCTATAATTTTTCTTTATATCTATGCATGAGGCAGGAAGGAGTAAGCTCATGAGTAACATTCTTTTATGGCCATTCTTCATGCATCACAATAGAAAACAACAGTAGGTAGCTGCATGTAACCACAACTTTTCATGAAAACTAATAAAACTTGAAGGCATTCCTGTTGACATACAGACCTAATTACAATTAAATGCTAATTACATTTCTGACAAGCTAATATCAGATCATCTAGAGTTCAAACAAACAAAAAATATCTCAACGAAAACTATATGTAATTCCAGGAACAGTAAGTACCTTGATGGATCTGGATTAGTGGGAATAGAATCATCTTAAAGTCAGAACAACAGAACATCTCGGTAAGTTGGGGGGATTTTCATCTCTGAGATTCAGTTTTACAATAAACTCTGAGAAAATGCCATTTCTTAAAACTCTTACTTCACTTTTACTTTCAGTGTACACTAACATGCAGGAATGCCATGACCTTTTATACTACATACTCCAGAAATACTTTCTCTCTTTTCACTGATTTTGTCTCAGTTCAATTTTTTTGCATTTTCTAGGTACTGACATACAATAAACATTCTGTAAAACCTCAGGAATTTGGGCTGGATTCTCGTTAAACTTTTTGTTTTCATCAGTGTTTAACTTCATCAGCTTTATTGGCATTTCTTTTGTTCTACAACAACGTGTGAAAAGAATCAGAATCATCCTTACTATCATGCACTGAATAATGTTTAAAATAATTATCTCTTCCTTTTTCATGGAATGTTGAACATGAGATGACCTGGGACTCAACTATTTTAGAAATCCTCCGGCTAACACTAATTTTATATACATGTAGTTTCAGTGTTCCTTATCTTGAAGCCTATGTTCAGTGACCCTAATGATGTTAAGACTACCTGAGTCTGCTGTTCTTGGAATGTAGCTTACTGTTCCTTCTCACTTTCACAGACTCATTCCATTTTGTACCTTCACTGCCTTGAAATAAACATTTCTTCAGGTATTGTCAGCTTATATGCTTACAGAAACATTTTCAAGACTTAGTGCAGCATCCAGCAGTTTGCGTAGTGTCAGGCTACCTGGTTGTATTTTGGCTATGCTTATACAGCAATACTTCTCATGCTAACTGCTTGCAGAAGATTGCTGTACATCATATTGACCTGTAGGACTCTCCCTCACATTTAGTATTTACCCACCTACCAGCTGGTTCTATGAAACTTTCCTAAATTGTTGGAGTAAAAGTACCACAACTGTTCCTAGAGAAGAAAAGTTATCAGGTAAACCTCTTGCCTACATCGGAAACATATAGGCAGTAGCAACAGTCCTCATCACATAAATGTTCTTTTTAAATACTATTCTACTGAGATTTTGGGTACCTTGTGAATTTTTCACAAAGGATTTTTGGAAGGCCTATTAGCCAGTATGTATACAATGCACTACTGAGTCACAAGAATATTTTTTTCCTTGAACTGAATGTCTTTTATTTAAATTATTTTAAAGGGATTGCAAGAGGAGGTTTGGAAGAATCATTTCATTGCCAGGCACTCCTTGAAGCTGTCTGCAGTTTGCGTGTAAAGCTGATACATAGAAAAATTAATTTATGCCAGGCTCATGGTTGTTCTTACAGTCTTCAAGGACTTCCAAAAGTCACTGGAATGCTCTTTGAGTCAAAGAGATTTCACATCTGTCACATCCTAAACATATTAATTTGAAAGGTGTTAAAAATGCCTTTGCAAAATACTTTTGTGGATGTTTCCTGAGTGCTCTATTTCATAATATTACTGGCAGCTATAAAACTATCAGCTACAACTTTCTCATTTCCAGTCTGTTCTTCTGCTCATATTTGATTTTATATGAATCAAAAGACAATCCAGACATATTAGGGCATAATTTCAGAGGACTTTTTTCATAAAGAAGTTTAACCTAGGTACCTAATTTACAGGTAATTACACAAGGATAATTGAGGACTGAGTATTTAATGGTGTCAAAAGTACCTACAATTGATTCATCTTGCAATTGATTGTCAATACCAGATCAAAATTTATCAATAAAACTTTGGCCTGATGGGTATATTTGTAATATAATGTGTTGTAGTTATTAATTTTAATAATACAGGTATTTGGAAGTTGCTTAAACTGCCTGTACTCAATTTGGGTACCACGTCACCAAAAAGATATTGACAAATTGGAAGGAATTTATATGGAAGTAGCAAAAATTAACAAGACTGATTTATGAGTGAAGATTAAAAAAACTCAATCTGTATAACTTGACTAAATATTGACTAAAGTGAACAGTCTATCTTATGTTAAGCTCTTTTGGCACAGACTTGCTCATGACGGCATTGCAGACCTATGAAACACCAGAAAGAATTTCAGAAGGACTTTTAACATTAGGGACACTCAATTCTTTGTACAGAAGAACAGTGTGAGCTGTCTCATATTGAAGGATATGAAGCTGCACAGTTTGATGCCTTTGCCTCTCTCATCAGTTCTTTAAGAGCAATGTCCCTAAATATCGTTGCCTCAATGGCTTGGCAATAAACAGGTCTCCATACACTTTCCACATTTTTGGTGCAATATGTTTGAATGGCATGTTTAGTCTGGAAGGTGGACAAAAATATTGGGTCTTTTTTAAGTTAATCTGCACATTACTGGTAGTGGAATTCACATCTATCTCAATGGGTATTTTCTGTTTTTAATTTCTGATTCTAAGATCAGTGGACAATGACTCTGGCAGGAAAATCATATATTTCTATGAAAAGAGAAACTGAGGAGAAGATATCTTCAAGTTTGAAGTAACAGTGAACCTTTTGATAAAGAATTCAGAGGGAGCAATAGAAATGGTCACAGACCCCAGTAGGATACCTCTTTTTGTTGTTGCTGGTCTAGTTTAGGGGAAGCCACATTCTGTATGTTTTCTCTGCCTAACATCATCTTTGTTCTTTTCTATCAATAGCCAGCACTCCTTCAGCTTTTTTGAAGGAAATTTCTGCAAATAACAATGGAAAATTATTGTGTTGATATCTGTTATTAAGGCAGATAATGCCTCCCTAAGATCCGATCCTGTTAGATCTCAGGCCTGGTTAATACTTGTATGGAAGACCTGGGAATACCAAGTGCTGTAGGTTCTAGTCCTGAGGACTTCACTATCACTGTCCAAGCTCGCTCTGCCATGGCAGATGAACCTTAGGAGTTAAAGGGTGGGGCCAGTTTCATCCACACTGTGCCTCACCTAAAAAATCCACTGTGCAGGCTTGAAGGGCACACCCACGTGGGGAGAGCCCTTCCCAAATCTTTGTTCACAAAGGCTATCCATAGATACATGCTTACATCTGCTATTATCTTTCTGGATAAACACAATTCCCATAACATTCCCCTTCCAGTTATAAGCAGCCTGTTGAAGTTTATGAAAAAACCCCACAAAAACTAAATCTTGGATAAGGATTGCTAGTAATACCTATTTTATGTCTTTTGCATCACTGAGAAAGTGGAACCTGTAGGTCTTTATAACAAACTTTAAATATCTGATTGAATCTTGCACACTTAGGAATGTTTTTTATCTTCAAATTTAGTAAATAGGTGTATTTTTTTCCTTGCATAGGAATTATTTTTTTATGAATTGTGGACTATCGTAATGGGGACAATGTATATGTGCTCGGATACATACTGTCACAGTAAAAACTCTATTCCTTCAAAAAATCTGACTGGTTGTGAATCTCCTTCATTTCCTCTTCCTCCAGCAGATTCCTGCCAGACTCCCTGTCTGTGTTTCAGATTATGGTATCTAGCCTTTAGGCCATTTCTTTATGACATACTGCATGATGCTCATTTCTTCTGTGCTCATTCCTTCCAAAACAATTTCATCAGGTCCTTTCAAAATTGTGCTCCTTCATTCAGGTGCCTGCTGACCTCACAGAATCACAAAATGGATAAGGTAGGAAGGAACTACAGTGATCTGACCCAATCTCCCTGCTCAAGCAGGGTCATCCTCAAGCACATTGCACAGGATTGTGTCCAGAATTTCTCCAAAGAGGGAGAGTCCACAGTTTCTGAGCAATCTGTTCCTGGAGTCGGTCACCTGCACAGCAAAAAAGTTCTTTCTCATTTTCAGGTGGAACTTCCTGTGCATCAGTTTCTACCCATTGCCTCTTGTATTATTGCTTGACAACATGGAAAAGAGCCTGGTTCCATTCTTGTAACACCCTCCCTTCAGATACTTATATACACTGATGAGGTCCCCTCTTGGTCAATTATCTTTTCAAGGTAGAGTAGGCCCAACTCCTTATCATTTCCTCAAAAGAGAGATGCTCCAGTCTTTTAGTTGTCTTTGTAGCCGTCTGCTGGACCTGCTTCGGGAGCTCCATGTCCCTCTTGTCCTGTGGAGCCCAGAACTGGAGGCAGCACTCCAGATACAGCCTTACTAGAGCTGAATAGAGAGGCAGGATCACCTCCATTGACCTGCTGGCAATGTTCTTCCTAATGCAGACCAGGATGCCAGTGGTCTTCTAGTCCACAAGAGCATTCTGCTGTCTCATGGACAGCTTGTTCTGTTCTAACAGTAGATCATAGAGAGACTAACTTGCCCCACCAGTTCAACTTCAGTGTATTGATTAGGAGAGCTTTGCACTATAGGTGTTTCAGAGCTATTTTTAATGCAATTGTTCTTTCGAAACTACTCTTGAAACTTAAGTAGAAAAGTACAACGTATTGTTGAAAGAAAAACCAACTTCTTTCACTGTTCTTATTACAGCTCTCAAAACTCAAGTAAGTGAACCTTTATGTGTGGCAGCTAAACTAGCAAATAACCAGCGTTCATATAGCTCCCTTATGCCAAGCAGTGTATCAAATTTAACAAATAATACTTTGAAGTGCTTTGATACGTAAAATCTACACACTGGGTTGATGCTGAATTTCTCAGATTTTTTAAATCTCTAAGCTCCATGGCATTCCCTGCATTTACTTGGATTTCTGCATGACGTTTAGGGCACAGCTTGCTCTATTCCTCCTCCTCTGTCCTTGCAGTACCAATGGGAAATGCTAGGAAAGTAAGTGCTTCAGTCTGCATGCAACTAAATATATACTTCATTCAACCTGTCCCCTCAGGGGTTTCTCAGCCTGGTTGTAAAAAGCAAAGCTCTTTGGAAGAAATGTTGTTAAGTATAAAAATGAGTTGCTTAAAACTTTTTTATTTTTGTCCTCTGACAGTACTTGAAAAATAGCAGTTGCTGAATATGTGTTGACTCTACCTTCTCCACCAACTATTCTGCATCGTTAGTTCAAGTGAAATTTATGTGGACAACAGAAAATTAAGAGAGAATAGGTGGGTGTGGTTGGGAGGAAGACCAATTGCAGGACAATGTTAGTCTGCCACAAATAAGAAAAAGTCATAGCCAGAGAACCACATTGTATATGAGGCAGTATGTTCAGAGAACAGAAGACAGCAAAAAGTAATTATTTTTCTTCTTAGAATTTTGCTTTTTCCATAATTTCAGTGAAAAATGAGATCACCCTAGTGTTTCAGCATTATTCAACTGGCTTGCAATATTATTTCAGGAATGTCTCTGGAAAGCTCAAACTTTATTTATTTATTTATTTAACACTGTTATGATGGATTTTGAAATTAGCTGAACTTTTACAGTGAGTTTGGCTGAGTCATTTGATTATTGTAGTTAATTTTAGGATCTATGTCACTATATGTATATAGACATTTATACCACTGTATCTTAACATATGATTATAGCATAATTTGGGTTGAAAGGGACCTTTAAAGGCTATCTAGTCTTACCCCCTACAATGAGCAGGAACATCTTCAACTACATCAGGTGGCTCAAAGCCCTTGAATGTTTTCAGTTATGGGGAATCCACCACCTCGCTGGGCAACCTTTTCCAGTGTTTTACTACTTTCACTGTAAAGAATTTATTTCTTATATCTAATCTAAATGGACCCTCTTTCAGTTAAAAGCCATTATCCCTTGTCCTATTTCATCAAAGCCTCCTGAAAAGTCTGTCCCCATCTTTCCTGTAGGAACCCTTCAAGTGCTGAAAGGCTGCAGCAATGTCTCATGTCTCTGCAGCCTTCTCTTCTCCAGGCTAAGTAATACTGAGTCTCTCTGCCTTCTCTCATAGGAGAAGTGCCTCTTCATTTTGATCCATTTTTATGGCCTTCCTCTGGACCCGCTCCAACAGGTCTGTGTGTTTTCTGCACTGGGGGCCCCACAGCTGGATGCAGTACTCCAGGTGGGGTCTGAACAGAGCAGAGGGGAAGAATTACTTCCCCCAACCTCATAGCTATACTTCTTTTGATGCAACTCAGGGTATGGCTGGCTTTCTGGGCTGCAAGTGCACATTACTGACTCATGTCTGCTTTTGCATCTACCAGTATGCTCTCAATCAATTCAACATTCAGCTTTTATTGACCCTAGTGATTGTCCTGATGCAGGTGCAGGACCTTAAACATGGCCTTGTTGAACCTCATGAGGTTCACATGGGCCCACTTCTCAAACTTTTCGAGGCCTGTCTGAATGGCACCACATCCCTCAAATGTGTCACCTACACCACTCGGCTTGGTGTCATCTGCAGATTTGCTGAGAATGCACTCAATCTCCTTATCCATGCCCTTGATGAAGGTATTAAATAGAAGGTATTAAAGGTCCTAATATGGATCCCTGTGGAAAACCACTCATCACTCTTCTCCACCCAAATATTGAGCCATTGACCACTACTATCTGGATGTGACCATCCAACAAATTGCTTACCCACTGAACAGTCAAATCCATTAAATCCATATTTCTCCTATTTAGACATAAGGATGTTTGGGAGGACTATGTCAAAGATTTTACAGAAATCCAGCCACATGACATCCATAGGTCTTCCTTTGTCCTCTGGTTTAGTCACTGCATCATAGAAGGCCACTGGGTTAGTCAGTCAGGACTTGTCTTCGGTGAAGCCATGCCGGCTTCATTGAATCACCACACTGTCCTCCATGTGCCTTAGCAAAGGAACTCTTCCATGTTATTTGAAGGCACAGAAGTGAGGCATGATCACCACATCACAGTGTGCCTGGAAACATTACATCACTGATTAGCTCACTTACGTTGGTGTCCAGCAGGTCCAGCGTTGCATCCTCTCTTGTAGGACTGTCTATTACCTGGCTTAAGAAGGTTTTTCTTCATGCATTCCAGGAGTAATGGATTGCCTGTAGCTCACCATGCTACTTTCCTGGCAAATGTCGGGGTGGTTGAAGTCCCTCAACAGGACAAGAGCCTGTGAGCATGATGCCTCCTGTAGCTGGAGCAAAAAGGTTTCATCAGTAAGTTCCAGTTGATGAGGCTGAACTAGACATCAACCACAAAGTTCCCTTTGTTTTCTTGATCTCCAATTCTTACCCAATGTTCAACCTGCTCATAGCTGTTCTTCACAGACAGCTCTTCACACACTACCCACCTTTTGTAGAGGACACCACCTCCACCATTCCTCCCTCACCCTAAATGGATTAACTCGCTTTCTTAGCATGCTGTGCTGTAAAAAATTGGCTTAAATATTTCACATAATATGGAATAATTCACTTAGCAACTTAAAAATAGGTAATTACAATTTATATATTTCTTAGTCATTTAAAAGCAGTGTGTCTCAACTATAATCTGCCTTTTTGCTAATAACAGACCAAATTTCCTCACCAAACAAGAATTTGGATAATTATTAGCAATTTCTTTTTTATTTCTATTTGTGTAGTAGAAAATGTAATCATTAATACAGTTGATTGTTTATTTTCTCCGACATAAACCTGCAATAACTCCTGTTGAAATTGACAGAGTTCTCTCAATACAATTGACATCAAAAACAGGCTATATACCATGTTTCCACGTTTAGAAAATGACATATGTAAATGATTTATCAAAGTACACATTATTATTGCAATGTCATGCTTTTTATACCTTCTCTAACAATGTGTCATTGCCATAGAAAACAATGCTCTAAAAGAAGCATCTAAGCCAGTGCATACTAAGACACAGATTTTATGTTGATAAAGGGTTACATAAAAGCAGAGGAATGCAAATAAATGTTTTACTCACTGCATGTGTATGGTAGAAATTATTTTTTGTGTTCAAATATAGTACAAATATTCAGGCAGATTCTTGTCTGATCTAGCCACTCCTCCGAGATATCTATATAGAAAGAAAGAATAAAAGAGCATGAGATAGTCAGAAACAAAATCTCTGTGGAAAAGGGATAAATATAAGAACCTTCAGATCACCTCAGGAAGTATCTTCAGGTATTCATAGAAAGACAATAAAATTCTCAAGCATCATCATGTTTCCCTGATGGAGAAATGTCATCTTTCCCTCTACATTTAAAGCAGGGCTTAGGATGAAAATACCCACTGACTCAAATTAAGCTACTGTTAAATAAAATATATATAATGGCTGATGGAGTCATATAACTTTAGTTTATTTGTGTGGAAGGAAGAGCACCACCTATGGATTACCACAGATTCCTCTGGGAAAAGATTTTGAATTTAAGATATAATTTCAATTGTTTATGTTTCAAACTCATTAATAAATTTATAGCTAACTTTGACAATCTTATTAAAATCTAAATTAATGGCAAGCATGTAAAGTTTCTCTGTGGAGGAACTACAGTTTCCTTCAATGAACCATGGAGAAATAGCAGTAATATATCTCTTTCGAAGGGGATACCAACATGAATGAAATTCCTTCTGCCGACTTTAAAGATTAATTATTGTTTGATACACGTAAACATATTTTAAAATTTTAATTGTGAACTCTGAAAATGTTTATAGCCATCTTATTGTACTTTCATTTAAGAAGTTGTATTTGACAAGTGCAAAAAAACTGAGTCTATAAGCAAACATGAATGGAGGATGAAATCCATTTTTAATGGAGTGATTCACAAGACATTTAAACAGGGATGTCTGAAAGCTACACACATGGTATCTATGCACGGGCACATCATTCTATATATTCTCCATATACAAAAGGCTATGATAAAAACCCGCACTGTCCCCCCTCAAAAAAAAAACCAAAACAAAACAACAAACCCAAACAAAACCAAACCCCCCAAAACAATGAAGATATTCAGAGCCAAAAGGAATTTTGTTTCTATTTACATATTTAAAACCCTATCTTTAGCAACCTGGGATGACACATTTGATATAAAATTGGTGAATGGACTTATTTTTCTATCAGTCTAAGCTAGTAGTATTGCATGAGACAATCTGAAACACTGAAGAAATAGTCTCTTATTCCAATGTCTGTGGTAAATAGTCCCTTCTGAAAGGGATCATAACTTTAGGTTATGTCTCCATAAGGACCAGTCATTTAAAGAGGAGTCTGTAGGGTTCATAATGGTTAGCATCAATGACTAAGCCTGTCAGTTTAGGATCTTCAATTGGCTTATTTACTTGTTGGGAGAGGTTTGGCTTGAGCCTCTATGCACAATGCATTGTCCAGACCTGACAGACTAGTCAAGGTCGCTGTACCCTTGAGGCAGCTTAAAGGCAAGTAAACAACCTTGAAGCTGGGGAGACACGGTGCCCTCGCGGCGCCAGCACCGTGTGGCCAGCCTTGTGCACACTGCCTTTCCCCCAATCACTACAGCCTGCTGCCTTGTGGACTCACCCTCTAATCCAATCAGAAGCTATTGTCATTCACGTGTTCACCACAGAAAGTTATATTAACCTGTTTATCCCTCAATAAATTTGAACATTCCTGTTGTTTTTATTGAGTGCAAGGTTATATCTCTATGACAACACACCTTGACACCAGCGCCAGACCTGCGGTACTGTCGGGGTGGCTAGCGAGGGCACGATAAATGACCTCTCGCAGGGCGCCCTTCCACAACATTTACTTCTGCTGTTCTTTGAATAAAAGAGAACTGGGAGGAATATCCAGGAATAAAATGCTCACTTGAGAAGCTAAGGAAATATTTAATGCAATAAGACTTAGAGTAACTTAACAGTAGTTGTCTCCTAATGTACCTCTTTCTATGGAAAGTCTTTTCCAACTTGAAATCTTTTTATAGGTTATACAATAAAGTGGGAAAGCTCCTTCCTCTATTCCAATGACTCTGATGACAATAGTCAAAGGACAAAAGTATGGATCTAAGAAAAAGGTGTTAAAGGGATGGAAAGTATTTTCTCACCTATAAGTGTTTGTAAAGGTGAAAAAAGTGATGTCCTTAATAAATGTATCAGGATCTTTTAAACAAAGCAAACAAAAAAAGCCTTTTACTATATTCCAATATAACAGATGGATAGCAGTCCAGGAGCTTCCAGGAGGTCACTGATCATCGCTCAAGTGGTGGAGGAACCAAAAAGAGAAGTGCCTTGATGGAACTCTGTGCTGGTTTAAAGGTAAACTGGCAGGAGAAATGAACCCAGCTCAAGGAAGATTATAAGTCAGAGTTACAATTTAATAAAAAATATAACAATAAATGCAATGGCGCGAAGAGAAATTGATTTTAACCCACAAAACCCAGAAGTATAACCCAGCACCCTTGGGCACAAACACAAAGGGGTTTGTTAGCCCCTGTGCTGAGACCCACATGGTTCCCCTGCACCCAAAGTAAAAGGAAGGGAAAAACCTGTTCATGCAGATGATGGTTGCAGTCTGGTGAAGTGAGGTGGTCACAGTCCTGTCAAGGTTCTTGTCCTCCTCTGGATCCTATGAGTGGTACCTGAGGTCTTCAAACCTCAAGATTATATACCCTCAGGTCCAGGTGGGAACGCCCAGTACCTCCCCCAGGGCAGGGAGTTCCACAATGGGTGGTCTGACTCTGTGAGTCATGGGGTATTTTTGGAATTGTTGCTGGCCCATTAGCAGACACACCCCCTCAGGCTGGGTGTGAAGGTGCTTATGACTTCCTGAAGGGGAGTTATCACAGTTCCTGTCTCACAGGCTTCATTAACACCCAGTTTACATCCTGAGGAGTCGGATGTGCCCTGGGCAGCTACTGTAAATGGTCCATTGTTAACAGTGCATGGGAAATGAATAGAGGGTGTAGAATACATAGGTTTGATCACACCCACACAGTGATAAACTGGTCTCACCTGCTGAACTAGGACAATCTCATACTCACAAACAAGAAGGGCTTGTTGGGGATGTCTGAGTTGAAAGCTGCCTATGTTGCAGTGACTATTAGCTGGTCCTGCAGCCTCATGGTAGGATCAGGAGACACATGGTCTGCAGCCAACACAGAGTGCACATGGTACAGCAGCCATATGGGGCACCTGTCTGTCAATGAGGCCTGCCTGGCAGCCCACCCACACCACACACCCTAGGACTGCCGATTGCCTCTGGCACTCCTCACTTTGGCCAGGAGAGGAGTGAGGGGTCAGTGAACCAGATGTACTCCCTGGGAGCAGTGGCCACGGTAGCCAACTTTATAAACAGATGCACAGGATCTCCATCTTGTTTGGCCTTCTGTTTCTGGAACTGTCACCATGTGATCTCTTGGCAGTAACTATATCTCTCTCCTCTCTTTCTCTTTTTACTTACTTCTTTTCTCAATCTCTCTTTTCATCCCTTGCTCTTTTCTGTCTGTTGTGGGTAACTTAAAACCGATGAGTGGTATTTCGCTAATGTGTGGTATTGGTGTTTGCTGACTGAGTCAGTGTAATGCTTCTTCTTGGTTGGTTGTTACTCCTTATAAAAGGCTTTTGCCAAAATGCCTATATTCTCACTAAAAGAAGTTCTCTTGGGAAGCACTTGTAGCATGTTCTCCTTACACAATTCAAGGTATCAAACAACCAAAGGCTTTGCTAGAGTTTGCATGGGCAATATCTCTTGGAGTCTTAAATAAAACTCCCATTGAAGATTGAGACTTCAGGACTGGGCCTTCACAACAGGACCAGAGGCAATGGGAACGTTCTGAAACAGAATGTTCTGTCTGAATGTCAGGAGACACTTTTACTGTGAGGGTGACTGATCATTGACACAGTTTGTCCAGAGAGTCTGTGGAATCTCCCACCTTGAAAATAGTTCAAAGTAGTTTTTAGGCAGGTTCCTGGGCACCCACTTCTAAGTGCTTCTGCTTGGATGGGGGGCTGAACCAGATGACTTTCATAGGTCTCTGCCAACCTCAAATATTCTGTTATTCTGAAAGTCTTTTATTCCTAAAGGGGAATTGAAGATGGTATGTGACTAGTACACACTCATTTCATAACACTTTCATCATTTGGAAGAGCAGAAGCTCTCCAGGGTCTAGAAAACTGTCATTTTCACTAGTCCCAAATTCCCAGACAGGACTCAGTAAAGGAACACGTTCCTGTCAGCCCTTGACTTCACCCAACTATGCTACGTGCTAAGAGAGAAGAGCAAGGTGACTGCAATGAAGTAGGTTACTTCCCTTTAAAAAGAAGTAAATTAAAAAAAAAATATTTCCAAACAATAATCTCATTAGTGGTGGGAGGTGAGGCTTTGGTTGACTCAATAGCTATGTATTCAAGTATTCCTTCTGAAGTGTATTACCCCTCAAGTTATTACCTAAGCCCTTGGTGTCACATCAGTGGAAAACAGTGAGAAGGGCAAGGATATGTTTCTTTATTTCTCACTTTTCGCCTTTTTTTTTTCTGAATTTCTCATTTTGTATTTAAAAATGCATGAAACTTTCTAAGAAAGGTATTTCTTCTTCCCTTACGTAATAAAAAAATGTAATTTATTATTTAGTTATAGAAGAGTGTAACTATTCATATTGCTCTAAGACAGTTCTAAAATGCTCAACATTAAGTAAGAAATCCCAAGGTCTTAAAAATCTAAAGACTTATTTTCAATAAAGGAACTCTGAATTTATAACTTATGCAGCTTCTTATTAAATAATTGATACCTTACTATGTGCTCTAATGACAACATTTTGTGAATCCCTTTGTTTTCACTCCATGAATTGATTTAGTGTAAAAACAAAGAATTTCACTCATATACATAAATCAAATTTCTGAAATAAAATATTTTATCTGAGAGTCTCTCATGCTGATTATTATTTATTTCAATGTAAATAAAGTTTTTCATTGTACTTCTGTATGCATTTATATATATTTCTAATGCTCTTTTGAAATTATGATCTGACTAAATATTGCTTACATGCTATCATATATTGTATGTTAATTATATGTTCTGTATTAATCTGATACTGCCATCTTTTTAACTGTACAAATACAGTTATGGTGAAGTTAAATTTTTACTATGGAATTAATAATTCCATATATTGCTTTTCTGGTTCTTTATAAGATAGCACTGAGGAAATATATTGACAGAGGTAACAAAAGGAAAAGCATACAATGGAAGAGTTCTAACAGAGAAGCCATCTCGATTGATTAGTTCTCATTTTGGGCCAATGTGGATCACCAGTTCAACAAAGGTTTTAAGACTGAACTGAGATTGAAACAGTGTGAACGGAAAGGGATGAGGCTGTCTTTAGTTGGTAGACAGCAAAATCATAACATTCAGGGTCATATATATAAATAGATATACCAATATACAGATGCATTTTCAGTGTTATTCAAAAGTTATTGGGATCTTTTTCATCATTGCACTTCATAATCGTAATAACTTAGTTTAGGACATTTTGTCTATCAAACCAGAATCAGTTTCTTCAACCTCTTACAAATCTTTAATATGTGTCACTTTCAATCATAACTACTGCATTTCTTGCTTTATAATTTCAGCATTATATACACTACTCAATTTGACATATAAATACTGCACTATACAAACATCTATACAAACATGCCACTTTTCTGGATTTATATACTACTTCTTTAACAGCACAGTTCATCATCTTCACCTTGTTCACTGTAACCTTGGTACTGTATACAGGTACTCACATATATTTTTTCAACAGTAAAACTCAAGTCCAGTTTCTATCAGCATACCAAAGATTTGCTTACTCTAATATTTACTGATTTATTTTGTTTAACAGAACTATAGAATCACAGAATGATTTGGGTTGGAAGGAAGCTTAAAAACCATCTATTTCCAAGCCCTCTGCCATGGGCAGGGATATCATTGACTAGATCAGGTTGCTCAGGGCCTCATCCATCCTAGACTTGAATACTTCCAAGAATGGGGCAGCCACAGCCTCTCTGAGTGACCTGTTCCAGTACCTCACTACCCTCACAGTAAAGAATTTCTTCCTAAGACCTAATCTAAATCTGCCCTTCTTCAGCTTAAAACCAATGTCCACAGGTAGGAATAAGTGTTCTTTGTTCTCCAAAATTTCACTTTGAGGAGATTGGAGCTTCATTAAGTGTTCATTTAAGGAGACTTTCTGCCTGAGAAGAAACCCCTTTTTCAAAGACAGGAGAAATGTTCTTTGCCTCTTACATTCTAGAGAAGAGCTGCCCCTGTGGGCAGCTCCCTGGAATGTGGAGAGATAAAACAGATGTTACAGGTAGGTGCAGCAAAGAGGACAGAGAGATAATAAAACTGAAGAAGAAAGAGGAGGCCTCTCTATCTCTCTGGCCCAGTGCTGCTTCACAGCCTGGTGCATGTTTTCCTTTGTAAGTTTTAGTGTTCTTATCATCAGAATAAACCTTTTCAGATTCTTTTGAGTGCCTTAGCATTTTTAGGGGTACCTGCATGTATTTGACCACACACTCCTTGTCCTGTCACTCTCTGCCCACATAAAAAGTACCTCTCGCTCCGTTTTATAAGCCCTCTTAGGGCATTGAATGGCCACAATAAGGTGTCCCTGGAACCTTCTCTTTTCCAGGCTGGACAGCCTCAGCTCTCTCAGACTATCTTCATAAGAGTGGTGCTCCAGCCCTCTGATCATCTTTGGTGCCCTCTGGACCCACTCTAGCAGGTCCAAATCTGTCTTGTGCTGTAGAACCCAGACCTAAAACCAGTGGTCAAGGTGGGGTCTCACAAGGGCAGATTAGACAGGGAGAATCATCTCCCTCAGCCTGCTGTCCCTGTGTCTTTTGATGCAGCCCAGGATGTGGTCAGCCTTCTGGGCTGTGACTGCACACTGTTGACTTTTGGTTTATGTTCATCCATGAGAACCCCCAACTCCTTCTCCACAGGACTACTCTCAATGACTTCTTTTCCACTCTGCACTCATATCTGGGATCATCCCTTTCCAGGTGCAACACCTTGCACTTGAGCTTGTTGAATCTCTTGAGGTTCTTGTGGGCCCACTTCTCAAGTTTTCCAGGTCCCTCTGGATGGCATAGCATCCTTCTGTTGTGTCAATTACACTACTCATCTTCATGTCAGCTGTAAACTTGTTGAGAGTGCACTTGATCCCACTGCCCGTGTCATTGAAGAATATATTTAAGAGAACCATTACCAGGAGAGTGCCTTGAGGGACACTACTCATCACCACATTTCCACCTGGACATAGAGTCGTTGCCTACTACTCTCTCTTTGCATCTATCCAGTCAACTGTTTAAGTTCTGATGTCATCATTTTTTCATGTTGTACTTAACAGTGCGTATCTAATGGTGAGCATTTTTACCTTCAGTTCTATCAATTCTAGATTTTCAAACTGACCAAAGAGAATTTACATCACTGTGAAACAGAGTTAATGAAACAAGACTGCAGAAAAACACATAAGCAAGTTTTATTGTATTCCAAAAGGAAAATATAAGAAGGAAAATAAAGCCTCTGTAATAAGAAAGAAAAAAAGTTGCCATCAACATTTATTCATACAACATGCACAACAGAATCTCTTGTTAGTTGACCACACTCTCTATTTGTCATCTTAGCAGAAAAAATTAAAATGTAGTATCTTGATTATTGGAAAACTGTTATCTGTGTAAATGTATTCAATAAAATTTGTCTTAGAGATTGTATTTTTAAGAACTTAAATTTTTTAGGTAAGTAGGGCATTGTGTTATCTTTACATCAGAAGTTCTTTTTTGACAAAAATAGCCTACACTATTTCAATTGATTTGAACCAATATGATGAAATTAATTTCTGTATGAAAATGAAGTATATGTTTTACATATTTCCCAAGGTCTTATTGTCTAAACATGTGAGACATTTTTGTCTCCGAATCCAGGTTGCACTTTCATTAATATCATCATTTTTTTTTAATTTGGTATATATTCCCAAAAGAAACTGAAAATCCTGGAGTTCATTATTATATTGAGTGAATTTATTTGTGTCAGGAGGAATTCAGTACATTTTGATATTTGCAGACTCATTCTGTTTCCGAATAAGGATGCTCACCATTTTCCTTGTACCTTCCTCTGATGTACCAGGTGGAAGCCAGACTATGACATTCTAACTAATTTATCTTTCTTTATAAATAAAACTGAACCTTTCCCAAAGATCAAGTCATATCAGCTAGGAAAGAAAAATCTGGAAAACCATCTGAAAACCTTGCCATTTCATAGCCTCAGTTTTTAAGGAGTGTTGAATAACAGACTGTCTTGAGGAACACTGTTGAATTAAAGCTCTAAGGGAATCACGGAGCTAGGCACCTAATTATCTAAACATGAAAGTTACCCTAACTGTGCATTTTGGTCTCATAAAAATACAGTAAAAGATTAGAAAAATGTGATTTTGGACAACTAGGCATTTATCATCAGGAGAACTAATATAACCTGTTTCTTACAAATGTATCTTTTCATGCACAAAGCATTCCTGATGATTTATCAGGTGTATAGCTTACAGTTTATTTTCATACTGTTTGTGTTAACATTTAAACATTGAGCCATTTTTCCCAATGGAAGTCAAATATCATTATTCTTATCAATGAAAATTATTCTTATTAATGAAAATTATGCAGTGATATGCATATATTGCCATTCTAGTCTTACAAAAAAAACCATCAAAACCAAAAAACCACTGAATTTAGCATGTGCATTTTTGATTTTGTTAAACTAAATGAAAAATCATTGGATTATGCTGCTTTCCTCTCCTTTGATATACAGTTGCCATCTTCTCTTAATGTAATCGGAATTTTTCTTTCCTAATTTGTAGGTATTCTTATTGAAAATTCTCTGTGGTACTTGATCCCTGTTATTAATTTGTGCATACTTAATGCTTAAATTTCTCAAGTATCATTATAAACTACCAATCCTGTGCCTCCTTCTCTTTTCATTGCTTTCTTTTGATTTCGTGATTGTTCATGAGAATGTTCTTTTCCTGTGTTCTACAAATGACAATCTATTCTTTGTGACATTCTAGGACAAGGTCAATCAATTGCAATAAAATAATTTTCATTTTGCCATAGAACTGAGTCATGAAAATAATTTATGCAACTTTACTTGATTAGGGACAATTTGCTATATGAAAGATTTCAAATAGCTTGATTGCATGCTCCATTAAGCATGCTAGATGTATTATATTCTGCTTAATGGCATTGACAAATAGGTGAGAGAATTTTATACATTTCAAGATCTGTGACCTTTCCCACTTTATTCCTGCCTCTTAGGGTTAGTGAGGCTGTCTTTGGAGAACAAGATGGGAAAAGCTGGTGGTGGGGAGGCATAATCATATGGAGGTTTTCTTCTATCCATCTAGTTCACCTTCAAGATTCATTTTTGGGGTGGCTTTATTGTTTCTTTATTTTGGTTTGTTTGGTTTTTGTTGGTTTTTTTTTGTATTTTTTTTGTTTGGTTTGCTTTAGGTTTTTTTGTTTGTTTTGGTTTGTTTTTGTTTTGTTTTGTCAGCAGTATTCTTTCCACTGTCTCCTGACTGGATGATTTGGAAATCTGAAAGAGACATTTTCATGCACAGATTCCCTTGAGAATTCAATATGCAAGATTTTGGTTTTTTCTTAGTCTATATTACTCCATAGAGTGAAAATTTTAATGATGATCATTTGGTGCAATAAGTAATGTGGTAATTTTTTGGTCACAAGAGTAGTGAACTGAGGCAGGCAATGACAGGTATTCCTACTTGTCAGTCAAAGAAAAGTGGACATAGATAAATTTGGCAAGCAACAACATTTAAACAAACCAAAAAAAAGCTTGAAAAAAAGCCTGACAATGCCAAAGATTATTGCACAGGCCATACATTTAAAATGAGTTTTTCAGAGAAGTTGAACAAAATTATGAAAATATGTTCATTAGTGACTAAATATGATTTTGAAGAATCCATCAACACAGAAATCTCTATGCCCCTTACTTTAGATGAACTGTAGGGTTTTCTTGGACTATTTCTTTTTTTTTAATTCCCTGCATATCTGTTCTTATCTGCTTCTGGGGAGCAAGATGGTTGGAGAGATGAAACATCTCATCCCCTATGCCCATGCTTCTAGTAACTATGCATAAACATTTATGTAAGGAAAACATACAGAGTTGCACACCTGGAGGAAAGGGACCTGATAGTGCCAGTAATCATTAAATATTGAATTTACATTTATTTATTTGCTTGCTTACTTATATGTCCTCATTGGAACTGAATCACCTCTGTCTGTTAGTACCTTGGAAATGACATCTGATCAACAGTACTGAAAATAACTGTTAATTTCTTGTCATAAATAGTTCAGTTAATAATAACATACTTTTTTCCTAGCAAGAAAAATCATGAAGTCTTGCCTTCAATATATATATTTTTTTTAGCTGACATACGATGTAAACTGGCTAAAATATTCAACATATCAATTTAGATATGTTAGAAATTTCTCCCTATAACCTTCCTGAATAATGAAAAAAAACAAAGATACAATAGAAAGCTATAGTTTTCTTAACTAGTATAATCAGATGTCTATTTTGAAAACCCTTTTTTGTTATTTTCTCTGTAAAAACCTGAAAATATTTATTTTCATGTCTCTTATTCTAAATGTTTGCATTAAAAAGAGAGGAACAATATCCTATAGGATCTTCTCTGTCACTACTGATCTGAGAAACAACAGTACCTATATCAGATGTTCAAAAATGTAAATACAATGGTCAGTTCCAGAGTCTGCATCTTCCTATCTTTGTGTAATTTACCCCTTCTGGAACAAAAAAAAACCCAACAAAACAACAACTAAAAAACTCCTCCCCCCAAAAAAAAAGTGTGTTTTTTTTTGTTTTGTTTTGTTTTGTTTTTATTTGAAGGAATCTATGATTCTATGAAAGCAATAAGAGGGTGTGGACAGTGCACTCTGAAAATAGTCTTTATAAGTATTTGTTCAGCATGACAAGTTGTATTATCTAATGTAGTTACTGATCACTAGTATCAATATGTAATAAGTAGGGCAATTAGACATACTAATAATCAGAAATAGAAGTGACACAAACAAACCCATGAAAAGCAGAAGGTTAACATAAAGTCCCAAGCAAATCAACATCCCTCATAAGCCGAAATATGTCCCTACATATCTTTAAGCCCTGACATTAAAAATAATATTTCTTGTAGTTCTAGTAAAAGAAGGTAACATTTATTTCTTTATAACAAATTATTCGGAATGTTAATATTTTCTAATTAAAAATTTATTGACATAATTGCAGAAGGGAAATAAACACAGCAATTTTTAAAAACTTGTAGAATATGTTGTCTAACTATAAAATGTTGAGCCTCTTTTTTCATACAGCTTTGAGCTGATCATGCATAAAGTATTGACGTAAGAATTTTTATTGCTTATATAGCATTGTTAATGATTTTCAATATTAGAATCCCTGAGAACGGTGACCATATTTCCCATTTTATGGCTGAAAATGTAAATGCACATAACAATGAATAGAACTCCCAAGATCACAAAAGTATCCTGAGACAAAAAGTTTTACTTTTGAATCAGCCACAAAAATTAATTTGAAATATTTTATTGTCTAAATCTACATTTTTCCTAAAATGAAAATAATAAAAGCCAAAAGGGGTTTCTTTGTACAATTGCTCAGTTATAGGGAGAAGGGGAGAAACAGGAAAGATTGCTATAACCTCATAACCATGCACATTTGTTACATGTAAATATTTAATTAATTTGAGGGGTTTGCCTTAAGAGATCTACTGAGGACCAAACACTTGCCTCACTGTTCCTCTTGGCTAGTATAACTCCATTGTTGGTATAGTCTCAGACTGGGTTTGCTACAACGGAAGAAACTTACTTTGAGCCTGTCATTCCTGAACTAGAATATTTCGGTATTTAGGGTCTTTGGATTGAATTGACGCTGGATGTGCTGCTACAATGTGCAGCACCTGCTGTTTGACCTTTTAGTTAGTTGTCTCCCAGTCAGAAAAGTCAGGTCTTTAAATTGTTCTCATGTAATGGCTACAAAACTGATGTCAAAAGTTACAAAAAATATTTCTCAGTTGAGTGAATAACAGGAAAAAACCAAACAAAACCAAACAGAATGATTAAATCAGGCAAAATATCAGGAATGCTAGAGGTAAGTAATATGCAAACAAATGAAAGGCTATATTTTATATGTTAGTCTAATAGGAAAAAGCCATCACTAAGAGTGACAATCTCTCAAAAAAACTTTTGTTAGAAGACTTATTTTAAATTATAAAGTTTGTTCAACATGAGGAAAAGTAGACTCCAAAATTCTTACTATGAAACTGATTGAGCCAGAATACAGACAGGATCCAGACATTATGATAACTTTGAATCTTCTCAAAAAATGCAGAGAAGAAAGTTTGAAAGTAATAATTGTTACAGATAATTGTTTTGAGCATTGCTTAAACAGAGAATCAAATAGTCTCGATTCTCTTATTTTCTGGGTGTTTTTTGTGTTGTTTTTGTTTTTTTTTTCCCCAGGCCAACTTTGCAAATAGCTATGAAAACTTGTCTGCAGACCAATGCTCTGTTAATCTGTTAGCCCAAGTAGCAAATAATTGGCATTTTTGGGCAACGAGTCAGAATTTTCTGTTTAATTTCAAACTATTGTCTATGTTTCCATGTTGAGATGAGCTAACTGCTTTCTACACTAATACTACCAGTGTTATTTTTAACTGTATTCTTTTTGCAGCTGTTAAAAGTTCAAACAAAGGAAGGTGGTGTTGGGAGGAGTCCCTCAGAGAATTTTTCTCCCCCTACCAACACAAAAGTTTAGGCATTTTAAGTGCCAGGACTGAGGACAAAAGAGTGGCTGATGACTTCAGATGCCAACTGAATGGTGGGGTGGAGGGAAGACACTGAACCCCAAGCACCTGGGAGTGGGACAGGTTTTTCTCCTGTGTGCTGGCTTGACTTTCAGTTTTTGGGCAGCTGCAGGGAAAGAGCCACTGTTTGCTAAGCTGGTGAGAGCTTTTTCTGGCTCTGCTCCTTGCCTTCCCCCCTCCACCTCAAGGCACCCTGAGCTTCAGAGAGGGAGAGAGAGGAGGGTCACAGCTGCTTCAGGACACACTGCAGACCTTTTCTTCCTGGGGACCGACTTTGCAAGAAGATTCCTGGGAATTATCACCACTCCTCAACTGCCAGCTTTTCATTCTTTTTGAACAAAGGACAAGGAGAGAGAGAGAGTCTGCTTTTCCTCCACAAAAAATGCGCCATCCTGCACCACTGAGTTGTCCATCCCCTTGTCTCTGCCTGGCTGGTTAAAGACTGAGAATTCACCTCGCAGCCAGCCAAGGTGTAACACTAACACTGTCCATAAATATAACTGCACCAGGAGGAACCTACAGGGTTTTTGGGGGGTGGTGGTGGTGTTTTTAGTTGTTTGTTGTTTTTGTGTTTTTGTTTTTTTTTGTTGGTGCTGGGGGAGTAGTTTTCTCTGGTCTGTTTACAGTTATATCTGTATCTACATAATTATATATATATATATATATATATATATATATATATATATATATATATTTGTTAAGGAAAGTTATCCTTATATCCATTTTCTAATTAAAGTTCCTTTTTAAAAAAATTAATAAGGTTGATATGGTTATTGAGGAGGAATCCTCTCCTCTGGTTTTGGTAAACATTTTGGTTTCCCTTAAACTAAGCAGCTTAGAGGGAGTGAAGGTTGCTTTTGCATGGCAAACCCTGTTACTTATCTTCTAGTCATCTTAGCTGAAAAAATGTCTCCCATTACATATTTATGTAGTATATTTTAAATCACTCTTGTAGATGCTGTAGATTACTCTTCCCACCTCTTACTGTCAGTTCAGGTCTCCAGCAGGTCCTATGTAACTCTGCCTTTTAGCCCTCTTGAATTCCACTTGGGTCCTCAAATGGCACTGGAAATTAGGCGAGTGCAAGTTCTGACCTATGGGAAATTTCCCAGAATATGACAACTATCCTGCAGGGGGCAGGGAAGGAGGGCTGGATTGCAACAATGTCTCCCATTCTTTTTACTCCAGACTCTCTTACTATAGGTGATGTCTTTGCTTATCAACTTAGTTATTCTGTCTACTGACTTTGACACTAGGAATTATGATTTGTCTAGGAATCCTAAGTATGTAGGTCTGGGTGACAGATTCCATTAAATGATAGAAGATCTAGAAGTCAAAGCTTTGGTACTAACTCAACAGAGATATGGATGAGAGATCTGTTCCCTGAATGGACTAACTGTAAGACCATAGAAACATGATGCTCTGCACTTCAGCACACCAATACTTGTTGGTACGTTTTGAATCACATGCAAATATGCATGTGATTTTTAGAGTAATTAAGATTTTATGTGTAGAACTAAGACTTTATCTTAAACAAGGTGATGGAAATAAGAGACCTATGCCATCTGTGAAGATTTTGCTGTTCAAAATATAGATATAAATTTACATGAAAATACTTGAAACATCAGTAGGATAACAGCTGGAATACTGTTCATGAGTGGCAAACTTAGATTTTTTCACCTGACTCTTCCAAAATTAAACCATGAGTTACACATAGTTATATTAAGAATATTTTCAGCATGATTTGTTGCAAAGCTAACACACAAATATGTCTGAAGAGACTTAACTGCTGTCTGCAGCCACAATAATCGTTCTTAAAAACAAAGTACTGAAACTTAGGAATGATCCAGAAAGATTTGGTTATAGTTGTGTGGTAAAAACAAGAAGTCTGTTATTTGGTTGGGTTGCTGGAGTTTTTGTGATTGTTGGTTTGAGGGGTTTTTTTTGGTTTTTTTTTTGGTTTTTTGTTTTTTTGGGGTTTTTTTGGGGGGGTTTTTTTGTTACCTACTATTTACAGAAATTAAGTACTTCATGTCGGAAAAATTTTTTTTTTGAAAGATAATCTTTGCAAGTTGACTGAATCCAAAACACATGAAAATAAAAAATATGTAACCTCAGCATTCATAAATTCAAAGCTGAAATTCACCTAAGATTTCACAGAAATAAAGGCTGATTATAGAGTATGAAGAACATACATTCTTGTAAGAACATGTTACCATAGAAATTACTAATGTGGGCTTAATTTCAATACAAATATTTCTGCACCTCTTTTAATCTTATACATTTTAAATTCCTGTTTTCTAACATGATCCTGCTTTCTGTTTGCTGAAAAATGAGACATCTGAAGAACCTTACACTAGATATCTATATTGGAAAGAATTTGTTCCATGAAATAAACAAATTTAAGTATTTACACTAAGCACCATCTTTAACTTTTTTTAAGCAAGATACATTTAGGATAAAAACAAACTCAGGGGAAGTTAAGTTCTGGATCCTGTAGATCTAATGCACTTGAACTGGAGAGCAAAAGTGAAAACAAAAACCACCTTTGTTAAGGAGGCACCATCTTTATCTTTGAAAGAAATTAAATGAGTTTATAACTTTAGGTGTAATTTTCTTGTCAATTTCAGATTTTTAAGCTATCTGCTTGACTTATTGAACAGTATATAAGTTTTTATTGACTTTTTACGTCTAAAAATTTATTGGAAATAATTTTGGTCATAGCTTTAATTAGCTGTAAGAAATAGCAAAAAAAATTGGCTGATATTTTTTTCTTCTGTAGAAATGTTTTGGAGTATAAATATTTTTTGAAACACTTTAAAACCTATGTGGAGTATCGAGACATTAAATTTAAGGCCAAATTCTGATGAATGATGGACTCATCTGCCCATCTTTAATGTTTCAGACCAAACTATTGCTAGAACAATGAAAATTTACTCTGTCTACAGCCTGATGCTTAGCTGACCGTTGTTATCACCATCAAATGCATTGACCCAGAATGTTGATCTCTTATAGCAATAAAGTGAACATGTTCCTTTTCCTCTCCAGAATTGTTCTGAATTGGGAAAAGGAAATGAGGAGCAGGAAGAACTTCTCAGGTCTGTGATCAAACAAAACAGAGTGATGCTGTACTAAATATCTGTGAGGAAAATTAAAACTACAAAGGCTGTCCTCATGAGTGAGAACATAGATAAAACACAGAAGGAGAGGTACCTTCATAAATGGACATGAAAATACCTTCTTCTTGTTATAGACCTTGAACAAATAATAAAAAATTGGTTGCTGAATGTAGTGGGAGGAGAACACTTTGGATAATATCTGTCTATATTCCAGAATGCTGATCCTAAAAGCAATGCCATTAGTACTTCTGGAGTTAGAAGCAGAATAGGCTAAGTTATTTAATCTCAAAGCAAATAAAGAGGTATTTATATTGCAGTGATGTAGGGAAGTGTGTTATTACCTTTACACAACACTGAGCTGTGTAAACATAGTTGCACCACTCTATCAAAAGTCTCAGCACTATACACCTTTTTTGTGATGAAAAAACATGAAAATGAATGATGTATTTGTGTAACATTAATTTTAGGTAAAACTCAAACAAGTTTTGTCAACAGAGTTTTGGCTTAATTTCTAGTTCCTGCTGTGATCTGAAGTATTTTACATTGTCACAATCATGCTGTCTTTTATCTGGGGATTACGAAACTCTTATTGGCACTCTTGCTTCTTCTTCCTTTTTTATTTTAGTTCAAAGGGATTTATTTCCACACAATGTGCAGGATCATCTTCTACTTTGTTTTTTTGAATTGCTATTTCTTGACAGGTTGTGCTCCATCTTCGATATTCTGGCATGAGGTAATGTTACACTTTATTTAATTTACTATGAAAGTATTTAAAAAGTAATATTATATGGAAATATGCTGAAATGATCAAATATGGCCTTTAACCTGGAAAAGCTGAGAGATTGAAAAGCTGAAGATAGCAGAAGATAGCGTTGAGCTAAAATATTGCTGGGATACATATTTCACTTAGGCTTGCTTACTGTATGCTGGCCAACCTTGATTAAGTGTCAAGAATATTGAGTAACTGAATCCTGGAGAGAATGTTTTAACAGGGTAGAACAGCCTTCTGAAGGCTGATTCACCCTTGATGTAAAATTTATTGCATCTATATGCTAATGACCTTATTTTTGCATCTTCAGCCATAGCACATGTTTATACTCTTGATGAATTCCACTGACTAAAATCATGTTGTTTCAAATTAGAAGTACCCCAAAAAGGCCTTCAGGAAGCATTTGGATATGAGAATAACGTCATTGGTAACTTAGAAGATGGCAGTTTTCTTTTTTCCACTGTGTCCCACTGCAGGGAGAAGAAAAATGATGCAACCTGGAAATGCCATCTCTAAGATGAAGACACCTACCATTTATACCTTTTTGTGTGTACTGGTGTCTTAAGAGTAATGAAAATAAACTCAAAAGTAAGGAAAGAATGTTGATTTGCAACTTAAAGAAAAAATTTTAAAATGGTAATAAATACAATGGCAAGTGATTTTATTCTTGCCCTAGAAAGCATTTTGGTGTTTTGCTAATGAAGTAGTGGAATAAAAATGTGATGTATTTATTTGTTAGGACAGAAATGTGTTTTAAGCAAGAAGAGGAAAAGGTTGTTCTAATACTTGGAATGCATAAGTTATTTTATAAGGATAGTTGCTTAGGAATTGGAACTTTTTAAAGTATGCTTGTTGAAGGCTGTTATAATTTAATGTCACTTTAGTATAAATACCAATATAACTACTGTAAGCTAGAGGAATATGGTATCACAAGTTAATTTTGGGGGATATGCACCAACTATACTTAATTAACTAGTATGCAAATTAAAAAATTTAAAGACAAAAAGCCTATTAAAGAATTACTTGTTTGACTTCTTTCTCAAGGTTATGTCAGAAGAACTGACATTCATCTTGTTTCTGTCTTGCAGAATGGCAAGTGTGAGAATGCTTGCCTTTTTTTGGAATAAATTATGATTCTAGCCATAAAAATAGCTCACATTTTGTTTTTATGTTGATTTTTCCATATGCTGATTTTTTACTTACTTTAAGTTTTGATTTTCAGGACAAAAACCTAGAAAATCACCAGCTTAAAAAACTATTACAAATCATAAATTTCATATACATAAGAAGTACGTACTTTTTTGATAAATATTTTTTGATAAATTTATAGTCAAATGGTAAGTTTAGTAAATGAAAAATCTCACTAGCCTCTCAGCTGAGATGCAATTTTTAACAAACTATCTTATTTTTCATTTATAAACATTAATTTTCTTTATTACCCACAACAACATTTCCTAGTAGTCCCTATTTTCACTTAATAGGTTATGAATAATTAACTTTGTAGTTATGTACTTAGAATTTTGATACTAACTTCTTCTAATCATGTCAGGATTCATTTCCACTTCAATCATTACAAAATATTTCAATTCTCTATATAGAACAAAACAAATTAATAGAATAGAATAGAATAGAATAGAATAGAATAGAATCCATTTAAAGGGATGCATGAGGACGTTTGAGATTAACTCCAAAATATTTCCATCAGCCTTGGTTTTAACATCTTAGATAGCCTTTTCATTATTATATTTCATCATAATATTTTAAATGCATATTTAACAATTTTTATTTCTCTGTGTATCTTGATTTTGCTAAAGTTAGCAGTTGCTATATCGGAAAATCAGATTTCAGTGGTTTTAAAGGGAATGAGTTCTGAAGAGCCAAACTATATGTCACTATTTTGATTTTTTTTAAAACCAATCCACAGCATTCAAAATAAATGCACTGAATTACTGCCTGTAGCTAAATCCTGACTCTGGATATATGTGTGCATGTGTGAGTGTGTGAGTGAGTGTGTACATACAAAGAAAAGGCTGAGAGGGGAGGGAAAAAAAGAGAGTAAAAATAAAAATAAAAGTTATTTTCTTGAGTTAAATTTTTAAGTATTTTAACCCAAATTGTAAGTGACCTCTAGTTTTCATCCCTTACAGTCCTTGAAGGAGAAATTATTGTTGTATTTTAAGAACATTTCTAGATTTCATGGGGAGTAGTTAGGATTAACTTAAAAAAAACCCAAAACAACAATTTCATTATAGCTATTCTTTTCTAATCTATAATTTTTTTAAATAAGAAATCCAGATCCATTTCTGTATTTTAAATGTTATCAGCTAATGCCTATAAAAAATGGTAATTTGGATAATATTTATATACAAAAATCTGATTTCTTGTTTTTCTTCCCAAATTTCCAAGGCAAAAAGGGAAAAAATAGAAAAATTATACGAATTGGCTGAAAAAAATAATTTAAACCACAACAAAGACACTCACCTTCCAAGGTTTTTAAACCTGTGTCCTAGTTCAGCAGGAGGGACCAGCTAACCCTGTGTGGGGGTGATCAAAGCTGTGTATTCTACCCCGTCTATTCATTCCCCAAGGACAATGGGCCATTAGCAGCAGCTGCCCAGGGAGCCATTATCACTTCACACCCAGCCTGAGGGGGGCGGAGCTGCTAATGGGCCATCAACAGCTCAACAACCCCTGGCTCTCAGAGTCAATCACCCATTGTGTGAGTCCCCGCCCAGGGGGAGGGACTGAGTGCTCCCTGAGGGTACATAAGTGGTGGGTAAGAAGACCTCGGGTACTTCTCATCGGATCCAGAGCAGCAGCAGGACCTCGACAGCAGGAGATCACCGCTCTCGCCCAGACCACAGCCCTCGCCTGCACCAACAGGTTTTTCTTTTCCTTTTGCTCTGGACTTGGGGGAGCCACAGGGGTCTCAGCACAAGGGCAAACAAACCCCCTTGGGTTTGTGCCCCAGGACACTGGGTTATACTGCTGGGGTATTGTGAGTTGAAAGCAATTTCCCTTGTGTGTCAGTGTTGTTATAATAATATTATTATTAAATTTTAGGTCTGACTTATAATCTCTCTCGTGGTGAGTTCATTTCCCCTGCTGGTTCACCTTTAAACCAGCACATTTTTGGCGCCCAACGTGGGGCCCGAGAGAGAAGTCAGAACTACAATTTCATTTTGTGTATTTGGGTACAGAAACTCCCTGACTACCATGTTGCTTGATGTATTCATGTGGATGGTGTATCTGGGCCTGTTCATATTTCGACACATGGGGAACCATGTGCCTGTTTTGATGCTCTCTTTAATACCAGGGAGAAGGATCAAAATTGCTTTATTAATATACTATGTTTATGTTGTCATAACATCAGAAGCAATGAATTTCATTGTGAATGTATATTCAGTCTGGTCTGCCTGTCCTGGTTTGGGTTGTTACCTCTGGGGTCTCATTAAAAATAGCACCCAGACTGTGGGGAAAACAGGCGGAGATGGTTACTTCCACCTTTTCACCTCTGCTACAACAATCATTGAAAATATTGAGCTTCCTTTTGATGTTAGGGACAGCCTAATCCTGCTGTTAGTGTTGCTTTGTCTCCTCTGTACTGTATACACCATGTTTAGGGTCAGAACTGGGCTCTCTAAGGAGACTTGCTGGAGGCCTGCCCTGGGGGCGGATGATGTTGAGTGGCACGGGAAGTGGGAAGATATGGGCCAGTATTTGGAGACCTTCTCTCCTCAAATGATCTGGAAATTCACCCCGGAACAACTGCAGGACCCTGCCAAAATGCTAAGCTATGTGAAAGGAAGATGCTCTGGTAGTCCCAGAGATGTGCAGCTCACAGCAACCTGCTGGGCCCTGGCCACTGCCTACCGCACACTGCTTGGTGTGGTACAGCATCATCAGGAGGAGGAGAAAAGGAGCAAATCCACAGGCACCATGTCCACCCAGACCATGACTGAGCCAGAGAGGAAGAGAGATACATCAACTAGCGCCATGTCCACCCAGACCATGACTGAGCCAGAGAGGAAGAGAGATACATCAACCAGCGCCATGTCCACCCAGACCATGACTGAGCCAGAGAGGAAGAGAGATACATCAACCAGCGCCATGTCCACCCAGACCATGACTGAGCCAGAGAGGAAGAGAGATACATCAACTAGCGCCATGTCCACCCAGACCATGACTGAGCCAGAGAGGAAGAGAGATACATCAACTAGCGCCATGTCCACCCAGACCATGACTGAGCCAGAGAGGAAGAGAGATACATCAACTAGCGCCATGTCCACCCAGACCATGACTGAGCCAGAGAGGAAGAGAGATACATCAGCTAGCGCCATGTCCACCCAGACCATGACTGAGCCAGAGAGGAAGAGAGATACATCAACTAGCGCCATGTCCACCCAGACCATGACTGAGCCAGAGAGGAAGAGAGATACATCAACTAGCGCCATGTCCACCCAGACCATGACTGAGCCAGAGAGGAAGAGAGATACATCAACTAGCGCCATGTCCACCCAGACCATGACTGAGCCAGAGAGGAAGAGAGATACATCAACTAGCGCCATGTCCACCCAGACCATGACTGAGCCAGAGAGGAAGAGAGATACATCAACTAGCGCCATGTCCACCCAGACCATGACTGAGCCAGAGAGGAAGAGAGATACATCAACCAGCGCCATGTCCACCCAGACCATGACTGAGCCAGAGAGGAAGAGAGATACATCAACCAGCACCATGTCCACACAAACCATGGAGGAGCCAGAAGGACAACAGAAACCGATAGCAGTTGCCCCTGTCCAGAAAAGAAAATCAAAGACCAAATCAGTTCGTATAGTGCATGACGAGGAAGAGTCAGGACCTTCATCTCAAGCAGAAGAAATGGAGCCAGAAATAATCACCCGGTCCCTATCCCTGGGAGAGCTGCGTGAGCTCCGGAGAGAGTTCACACGACAGGCAAATGAGTCCATCTTGACCTGGCTACTTCGAATCTGGGATGCTGCAGCCAATGATACAATTCTAGATGGGAGTGAGGCAAGGCAGCTGGGATCCCTGTCTCGAGATGTTGTCATTGATCAGGGCATTGGAAAGAGACAGGAAACTCTCAGCCTCTGGTGGCGACTGTTGTCAAGCGTGAGGGAGAGATATCTTTGTAAGGAGGACCTCCACGTACAGCAAGGACAGTGGAACACGATGGAACAAGGTATCCGGTGCCTAAGGGAATTAGCCGTACTGGAGATAATCTTTTCAGAGGATGAGAGATTCCCTAAAAGTCCAGATGGTGTCCAGTGCACATCCCAGATGTGGTTAAAATTTGCACGACTTGGGCCAGAAATGTATTCTCGCTACCTTGCAACATTGCAGTGGAGAGAGGGAGAAGACAAGGTGGGCGCACTGGTCAGCAAACTCAGGATTTATGAAGACACTGTCACTGCTCCATTACGAGCCCATGTCTCAGCTGTGGAAACAAAACTGGCTGAACTGGAAGAGAAGATTAAGGAAGGACTCTTCCATATCTCTCCAGAACAAACAAGAGTCTCCGCCATCAGAAGCAGGCGTCTTCCAGCTAAGGAGAAAGGGTACACTCCACGCGGCAATCTGTGGTTTTACCTCCATGAGCATGGAGAAGATATGAGGAAGTGGGATGGGAAACCCACCTCTTCCTTAGCAGCTCGGGTACGTGAATTGCAAAGAGGCACAACTAACACAGGGAATTCTTCAAGGTTGAAGGCTGCTCCGGTCTCTCGTGGGCAAGGCTCCAGACAGTATAGGAATGATGATGTTATGCCCGATCCTCTTGAAGGAACCTCCCGGTCATATTCACAGGGAGAGCGCAGTGAATACCATGACCAGAACTAGGGGGGCCCTGCCTCTAGCCAGGTAGAGGAGAGGGACAATCGGGTTTATTGGACTGTGTGGATTCGGTGGCCTGGCTCATCAGACCCACAGAAATACAAAGCTTTAGTGGACACTGGTGCACAATGCACGTTGATGCCATCAGGATACGTTGGGGCAGAATCCATCTCTATTTCTGGGGTAACAGGGGGATCCCAACAGCTGACTGTACTGGAAGCTGAAGTCAGCTTGACTGGCAAGGAATGGCATAGACACCCCATTGTGACTGGTCCAGAAGCCCCGTGTATCCTTGGCATAGACTACCTGAGGAATGGATATTTCAAAGACCCAAAGGGACTGCGTTGGGCCTTTGGCATAGCTGCTGTGGAGACAGAGGAAATCAGACAGCTGAGCACCTTGCCTGGCCTCTCAGAGGACCCTTCTGCTGTAGGACTGCTGAAAGTTGAAGAACAATTGGTACCGCTGGCCACAGCCACAGTGCACCGTCGGCAATACCGCACTGACCGAGACTCTGTGACCCCCATACACAAGATGATTCGTGAGCTGGAGAGCCAAGGGGTGGTCAGCAAGACTCACTCACCCTTTAATAGCCCCATATGGCCAGTACGAAAGTCCAGTGGAGAGTGGAGGCTGACGGTGGATTACCGTGGTCTCAATGAGGTCACACCCCCCCTGAGTGCCGCTGTGCCGGACATGCTGGAGCTTCAGTATGAGCTGGAGTCCAAGGCAGCCAAGTGGTATGCCACCATCGACATTGCCAATGCCTTTTTCTCCATTCCGTTGGCAGCAGAGTGCAGGCCGCAGTTCGCTTTCACCTGGAAGGGGGTGCAGTACACCTGGAATCGACTGCCCCAGGGGTGGAAACACAGTCCCACCATTTGCCATGGACTGATCCAGACTGCATTGGAAAAGGGTGAGGCTCCAGAACATCTACAGTACATCGATGACATCATTGTATGGGGGAACACAGCAGGGGAGGTTTTTGAGAAAGGAAAGAAGATAATCCAGATTCTCCTAAGAGCTGGTTTTGCCATTAAACGAAGTAAGGTCAAGGGACCTGCTCAGGAAATTCAGTTCCTAGGAGTGAAGTGGCAAGACGGGCGTCGTCAGATTCCAACAGAGGTGATCAACAAAATAGCAGCTATGTCCCCACCGAGCAGCAAGAAGGAAACTCAGGCTTTCCTAGGCGCCGTGGGCTTTTGGAGGATGCATATCCCTGAGTACAGTCAGATTGTAAGCCCTCTCTACCTTGTGACACGGAAGAAAAATGATTTCCAGTGGGGCCCTGAACAACAACAAGCCTTTGAGCAGATTAAACAGGAGATTACCCATGCAGTAGCCCTTGGGCCAGTCAGGACAGGACAGGATGTGAAGAATGTGCTCTACACTGCAGCCGGGGAGAATGGCCCATCCTGGAGCCTCTGGCAGAAAGTACCTGGGGAGACTCGAGGACGACCGCTGGGATTCTGGAGCCGGGGATACAAAGGATCTGAGGCCAGCTACACCCCAACGGAGAAAGAGATCCTGGCAGCTTATGAAGGAGTTCGAGCTGCCTCAGAAGTGATTGGCACTGAGGCACAGCTCATCCTGGCACCCCGACTACCAGTGTTGGGCTGGATGTTCAAAGGAAAAGCTCCTTCTACCCATCACGCCACTGATGCCACATGGAGTAAGTGGATCACTCTGATCACGCAGCGAACCCAGATAGGGAATCCTAATCGCCCTGGGATTTTGGAAATCATCACCAACTGGCCGGAAGGTGAGAGTTTCGGATTGTCCTCTGAAGAAGAGGAGCAGGTGACACGAGCTGAGGAGGCCCCACCATATAACCAGCTACCAGAAGAGGAGAAGCGATATGCTCTCTTCACAGATGGCTCCTGCCGCATTGTAGGGACAAGCCGGAAATGGAAAGCAGCTGTATGGAGTCCTACACGTCGAGTTGCAGAAGCGACTGAAGGACAAGGTGGATCAAGTCAGGTCGCAGAGCTGAAAGCTGTTCAGCTGGCTTTGGATATCGCCGAACGAGAGAAGTGGCCAAGACTCTACCTTTACACTGACTCGTGGATGGTGGCCAATGCTCTGTGGGGATGGCTGGAGCGCTGGAGAAAGGCCGGCTGGCAGGGCAAAGGGAAACCCATCTGGGCGGCTGAGATGTGGCAGGACATCGCTGCCCGGGTAGAGAAGCTGAGTGTGAAGGTCCGTCACGTAGATGCTCATGTACCCAAGAGCCGGGCTAATGAGGAGCATCGTAACAACGAGCAGGTGGATCGAGCTGCCAAGATTGAAGTCTCTCAGGTAGATCTGGATTGGCAGCATAAAGGTGAATTGTTTCTAGCCCGATGGGCCCATGATGCCTCTGGTCATCAAGGCAGAGATGCAACATACAGATGGGCTCGTGACCGAGGGGTGGATCTAACCATGGACAGTGTCTCACAGGTTATCCATGACTGTGACACATGTGCTGCCATCAAGCAGGCCAAGCGGGTGAAGCCTCTATGGTATGGTGGACGGTGGTCGAAATACAGGTATGGGGAAGCCTGGCAAGTTGACTACATCACACTTCCCCAAACACGCCAAGGCAAGCGCTATGTGCTGACCATGGTAGAGGCAACCACTGGATGGCTGGAGACATACCCCGTATCTCACGCCACTGCCCGGAATACCATCCTGGGCCTTGAGAAACAAGTCCTGTGGAGACACGGCACCCCAGAGAGAATAGAGTCTGACAACGGCACCCACTTCAAGAACAGCCTCATAGACACCTGGGCCAGAGAGCACGGCATTGAGTGGGTGTATCATATCCCCTACCATGCTCCAGCTGCCGGGAAAGTTGAGCGATGTAATGGACTGCTGAAAACAACCTTGAAGGCGCTGGGTGGGGGAACTTTCAAACACTGGGAGCTGCATTTGGCAAAGGCCACCTGGTTGGTCAACACTCGGGGCTCCATCAATCGAGCTGGCCCTGCCCAATCAGAACTCTTGAATACTGTAGATGGAGATAAAGTCCCTGTGGTCCATATGAGAGGTATGTTAGGAAAGACTGTTTGGGTTAGTCCCACCTCAAACAAAGGCAAACCCATCCGAGGGATTGTCTTTGCTCAAGGACCTGGTTGCACTTGGTGGGTAATGCAAAAAGATGGAGAAACACGTTGTGTACCACAAGGGGACCTAATTTTGAGCGAGAAGAGTTTGTAATGTTTCATTGCATATATGTATATACATATAAGTATAGATAAAAAGGGGATTAATTTGGGAATGACTAGATGGAGTAGAATAAGGGGTGGATAATGTCCTAGTTCAGCAGGAGGGACCAGCTAACCCTGTGTGGGGGTGATCAAAGCTGTGTATTCTACCCCCTCTATTCATTCCCCAAGGACAATGGGCCATTAGCAGCAGCTGCCCAGGGAGCCATTATCACTTCACACCCAGCCTGAGGGGGGCGGAGCTGCTAATGGGCCATCAACAGCTCAACAACCCCTGGCTCCCAGAGTCAATCACCCATTGTGTGAGTCCCCGCCCAGGGGGAGGGACTGAGTGCTCCCTGAGGGTACATAAGTGGTGGGTAAGAAGACCTCGGGTACTTCTCATCGGATCCAGAGCAGCAGCAGGACCTCGACAGCAGGAGATCACCGCTCTCGCCCAGACCACAGCCCTCGCCTGCACCAACAGGTTTTTCTTTTCCTTTTGCTCTGGACTTGGGGGAGCCACAGGGGTCTCAGCACAAGGGCAAACAAACCCCCTTGGGTTTGTGCCCCAGGACACTGGGTTATACTGCTGGGGTATTGTGAGTTGAAAGCAATTTCCCTTGTGTGTCAGTGTTGTTATAATAATATTATTATTAAATTTTAGGTCTGACTTATAATCTCTCTCGTGGTGAGTTCATTTCACCTGCTGGTTCACCTTTAAACCAGCACAACCTGAGAATGAGCTCTTCCTGAAAAAAGAAAAAAAGCCATAATAATAATTGAAAATAAAAAAAAAAGAGAACATTTTTTAATGATTGTCAATACTCCAAGATTTTTAGGTTAAAGAGCAATAATCAGCTTTGATTCCTCTTTTACTATGTGTGCTGCTTTTGGCTGGAATAGAGTCAATATCCTTCATAGTAGCTGTTACGGCACTATGTTTTGGATTTGGGCTGAATATAGTGTTGAGAATTCTGGGATGTTTTAGATATTGCCAAGCAGTGCTGAGACAGAATCAAGGCACTTTTTCCTTCCTGTACTGCCCTGCCACTGAAGAGGCTGGGAATGCACAAGAAGTTGAGAGAAGCCACAGCCAGAACAGCTTACTCCAACTGACCAAAGGAATGTCACAGACCATACATCTTGATCAACATTTAAAGCTGGGGGAAGAAAAACGAAAAGGGCGATGTTTGGAGTAGTGGTATTTGTCACCTCTACAAGTAACAAGAGCCCTGCGTTCCTGAAAATTGCTGAACACCTGCCTGTTCATGGGAAGTTATGAATGTTTTGCTTTGCTTGCATGTGTGGCTTGTGCTTTACCATTAAACTGTATCTCAGCCCAGGAGTTTTTCTCACTTTTGTATATCTCTCCTCCACCCCTTTGATGAGGGAGTGAGGTAGATTATTCACTAGCTGGAGTTAAATCACAACACTATGCCATGAATAGTGATGGTTATGAAACTTCCATCTCTCTTTGTATTCCTTGTATTCTTATGGAGTTTTTAATGTTTTATATTTCTCACATTAAAAGTTAAATAGAAAAAAAAATCAATCTGTATCTTTTTTTTTAAGAAATAGTAAGAAAAAGAAGACACAAACTATTAATCCATATCACTTGGAGAAAATACAATGATGAGGGCCCATACATACCATGCCTTAAGAAGGTAAGAAAGAGAAAAATATAGAGAAGCAAAAGTTGAGATCTACCTCCTATGAAATGTTTTATGACTCAGTGAGCTAATATGGGAGATTTAATAGTCACTAAAACTGTTCAGCATATCATTGCACGCCAGGAAAGAAGTAACTGATTCCTCCTTCAAAGGGAATAAGGGGCTTTCTGTGTCAAATGCAGGAAAAAGTATGCCTCTCTCTCAATTGTCAAGTTCAAAACAGTCATTCAGTGCTTCACACATTTATCATCACGAGTGAAAATGTATTCTTAAACTTTATGCTAAGAACTTTGTCATCTGAAGGCAGCATATAAAATATATATAAATAAATACATTAAAAAGAGGTTTTTCCTTTATCCTTTCCTATCCTCTCCTTTCACCGATTTCAAGCCAATTGTACTGTTATTGACCAAGGATTTTCAGAGAGGCAACTGTGCAAAATACTAGACTGGTCATAGGTATTCTCCACACAACATCTGATACCTCAAAACTTTGTTTGATTTAAGCATCTCTGATTTTGTAACATATGAAAATCCTGAAAATTTGGGTTAGTTCTGCAAATTTTGTAACAGAAATCATTCAGTTTCTTTTTAAACAATCTTGGTCAAAGATTGCCTAACATATTGTACAGTTCACATTTGTACCAACACTGAGACTATAGGCAATACTAAATGAAGTGCTCACAGTTAATTTGTGTGATAGCATTATAATAGTCTGGTGTCCCACTCTGCTAAGATATGACTCTCCTAAGCATCACTGCAAATGATCATTGCAAATTATTTATGCAATTCAGATTAATGTTAGTGGATGCAAACCACAAAATATGCATCTTGGATGAGTAAAGAAAAAGAATTATTTATACATAACTTTGGATCATTACTTCAACACAGTGCACATACTTTTGGAGTGTCTGTCAATAATCTGCCCTGCTATGTGAATAAAGAGATGTGACACTGAGTGAAATAAATTTTTTTTCAAGGCAGGTGAAATTCTAAGGCTATAACCATTCAAAATGTGGGTTTATTGAAAGATATTAATTCTTTACTATGATGAGAAAAAATAGATGTATTATATGTTCTGTGCTTGAGGCTGAGATCTAAATAATCACATAATGGTTGATTTTGAAAGGGTACCTCTGGAAGTTATCTTGTCCAACCTCCCTACTCAAGCAGGGCCACCCAGAACTGGATTCCACAGAGATTCCAGAGATTACACAATCTCTTTGGACAACCTGTGTCCACAATCAGTCACTCTCGCAGTGTTTACTGACATCCAGTTGGAGGGTCGCCTGTTTCAGTCTGTGCTCATTGTCTCTGGTCCTGTCACTGGGCACTGCTAAAAAAGAGCCTGGATCCATCTTCTTTGCAGACTCCCTGCAGGTATTTATGTACATTAGTAAGCTCTCCCCTTGAGTCTCTTTTAGATCAAGCTGTACAGGCCCAGACACCTGTCTTTCTTCGTATATGAGCTGCTCATATCACCTTTATGGTCCTTCTTTAGACTTTTTTCAGTATGTCCATGTTTCTCTTGTTCCGGGAAGTCCAGAACTGGACACAGTACACCAGGTGTGGCCTCACTAGTGCTGAACAGAGAAGCAGGATCACTCTTCTTGATTTGCAGGTAACACTTCTATTGCAGTCTGTGATATACCATTATCTCTCTTTGCTGCAATGGCAGCTTTCAGTGCTTCTTTCCAGCTTGGTAGCCCCCAGCATTTACATGAGGTTGTTCCTGCGCAGCTGTAGGTCTTTACACTTGCCGTGTTGATCTTCATGAGATCTCCTTCAGACTGTTTCTCCAGCTTGTCAAATTTCTTCTTGGTGGCAGCAATACTGATGAGCCACTCCTCACAATTTGGCATCATTCTCCAAATTGATGAGAGTACATTCTGACCTATCACCCTGATCATTATAAAGATCATAAACAGCAAGTATTGACCCCTGGAGCAACCTGCAAGTTAATGGTCTCCAACCAGACTTTGTGCATGTGATCACTACTCTCTGGGCCTACCATTCAGTCAGTTTTCAGTCTACCCCACTGTCTGTTCATCCAGGCCACACTTCACCAGTTTCTCTATGAGGATCTTATGGGACATGATGTTAAAATTCTACCAGAAGTCAAGGCAGATGGTATCGCCTGCTCTCACCTTGTCTACCAAGCTAGTCAGTTCATCATACAAATTTAAGAAGTTAAGCATGGTTTCTTCTTCATGCATTCATGCTGACTACTAGTCTGTTTCTAGTCCTTCATGTTATCCATAAATGGTTTCCAGGATTAGTTGTTCCATCATCTTCCTAGGGGATCATGGTCGGTCTGATTGGTTTGTGGTTCCCTGGGTCCTCCTTCTTGTCCTTCTTGAAGGTAAGACAGATATACTTTTTTCCATTTCTCAGGCATCTCTCCCAGTCAACATGTTTGTTAAAAATATATTGTGAATGCCATTGTAGTGTCATCAGACAAATCCCTCTGTTCTCATGGGTGCATCAGATGATGGCTCATGGACCTATGGATGTCCTTTATGCTTAAGGATTATCTAACTTTATCCTATTACAGCTAAAATATGTCTTCCTTACTTCAAATTTTTCCTCTGGTCTCTAGTACCATGTGGTCCTGAAGGCCAATATGAGTAGTAAAGGCTGAGGCAAAGGCAACATGCAGTACCTCAGCCTTTTTCATGTTCTGTGTAGCCAAGCCCCCCATCTCGTTGAGCAATGGGCCCAAACTTTCCCTTGTTGTTCTCTTGTAACTTATGCACTTACAGAAACCCGTCTTGTTGTGACACCCCTGGACAGTGAATTGCATTTGGCCTTTAGCTTTCCTATTCATCCATGAAATCTCAAACAATTTTTCTGTATTACTCACAAGTTACCTGTCCTTATTTGTACAATATGTATACTTCCTTTTTATGTTTAATTTTGGCCAGGAGCTCCTTGTGCATTGACACAGGTCTTCTGCCATTTTTTTGGCTGAACCACTCATGCACAGAGTGAGGGATCCTTGAATATTAATCATCTTTCTTGGGCCTTCAGGAGCTTATCTCATAGGACTCTTCAAAATAGATCTTTGAAGAGGAAGAAATTATTATCAATTCACTCCAGGAAACTCCTGGATTGCTTATGCTCTTCTGTGGTTGATATGTGGGGTGGTTGATATCACCATGGTCCATGAATGTAAGGCAGAGGGCCTGATCCACTCATTTTTCCTGGTCAGATGGCCTATAGCAGGCACCCACTATACCATCAACTTTTTCTGTCATCAGCCACAGTAAAATATAGGCTACTCTATGTTAGTCTCTCATGATATATAAATCTTTCAAGGAGTTTAGAGATGTTCTTGCATATGTCTGTTAAATGTTTTACTCTAAATGTTTGACAAATAGACCAATAAAACCCAACAGACTGAATGGCAGAATATAGACAGTAAGTCACAACATTGCAGAAAAATGAGTAAATGCCAAGTTCCTCATTGTGCAATACAATATCAGGCCTCTGATGTGGTAGAGCAGCAAAACCACTGAATTTTTAAGACCACACTTGTAGAGGATGTTTGGAATGATCCTGCATGCGCAACACACTGGCCAGAGGGCTGACAGGCAGGCAAGATCAGTCTGACCCTGAGGCAGTCTGAGAGCCAGGTAAACAACTTCAGACCCGAGGTAAACATTGTCTTGCTGCTGCCAAGGGGGTGCTGACTGCCATGTGGACACTGCTTCCAGCCAATCGGAGCAGACCACCGCCGCGTGAACAAAGACTTCTAGCCTATGAGAACTTGTTGTTGTCCTCATGTTCAGCCCAAAACCCTATATAACTTTTTTACCCCCGAATACAGTTGAATGTTCCTGATTTTAACCTTAGCGCGTGGCTCTATCTCTATGAGAAAACGCACATGCGACTAGAAGCCCGAAACCCAGGGTAACGTTGGGGCTGGCTGGCGAGGACGCGAAGATGCCTCTCGCAACACCCCTTCCCCAGCACACACTCTTCCACTTCCAAGGAATACATTATTGCAATTGATTATTCATTTAGGACCATAACAGTCCAATATTCTACAGACTAGCTGACAAGACATTTAGGGAGTCAGTGTAAAATTTCAAATCTAGTGAAACGTGGCAGTAGGACCTTCATGCTGACATTGAGAGGAGATGCAAAAACTGATTCTTTAAACATTGACTTGGAAGGTGGCAAAAGTATTACCATTCTTTTATCTTGACAAATATTTGTTATAGGAAAAATTCATTAAAAAAGAGAGAAAATGTCCTTCTTTCCCATATAAAGTGTATAACAGGATAACTACATAGGACAGTTTTTGCTAAGCTTTTGTTAAGCAGCAGTAGTTTTAAAATATAATTGCCCACTATAAATTTGGTAACTAAATGAGGAACCCAGGATTATTGATACTTGATAAAACCTGATATTATAGCTTTTCTTATAAATATTAAGAAGGGGCTCAAAATCTCCTTTGTATCTTCAGTAGTATCTCTGTGATCAGCAGTTTTAATTTTGGAGTCATTGGCTATGTATATGCTGTTAAAGACCAGAGTCTAAAGCTTGACACATTGATCAAGTTCTTCCTAAAATAGATATCTTTTTGTCCTAGGTGTTTGCGTTCTAATAGGACTTCCCTATTTTCTAGCTGTTTGTGCTATTGTATCACCTCCGTATATCTGGGGGGGAAAAAAAAAAAAAAAAAAAAAAAAAAAGGAGGTTATGCTGTTTATGCTGATTCCCTTAACAGTGGGGAATTGGAGGTATGTGCTACATGCTCTAGAATGTACATGAAGGAACATTGGAGGACTGAGGACTGAGGCTGCAAAGATTGTTTTCTGAAGGTATACCAGAACCAGTACAGAGTTTGCAGCATACCAAAAATAGCATGGTCTCCACTCCACTGCCTTTGGAGAAGTTTAGGAGGTAAACTGTTCCTTGACATGTTGAGATAGTAACTTAAGGAATGTAAGTCGAGCATTCCCAAACAGATTTATGTAGTGAGCTGTCAACAAGTGAACTTAAGGGATCAAGCTTACTTCATGGCTCTCATATTCAACAACACAGATATATATGGTAGGACCCAGGTATTATGATCCCAGGAGTAGAGCTGGACAAGAGTAGTGAATATATCAAGCTTTATACTTTCTATCCAACTTGTTTCTGGACCAGATTTACTGTCTCAAATTTTAATTTGCATAAATAACAAATCCTTCTAGGCAGATGAGAACAACATTGCTGTCATCTTCTAAATTGAGTACTCCCTTTGTTTTGGAAGATGCTGAATTTGAACTTGTTATTTGTTTTTTAACCGGTCATTCTACCTTGTTTGTCAAAGCATATGATGTTTACTCCTTCCTGAACTGATTTGAAAAAGGCAATAAATAACATTTATCCCTGTGTTGAGAGGTTGAGTATTTTTACCTGAAGGTTTCACAAAATCTCATAAGCCAAAATGATAACTAAACACCTGATTATGAATACCTTCTTGAAGTTACCATTGACAACTAATTTAACATACTTAAACAGGTAGGAGCATATATCACCAGTGATGGAGAGAAATTGGGGAGATATTAGTGCATATAGTGCAAAATAGCTCCAGATTATTTATTAAGTATGTAACACAGTCCAATACCAGATATTCTATTTCGTTTTTTGCTTGAGGGTTTTTTTGGTTTTTTTTTTTTTTTTTTAGTGGTGGAGTTTTTGGGTGTGTGAAAGGGACAGTAATTTTCTATGAATTTAAAACATTAATGTCATATTTGATTGGCTTAAGTGGTGTTTCACCATTATCAAATATTATCCACCAAATTGATTAGGGACTGATTGGAATTTAGCTCTTCTGAAAATTTGTCCTACTTGGTGAATTTTCTGGATATAAAAATCTAAGATTAGACTTTACACACTGAGATTCAGTCCATCTAATAATCCCCTACATCCCCACATCTGCAGTTTTCTTCTAGCTAGATGCCTTTAAATGTTTAAGATCACAGAAAGAATCAGAGGTGACTGGTTTAAATGAAAATCTTGTCAGTATTTTTATTAATAGAAGAATACTGAAGAGAAGGAAATGTTGTAATGTTTTAAATGTTGGGGGGTTTTTTGTTTGTTTGGTTGGTTTGTTTTTGTGGTGTTTGTTTGTTTGTTTGTTTGTTTGTTTTTTCAGATATTGCCAATTCTTCCATGTAGAACTAAGCACAGAACAAGGAAACGGGCAATTAAAGAATGTATATGCTCTGTAGGAAGGGGTCTTTTTTTATGCTATGGCAATTGCTATTTACTCAGCTATACATGGGGGGGGGGGCGGGGGGGGAGGAAATTGGTAATGTTGATTTTTATCTCCTCAGCCTCATCTGAGGAAAAAGGCAAAGTGCTATTATAGACCAAGTCCTTTTCACCTAAGTTTATGCAAGTGCAGGCATTTAAATTATGACAATATTTTCCTAAATCTGTATTCCCCACATAGAGACTTAGATAATTCAAAAATTCATTTCACACATGAGATGAATTTGTCTAGTCAGTAGAAAATATTTGGAAAAAAGTTAGTTGCAACTCACACTGTCCATGAGAAAAAAATTCTGTCACAATGTGTATTTAAAAATATATTTAAATAAAAACTATAAAAGCTAGCTATGGTTGCAGTTTAAACTACCTAGACAGCTACCTTGAGACTTGAAAAAGTTAAGTACTGCATCATTTTCTTCTGATAGGTTTCTTTTACTGTGATCAATTTACTTTACATCCCTCTTGTATTTTGACTTCTTGTAGGGGTCACTGTTTCTTATTCATTAATAGTTCTACTAGGGATGTGCAGGCATAATATATTTCTACCATGTACTGGGTTTGCCAAATCAAAAGAAACATGCACATGTTTTATAAACTCTCAAGTGAGTTACAATATTAAGAAATGAAAAAATACATGTGATATCTGTAGAGTCAGCTGGCACCAAAAAGATGGGGGAAAACATTAAAAAAAGCTTGTTCAGTTTTTATGGAGACTCTCCTAAGAATAAATTGACTATGATATTGGGGGTTTCATAACTTGTAGTCCTGACTGATGTTAAAGATATTTTTTCACAAAGGTACAGGTTAAAAATACTACAATCAAGCAGAAAAATATCACACCATGAATATTACACTTCTATTTCCATACTCTAAAGTAAGACTTACTTAAATATGTTACTAATTGACAGATGTAGACAAAATTAAGTCACTACTAGTTTCCAAATATTACACATGTATAACTATTTCAGAACAGACCAATTTGCCTAAATTGCCATCTTTTGTTCAAGAAATGTCAGGTGCTAATTTGCCTGAAAATTAGTCAAAAACAAAAGTACCAAAGTTATTGCTCTTTAAGTAGGGGGTTTAAATTGTTATTATTTCCACTAAATATGACCTTTCAAAGGTACCACAACCACAGTTTTTGTTCATTTGATATTGTTGATAGCAACCGATAATTTTAACTATTTTAATAAGCTTTAATGAAAAAGTTTTTCATCAAGTTTTTAATTTAAAGTTTTTTGTTTTGTTTTGTTTTGTTTTTTTAAATATATCCTATTAAATGATGAAAACTGGATAGTTCCAGTTGATTCTTGCAAGAAACCACTCAGTCAACTCTCAGGCTTGGTTTTAATTTAAACCACAAGATGAGAACCATGAACCTGGGTATGAACGACAGCCACAACTGCTTCGGATGGTTTCTGTTACATTAGGGCACCAGTGTGCAATTAGATGGGTAGCTTACCACTAGGCACTCATAGAAACAGACTGCCTGAGGATTCTCTGTGGAAAGGAGTGGATTATGGGAAATCCTGTATTTATGACATCTTCTTGACTCTTTGGTTCCTTAAGTACTAGGAAAACTGCATGTAAGAAAGCTAAGGACCCATAAGGACATGAGTGTTCAGTAAAAATTATGACCATCACAGTATTTCTTGTAGGGTTAGACATAAAAACTAGTTTGCTTTTAGATTTATGTCCAGGTGGTAAAGTACTAGAGACAAAGTTACTGTGAACATCTAGAGTTTCAACGGATATATTTATACTATCAAATAAAATAGGCTCATTCTCCAGCATTAAGGACTATTGGCTTCAGAATATTGTGACTTTTTCTCTCCTGCCTGCTGGGAACCATCAATGGCCCAAACATTACCTGGAAGAGCGCTAGTTCACACAAGCCAAAACAATGCCAGAGGCTAGAGCTCACTGTTAAAAAGTGAAGGAAATGCCCAGGGTTTAAATCTGTGTCCCAGTTCTATTTATTTTACTGATAATAACAGTCATTAGGTTCAAACTTGAAGAGTTTGTGAGTTTTGGTAAATTAGAGGTAACATGAACTGATAATTCTGATTTATTAAAAGGATAGCAAAAAATTGTATTATACCTGAATACTGCTTATGGGAAATAAATCACAAAAGAATGGAAGAAACTATTTCTTTTACAACCTTCTAAGGATTTTCATCTGTTTTTTTTTCTTAGTTCCTTTATAATAGGATCTAAATTTCTTTTTTGTTTCTTTTTCTTTTTTTTTTTTTTAATGAATCAGAGATTTATTCCACTAAACCCAGGCTGATCTACTTTTAAATTAATCATTTCAAATGAAAGAGGCATTCTTTGATGAAAATGAGTTACATTTTCTTTGCAATATTTTGTTAGTATTAGATAATGTATTTGAAAAAAACTTCAGCTTTTAAGAATCAACCTTGAGTACTGCACCAGACCTGGGGTCCCCAGCACAGAAAGTACATCAATCTGTTGGAGCAAAGAAGGGCCACCAAGGTAATTAGAGGGATGGAGCCCTTCTCCTATGAGGAAAGTCTGAGAGAATTAGATTTATTCAGCCTGGAAAAGAGAAGGCTTTAGGGTGACCTAAATGCACCTTTCCATTACGTGAAGGGAACCTACAAGAGAGATGGAAAGAGACTATTTACAAGAGTGTGTAATGACAGGACAAGGCAGAATGGCATTAATCTGAAAAATTCTAGATTTAGATTAGATATCGAATAGAAATTCTTTACTGTGAGAGTGGTGAGGCACTGAGAAATTGTGGCATTTAAGGCCAGGTTGGGGCTGTGAGCAACCGGGTCTAGTGAGAGGTGTCACTGCCTATAGCAGGAAAGTTGGAACTAGATGATCTTTAAGGTCCCTTCTGACACAAACCAGTGTATGATTCCATGATTCTATAACAAACATCAAGTACAGATTTTCAGGGACAATTACCTTGTTTAAAAGTAAAGTGGATTGTACATCATATATAACAAGGATGGACACAACTGTGTGGGAACATTGCTGTGATGAGACTAAAACTTTGTCAGAATATGCTGTCTTCTTTCTATTATGTGTAATAATGCAAAGAAAAGTATATTTTCTATTTCTTCCTCATTTTTTACTTTCCCTAAGGAAAGGTTCTAATATTTCAGAGAAAGAAAATGCAAATGAAAATAGTCCTACTAAAATTCAAGTTTTCACAAGAAGTGAAATGACAGAACTGACCATACCCATATTTGAGATTTTGCAAATCTTTATTTTTAGGACTTTCTATAAAGTTTGGCCAAACATTTAAGCTTTTTTTCTTATACCTTTTTCATGTCTGTCTTACACTATTTTCAGCAGTTTGGGTTTGTGCTTGCACAGACAGAAAAGGATAAATTTCAGAATGAGTCTAGAGAAAAATTACATTGCTTGCTTTCTGTTAATCATACAAGCATTTGGCAGAAAGCTGTAGCTTGTCCATACCTTGGAGAAACAATTTTAAATTTGGCAGCATGCTTGCTTTGCTATCTGGAATACCCCCTTTTGCCATCTCTTAGAAAGCTCTATGGAACTCAGCTAAGCTGCAAACCTCAGGAAACTACATATTGTGTGTGTTCAGGAGGAGCTCAGTCTGTATTACTAAACTAGCATGCATTTTAGTAAGAGGAATAAAATCTGGACTTTTCCAGGGAATAGAAATAAGTTGCTTAAAATTATGAAAGCTGTAGATGCAAGCAACAAACAGGCCTACAGCTGTAAGCAAGATAAAGCATTCAGCTTCTCACATTCTTGGCTTAAGTCAATGAGCAATTCTGTCTATGCCTACTAAGGCTGTTAGCAGGCTCCTGCTTTAATCAGAGACATGTTTGTAAGTGTGAGTTCAATGCCCACCGTGTAAAGCTGACTGAATGTTATTTCCTTGATTTAATGCATGTGGATGAATCCTGTTGTTTTTACTCAGGAAGCAAGGGGGAAGGTTTACAGTGGGCTCTTTATGTTTCAAATTCCACCCTGCTCAGCTTCCAGAATGAAATAGACTTTTTTGTGTGTGTATTTACATCTTCACAAGAGTAATGTATCTCAACATATTCTTAAAAATCATAAAGAAATTATGTTAGTTCTAACATAACACTATGTTAGTGTTAGAGGAGAAAACTTGATAATTATATTAATAAAGGTTTGCATAAATGAGAGCAAATTATATTCCTCCATTCAATGTTTTAGGTATCTGAAGCTAAAACTCATTTAAATATTTCAGGGTGATGAATCATTGCTTAAGAACCTAAAGGTTTGGCAAAATTGCAATTCATGGGAAAAGAAATTCTAATTAGTAATTTAAAGGAAAATGTATGTATGTTCCCATACATTTGCCATTGCTTCTCATAAACTGCAACTTTCTGACTTTTTCAATATAGAAAATGACAGCAAGAGTCTATGATTCAGGGACAAACACTTGTACAGTCATTATTTATTATAGAGGATTATAATTCCTGGCATTTTGTGTCACCTTTTGCATATAGATTACTAACTTATTTATGGCACTTGAACTGTGCAATGAATATTGGTCAATGTACTTTTGTAGAGTAGAACATTAATGTAATGAAATAAGGAACAAATTTTTAAAAAAGAAAGGGACAAATAGAAAACATAATTTTCAAGGTTCTAAAAATATTAAAATTAAATACTGATATGAAATTTATCTGGAATATGTTAATTTCTGTATCTCTGACCACTGAAATTGTAGAAAAAATCACAGGAAAACAGATTTTCAGATGTTTGCTACTTTGCTGGTAGCAATTGTAAGCCGAAATCCCTGAAGGACAACTTATATCAAAATATTCTGTCACTTCCAATTGAAGTTTCCTGAAAATGGAAGAAAATTAATCTAAGTGTTTAAGTACCTCAGAAAGATTTAAACAGAATGTCACACTAGAAACGACAAAGTTTAGAGAAGTCTCATTTCTTACTCAACTGGCTCACTAATACCAAAAAGAGAGATGCTTCAGAGGATTATACTGTGGCATTCAGAAATAGTATGACACATGAATTGCATCTATACTTCACAAAAACAAAAACAAAACTACAAACTGATGATTTTTTCTACTCTGATTCTGAAAATATATCACCTTCAGCAGTCATATGATCTCCATTCAGGGTCTTAACAGAGGAAAAGTGGAATAATGATGAATATTCTGCTCATTAACTTATTATTAAATGCAACTTTCATAGTCATTTATTACTTTAAGGAGCATATTTTAATATAAATTCTCACTTCCCTGAAATATTCTCACAGTAAGTCTCAATTTTTCCCGGAATTAAAAAAAAAAATTACAAATTTAAAAAAAAAATAGAAAAAAGAAAAAGAAAAAAATGTTAAAAAATGAAAAGAAAGTTCCATTCTTTTGCAATTATTTACAAAGGAAAAAAGAAGGAACAAATGAACCTTGTGTTTTCATAAACTTTGGAATGGAGAGTAAAAGGTGTCTGAACTTTAGATGGTGATAATAATGAAGAATGTATTCCTTCCCTGGTCAGGTCAGCTCAAGCATTTTAAATACAAGTTTTGAATTCACCTGGCCAATTTTTAACAAGCTTTGGGAACATTTTAGCAGTTCTGTATCAAGTCTGGCTAAGAAATTCTGGTTGGTGACATCTTTCAAGAGTGGAGGTGTGTCCAGGTTATCTGTTTACAGGACTAAAACATTTAAATAATGTCTTTTTATGAACCAATTTCATTTAGACAAGAAGATCAGTGCAATATTAACACACACCAAGTTGTCATAGGAAGGTGCAAATTGTAATGTGGGAAGGAAGCAGTAAATCTACTGTCTTCAACTAGATGTGCAGTTGTTTCTGGAATGAGCATCTATTTCCTTATCCAAAAATAAGCTCTATCAACAATAATTTTGTCTTCATTGGAAGTTATATTTCTATAATAGCACCATTGAGGGGGACGATGGGGAATCACCCCAGAGAGTCATACCCATATTCAAAGTAGCAATGTTGATATAAGGGGTATGGATTCATGAGGCCTTAGTCATACTAGGACTAGGCAGATTTTTCAAGGCAATGATGTAACACTGATACTAACAATTCAGATGTTAGTCTTTTCAGCATACTCTGATACCATAGGAAAGAAGATGTGTTTGAAACTGAGGCAGGAATTGATGATGATGAGATTATGTGAAGTGAAACCAAGCCCATCTGAATATTTCATACACAGTGAATAATAAGATAACTATAAATATTTAGTTATTTCCTCAAAAACATGTGTAATATTTTATTCAAAGCAAATTTTTATGTTGCCCCAGTACTATTTCACAGAATTTGTCTACAGAGATTCAGTGCCTATTTAAACAAAAACTGTTAGATATTCCCAGAGCTGACATGGTTATGCTGACTTCTATTTTTACTGCATACTATCAATAGTATTCAGAATGTTAAATCCACTCATTGTTGCTGTTCTTAAATGTATTTTTCAAATTCTTTTTTCTAAGCTTGTTAGGTTATGCAACCAATACAAATGTGAATTTAGCAAACATGAAATTTGCTGTGTTACTCCATAGACTTACAGGTTTTCAGCATAGCTGTGTGAATTGGAGCTTGTTTTACAACAGTCATGGTCTATCAATCTGCTGAAGGAAGAGAGAAAATAAATATTTCATGCCTCTTTACAAAAATCAAAATACCTAATCTAGCCATCTTTTCCTTAAATGTCTATATTTCTGTGTTCCTGTTTTTCTTTCCAGAAACATGAGTGTTAACATCCTTTCTAGTGCAGCAGAGATGTCAGTGCTTGTGGATGCTATAACTTATGGATGGGTAAGTGCTTAGAGCAGTAACAAGGCATGCTATTTAGAGATTTGCTGAATTCTTGATCCAACTTCATCTTCTTCCAGAAATTAATTTAGCCTATGTTATCAGTTCAAAATTTGCTGCATATCTACATCATATCAGCAGATATAAAGACAGTATGGGCAGCAAACAGCCTGCACTTGGGCTTGGGCATTTTGTAGGTGAACACCTTTAAGGAAGCACAAGTGTGTTCCGAAGTCCTAGTTTTGTCTAATGACTACATTTCTGTCTAGCAATTAGTTTGTTGTAAACAGAGTTCATCTTTAGGATAAGGCACTTCGCAGGTGGTTAAAGCTGGCATGAAACTTCTCTGGTACACCATTCTTCAAGAGGTGAATGTAGCTGCAACTTGCAAAGGAAGAAAGATAAATCTGGAGAGCTACTTACAGATGAAGTGATGGGTTTGGACTGAGTAGCCTTGTGACTCACAGGGATGCTCCAGATCTCAGGAACCCCACAGTAAAGACCTAAGTGAGTAGTGCAACTTTTAGACTGTGCAAAGGGTCTGTCCTTGTAACACCCCCTCTCCCCTTAAAAATCAGGGCCATGAGAAACAGCAAACACCACAGCAGAAACTGCCTAAAACTGCCTCATACAGTTATTGAAACCATATCTGCTCAGAAGACGTCTAAACACATATTGTATGCCTATTTTTCTTGTCTTAAATGCTCTTTTTCTTGATATTCCCTCTATGTGAGTGTGCAACAGACAGGATACTATGCTGCTGAGGAGGGGAAAGAGCATAACCTAGAGGTAACTTGGCAACAGTGGAGACAGATGGCTGATCTGAAAGCATCAGAGGTTTTCTCCCAAAGTACCTCCCAAAATAGAGTTGGTTGTAAATTAGAATTGCCCTTTATAAACAAGGTGTATTGCTCTAAAGTCTAGCCATCTGATTACGGGTGCAGATGGTCTGTTACTGTGGGGATTTAGAGGTGTAAAGGGATACATGACAGAAGAGTGCCCCAGGCTCATGTCTCGATGGCCTAAGGTTACACAGGCTAGATTCAGTTTGTAATTCTTTTCAAACAAGTATTTTTTTTTAATAAGACTACTAACAAGGGTGTCAATATGTTGTTTTTGAGTGTGCAAATTATGGACACTGCTTCATAATAGATGCAGACCAGCAACTACTTTTAGATTGATCTAAGATGTTCTGAAAAATCATGTTCACTGTAGGTCTAGAATATTTAAATATTTGTAATGTGTTTTATATATATATATATATATATATATGTATGTATGTATAAGAATCTAGATATTTATAAACTTCTCACATAGGTGTACATATGTTTATAGAAGTTTATAAATACATAGAGATACACAAACATACCAATAGAGATTTATAAAAACATATACGCTCCTATATATAATAAGCATACGCATATATACATATATGTACATTGGCATATGAGGACTTACTTCTTTGGGCAGAACTGCCGCATGCTGTTGATAGAGCACTACAAAGTAAACTGACCAGGGAGTTTGTCATTAAAACAAAATAGATTTAATAAAATAATGCTCATTAATATATATTAATAATGTATGTTTAGTTATGATACAAAACCCCCTAGATTTTACTCCATCAATATATTAAATGCACATAGGTATGCTCTATATTTATGAAACAATGCAACAGTCCTTGTATTAAAGATTTGGCTTTTTAATGCAAATAGTAACTGTTTTAGCACATTATCAGAAACTTTACAAGTCCTTCCGAGCTGTGTACATCTGGGTTAACAGAAATTGTGGCTCTTATAACCTGGCTTAACAGATGGGGGAAAAAAATAAAAGCTGTTTCACTAAAATATTTAAGATATCTAAACTAGTCTTTAAATAGCTCTCCATTAATTTATGAGACACATATAAAATATATAGTGCATTTCAAAACACTTCTTATTCTACCATAATCCCAAAATCAGGGTTAATAAGCTTAAATAAAGCAGTGTTTGCCCATATATATGTGTTTTTTGCATGCATATTGTACGCACATTTTTTAATTGAAGAGTGAGATAGCAATTATTTAAAGGTCCAGTCCTGGACTGAGTCAATACAGGTACATTACAATGCAATATGTAACAAATTGCTGCAGTTGTTGTGGCCTTATAAACTCAGTTGAGTTACTTCATCATTACTACTTGATTTCTTTCTAATCTCTTGTTTCTCATGTGTATTTAATATTAAACAAAATTTTTAAAAAAATTGAAGGTCAAAGATCATCTCCTATAAATTTTTGTATTTTGTATTCAAAAAACAATATGGCAAAAAGAATACTACCATGGAGAAGATTAAATAAGTTACAATATTTCTTTGCATCTGCAAAACAGCCTCTGTTTTTTCTTCTCATGTTAAAACTTTACAGTTATACTGATATTGTTGAGATTAGGTGAGAGGGGACATTGAAAGCCTGTTCACTTTTCCATGTTTATTTTGTAACTGTTCATTCTTATATTTTGGATTTATTTTAAGGTAGTAGGAATTATTTTCAAAAAGAAAGCTATCAACCTCTGTACATTATTAATGTGTAACATTCCAGTAAATTTTCCTAAATTATTTGTAAAATATTCTTTGATAGTGGAATAATCCTTTTAATTCTTTTCTTGTTTATATTGATTATCTTTAAGAGAATAAAAAAGAATATCAAGCAGACAAGTACTTGGACAGAATACATTATTGAAATAAATGTCTATACAGCATGAGAAAAAGAACAAGCATATTGGGAATCTCAAAAGGATAAAAAATATACTTTATTAACTTCTTAGTCATCTTTATACATATTTTTGAAACCCTTTAGGATTAATTACTCTTTGTAACAAGGGCAGGACAAGGTCTGCAATAAGGGCTTGCATGCCCCAAATACTGTTTAAACTTGGCAATTTCACATGACTAATGGAAGGTGGTACACCTCCTTACAAATTTTATCTCACAAATGTCGTTAGCTCATTGTAGGTAAAACAGAATGCCATCATACAAGTTGTTGTTTTAGCCTATTGAGCGTACATGCGGTTTCGATGTTACAATGTTTCAGTTTTTTGTGAGCTCTCTAACAGTTTAACACAGCCTCAAATGTCTAAAAGTAATTCTGAGGGCAGGCAGTAAAGTCTGTCTGTCTCTTAGTTAAAACTACCAGAAATATTAACAATTTTATATTTGTAGCGCCTTTTTTAATTGAGATCCAATTGTACTTTTGTGTGTCTTATGTTGAATTGTTGGTCAGCAAAGATGAATGTACATTTTATTCAGAGAAATGTAACAGGACCTAAAGAATGCTGGGAACCAGCACAATGCCTTTCACAACTGGAGCCTGTATGGAAATGCTAAGACTGAGCTTTAATTCCCCTTCCATTGCACACTAAATGCAATACCCCTGATCCTGCACCACTGAAAGCTACAGCAAAACTTTCATGGCCTTACCTGAGGATTGGACTAGTCTCTGAATCACTTGTGCACTCATTAAGTGTAATTTTCTATACCCCATACTAATGGAAGAAGTTTAGAACTGTTTTAACTTCCTGGAATCTGAGAGGATTAACTCCCAAAGTGACTTACAGTTCAGAGTGTGACTCAAGTTTTCACAAAAATACAGTTTAGTACTTAGTGAAAACATACCTCATTTGAAACTACCTGTGTGATTTTGTGATAAACAAAGCTACTTTTTTAGTCTGTTACACATTTATGTCAGATGCAATATTTGTATCTGTATTTAGTGGTCCAACATCTAAAAGTCAATAATAGAATTTTAAATTTATTTTTAAGACTGGCAACTAAACAAGAAATTCTTACAGTGGTTACAGAGTTCCAGTTTATTAAACCACCACAATTTGGTTTAGGTTTGTGAGAAAAGTACTTGGGAGTACTGGAGGAATGGTGTCTTATTTGTTTAAATGTTATGAAAACTTTATTCCTACCTCTCAGCCCACAACCAATACAACAACCAGAAAATATATTGCTCTTGAACAGACAGATGGTACTTAATGTTATCTGATATGTAGTTAATAGGTATAGTCAGTCTCTTAATTTTATTATTTTTATTAACTGTACATATATTTCCATAATCTATACATTAGAAAATCTGTTGCTAACACATGTTCAGAAGGCAGATTCATTATCTGCAATAGCTTGCTTATATTCCTTTATTGCTATTAGGCCTAGATTTGCCACAGCCTACAGGTGTATGCTGAATCCCAAGCTACCCTTTGCAGACATAATTTTAAAACATTGCTTTAAAAGCCCTGGGAGGCTCCTGAGCCATTCTAGCTTGGTTTAATTCCTTTTTTCTGTATAGCACATTTTGTAAGAATGTGCCCCAGAACAGTAAATAATATCTATCAATAAAATCCACTAAAATTTGTCCTTCTAATCACCCTTTGACTTGTTTGGACATTTTTTATTTTGTTTTACTATTATTTTTTAAATTACTTAACAAATGGTGAATGCGGTTTTTTGTGTTCCCTTACAGTTGGCTGCAGTCATTCTTGGTAATCACTTACTGGTATAATAGCTCTTTAATTGTACAGCATATACAGAATTGGAACAATGTATTCATAAATGGGCTCTGGTTTTCATTTAATACTTGAATGCCTCTGAAAGGAGGAAGCTGACATTACTCAATAGAGTCAAGTAAAACTCAAGATTCTTCATTACTATTTTAATGCTGTGTTGCAATCTGGACAAATAGATGTCCTGCTGTCCTTGTCCTGAATATGACCAGCCATTACCGGACATCTGAAAAGCCACATGGTGCCTTTATGATGCAGACAAACATCTATGAAAGGGGAGAGACCACAACTGCATCATCAGTCATCAGTTTCAAGCAAATGAATATTCTGCTCATGGTGGCTTGATGTTGCAGTTATAACTACACTGTTGAAAACTTTTCTGTGTTAAGCAAGGATTAAATACAGAAAGCTTGTCATTATGTGAAGCATGCATGAGTCTAAAGCATAATTACTTTATGTATTGTTTATCTGTAAGCTTGGGCTCTGTTTAGGGCATACGGTTGAGCTCTTACTCCTTATAGAAGGCAGATTCTCACCGTATTCACTGACTTAATATGCATCCAGGTGCTCACTCTTGCATTCTGCTAGGTCAGTAAAATAATTTGACTCTCAAATGTGGCAATATGTCTGTTTGTGTTTTTGTAAGCATACTGCAAACACTTTAAACCAAGCTACAAATGATTCAACAAAAAGCAATCAGGTAAAAATTGCATGGGTCTATGAATATCTATATTACTAAATGAAAGAGGTGGAAGGAGAAATCTTGAGCATCAAATCGGCAAGGCTATACTGATTCCAGGAAAATTAAAAGGGATATATCATGGGTACATGCACACTATTGATAAACCCACATTGTTAAAGTGTTAGGAAAGCACATCCCATCATTTAGTTTGTGCCACCCGCCACTCTACAATAGTGCTTGACCACGATTTGGTCATTCACATGTGCTAAGGACTGTTTACAAGAGGCAATGCATTGTGGCAAACCTTCTTGAGAGGTTGGGAGACATAGGTCTATGTCTACAAGCCATGCCATGCTTCTCAGGCTTAGGGCCAAAAACTAGCCAATGGCACATAATTGTGCAGTACATGAAGTGCTTGTTCACTCTGCTTAATTGTCACTTTGTTCCATATCTCATGCTTAGTGTGCTCCAACTAGATCTTCTCAAGACAAATCTGATCTATTGAGTCAATACGGTTTATAACACGTATTTTTCAGATGACTTTAGGACCACAGATTAATCCCTGCCCTGCCTTTATATACCAGCTTAAAGAGACCCAAAATATAATGATTATAAGGCTCTTCTGAAGTCCACTTCAGGCTTTGTACTATAGGCACAACTGGAGAAATTTGGAGATACAATGTTATCTGTCTTCTGACATGCTTATACAAGGTTTTGCCAGAATCTCTTCTCTTAATGGAATGCTCAATAAACACTTATTTTGTTACTTACTTGTGACAAGAGGATTAAAACGGCAGACAACAATAACACAAAACCATACCTGCTTTCCTTTCATAGGAGTGACCTTTGATAGATTTATCCCACATCCTTTAAGCCATTTACCCCAAGACAATTCAAGGGAAATTCAATAAAGAAATTGCTCCTGAGCTGTCCAACATCCACCACACCAGATTCAGTAATCTTAACATAATACTGTTTTGTGTTTGTTGCTTAAGGCATCCAAAAATACATTGACAAAACAGCACAATATTTCCTATTAAATGATATGCATTAGGAGGTTAAAAAAAATAATATGAAAGCTCTTTACGTACATGAGACACAAAACCCCCATTACTTTGAGCCTTATTCTGACCTCATACCTTAGCATCTTTACTGAACTTAATCTATAAAAATTTAAAAAATATTACCATGCTTAGATTCAAATAAGCTATACAGACTAGTTTCACAGTCTGTTGGATACATACATCAGAGGAAAACAACCAACCAACCAATGAACTAAACTAACTACACAAAGAAAAGTAGAAAGCATCTACAATAGCCTCAAGTCTCAAAGTCTCCCTTGTTCTGGTGGTAAATACAGCCCAGGATAGCAGCAGTCTCACTTGTTTTTCTACTTTCCAGATTCAGAAAACAGTTCAGACACTTTAAGTTCCATAGTCTGGATATATGTTTCTCTTTAAGGCATGGTTTCAGGTCCATTCATAAATGCAATATTCATTTCTGTATTTTAAAAGTAAAGTAATTAAAATTTGGATTTTATTTGTACTTGATGAAATTTTCATGCATCTAAAATTGATCCAACATATAAGATACTTCCTTCTCTGCAAGCACTGTAATCCTGTAACCTATGACACCATATAACCAGAGCTAGTAAAGGCCACAGGCTGTGCAATGAGCTTGCAACGTCTTAGGACTGAGGTTTGTCAGGATTGCTTTTTCTGAACTTTTCTTGACCTGCCTGCAACTTTGTTTTATTTGGTTTTGCTAAAAGAGCAAATTTTCTTCTGATCAGGTGACTAATTTTTTCGCCTATCATTATATGGTGCATTGACAGTTTTATAGAGGTAGTAGTGAAAAGATGTTTATGGATCTAAGATAAAGATATAGAAAAATGTAGACCTGGTCTGATAGCAGAAGCTTTGAGAAGTGGGAATGTAGCACAGAAAAACATATGATGATAAAGACTGGAATACAGGAAGGCACTGGAGACCTGATAACTGTAAATAGCGCATCCATCAGCAGTTACAGAACTGCACCTCTGGACCCAGACAAACTTGGTTGTATTGATAACAAAGAAAAAATTATGAGCATCTAACATACCTAAAAGCCATCACAGATATTATATTCATATATTATATGCAGTTGTAGACTAATGAAGAAAGATAAAGTTGTAAAAATCATTTTAGCAAACCTATTAAAATTATTCTTAGTGAATCCTGGTGAGAGGAAAAAGAAAACCTCAACATTAACACCAACAATATTCTTCCCATTGAAAGATTTCCATTGCCAACGATTCAACCTACATCGACACCAGAATAAAATCAATCTTAGTACTCAGAGGAGCAGAGGAAGGGATAACAACAGAAAAAGCATGAAAACTAAATATGTCTATAACTGTTTTAACTGTATTACTGCTATCACTAAGATTTCTTTTTCCTCCCTCTGTAGAGAAGGCTTATTTCCTTTTTGGTAATAATTTGCCCTCAACTAGTAATACTTCCTGGATTAGATTTTTAAAATAACCACTAGACCCACCATAAATTATTTTCTTTATACAGAAGATATATTTTCCTCTTTTTCCTTAAAAAAGATTTTTAACATGAGTATATTGAGTAAAGTCTGAACTACAAGGAAAAAGAGTGGTGGTAAAAGCCTTCTAGATTGTACAGATGTTTATTGCTCAAATGTGTTTTGCTTCGTTTTTCAAAACTGAATAGAGAGAAGAAATATCAGTCATCTTAGTTTCCCAGGTGTAAAAACACTTAGTGACATCTGAGAAGCCCTGGAGTATCCAAGATATCTATAAGAAGTTGCTAAGTATGAAATAAAACCTATGAATGATCCATATTCCTTTCTGGACTGTCAGTAGGAGACTACTTGGGATAATCTAGGGACTCTCAAATGGCATTAGAGATCTCCATTCAGGGAATTTATGCCTGAAAAATGCTACTAGATCTGACTCGAAGGACAGCATCGGTCATTTAAACTCTCTGAGTTCTGAGGGGGTTTCCAGATATATAATTTGACACCATCTTATTTTCCCTCAGCATCAAATATTCACTTGAAAAAGTCTGTATTCTGATACCCATTCAAACTCAACAAAAATCGGTTTAGGAATACATATGGTGCAGGTAGCTTGGTGTGGAGGTGTAGAGCTGCAGGTTGAGCTCTGGATGGCAGGAGCCCTAGGCAAGTGGCCAGGAAGTGTTGAGTCTTTATATAACACAGGGCATGAAGCACCCAGCTCAAACTGTTATTTTATTATTTGGTTACTAAACCAGGATTAAATTATTTAGAGGACCTGGATGTCTGAGACTGGTATGGGAAAACTGGCATCAAGCCAGTAAGGAAACGTGGACTGACTGTGTGAGTGGGGGGTTGTAGCTGCAAAGTGGCCTTGATCCCTGCTCAGGTGGTGTGAGACTCACTGTTAGAGTGGCCATACTGGGAAGCTTCCTCAATAAACCTCACAGAAATGTCTTACTGATAGTTATGGTCTCATTCCACTCTGGAATGTATGTTATTTACCTGTAATAGTGATATTTAAAGTTTGTAAAGCTTAAACTCCATCACAGAACTGTAACTTAACTGAATACTAGCCTGAACATTTTCCAAATTTATATCTGAACTGAGTTCTGATTTCATACCGGATTCAGAACTATCTTTGTTTGTCTCCTTAACTTGGTTTTCCATAAGTTTAAGCATGAGAAATACTGCTAATAGTGAAGAAACTAAGTATAATGGAAATTGCAAGGGATGTTTCTGAGACAACTGCTACACAGAATCGCCTGGTTGAAAGTGAGATCACATATGGTACTAATATCTTTAGAATTCAAAAGGAAAAGCCTAGTAACTAGTTTAAAAGTAATCAGAAGAAAGAATTTAAATGTTTTATTTTTTAAACAAGTTCTTTAATTTTTAATCATTAAAATTCCTGTTTTGATTGAAAATTTGCATAATGACTGAATAAAGATCAGTTTATCACTTCTTTCATTCATATTATATTAGTGTTGCAGGGACATGACATAATTTGTAAGATGATTACCATGAGGGGTTACATCAGAAATGTTCAGTTTAAAAAACTACGAAATTTCCATTTGAAATACAATTCAAAGCCAGTATGTTGCAATGTTTTTCTCCATGTGAACTTTCAGATTGTTGTGATGGGGGGAAAAAAGGAATAATTTCTCTCTTAAAAAGTTTGTTTCATATTTTCAGGTCAATCCTATTTTAGTCCATTGACTTGCATTTTAACTGCATATAATATATGTATATACTTAATATATGGCAGGAACTCTTTTGAGAAGCATGACAATGATAGCTGCCTGATTTGATACTGGAGCAGAAGACAGACCCAGAAGTCTAGATGCAAATGTTCTTAAATAAGAACTGTTATTATTGAAGATGAACTTGTAACAAAAAACATTCTTTATTCCATTCCCTCATAAAAACCAGATTTTAATCAATAGCCATTTCTTGCAGGTTAATGGCACATTTAGCTAGTGCTTTCTGGGGTTGAGTAAGTCTCAAATGGAGTGAAGAGAAAGGGGATACAATCTGGCACAGATCTTGCTGTGTAACAGATCATCAGTGAAAGTCTGAGAAAATTTGCAATAAAGACAGTTGATAATATGGCAAACAATATATGTAGACACTGACCTTGGCATTGTTAAGAGAGTTATTGTTTTAAGGCTTCCAGTTTATCCAGTCTACTAGGTGCATTATTTCTTTTCTCTTGTAACAGGGATACATACTCTTGTTAAATATACTTTTAGAAAGTTAAGAGAATGTAAAGATTTGCATGTCATGGCGAAAATAATCAAACTGATGATATAAACAACAGTGGTGTTTTTCTTAGTTGTTCCTGCCTGTGTTGCATCCTATCACTGCAGTTTGCAGTCCATATAAGTGTTTGAGGTGGCATTTTGGAGTAGATAGGTCATTGATTTTTTTTAACATGACAGTGTGGCACAGCAAGTTGTTATCCAACTGCATGTCTAGACTATATTCCCTACACATTTTCACATTTTGTGTTTATTAAAAAAACACCAAAAGAAAAAGTAAATCTAGATCTCTTTCCCGCCTATTCTAATTTTACTTCTTACTAGATATGTTTTTGTCTCCTCTAATGCTACATGTGTTCTCATCACAGCATGGATGATTTATTGATTTTTTTTAAGCTGTATGATGCAAATGATCTTGCTGATTATATTTTAAAATGCAATGCTTTTATAGGTAGCTGACTATCATTAGTCTACCAGTTTTAAAACTTTCTCTATGTTATTGGAAATTTAAAATTTATTTTTCCTAAAATCTTTTCAAGCTAGTTACCTTATTTTCTCCTAAGACTCCTGTTAATTTTTGTATGCTTTCTTCAGCCTTTGTGATAAAACTAAACTGTGGTGAAACTAATTTCTCATTGGACTGAAGAAAGATTTTTCCCATCAGTTAGCGAGCTTGATAAGAGCTTTAATATATTTTCCAATGATGGTTTTAAGTGTGTTGTTAGAATAAATGCTTACACATTTTTATATCTCTGACAAAGTAATCTTTCTGAAGGATTAAAAGGCAAAAGTCTGTAGAAAGAGAAAAAGTAGTCTCGTAGATGAATCCTCTGACTTGCAAAGAGTGAGTGAAATCTATCTTTTAATATTACTTTAATAACTCTCTTCTGACTTTTTCAAAGCATTATATGTTTTTAAAGAAAAAATTCATACTGGTATGGTTGAATAAGCTTAACAGTCTAAACGATCAGGAACAGTATAGATGAAAATACATATAAATTGCACTGAAAGGAATTCTAAGTATCTCAAAACAAAGTTGAGAACTTTGTTATGAGTAGTTTATATCTCAACTGCTTGCTTAATGGAAGTTGATTCCTTTTAGAAAGACATGTGAATAACCATAGTGTACACACTTCCCAAGCTTAAGTCCATCATAATTGAGATGAGTTTCTCGACAATAGGAAGGATATCATCAATAAAATTGTGTTTTATCTGTGGTTTCTTATTAAAAGCTTAGTTCAGGTTTTCAAATTAATGGATAGTTTCAGCAATGTGACCTATTACATTACATTTTTGGCCCATTGTGTTGATATTACTTCTCAATCATCTTGGATATGCTAAAAAACCACAAATAAGTCAGTTAAAAGTCATATGATGAGTATTTTCTTGTTGATATTTTTTTCCTTCCTTACAGTCTTATTAACAAGTTGATCAGGTGTGAATGCTAATAGGAATGTATTTCTAAGCATCAGATCTGAATGCTAATAATAACATTGTTCTAAGAAAGACTCAGCAATATTTACTCCTTTGTACTTTAAACACACTTTCTTCAGACATATTCTAAGAAGGTAAATAGTAGATATTGTTAAAAGATTTAGAAGGATCAGATTTTCATGCGCTGATTTAACTATTTACTTATTTCAAATATTTTATGGAAAAAATTGGTGTAAAATTGATGCTCATGTTCCAATAGTCATTTAAAAAAATGGTCCTGGACAGCATAAGTTCACCAAATTGGAATCAATGTTACAGTGATTTATACCTGGGGTGAGACCCTGTAAAATATTTATATCACACTATAAAAAATCCCCACAGTTAAATATGTTCCTATTAGATTTCTGTGATATCCATAAAGACAATTTCATGAGTCCAGACACTGAAAATCCTTGTGAGAATCAGAAACAGGTCTTTGAGTCAGGCAGTTGAATGGTACTGAGTAAACACCAAGTTTAACTCCAGTCAGCAACTAAAGACCCACCAGCTGCTTGCTCACTTTCCCAAAAGTGGAGTGAGAGAGAGAATTGGAAGGGCAAAATCAGGAAAAGCTCATGGATCATGATAAATTTAGTTTAGGAAGTGAAGGGAAAAAAACATCCACAACCGGTGGTGCAGACTCACCATCCTTCACCAGAAGACCTATGGCCAGGTGGTGTCAAAGCAATGGCTACCTTGAAAAGGATCTCTCTTAGTTTTACTGCTGAGAGTGATGTTGTATGCTATAGAGTATCTCCTTGATGACTTTGGTCAGCTTTCCCAGCTGTGTTCCTTCTCAACATCCTGCCTGTTGCCAAAAGGGGAGCACAATGACAAACAGAAAACCTGGACTGTGCAAGTGTTGTTCAGAAGCAGTTAAAATGTTGGTGTGTTACCAACACTGTTTTGGCCACCAAACACAGCACCCTACATGCTGTCATGGATAAAATAAACTCTATCCCAGCAACATACAGTACAGCATGTTAAAACAACAACAACAACAAAACCCAAACAAACAACAAAACTCTTTAGGTTGGTGTGATAAACCCAAAATGCTTAGACTTTGCAAAACCTAAGAATTTAAAGTAGATTTTAAATTACAATTAATTGAGTGCACACTTTAAAAATTGAAAGATAAGTCAAAGATAAAACATGCAGTCCAGGATCCAGCAGATTCAAATACATTAGTTTTTTTTTTCTTCCTGCCTCCCCCATAGACTTAGTAGGTCTCCACACAAACACAAAGTATGCAGATTTATATGGATCCTCTCAGTTACTGGATCACCTTCTTTTAATACTGATGAAAACTACAATGTGGGAGAGAGTAGACAGTCTTTGTCACTCACATTTTATATTAGGAAACTCAGATCCTGGGAGTCTGCAGCACAGATACACAGATGCTGCTTCACAAGTAAAAATTTAAGCAGCTGACCAGTCTGGACAGAAATTACTGCATTAGATCCCAGGGAAAGGCTGTGACATAGCCAGGGACAACATTCCTTGTTCTTGAGCTATGGACTGAGCTGCAAATCATACCCATCTTGTTTTCATACTGTTACAGGAAGAAGATAAAGTTGTTTTCAGTGTCTTTTCCTGGAACCATCTCTTTTTCTGATCAAGATGAATAACCCAATGGTCTCTTCTGTACAGGTAAGACACCCTTGAGCTATAATAATGCCTCGATTTTTTTCTTGGGATTTATTTTGCCTGAACTTTACAAGGCAAAATGATACCTTCTAATGTGTTAAATGAGCTGTTCACAGTGAAAGATGGAAGGTTTTGCTCATCCAAGAGGAACTAAGAATTACATGGTAACCCTGTGGGATTTAGATCAGACAGTTGCCTGAGCATTATTTCAGATTTAAAATATTTTTCAGTGGTATTGCTAAATCCACTTGCTATGTCAGGAGGTATGGAGCAGGTCAACAGGCCAGACACAGAACATCTCCAGGTAAAGATGAGGAATTTATTAAAAAACAGTGAAGAGAAGATAATGTTTCTTTTTATTAAACACAAAGAGAGGACCTTTGCAAGAGGGGAGGAATAGATTAGCTCCCAAGAGCAGTTTTATAGTCATATTTGTAAGTCTTGTAAGAAACAGTTTTGATTTTGAGTGAAAATAAGCCTTTCTGATGCTTAAAAAAAGTTTTGAGATTTTCTTGTTTTCTCAAATTTTCATTATTTCACCAGTATATAGCTTTGACAGTATTCAATGCCTCATGAGATACTAGTGTTTTTTCATATCTTGTAAGGAACACCTTCTGCTCGGGAAGTATGTCACTCGGGCACACTGTAGCAGCTCCCACCTTCTCTCTGATGCTTCCCATCCTGCTGAATTGATGAGACACAAGCTCCAATGGCTATGTTGATTTACTCTGCGGATTAGATCCAATAGATATTCACAGTCTTACTTCCGAGTGCTGTAGTTTTGAAACCTTAGGGTTGTTGTAGCTTTATGGGTGTTTTTTTCAAATTTCTTGCCATTGGAGACTTTAAGGTTTGATCCCTCTGGTTTCCAATTTTCCTCCCTTTCTACAAGTCTACAAGTTAACAAAACTTCAAAGCCATCCAAGAATATGGTTACCAACCAGGGATTCTGGTAAATAATCCAGTACCACTTCTAAACAAATTCATGTCCTCCAGCTAGCTCATATTTTCTAAGTCCATGTATTGAAAAATTACATTTGTAAGTTTGAGGGTTTGAAGTAAAATACTTTTGATTTGGAAATCTAAAAGAATATTTGCTAAAAAACTCTTTTATGGCTTACCATGTAAACATTCATAATTTCCTTCAATGACAATCATTGGGCTCAGTGGCGTTTATTGCATATTCAAACCAACAAAATGTCATCATACTTTGTACACGAGAAGTAGAGGTTAGGTGTTGCAGGATTGACACACTAATTATATTACTAAACAAAATACAAGTTCCTGCCAGGTTGAAAGAAGAATGCTACAAACTGCAAAATTCAAATGTTTGCGTCATCTGAGCTGAGGAAACCAAAGCCTTTGTCTACATGCTTGGTGGTGTGATACTGCAATACTGTCTGTTACATAGGACCTGACTCCTGCTTGAGAGTCTTCAGCCAGCTGTACTGAAACACATGCAGAGCTCAACCTATGAAGCATCTCTTGCCACTAGAGGGTAAAGCGATCTGACACAATTGCACAAAAGTTAATATTGCTCATTTTATTTTTGATTTGTCTTAAATATATAGCATTTTCTTAAATTTGGGCTACTGTGTGACTTTTTGTGAGGGTCAGTAATAATACATGTAGGGAAGAGTAATAAAAAGTAGGGGTTTTAATAAAAAATATAAAGCCCTTGAGGCTTTTTTTGTCCTGGTAGCAGATCCCAAAGGATCTCAAGCAACAGTTGAAGATCATGAATGGAAATTTAATCACTTTCAGGAAAGTGGAGGGAAGTAAGAAAAAAGGGAAAAAAAAAGATACAAAATTGTGAAAGGAGATTGAAAACATTTAATCTTACAGTTATAAGGAGATGTTATAAATTATGTTGCCAGGAATAAGCACCAGATTTCAGCAGAAAAAAAGGTTGTAATTTTCCAGCAGCCAATCCATCATAAGAAAATAAAAAAATATTGCATATTAAATTCATATTTGCAGCCAAAGTCTAATCTTGTAAAAATGACCATATGCAGTTACTGACATTCAAAATCCAGGTATAGTATTATGCGGCTTAGACAAAAAAATCATACAGCTTGTTAACTTTATAAAGAACATAATGTCTACTCAGTTTTGACTAGAAAACAGTGTGAGTTTTCCACATGTAATCACAACTCAAAGAGAACTAAAAATCAATACTGCTCAGATTTTAAATAGAATGTCATACTTGCTAGCAAGACTATTAAAAAAAAAAAGGAAAAAAAAACCCCAAAACACACTATTTCAATACAGCATAAATATTGCATACAATAATGTAGTCTGGATTACAAAGTATTTGAAAGATTTTAGATTTCAAATGGTGCACAAACCTATACAGGATATCTTTCATTCCACAGTAAGCTAAGGCATAATATATGTATGCTGACACGTAGCATTGATTTTTCTCTTATGTACAACTGTATTAATTTTCAAAGTTGATGTAGAAAAATGTGTACCTTTCAGAAATATTAGTAAGAAAATGAATAAGATCCTCAACAAAAACATCCATTATGGAACTTTTGTTAATGAATATGGGCATTAATTTTTTTTTCCAGGTTTTTTAAATAGTTTTTTCAAAGGATAACACCTTTTCTTATACTTTCATATTTACAGATTTTACATGCACAATCTTGATTTAAAATTTAGCACTTGTTCAGATTCATTTCTACAAGTGTTATTTTATAAATTAAATAGCTGGAAACAATCAGCTTTGATGCCATTTTCTTTCAATGAAACAATAAATAAAATAAATAAACAAACAAATTCAACCCCATAGCAAGCTCATTACATGCAAGTTTAAAACTAGTGTCTACTGTGTGTTTTCAATAACACCAAAAGGAACAGAATATATATTATGCAAATTATTTAGAACTTTTCATCAGAACATAGGAAATGCAGTAAGGGAATATACTCATATCTAAACTTACAATGCATAGCAGTCTTCATCTATCTCCCTGACTCATCCAGCCTGACACCAGACTTTCATCAAGTTCTACAAAACAGAAGCTTTTACATCTTGGAAATTTTATTGTCACTGCATATATTGTTGCAGAAATACATGATGGAAATCTCATTTTTGCCATGTGATTCCTAATTGGCATTCCCTTTAAAACAGCTACACAAAACATAGGCAACCACAGACTTTCCTCCCAAATTATATACTCTCTCTTTGGATACATTTATTTATTTATTCTGTTAAAGGGATATTTCCTCCAGGCCCTTGGGTTGTTCTGTTGGGTTGTTGTTTTTTGAGACTAATAATTCTATTAAAGAAATTTGGGCAGAGATTAATGACAGTTTGAAAGCATCCACCTGATTAAGGTTTCATCAGTTGTTTTGGAATTAGAAAATGAAATCATGGAAATGCAAGCTGTGATTCCACTGACTCTCTTTTTAAGGGGAAACTTCATTTACTAACCAATACAAATAAATCTACTATTAATTAGACCAGTGTCCTATTAAGATACAAAAATAATGCCAAATATTGACAATCTAAATGAATGGATTTGGTGTTATACATTATCTGTGTTGTGTCTGAACAGCAGTTGATTAAGTTAATGACTTGTAAACATTGGACCACTTCACATGTTTCATGGAGCACTGATTTGCTGGAAATATTTGGATTTCACAAAATGTCCCGTAGACTTTCTCACATACAACTGAATTATCAAACTTAATATGAAAATGGAGTAATGGTTACAAAGCTGTTTATTTCAGCTACTATGAGGCTGAGTGTATAATGGAGGTGTGACAGCTATATCTCCTCAGCCCGACTGTGTGAGTTTGAGAACTGAAATTCGGTTTTGAAAAAGTGATTCACTCTTACTCATAACAAAAGGTTAAGTTTTGTGACAGCATTTGACAGACAGTGGGATTAGGTGAAGACAGTAAAGAAGGAAGTTTCCATGTAAACGTACACTGTACAAAATAAGCTGCAAAACAGAACAAAATTGTCACTCTTTTAAGAAGATGGCTTAAAGATGATAGCCACGGAACACCTTTTCTACAATTACACTTTGTGCTGATGGAAGTATTTGACTAACTGAGTAGCTGATCTTCTTCCCCCAGAGACTGTATGTGATTGCTGATCTTGTGAATGAAACTAGAATGAGTATATTTTTACAGCTAGAGATGTCGCAAGGCAAAGCATGAAGCTGTAAGCTGTCAATGAGTCAGTGGCAGATATACACTGCCTACAAGCTATTTCAAAATTGCAAAATCAAAAGAGTTTTGCAGTTAAATTGTGGTAGTAATAATGATGGTGGTGATGACGATGATAATAATAATAGTACAGGAATTGTAACAGTCATAATGATCAAGTTATTAACATCTACAGCATTAAAAACAAAGTGAAAATCAGCTTTTTCTCCAAATGTATGTTGATAGATGTGTTAAAATTATAAATGGAGAGAAAAAATAAGTCACATCAGAGGGGATTTATTTCCTTGTTTTTTGCAGCCATGTTTTGTCTTGCATTATTTAGTTGTCCTAACAATAACCAACTAATTCTATCAAGGAAAACTTTCAGATGCAGTTTTTAGGCTGTAATAACAAGACAATTACATAATCACTCAGCTTACCAGATAGAGGCAGAAACATGGATTGATCAGACTTCAACACTTACTGATGTCCTGGTGATAATGTGAAACTCAAAAGCAGAGAAAACTCACCTGCTAAGCATGCCTAATGTATTAACATTGTCAGTGTAAAACCTGACTCAGTTGAAAAAACATGAAGTGCCCATACTTTAAAAACATCTTATGTATAAAATACTCCTTATAAAAAAGCAATTTAATTTAAAGGTAGATTTCAATTCTGGACCTGTGTTGGACACACAGTAGAATCATGGAATAATTTAGTTTGAAAAGACCTTAAGATCATCAAGTCTAACTGTTAACCTAACACTGTCAAGTTGACCACTAAACCGTGTCCCTAAGCACCATGGTTACAGATCTTTTAAATACCTCCAGGGCTGGTGACTCAAGCACTTCCCTTGGCAGCCTGTTGTTAAGGAACACATGTGGTTCAGGTAGCTCAGCTTGCAAGCTGCAGATTGAGATGCAGATTAAAATGTAGATTGTGCTCTGGGTGGGACCTCAAGACAAGTGGCCATGAGCTGCCAATCTTTGGGAATACAAAGGACACAAAGGTGAGTGACCCAGCGAGGTGAATGGACAATGAGAGACATAGCAGGAGTCAGGAATTGCCAACCTTTTGGGTAACAAAGGAGAGGAAGAGCAAGACTTGTGTGCAGGTAGACTGTGAAGATATAAAAGCTCAGGGCTGGTAGTCCTCCTCGGAGGCACCAGCTCAGACTCTTTCTGTGTTAGTGCACCATGAACAAATGACTTTGTGGAATGAGACTGAGACTGTGTTGCGGGAAACCGGAGGTCGACGCCATAAGGAAACCTGGTCTGAGTGTGTGGGATGGGGTGTGTGGGGAGTCACAGGTGGCACGACACCATGAACTCACTGGAGCTGCCTGCTGTGAAGGGGCTTTGGACACAGCAGTGACAGTCTCTGGCTTTGAGAGTGTGGCTGTCAGAGAGTCTTGTGAATGGTTAGACTGGGCAGTTTTGTTAACACTACTAATGCTTCACAACCCTTTTTGTGAAAAGACTGGCCTTTGCCTGGAAAGACATTGCCTCTCAAAAGCACACTTTTTAGGCTTATTTTTCTTATTTCCTGGTTGTTGGCTTTGTGCCAGTGGATAGAATGGCTCAGTCACCATCTCAGCTCATCTATTCTCAGCATCACAAGTGGGACATGACTGACATCATCTTCTCACCCACACCATCCACTGACATCCTCCTCCAGGGATGGAGCAGAGCAGATATCATCTATCTCAGTCTCTGCAGTCAAGCACATGGATTCTTTAGGATGAGGTGTCGCCAGGACATTGTTTATTTTTTATGCCTCATTACTCCTTTTCTATGAGAATGTGATCCATTCCTTACCTCTGGCAGAACACCTGTGTCATTGAAGTAAAATATCCTAAAGCTTTTCTTTCTATAACTTCTTAGCTAACCATGCTTTAGATAAAGGTCCACATGTGTATTCTTGAGAGACTGTCAACACTGATATATTGGCCAGAATGTTCTTTGCCGAGTTAACAAGACATGCTCTTTATCCCAGAAGCTGTGTATGGATTCCTCAGGTCCTACCAACCCAGAAAACAACAGATCAGAAGAGGGCAGATCACAGTCCCTTTAACAGAGTGGTCATATGGGAAAATGAATATATGGATAATGTGATTATTATTGTTACAATCACCTATTACAATTTTGAACTACACACTGAGGATTATTTTTTTTTATTTCTAAATTTCATTCTTAGAGAACTACTCTAAATGATTTTCCTCAATAACTTCACATCATAATTGTCATTGATTTGAGGTCATCTCTCCATGCAAAGAAACCCCAAAGAGTACTAATTTGAATGGCATCCTAGATAGGTGGTAAGATATAATAGAGTGTTTTGGTTTGTTAAGGTATTGTTTTCCATGAATAGTCTTTTACATCTTTTCATTTTGTATTATACTGCTCGGTTTTAATTAGGTGAAAGCTGGTTCAATAGAGAAAAGGCCACTAAGGTAGTTTTAGTGTAAGAAAGTTTTTTCTCTTTCTTCCTTCCCCCCCCCCCCCCCCCCCCCCCCGTGAACACAGGTTCCTTCATAACATTTAAAAACATAGCCTTACGGTTTGGTATCCAGTTCAGATACAACTTTAAAGTCTTGCTAGAAGGATGATATTCACTGGTCTAGGAAGCAGATAGATCCTCATTTTAATTTGAGGTTATGCTCATTTAGCCTAATCTATGATAACGCACAGAGTTTTCCCTTCTCATACCTGCCTGCCACCCCGAAACTTGCACTTGGAGACACAAAGTCTGTGCAATAGAAGTTGTACAGGCCCTTTTCTACCTCCTTTCCTCTGCTTACCTCAAAAACAGCTTGGTCTAGAAACTTACATATTTACTGCATCCACTGAGCCCAAAGGTGAACTATGCACAAGGATATATGGTATGTGGCTAATTTGCTAAGGAGAAAGAAATTAACTTCTGGATGTTATGCAGAATCCCTATAAAGATAACAACTTTAATGAAGAGTTCTTAACCACCTCTGGGATTCACAATCTCTTCTCTTAGTGTCAGTGAAGATCATGGTATCATAAATGCCCTATTGTTGCCTATTTAGCCAGCACAAATCCTTATTATTCAGTATTTCCCTCCACTTTGTCCTTACAAAAATGTCTCCCAAGACAGCATATTTCAAAGGATTTAATACTTGGTCTCACTGCCTCACTTCCTAAATTCTCTGACTTAGAGCTTTCAAATTTTGGGAAACACTTTACTTAAAACTTTCTGAAGTATAAATATATTGGTTTAGGTGGTTTTGGTCTCAAAGCTCACAAATTCTTTTTTGTGAAGTCTTTAACAATTACTAGAGTAGCAATAGCAGTAATAGTAGCAGTTTGCCTTGAGGCATTTATTCAGTGAAGCACTTTTGTATTGTCTTCTATATACTTACCTGCATTCATAACATTGGAGCTTGTGTATTTTATGGAAAGGAACTCACCATTCGTTTTTGTTTGGTTGGGGTTTTTTTCAGTCATGCATGTTGGAAATGTAAAAAGTCTGTGAGATGTATTTATTCACATAGAATCACATGCTATCAGAGTAATAGTTGATGTAGTGCACAGTGTGACACATTGTTCATCTATCTGACCAAGGATGTTTTGGAAGAAAATACAAGGAAACCTGTAATGGAAAAATCTCTCCATGCAGAAATTTTTTCTCATTTCAGGTACATACCTCAAAGCATGAAAATCTATTCATTTTGAAAGTAACCATGCATTTTCTCATGGTTCACATAAAAAAGTGGTTTTGCCAGTTCATTGTGCCCACTGCACTGTTTTTTTTTGCTTTAAATGTCAGCATTTTTGTGTTTATTCTTGAATAATGATGAATGTACTTCATCTTTTGAATTAAACAAACTGTATTGCTGATCAAGTTAAACAAGAACCAGAGAAACAGATATAAATTTCTTCAAAAATATCTAGATTTCAATTGTAACCTAAGCATTATTGCTTTTATGGCTTTCTGTAAAGTTTTAATTACTACTCCAAACTGGTGTACACTGTGAGAAGTAAATACTTAAACCTTGGTCTCAGTTATGCAATTTTCATTATGATTCACATCTTGTAATCCAATTACAGTGAAGGTTTACCCCACCTAAAAGTGTGCACTTACTGCAATAATTGTGCAAGTAAGTCAAGCACCATGATTCTAAATTCTGTTGCATTAGTGAAAGGCAGAAGGTAACTTATGTCTAGATCTTAGGTATGGTGAACCAACTCTCAAAAGTATTTCTTCCCTGTGATGAGAGAAAGTAAAATGACAGTTTTTCATTAATTTAGTTTTTCATTAGATGCCTTAACTTGGATGTGTTTGTTCAGGGCTTTTGTTTCTCGTGTTGAAATCCATATATTCTGATTCAAGGAAATGGCATTCATGATAAATTCAGGATCCTATATTAAAAGATTACAAAGATACTGATCTGTGCATATAATTGGTCTCACATAGCATGTCAAAGAGTTGAGTTGAAGAGAAATCTAGGTCTCCCGTAAAAGGTTTCCATAGATTTTTTAGTTTATGTTTCTCTTTAAGTTCACTCTTTGTGTTTAGAAGTCTCATGCAGAGGTTGAGAGGTTCTGATTTCCATATGAACCCCTGATCAATGCCCCCATCCTGGGACAGAGATCTTAAAGACCTCACTTCAGTACCATCAAGCTCCACACATTTGCTTCCAGACTCAGATCAACCAGGTCAATATGGGCTCACCTGTTCAATGGGTTTTATCTTTCTGCAGATGGTGTAGATTATCAAATGATAGGGATTCAGTGGTTATGTATGGCTCTGAGTTTACCAATAGTGAGAGTCCCACTTCCCTGTTTTCATCCACTGAGTGAACTGATTTAGTCTTTTGGACAGGGGCGACTTCTACTGGCTTCAGTTTACTGCTGAGGAAAACATTACCAGCAACCACAGATATGAAGGAAAAAGCTAAAATCAAGAAGGTAGGAATTATTTTCTAGCTTCCCTGCACTGACTCCCAGGACAAAAACAAGACACAAAAGAGCAGAGGCTCCTGTGCTGGACCATTCAGTTCAGGAGAACAAGGTTAAATGTGGTAAACTATTCCCAGAGTCCTATGCCCTCTCCACAGTCAGAACACAATGAAAAGATGGGGCAAAGCAAAACATGGAAAAATTTTGTCTGGAAAATGCTGCTGGGAAATGCTGACTGGCCCTGGAATCAGTGACCACAGTCCTTACAGCTTCATGTGGTCCTGGAGGCAGGAAACAGTGGTGAATCAGCAACTCCCAGCTTTGCTGCAGTCCTGATATAAAGAAATGTGTTGAGGTAGTTACTCCTGGCTTTGCTACAGTCCCAGTGAAGACAAGCAGTTACCATCAGCAATTGGGATTCCTGGAGCAGCTCTGACCTGCAGCAAACCTCTCTCTCCAACTCTGTGTGCTGGGTGTGGGAGTGACCCCTTCTGATGTTGTGATAGTATGAATATTCATCACTATAGCTCTATCCCTGCCTTGTAACCATAACAAGATGCTAACACAAACCTCTGTATTTGGAAAGAACAAGTGAGTTTCTTACTTATGTGTATAAATCTTCTTTTCCATCAATTTAAACCTTATATGAGACATTTTTGAAAAATAAGTTGGACATATCTCTATCTTTAGCTGGCAGAAGACTGTGGTTAAGCAAGATTTTGTAAGACTTGGCCTTCCTCGTAGATATTGGGCTACTGTCAGTCCTCTTCACTCGATGGATACCAGATAGCATCAAACAGCAGGGTAGGCTGGTTTCCTCTCTGTCATGTCTTACATCTTCCTGCAAATTAATTATTGGTAAAATCACTATCCAGTCATTACACAGGCACACTAAATATCTATGTGTATTTTTCCACCCTTTTTCATTTATTACTATTTTTTATCTTGTTTCTAAATACAACAAAATGGGGCATTTACAATTGAAAGAGGAAGTGAAAAAACTTCCTTTTTCCAGGATGTCTGAAACTGGATGCATGTTTATTTCAGGTGAAGAGAAGGGTTTTTCTCAGATGAAGGGAAAATATTTCAGTGTTGCTCCCATCCCATTGGATCAGGCAAAATTATATCTTTTGCCTTTTTGTTCAGACTTAGCAGTAGCTATATCTGAAAGAATAGACTTTGAAAAAGAACCTCGTATCAGACATTCATTTATGAGGTGGACTTGATCCTTGTGGATCCCTTCCAACTCAGAATATTCTGTGTGATATGCAGATGGATCTACAATTTTTATACTTCTACTTGTTTCTAGGTTATCTTTTTTTATGATTCATTCTCAGAATCTTTCACTTGCTGAAAATTGAAGGCTATATCGATGCTTTAGGATTCCTATATATTTGTAGATTTTAATATTTTCTGCATTTGTAGATTTTTAAATAGCTGAATAGTTTCTCACACTCGAGGTAGCAGCTAACAGTTTCTAACAGTTTCTCACAGTTTGTGCCACAGTCCTGAATTGTGTTTAACTGTCTTTTCAACAAACAAGATAGCAGCAAGGACATTGTGTTTGGGACACATGCACCTGGACCAGAATAACAAGGTAAAAACAAGACAGAAGGCCCAGAACCCTTGGAGGTACTCCAACAGGGCAGTTCTGATGGTGGTACCACCATGGTACAAGGGGTAAAAGGTTCTCAGGTTGGATAAACCCACTATATGTGATAATTTCCTAAGAATCCTACACTCTGTGTGCACCTATATACTTCATGCAGCTGAAAGCTTTCATTAAAGAACTGCTTTCTACTTTGCCTATACTAATATTGCCTCAAAAGTTTTTCCCTTGATTTTAGACAAAAATTTAACCAGTATAACTATTCTGCACATAATTTGAATTTATATTGACCACAGTTTTATTTTCAGTTGTGCATAACTTGCAACATTTTACCTTTAGCCTAGGATCCAGGCCTTGTTAATGTCACGTGCTAACCAGGAAGAGTTATTTCTCAGTATGAAGTGATTTGGTGGAGATTAACATGTGATTGTGGTAAAATGTGCTAGTGAGTTATACAAATCAAAATTCTTGTTTTGCACATACACTTGGTTCTGTAAAGGTTTTAGGTAAAAGCTGATGAGGTCTAAACTAAACACTGCAGCTAGACACAGATATTCATAATGTTGTAAGAAGATCAATAAGAATAAATGACAAGAATATGTATGATAATAACAGTAATAACAACAGAAGTTTATAGTAGGCTCAGAACAAAGTCTGGAACAGGTATCAGATTTGGACCTTTTTGTGTTCTTCTCATTGGCTAACACATCTTTTTTCTGATAAGACAAAGTAATGCACAGACTTAATAATTTGCTCATACATAATGCTGTGATAATGCATTTATTAAAGTGTCTCAACACAACATCTACATAGCCAATAAGAAATTTTCAAATACATGTGTGAAAAAATTAAAAAGGTGTCACCTTAGAAACATGTAATAAGAACTGGAAAAACAACCTTGTTCTTTCTTTCTTTCTTTCTTTCTTTCTTTCTTTCTTTCTTTCTTTCTTTCTTTCTTTCTTTCTTTCTTTCTTTCTTTCTTTCTTTCTTTCTTTCTTTCTTTCTTTCTTTCTTTCTTTCTTTCTTTCTTTCTTTCTTTCTTTTCTTTCTTTTTCCTTTCTTTCCTTTATTTTCCTTTCTTTCCTTTATTTTCCTTTCTTTCCTTTATTTTTTCCTTCCTCTCTCTGCATTCTGAATATGTTAATTAAGAGACTTAGTAATAAATTTCTAATTTAAGCTGAATTTCCTCACATTCCAAGCCTCGGTTAACGCCAAAGAGTTCAGATATCTCATTCTAAGGAATAAAGTAAAAAATATAAATGCATCTAGACTGAAGTGCATCCATACGGATGGCAGCAACTGTAGAAAGAATAGATCCACTTTTGTCAACAATCTTACAATTTCTATTCATGAATAACTTATGCTCCATTTATGCTCAATTTCTGCCTAAGTTCCACTGAAAAGTCATACAACACATCTTTTGCATATAAATTGTGCTAGCAAAAAAACCCTCACATAGTCCAGAGCTGAAAAAATTATACTTGTGGGTACCCAAATATTCATGAACAGCCTTTTTCATCTGACAGCTGAAAAACTAACTCAAGTGTGTGGTGCTCAGACTAATGACCCTCCAATGCCTTTCACTGGATTGGCTGTTTTTTCATTAGTATTCAGCATCTAACATAACTTGGAAGAACAACAGTTAATAAACTAGGAAAAAGGAAAATATACTGTTCCTTAATTGTGCTATGGCCTTCTTATGGGAATGATAAATGATAACTACAAGCTTTATATCATTAACAGTAATTGTAACTAAATAAAAGCCATGTCATTTTTTGTTAGTTATCATAGGAAATAGCTGAATAAAAGAACAGAGATAAGAAGAGGAAGAAAAGGGAAAAGGAAAAAGAACTGCAAATTACTGAGGAGCAACTAGAACACAGCAGAGAAACACTTAACGGCTAATTGTGCAGAGACAGTGAGGGGAAGGGAAGAAAAAAGCTGCAACAAAGAAATCAACACATAGAAACACTCACAGGCAAAATCCTAATAAGAAAATACATATAAAAAGAATAATGCTTTCCTTTAATAAATAACACCTACCAGCATTGCAATTCATTTTCCCAAATAAGACAAGTTTATCATGAGAACAATTTGCTGCTATACATGCCAAGGTTTGGGCTCAGTTTCTTTCCAAGAACTGAATATGGTGATGCTAATCCTAATGCTATTTATTTTTCTATTGACAACTTTTTGTTCATGTTTTGTATAGAAGCTGTTGTGTGCAACCACATTTTAAAAACATTTTTGGTAACAATTTTCTGAGGTGAAAAATGATCCTAATTATATTTTTTGTAGAATAAATAATGTATATTTGTCCCTAATTATTTTCACAGTGAAATGAAATGTTAAAACTGTACTTCTTTCTGACATTACATAGTATACTCTGTTTTGTATGACACTTAATTGCACTATATACTTTACAACACAGGAATGTTATCAATTGTTTAAATAGAAAGTGTTACCTAATTATTTTTTCAGGAAAAGAATTAATGTATGCCCGTGAAACCAGAAGCTTTGCAGTAACATCGATGTCATTTTTTTTCTAGCACATACCTGTTTTACTCATAAATGCATTAATCATGATTGCTTAAAAGAACCCAGAACTGTAATCACCTTTATCACAGATTAACAAAAACCCAGCAGAATCCTACATTCAGATCTTGCTCTCTTTCTTTCAGAGCAATGTCTTCAGGTTGTAAGAAAAAAAGCAAAATCACATCCAAGTCTCACAAAACAGAAGCCAGTCTTGGGGAACTGGATGGAGGCCTATATATGGAACCTTCTCATTCAGAGGAATTTAATGTACACCCTGCCATAAACCCTAAACCAACCAAAAAACCCAAAAACAACCCACAAAGAAAAATAACCACACACACGCAAGAACAAAAATCACACAGAGAAAATTTCTGTACATGAAAGTAATTACAAAAGTCATGGCAGGGCATTGGAAGAGAAAAAGAAGGGCCAGTTTTAAACCCCCTGTGATGGAGTACCAGCCCTGAGCTGCTCAGGGTAGAGGCTCACAGATGTATGGCACGGCATCATCAGCATAGGTAGTCTTTTCTGGACATAGTCAGTCCTTCATCCAAGAATGTGGAAGCCCTGAAAGGAGGCTGATGAAGACTACAAGGCTGAGCTGAGCTGGGCTGAGTTTGGTTGGGCTGGCAGAAATGATCCTGGGACCCTGTACTCTTTGCTGGTTGTTCGTAGCTGGATAATTTGCAGATCCTTTGGCATAGCCCAAGCTGTATAAAGTTGCCAGATGTGTTCCACTGATAAATAAATTGCCTTGGACTTGATTGTGATGGAATTAAGTTTTTTCACAGTAGTTACTGTGGGGCTATGTTCTGAATTTGTGCTGCTAATAGAGTGACAGGACTTGAGGAAACAACATAAAGCTGAGACTGGGGAGTTTTAAGGTTAGATATCAGGAAAAGGTTTTTCATCCAAAGATTGATTAAGTACTGAAAGAGGCTCCCCAAGGTCACAGCACTAAACTTGCCTGAACTTAAGAAGAACTTGGAAAATGTTTTCAGGCACATGTGATTCTTGGCGTGTCCTGTGAAGCATGAGGAGATAGATCCTGATGGGTCCCTTCCAAATCAGCATATTGCATGATGCTGTGATAACATAAGGGTGTTTTCTTTGTTGCTGTGCAGTGCTTACATAGTGCCAAGGCCTTTTTTGCCTCTCACCCTACCCACACTAATAAGAAGCTGGGGTTGCACAAGAAGTTGGTGGAGGGCGCAGTTGGGACAGCTGACCCCAACTGACCAAAGGGATATGCGATTACATATGGCATCATGCTCAATATATAGAGTTGGAGGAAGCTTGAGGAAGCCAGGGACATTCAAAGTGATGGCATTTCTCTTTTGATGTCACTGTTACTTGTGATGGAGCCCTGTTTTCCAGGAGATGGCTGAACAACTGTCTGCCCATGAGAAATGGTGAATTATTTCCTTGCTTTGCTTTGCTTGCATGTGTGACTTTTGCTTTAACTATCAAACTGTCTATATCTCAACCCATGAGTCTTCTCACTTTTCTGATTCTCTTCCCCATCCCACCTGGAGGGAGGGAGTGAGCAGCTGCGTGGTGCTTAGTTCCTACCTGGGGCTAAACCATGACAGAAATGTATGCTTTTTTAATATCTTAGTACTTCTTTGTACCAAGGACAGGATTTTCAGTACAGTGTCTAAACAGCTGATAGTGTGATTTAAGTTACTGTGTTTGCTCAGATTTGTGTATATGTAATAGTTGAACTTGAGTGCACTTTTAACGAATTAAATCAAAATGGATCAAGGTAAAGTTTGTACTATTGTAAAGATAGCCACAGGGTTATCTCTTTCTTTTTCCTAATATCAGGTAGGCTATGTCATTTTCATATTATGACATAGTAAAATAGAGTAATTTACATACAGAGAAGTCATATTTCAGCTCCAGTTTAGGTTGTAAAAGATGGATTTTCATTATCTGTAAAAACAATTGAAACTTTGAAAAAAAGCATCAACAATATTTAAACAATATTAACTGACCTCACACAAGTTTAAGTGTAAGCAATGTTATAATTATGATTATGAGGAAATGTTTTAGTTTTATAAAGCTGTATTCATTGCCATGATTCTTTTCTCTAAAGCAGAGAAGTACATTTCTCATGTAGTTCATTGTTATATGTATTGATAAGACATGGCAAATGAAGACACTATCTTATCTCCTGCGTTTATGCCCCCACCACTACATTTGTGAGATTTCTGATGGGAAACTCAGAATAGGGATTAAATGTAATGATAATTTAGCTCATGCTAAGGTAATATTTTCATAGTTTGAAATAAGCTTTTATAAAGACATATTGTCTGGAATAGATGTAGTAGAATAAAAACAAACCCAAAAAATATTCTTCCAGAGAAAAATCCAACGTAATTTTTTGCACAATAAAACACTCTAAATTCCTATAAAATAATGTTGTAAATTAATGCAGAAATAGCATTTAAATAACTGTTTCTTTGGATTGCAATACTGGAATTTATAAAGATTGTGGTCCATTGTCAAATCCTATTCTCAATTTCTTTCTGCTTTGGGGACTTCAACTCTTCTAAATATGCAAAAGGCAAAAATTTAAAAAGCTTTACCTCTGAAGGTATAGAGGTAAAGTAGTTTAGTACTTTTAGTAAAAACTATAGGGTTTTCACAAAAATAAAAATAAACAACAATAAAAAACACAAACAAACCCCACAAGAAACACCAAGGAACCTTCAAAAGGAAAAGATAGATTTCATGGGGCATCTGTTTACCCTGCTCTAGTTAAAAATGGCATTCAGCTGTAAAACATCAATATGTCAGGCACATTATTAATGTAATTTTTATGACAGCACAACATATTGTGAAGACATGATCTTTTTCCATTTTCTTCAGCCCTATTCAACTGACTGCTTTATTCACAGATTCTCTTTCCATTGACTACTTTTTCCTGAAAAAATAAAATCTCTTTACCAGTAATTTAGGTTAAGCAGCATCTTTGCTTTATATTTGCAATTATCATTCAAGAAAGTAATCTTCCCCTGTTAAGTATTCTACAAAACTACTCAAATCCCAGTGTGGCCCAGATGGTAGCATGCACTACAGAGGACTATACTGATCCCACAATTTCTGTGCTGTTGCTACCTGTAGGAATTTAGACTGCAGCATGCACAACATAGTAGATTAATGAGAATATTTAAGTATATATGTATATATGTATGATTTAGTACAGTTGGGAAGAAGAATATAATCTAAAATTCCTTTTATTTCACTAAAAAATGTAATTGTACTTACATGCATGCAACCCTCCACATTTATGCAATAATCTCAGTATCAATAACAACAAAATCTACTTTTTTGCAGTACATATATGTGCCCAGGTAATACAAAGTTAACATTTGTTTTCCTAATAGAATCCCTTCTTCATGTCTCTCATATTTTCTTCATTTCCTTCTTGACATTCTGTCTTTCCAGAATGTCTTCATATCTGAAAGTATAAAACTTCATCATGAAAAAAATGCAAGAAACTTCCATTAATAGAAAGACAGCCAAGCCTGTCCAATCTGTGTTTCTATCAGTAGCAGTGGTTTTCTGTGCTACTCAAAGCTGGTCACAATCTTACAGCTTCTCAGGAAATAACCATACTAGTATCCTCACCAGCTGCCTTGGTCAACTTTCCATCTTGTCTCACTCATATAAACTGGGCAGCTCTAAGTGCCATAGCAGAATTCTATAACCTTAATGAAAATCTCTTTTTCTACTGAGCCAGGCCTGCCTTTCCATGGCATAACAGAGTGGTATGAGCAGAAATCAAGCATTCATGGCTTCAGATTGGGGTACCTTAAACAGTACTACTCCCTCTCTTATTTTCTTCCACTTTCCTCTGCAACACTATAACGTGATTCTCATTACCTAATTAAGGGATTACTCCTCTTAAATGAGTCCAGATTGCTTTCTCTGCCCATTGCTTTCACTAAGAATTTTGTCTTGTTGCAAAAAGCAGAGGGATTTTTTTCTGTCTTACCTTTGAAGTACTCTGATGATACTGTGAGTTCATTCATGGCTAAGTGTAATAATGCTGTTAAGCAGAACAAATAATTCTACTCTAATGTTTGATTATAGTCAGGCAACATTACAGCATAGGTCTTCTGGGGAAAAGTGGGGGGTAATGAGTATTAAAGAAATGAAAATCATCAACAAGAAAAATCTACATTTTAACTTCATCTATCTCTCAGATTTGACCTAGACTGTTAGCAGACTGAGAAACTCAACAATTCCTACCATCTTTGCTTTTAATTTTTATTCTTCTCACCCTTCCTCACAAATGATCAGAGCTGGTAGACTTGCCTTTTTAAATTTTAATGATTTTTAAAAAACATCAAAGAAAATTTGGAATAAAAACTCTATTGTTTTATTGCTGTAGTAGGTTGACCTTGTCAACTGCCAGATGCCCGCCCAGCTGCTCTCTCACTCTCACTCCTCAATAGGACAGAGAGAGAAAATAAGATGAGAAAGGACTGAGATAAAAACAGGAAGAACTCTTATGAACTACCATCATGGACAAAACAGACTCAAGCTGGCAAAAAGATAATTTAATTTACTGCCAATTGAAATAAATTTGGATAGTGAAAAGCAAAGGCAAAAACTAAAAACATCTTCTCTTCCCATACTCAACTTCACTCCTTCATTTCTGATTCCTCTACTTTCTGCCCTGAAGAAAAAAAAAAAAAGACTAAGAAATAAGAAACAAGCATGATGATGGTTAATTAGCCTAGCAGACTTTATCGCTCTCATTGAGTCCATGAATTACCTTGAATGCTATTCCTATGAAATAGTGCATTTTCTAGACAACTTTGTTGGAAACTAGGCACTTCCACAGTTATTTTTAAACCACATATGGTTCATATGGTTCCTATCTAGCCTCAATTCTTCTTCTTTCCCTTAGAATACATGATAAATTAAAAAAAAAGAAAGAAAAAAGAAAAAAAGTGTAGGCATTATGTAAAAGGTACACTACACAATTTAAAATCTAATAACTGAAAATAACTGCCATAGAAGTTAAACATCATGCAAAGTTTTATCATATTTATTATTGTCTTGGGATAAGTTTGCTTTGAAATCTTAGTTAAAAAATTCAAAACATTTATTAGAAGTTTCTCATTTTCCTTTTACAGGGGATAATAAGGAAATACTGAATCAATTAAATTTTTATATAAAAATATATTGATTTCACAAATACTGCATAGGAGCCAGTGTCTGATAGCAGAAAAATATTCTTTGTGAATTTAAACAAACTATATATTTGACAGTAGAACTTGTCTGCTCAATATTGCAATATTACAACTCATTAATTCAACTTCCTCAAATTGACAGCTATTCAAGTTTCTCAAATTTATTAAGAGACTAATAAACTTGTCATGAAATATTTACATTGAGAAGTGATGTAAATGTACAGCACATCACTTACTTTCTGAAAGAATTGATGGGAATTGGAAATATGTAAACTCTTACAAGAGGCAAAAGAAAGTACACAGAAAATGTGGAATCTCAGTATTGAATTTGCCTGGTCCTATTGATTGCTCAAATTAATATCTAATCCCCCATAACTTCAGCAGAAGTTTGATTTCACAGTTGTCATGGTTTAGAAATGGTATTCTCCAATTTAGTGTTCACACTGAAACACTTCAAACCAAGCAGTGCTTGCTCTCTGCCCCCTCCCTTCCCCCTTCCCCTCCTCCTTCTCCTCCTCCTTGGAGGTGCAAAAGGTAAAGATCAATGGTTAACATCAGAACAATTTACTGCATACAGAAATGAGATAACATGAAAAGCAACAATATTAATGACAGAGTGTAGATAAGAAGTGTTATTGCTCACACCATGAACAGCACCCTGGACAATACCTGACAGCTCCCTACACCGTGCTATTCTGTCCTGGAAATGAATCCTTCCTTTTCCCTGGAAAATGAGGTGAGGTGGTATAGAATAACCCCCAGGTCCTAGTCATGCCTTCTTCTGGCTACTGCAGAAATCAACCCTATCCTGGTTGGATCCAGTACAACTGTCCCCTATGTGTCTGTACTCATCCTAGCTCAATGATCTTCCACTTTTTTGTGGAACAGTCAGGTGTATCATAACACTAACAATAAAAATTATGCAAGTTAATATTGAAAGTAGTTAAATACATAACTAGGTAACAAAGGAAGTGAAGGGAGTGAAGTTATATTTCATTTCTACAGACATCTTATGAGTGAGCTAAAAAAAATCACAAAAATCAAGGCTACTACATATGCCTGAGAGAATGGGGATTGTGCGGCCTAGAGAAGAGAATGGACTCTGTCAAGACCCTGTAGCAGCCTTCCCGTACCCAAAGAGGGATAAAAAAGACCTGGAGATGAGCTTTTTACAATGGCATGTAGTGTCAGGACAAGAAGGAATGCCTCTAAGTTTAAAGACCGTTGATTTAGATTAGATATTAAGAAGAAATTATTTACTGTGAAGGTATTAAGGCACTAGCATAGGTTTCCCAGAGATGTTGTGGGTACCCCAACCCTGGAAGTGTTCGAAGTCAGGTTGGATAGGACTTTGAGGGACCTGCTATAGTGAAAGATGCCTCTGCTCCTGACAGGGGAGTTGGAACAAGATGATCTTCAAGTTCCCTTCCAATTCAGGCCATTATATAATTCTGTGATCCTATTATTTAATTGCATTGTACATAGTTGAATTCTAAGTGAAGATTCAGAGAGAATGAAGTAGAGAGCTCAGGATACCACACATTCTGGGGTTCATATATAATATTTTTATTTTGAAAAAGTTTAAAAGCACAGAAATGCCTAAATTCACTAGGAATAGGCTCTTGGGTGGGGAAAAAAACCCCACAGTATGTCTCACTCAGCTCTTTGTGAGAAGAGATATTACTGAATCCACAGACAAAGCAAGACCCCTGTAATATATTTATTCTGTCTAACTTAAAATCTTTGAAATCCATAAATGCTAAATAAGTTAAAGCAACAAAAACTATATCTGGGAGGTTTCCTAAAAGATGACATAATACATGTGCTTTACAGAAAAAAACAAACAAACAACAAAAAACAAAAAAAAGCCCAATCCCCAAAAATACAACAAAAAATTAAAGCATTCACATTAAAATGATAGAAAATCAATAACTGAAGTAATTCCTCTTTCCATTTCCTCCTTTTATGGTGTTAAAAAGATACATTAAAACATGATAATTTAGCAAAAAGCAAAGATTATAGCTTAAAAAGGTTGTCACCTCTGTGTGTCCTGTCCATACAAAGCAAGGCTACTGCAGACATTATATTTTTTATTATACAGATAAATTTTCTAGCGAACCACTGCTGTTCTTATTACATGTCTATCAGTTCACCGACATCCCTGGACTATTTTAAAACATAGCGTAATCTTTTTTTGCCCTAATTTTCATATATTTTTCAGTATGTAGGAAAAATCCTAAGAAAGAAGGCAATAATTTATGAATGTCTCAAAAAAAGCCAAAGCTAACAATGTATCTTAAGTTATGGTACTTAAACAAAGATGCTATTCCTGGTTTTATTTTAATTTCTTTTCAGAGAGGTGATTCATGTTTCTATTTGGCAAAATCTTCTCATTCCATATGTTTACTCTTACTGGAAAATTGCTGGATGAATGAGGTCAAGATGCAGAGTTAATGATTATCTTGATGAATAAGGATGGATACTGCTCTTAGTTGTGTGTCCTATATAGAGGCAAAAGTAGAAACATTTTTTAAAATTTTCGGGACTTCTTAAAGCAGAGGACAGATATTCTCCTAACTAAGGAAGAATTCAGCTTTGAGAGTGACATTATTGTATATGTTTATTTGTGAGAGAAACTTTAACATAATCAAAGCAAGTTGCACAAAAATTGGAAGTTTTTATGTGAAAAGGTGGGCAGCATTGCTTATTATTACAAACAATAGAGGTAAGTTTTAATTTGGAAATGTAGTTCTGTTGACAGCCATTTTACATTCTTGAACAATTATCACATTTGTATTTGCTAAATAAGATGTGAAAACTTTAGAAAGTGGAACAATAGCATGTGTGTATTGTACCAAACATTTCATAATGTCCCTGGAAGCTGTGGAAAATGTAGTATTGATTCCAGCAATATATTTCATTCAGGTATTAATATGATCCAGTGCATGCCAAAGCAAGATTGTAGCTGGAAATACAGTGAACTATCCAGAAGTCATTTGGGTGGTAACAGAAAGAATATCTTGGTGACTGTGTATCACTTATTCAGTGTGCTCTGGTAGTCGATAGGAAAACAGACCTATCTGTATGAATTCCCTAGTGCAGAAACCATGATATCAATTCATTTTCTTTTTTTTCCCTTGTTTTTTTTCCTCTCTCTCTCTGGGATAAGTGGCCTTACAAGCTTTTCTTTCTATCTGTAAATATAAAATTTTGAACAGGGCCCTGACTTAACACAGTTACTGTGAAAACTACTCATGTCCTATTAATTATTTTGGTTTACACTCAAGATATACTTTGAACTCTATTTTTTTAAATTTTCTCTTTCATCTGTGGCAATAACAATTCATTAAATCTAATCCACTGAAATAAACAAAATACTTCCAACTTTGAGGACTTAAATATCTGAAATATAGTGTGTTAACGCCTAGGTAATTTTCTATTTTTTTCCAACCACTCTATTGCCGAATGCAAATAGAGATTTCAAAAAGTCCAAAAAAAAGAAGGTGCCACTCAGTCCATGGTATATCAATATTTTTTTATTTATTTTTAGTACTAAAAGCTAAGGAATTCATTGCCACTGTTATGGCAGTGCAAGATATGTAAAACTCTTGCAACTGTATCGTGACAGATGGTAGAAGTATCTAATATGCCTGTTTCCAGTTTGGTTTGTAAGACTAATATATGTTGCTAAAAGACTGGAAGTTGGACAGGAAGGAGTAAAGCTGCTTGTTTGTCTTGAAATAGCTGCTTCACTTTCAGGTGAGAGGGGCTGTTTGGAGGCAGAAGGAAACAGCTTTGTCTCTGAAATCTTTTGATCATTGCCAGGTCTGGAGAACCTGGGAGTGGTTGTTTTGCAGCACAAATGCACTCTGAAAGACCCTGCAATTTGCCAGGGACACTCCTACAGTGGGGAGTTAGGCCATTCATGATGAAGCCTCTGAGGTGACAGAGGGCAGAAAACTTTTAGCACGGGAATTTGATCAAGAGCACCTAACCCAGAAAGACCCTGGAAGGTGTTGGTCTGTTAGTTCTGGAGTAAAATACTTGTTCTTCAGGACCCAGGAACTCCATTTTTCTCAAATCTTCAAACCTTTCTCACCAACAGATTGGTGTTTCTCTGTGTAAAGTTTTACCCTGAGCTTGTATATTATTTTAGTATTCCAGACACACAGTGGTGTTGAAAGCTAATAAGCCTTCAGTCCTTCAGTGTTTTGATGTTTTCTCTTTAAAGAGAAAAGAAATGGTAGAAGGGAAAAGGGAGCATTTGCACTCAAAAGGTCTGGCAGACTTCGGTCTCAGACACAAAATTTCAAATTTTTGCTTTATATTAGTGACAACATTTGGGATAGAAGATAGATAACCACATCACAAAAGCCATGAAGCCAAACCTCTAGTGCAAATACAAATATGGCCTCATTATTTTCTTATCCACCATAGAATTTGCACTAATATAATATTTTAATTGAAGAGGGTAATCAAACTCTTTTGTCTCTCCTTTGCAGACTTATCTGCTTCAATACAAATGTTTTTGAAGAAGCTGCCTCCAGACTTAAAAATCTGCAACAGGGAAATAAAAAATAACATCAGTAATGGGAATTTCTGTTTTTACAAAGTTACAAATACAACAACTGCTTTAAATTGGAGGATGTAATCACGGTTATGCTTCACAAATGAAGATTTGGGAAGGGCACTACCCATGCTTGCTGCAAGTGTGCTGGTGGCTGAAAAGGCCGATGTGGGATAGGCAAGTCTGGTCACAAAAGGCACAGCAGAACATCTCCTTAGGCAATATTGGAGAAGAATGGTTCTTTCTACATTGTCTTTTTCCTCGAGAGTGATTCTACATCCATTCTCAAAGGAAGCAGCAGCATCATGAATGGTGTGTCCCCATGAATCCCGATTGGAGGCCAGAGTGGACCACTGATGGCCAAGGCTGAGGTGTTGTTTCAGGGAGTCCTTGTATCTCCTCTTCGGGGCTCCTCTCTTGTGGCGCCAGTGGCAAGTTCATCACAGAGTACAGTCTTCAGGAGGCAGTGATCCTCCATCCTGGAGACATGCCCTGCCCAGCGCAGTTGCATTCTCATCAGCATGGCCTCAAAACTGGTGACCTCTACCTGTTCAAGAACAGACAGATTAGTCATGTGATCAGACCAGTGGATGTTTTAGGATTGAACGGAGGCAACACTGATGGAAGCGTTTGAGGAGCTGTAGGTGGTGGTGGTAGATGACCCATGATTCAGACCCATATAAAAGAGTAGACAGTACAATGGCTCTGTAGACACTGATCTTTGTACTTTTCTTCAGATGTTTATTGCACCAGATTCTTTTATGGAGTTTTCCGAAGGCTCTGTATGCCTTTGCTAGCCTGTTGTCTATCTCTTTGTCAATCTTACCATCTGAGAAAATGATACTTCCCAGATAGGTGAACTGCTGGACTGACTTAAGCTCTGATTCACCTATGGTGATGTGGGGATGATAGAAGACTTCCTGAGGTGCAGGTTAGTAGGGAACTTCTGTCTTCAAGCTGACTTCCAGTCCAAAAAGCTCAGCAGCCTCTGCAAAGCAGGATGTTAAGTGCTGCAGAGCTGGTTCTGTGTGAGCAACAAGGGCGGCATTGTCAGCAAAAAGCAGCTCATGGATAAGGTGATTTAGGATCTTAGTGTGGGCCTTCAGTCGCCTTAGGTTGAATAGGCTTCCATCGGTATGATATCGTTTTCTTCATCAAGGTCTGCTGTGGCCCTTTGGAGCATCACACTGAAGCAGATTGTGAATAGAGTTGGTGCAAGAACGCAATTTTCCAAAATACATCCTTAGCTCTTGTACAAATCTGTTTCTCTTTTAGGAAATTGCCCCAGCAAGTAGTGCTGGAGGAAACTCAGTTTGTGCACAGGGAAAGAGAGTTACAAACTAAATAAAAATATTAATTTTGCAACTTCATGGACTAAAGCATTAAGAGGGAAAAAAAATATTAGGATGCCAAATACACTACATGCTTTCATGTTTGACTTTAAGAAAAAGGAAAAGTATTCTTAACAGAGATGCCAATTCAAAGCCTTGGCAATCCATTAAATTACTAAAATCATCAGCAGAATGTTTATGTACAATCTCACTGATTACAAACCACTTATTTTCTTAAATAAGCTGGGAAGTTAATTGTTTTTTAGATATGGAATTGTTCTAAGAGAAATTAAAGGTTTTGTTATTGGTGGTGGTGGGGAGGGTGTGGGTTAAGGGGTGGTGGTGCTGATGGGAGGGCAATTTGGTAACTTTCCCAGTGTTATTAATTTTCAGGAAAGGTTAACCATTTCTGCTCTATTAATTATAAACCCTTTCTGCTATAATTAATAAAAATTAATCAAAGATAATAATTTAGAAGTTTTATTGTTCTCACTCTCTTCATATAAATTTACCTTTGTTGGTGTAAAATATCAATATTATGATCATAATCCCTAACATTTTCAACACTTAATAATTGTATTATAATTTATTTTATTGCTTCCCTATACAGATGGAGAATGTAAATTTACAAGTGCAATAACACATTTTTTACTGGAGAAGCATCAATTTTTCTCATGCTAGTGATGTGTTTCTGCAGTTATAGTTAGGTTTGTCAAAGTTTTCATCATAAACCGTGCTTTTCAGGGATTTATAACTCGTATAACAAATTTCTGCAGTCTTAAATTTCACACACGGTACATAGTCTTAGTGAAGGAGAGACATTAATTTTATCTTTTTGATACTATTTGAGATATTTGACAGTAACATAATGCAGGTATCTAGCAAACACAGTTTAAAAAATTTCTATGAGCAATCAAAATTGCCACTCTGACATCATCTGTAATGAAATGAGCTTTTTGAGACACACAGAGAATTTACTCTCCAGCTCAGTGGAGATCTGGCTGTCTGGAGTGATTAGAATAAAAGGGTGAAAAAACTGAAGTCACAAATACTCAGCAAGGATAGGAAGGGCCTAGAATTTGAAAGCTGAAATTGCCTGCTGACAGCTAACCCATGGGTGTTATCCAAAGGGACAGCAGAAATACTCTCTGGAGTTAGTGACTCAACTGAAACATTGGAGAGTCACTTAGGAAGCCAAGTTTATGGTTACCGCAGGCTATTATCATAGCCCTTAAACATCAATAGCAGTTGTGGCCACAAGATTGAGGCAGAATAAGCTATTCTGTCTTCTAAAACTCATTGGGATGGGGAAAACTGTTTCCATTTTTGTGGCCTGCAAAGTCATTGGAAGTTCTGTGCAATATATTAAAGAATTTCGGAGGGATTTCCTTGCCATTTTTCCTAGTCTTTTCATATATTTTTTTTACAGGCATAACCCTGTCCTATTACAGTGTTTTAATAGTCCTACTGTGTGGGATCCACTAATATCTACTAGTATTCCTTCATATTTTATGGTCAATCTTTGTTCTTTTAAATTCATAAATTGCTTAGTTTCACACAGGTTGTTTTTGAAATTGGGGGAGGGGGAATGTAGTTTAACTGATAAAAAAATTTCAGGCCTCAAAAATCCTTTAACTTCTACCAAAAATCAAACAAATTTCTTTTTCCACCAACAATCCTTGTTCTCTATAAGAAATTGTGATTTTAACTCAACATAGTGTAGGTCATTGGACTCTAACAAAGTCTACTTTCTTCCTGCTGTTTTTTCTTTTTTTTTTTTTTTTAAATATTTATTTTATTTATGTTGGATGTTAATTTCTCTTGTTTTTTAGCAGTCCTTTTGGGTCATGTAAGGTTTATGTTTTGTTTTTGTGAGAAATAAAAAGAGAGGGTTTGTTGTGGGAGGTGTGGAAGGAAGGGGTTTTGGTTGATTTGAACAGTTGAATTAAAAGGTTCTGTGTTAATTGCTTTCTGGAAAAGCGGAATGGCCCTTTAAGGGGGGGATTTCTCCACATGCAGGTTAGACAGGCGAATTTGGCGGGCAGTCTGTGAGGCAGCAGCCTCAGCAAGGGGGGCTGTTGTCAGGGCCTGCGGACGGTGGTAGGGCCTGATAGGGTGACTGGATGGGCAAATCAGCGTTGATGACGCAGCAAGAAATTGCCCAAAGAAGGCAGTGAAGAAGTGAAGTGATGGAGTAACCTCGAATCAGCGTGCACGGAACCATACACAGACTACGGAGGGATGGACTCCTGGAGGGGAGGGAAGAGGGTGTGGCGTGAAGGAAATAAATGGGGGTGACCTCCCCCTCCCCTGTGTGCTCCCCGGCGACTTCGCTGTGGCGAGGCACCCTGTGCGCGCAGGTTGGCCATTAAACCCTATTTTGCTTTGCTCCTTCAACTCGTCTCTCTAAAAATTCTTTGAGCCGAGATTTTTCTCACATTCTCTTCTTCACTTTATGTTTAGTGATTCTTTTTCAGGTTTCAGTATTGCCCATGTCATCACCACAGTTTGCATTCAAATGCACATATGTGCCATGGACACAGTTCGTGGTTTTAAGGATCAATAGAACTTTCAGCCTTAGAGACGATAAAACTTCTATTTTATTTAAATATCCAAATAGAATTTTTTCTCCAGATTTGTTTTTCAATGATAAGAATGGCTCCTCCCCATGTCTTGTGCAATCACTGTTAAAATTTCCATATGCAGTAAACCAAATATATTCTGAATGCCTCAGATTTACTGTGTATAAATCAAACTAGTCTGCAGGCATAATTGGTGAATGGTATCTGCCTGAGATGTTTCAAAGTGAACTGTAGTCTGTTTTCATTCTCTAACTTCACTAGCAGGAATTTTTCAGTGACATCTCATGTCCACATTCAATAAGTCAGATCTTAGTGAGGCACTTTGCAGAGGTGAGATCACTTACTATGTGGATACAGAGAGAAACTGAGAGGAACTTGAATTGGAGAAAAAAAAGTCAGGTGGCATAGACTTTATGGTTTAACTAAAGCAACAGACTGTTACTATTGAGAGAAACCTTAATTACATATTAAGTAGTTCAAATGTACAAAGAAGACTGATGGAGCTGCCGACATCCTAGTGCTTCCCAGCTAAATACCATGAACATTAATGTTGAATTGGCATTTTCAGAGCAATTGTGATACTGCAAATGAAAAGATCGTTGTACCTTTTAAAGCACAGCCATTTCTGTACAAAGTACTGTTATCTGACTAAATTTAAAATATTGACAGGCTGTCTTTAATGAATTAGTTTGGAAATGAGTTTAGCTGACTTTATTTAAAGCACTTTGTCTTAGATCTTTGGTGCAGAAGAAACCTCAAATGCAACTTCAGATGACAAGGAAGGCTCCTTTAAAAGAGGAACATTCCTTGAGTTTTGTTGAAGTGTTTCTATGCTCTCATTAGATTACCAGCATGAATTGCTGTTAAAGTTGAAAGCTTCTTCATGTAACAAGATAGTTGGAAATTTTAGCATAAATGTACTGAAGGAACTTGTATTTCAAGTTTTATAAATCTGTTGGTTCGGTAGCCTAAAAAAAAAATAAAGGAACAATAGCTTTCATCTTTTGTCAATGTATGAGTATTCAGGTGACTTAAATACTGCCTCGGACATAATGGAGTAGGAAATGAACCAATTCCTAGCAACTACAGTAGGTAGTACAGAAGTAAGAAAGTACAGAGGTTTATGTATTTCCTATATAATTATCCACCAGCTGGTAAAATTCTACTGTTTCATTTTTGTTAATTTGAAAATAGTTTGAGTGTGATGAAAGTCTCAGGTTTGTCATCACTTTTTCATAGCTTTCTGTATACTTGAATATGCACTTGAATTCATTTAAAATATTTAATAAATTCCCTGACAAAATTTACGTTTGGGTTTTTTTCTGTCTCATTCCTTATCCTGTCATGTCTAAGGTAATATTTCAGTTGCCTGAATCTGGCATCTTAACTTTTAAGATCTATTCATTGCAATTATTAGAAATAAACAAATTATATGGGTGACATAAATTATCATTCAATTAAATTTTTATGATTCTGAGGAAATATTTTTAGTGTTTCAATCTTTTTCACAGCTGCTTATCTATGAACTCATGATTTTGGGGAAGGGAAGCATCTGTTTTTCTGTATAAAATTTGGCTCACTAAAGTAGAGGCAAGCTTGTATCCACCTTCTGGCTTGCTAATGGTATACTTAATTTTTATATTTTTTTTATTTTGCTGTTGAAAATAGGGCAGTTGAGGTTTTTATATTCTACATGTCTTTTTTAGGTTGACAGTATCTGTAATACAAGTGAACTTTAAAATATTGTTCAAAACATCTGTATCAATTTTTCATTTAAAAGTAAAATAATCTCAAAACTGAGGCACTTAATTCTTAAGCAACTAAAAAATCATACCTTAAAATTCTCCTTAATTTTTTCTTTCCCAAGCACACATGCTTGCTTTCTACTTTAAAATAAACAAACTATGGGAATCTTAATTAATGCACTGTGTGAGCTACTACAAATACGTGGCAGTAATTTCAACAATAAATATTTATATTCATTGTTTTGTCATTTAATTCTTTCAGTAATTCAACTTAGATACAAATAAACAGAAATAAATTATTTATTTTTAAAAATACTTCATGCAAGGGAAAACATATCTTTTGCTTTATTGTTTTGAAAATGCCCCTAAATTAAAAATACAGGACTTCTTCTTTTCTGTAAGGTTTCATTCAGTTCAGCTCTTGGCTTCATGCTATGAAATACTTGTATAAATCACCAAAAGAAATCATAAAATCATTATTGATTAATTTTGTAGGTGGTTTGAAAATTGAGAGAATAGTAAATAATAAAGAGGATGTTTTGCTGTACAAAGTAATTTGAATCATTTGACAAGCTGAACATAATGAAACAATATCTGGTTCAATACCAGACAGATAGGGAAGTCACCAGCACAAAGGGAAGTCATGTATTTAGATGCAAGTAAATTACATTTTATTTACACGGTGAAACATTCCATCTTGGAAAACAGTGTCACACAGGAAGAGCTGGGCTAACATGTAGCCCACTTAAGCTGGAGATGAGTCCTAAAAATACAGCTTAAATAGAATAACTCTTTAAATATAAATACATGATCAAATCACAACACCTGCTTTTCAATTGTGCCTAAAATTTAGATACAGAAACTGTCAATCTTGTTTCTACATCACCTTTATAGGTAGAGAGGCAGAACTGTTTTTTAAATAATAGCCTTAGGCCCTTTTTATTCTGCGGGGGATTGAAACAGTGGGCCTGACCAAGAGGCTCTGAAGTACCACAGGTGGTAGTGAGAGTCATGACCAAAGAATGAAATCTGAAATAATATCAGACAAGAAGACCACATTTGCTGATAGTTGAAGAATTGGTTTTCTGGTACCAGATCCCATGATTGGCTCTGTTTTTTATGCAAGATATGAAATGCATTGAATTTTCAGAATAAATTTTCAAATCCAGTGCTAATACTTCTGGGATAGAGTAGGATGCTTCCCTTTCTTCTCTTTATCTGACACATGGGGTAAATGGTCAAGGACATAGGGACCATGCATTTTTTCCCTTTGATCCTGCTAGTGAAGTGGAAAGGCTTGAGAAGGAATAGACAGATCCTGTGGGTCATCACCAGTTTTTTGGATTGGTGTTGATAGCAGGCATTGGCTTTTACAATCATGGATCCCTTTCAGAGTATCAAGGATTGTTTAGAATATGTGGGATCCACTTGACAAAAGTGTAAAGGGTATTCCAAATTAACAAATACACCATAAGAGGGAGAAGCGTTTATGATCATTGTTTTCCCCTCCCTTAGAAAAAGAAATGTGTACTGGCTTTGGAAAAGGACTGATTCTGGAAAGTGTGCTGGTCCTGCTACACAGGAAATTTCACTAGATAACAAACTGCCTCACTCTCTCCTCAGAAGTTGCTCCCTCTGTATATTTTTTTCCCTATGGTTTTCTAAGACAGCTTCAGAAATGTAAGCCATTTGAATTAATTTGAAAAATGAACTCATTTTGGCAAACTTTAACTCCACATCTGTGGGAGCTGGAGTTTATAGAGAATAGCAAACCCAGAGTGAACATTTATAAGAGGCATTTTAGAAGACCTCTCTTTCACAGTAAAGAAACACGAATAGCTATGAAATGTTTTAAATAGCTTAATTATATTAAATATTTTCTAACAACTCAGGTCTGTAAGAAACTTTTTCAAAAGAAGTTTACTGTTTTACAAAGTACATATAACAGACATTAAAGGTATTTTTTCCTAATGTCATAACTGTGAGCTGATTATTAAATTATCTGAAGAGTTGAAAGAGGAAGCTTGGGGGTTTAACATTACCTAGCCTCCAGATTAACTTTCTGGTGGAAGTCCAGCAGATTAATTCCATCCTTATGCTTTATTATAATCTTTTAACAGGGGTAATTAGGACCTAAAATGGGATAACTCTTTTAAGAGGAAACAATTCAATCCAACTGTTGGTAAACTGAGGAGTTTCACATTTTGTCTGAAGTTAGGACAATTTAGACAGTATATTGGAAAAATATAAAGTTATGATTTCAAGTAGAGAATGATCATTCATTTTAGCAGTCAGTAATCTATGTCAATTAAGATCAGATTAATAATACTATTCCATAGTTTTGTATTGTTTGCTTACCTGTGGTTCAAATGAGACAAATAAAAGTATAAGACAACAAACTTTCCTCTTATGGATCAGACACAGAAGTGAGTAAACCACTCACTATTCTTTATCAGGAAGTACATTAAATCTGCTTTTACTTATCCATAACTTAGATTGTCTATGTCATACATTAGTGAAAAAACATTTATTCCAATCCTGAGCAAAAACTTCTTATTGCTGTTCCTGCAATTAACATTTATTATGTGATACATTATGTAGATTTATACAAAAGTGAAGATAATCTAAATACTGAGATAGATTTTACTATTATTAAATTTTCAATAATATTGCACTGATTTTTAGTTCTGTAAACTAGTGGATCACCACTAATAAACTTTAGTAAAGTTTACTGAATATTTCTGGACAAGACTTTGGTTTTCCTTCTGTGTGGAATTCCATAAAGTTCCTTAAAAAAAAAAAAGAAAGAAAGAAAAAAGCGCAGTACTGTATGTTTTATGTTCTAAACTTCATAGTTTTTCATGTGTTTCTATTGTTTCCTTTTTCTATATAATACCATTATAAAAGCCCCAAAATAGAAATACATCCCCCCACAATAAATTTTAATTAGTTAGTTTTTGTAAGAATTAGGCAAGAAAATATAATAAAATATTTATAATATTATAAAAATATAAAAATGCTATAAAAAGATAAAATTATTATAAATATTTTACATGAACTTAATGTATTTTCTTGTGGTTATGAATAGCTATCGTGTACAAGGGAAACTGCTCACATTAAAATTGCACACCATACTCATGACCGTATCACACTCCTTTCGATTGAAGGAGTATATGGGAATTTTTTGGGGTTTGCTTTTTGGTAGGGTTTTTTTTTGGTTTTGCATAATACTCAACAAAATAAAAATTTTAAAAGTCATAACATTTCAGATTTTACCTCTGCATTTCTCATCTTCTTTTGCTATTTTTGGTGTGAATTTCCTGAACATTTTGAATGTTTGCATATGCTTAAATATATATTAGTAATATCTTGATGCTGAATGAACCTGGTCCACTGGATAGCTATTAATGATAAATATCCAGGTAACTAAAGACACTGGTGCATTTAAATTAGTTCTGAAACAAGAAGGTGGTTTTGCAATTTATGCAAATATTTAATTGAAATCAATGTATGTCACATATTTAAAAACATGGTGGTTAAAATCTATTCTTCAGTGAAACGGTACCTCTTCAGAAAGAATGTTACCTTCAAAGAAATCCTGGTTAACTTACGCATCCGAAGGTCAAATGGCATTTGAATATGGGGGCTATGAGAGGCTGCAGGGAGAACAGTCAGATGTAAACTTGTACACTTGTGCACTTTGCTTACACACATTTTTGATACAAGGATGAAAACATGAAATCGACCAGAGAGACAGAGATCAGGCTGTTAATATACTCTTGCAAAGTCTGTAGAACAGGTAATCTGTAGTGCGTTGATCTTTGTAGTGTTATTAGGAAACTTACATTTTCTTCAGCACATTAGGTGGAAAGAGTAAGAATCAAAACTATTACTACACTTGATTAGAATTCAATCAATAATTTCAGTCAAAATATTAGGGATATTGGCATTCAGGATTTAAAAATGTGTTGGCATATTTTCTTTCCAAAATTCTACAACAAAGATTGTGGAAACTCCATTTTATTTACCTTATAAAAATGCCAGATTTTTTGTTTACCTTCAATATTTTTAATTTTCAGGTTCATTTACCCATGAGCAAAATATATCCAAACCTGAAAAAAAGGAGTCAAAAAATTGAACTGATTCTTTCATATTGAGTAGGAGGGAGATGTTTAAAATACAAATTTTTGCATTTCTTTCTGATTTTTTTTGTATGGTTCAAACCTGGATATACACCTATTTCAGTTCTCCTGGCCATTTTCTTTATTTTACAGATCTTTAATTTGTCCTGAACACAGAATTTTAAATTAATCCATTGTTTACACCATGCTATTTTCATTGCTATAGTCATATTGCATTTAATTTCCTAAGATTTATATGAAGATTTCTTTTTTAAGTATTCACAAAAACTACAGTTGTAATCATATCTGATTAGTTAGTTGAGTGCCAGCTACTTTATGTGGGAGCAACTGTATAATGTGAGAGCAATTATGTGATTAGTTTATTTCTTCTAAGCTTAAGCATTATCAAGAGACCAAAACCTGCAGGTTATGAAGTAATTTTTTTTCAGCAACTTTATATGTTGCCACCATATGATGTTGACTATTTTCTCATATTGTTAAGAAATTATACTGGATTCTGAATTAGGAGTACAATTTTTTGTAATAGTATCATTTTTTTTCCTAATGTGTGCTGGCCTTATGGCAAATCCTATGGTCTCTGCTGCAAGTGGTGCAGTTTCCCCAGTGTATCAGAGAAAGAGTAAACTGTAAACCTATAATCAGTATAGTCATTTTAGTACAGCTGCAGCAAGCCAATTCCTCCTACCTTTGAGATAATTTCTTATGATGCTGTGTAAGCTGACACTTCAATGCTGGTTCAGGATCTGAGCTAGCATCTCCCTATTTGACAGCATGTCACTTCAGATGGAGGTTTAAGCTGACTGAGAGCTGGTTTGGGGATTTCCCACACTGTGCTACATTACACAGTGTATTCATGGCCATAAATGATCTTTTATCAGTTTCATTAATATTTTATATAGGCAGTATGTGTACTGGTACTCACTCCTGTCAATAAAAGTTTTGTTAAAGACTACTTAGAAAACAATTATTGTTTCTGAGATACCATAAAATAGTCTTTTTTTTTTTTTTTTTTTTTTTTTAATAGCATGATCCTGCTTTTTTCTTGCAGGTGTGGCCATGGCTAGATTTTCTATACCACCCACATCATTGCTGGGAGATGTGACTCCAAGGACAAAAACAAATGTGCACTGAAAGGATGCCATTTTGTTCCATTTCTTCCCCAGGGAAGTTGCAGACCTGAGCTGCAGATTCCATTCCTCTCTCGCTGCTGGCCATTACTTCCCATCCCTCAGGAAAAATGCAACTCCAAGTGGTGAACACAGCTGAGACCAGCAGAATTCATGCACTGTTGGTGCCAGCACCAGAAGCAGCTGCAGGGAGAGGGCGAACCAAGTTGAAGGAGCCAAGCACAGCTGAGTGGAGCAGACCAGTCTGCCATGAAGACATCCAGCATTTTGTGTGTTTGTCCATCATTGTTTTTCATTGTCTCAGGCTTGGGGATGGGGAACACCAGCTGCAGAGTCTGCCATCTTGTCTTTGTTTCAGGAATAACTGTGTCTTACTGTTGAGCTACAGCAACATACACCATCTTGGTTTTGTCTCCACAGTGATGTGGTACTGAGTTGAGGTGGTGAACACCTTTTGTGTGTAAAGCACTTTCTCTTTTGCATAATTCTGTTATTAGTATTGTCAAAATTGTTACTGTGTGTTTCTTCTTCCATTGCTGTTTGTTTTCAATAAATTGCTATCTCAATCCAGAGTCTCTGCCTCTGTCCCTTTCTCAGAGAGCTGGGGAGGGAAAGGGGAGCAGCTTATTTGGAGTTTAATTCCCAGTTAAGCTACCACATACCTTTACCACACTACTTTACTAGGTAAAACAAGGGAAAAAATCTAAGGGATTGCACAAGTCATTCTCCATGATTCTGGGTCACTGTGTCTGAAAATTATAGCAAAAAAATAGATAAGCTTCAATTACAGTATCATGAAAAGCAGGCAAATTTTCAAAATTTCCCCATGTAGGATCCTAATTACAACTGATTTTTTTTTAAATATCAATTTTTAGTTGTTGAAATGTGAGCTGTTAAAAGCTAGCTCAAATTTCACAGTTTTCAGTTGTAGTATCGATTTCTAAAAGCCTTTTGCATTCTTGCTGATTGGTTGAGGCACATCTTTGAGTTGAAGAAAACCACCACAATTAGTTTTCTGTTCAGATGTAGTGACAAACACCTAATTAAGTACATATTAGACAGAAAATATCTTACTGATTTAAATTAACAAGGTGTGTACTGTTTTCTCAGAATTTATAAATAGCACAATATGACATAAACAGCATAGTAACGATGACTTCAAAGAATAGTAATGAATAATTTCAGGTTTTAGTTAGTCTATGAAATTTGTAGTTATTTATTTTTGTAATGTGGGTTTTTCCCTTTTATTAGTATCAACTTTAGTCACAATAAAAGGATTTTAAAACATAAATATTAATAAAATTTCTTGACAGTTAGTTATTCCTCTATTCCAATTCTCGAGCATAAAATTGATACCTAAGAATGAGTTATCAATCCTAGAACTGAATTATAAGTTTTGAAAAGAAATACATACAACCATTCTAAGATGGGAGTCTAAGGACACACAGTTTTATTGACTGTAATTTTTTTCCTATATTTTCAAAACAAAAGGGAAGGATACCTAGAATAGTTGCCTGTTCAGAGTGATGTGGAGACCAGTGATGAGCTGCATTTCTCAGGAGTCTTTATTGGAACTGGCACTCTAACATCTTTACTGGTACACATGGACAGTGGGATTGAGTGCAGCCTCATCAAGTTTTCTGATGACACCAAGGTTTGTGGTGAAGCCAACACACTGGAGGGATTGGATGCCATTAAAAGGGACCTTGCCATGCTTGAGAGGTGGGCCTGTGCAAAGTCATGAAGTTCAACAAGGCCAAGTGCAAGATCCTTCATGTGGGATGGGGCAATCCCAAGGACAAAGAGAATCTGGGCACCAAATGGGTTGAGAGTAGCGCAGAGGAGCAGGACTTGGGGATGTTGGTGGACAAGAAGCTCAACATGACGCAGCAATGCACACTTGCAGATTAGGAAACCAAACATATCCTGGGCTTCACCAAACAAAATCTGGCCAGCAAGTTGAGGGAGGTGTTTCTCCCCTTCTACTCTGCGCTGGTGAGACTCCACTTCAACTACTGCATACAGCCCTGCAGCTCCCAGCAAAAAAAGGATGTGAACCAAGCAAGTTCAGAGGAGAGCCAGGAAGATGATCAGAGGACTGGAACACATCTGTGAAGACAGACTGGGAGTGTTCTTGTTCAGCCTGGAGAAGGAAGACTCCAGGGACACCTGACAGCACTTTCCAGTACCTGAAGGGGCCTATGAGAGAGCTGGAGAAGACTTTTGACAAGGGCATGTAGTAATGAAACAAGGGGAAATGGCTTCAAACTTATAGAGGAGAGATTTAGTTTATATATTGGGAAAATGTTCTTTACTGTGAAGGCAGTGTGGCACTGGAACAGGTTGTCCAGAGAAGTTCTGGATGCCCCATCTCTAGAAGTGTTCAAGGCCAGGTTGGATGGAACTCTGAGCAACTTGGTCTAATGGAAGGTGTCCCTTCCCATGGATGTTTGGAATGAGATGATCTTTAGATCTCTTCCAATACATTCTGTGATTATGCAATTAGCTGCAGATTAGGCAGAGCCCAGACTGCACTGACAGCTAAAAAATAAACACAGATTAATAATGTTTATAATATATTATCAGTCATAAGCAGATGAAGCAAATATTTGATGTTTCATTCCTGGTCATTCTTAGTGTTAATTTAGAATTATTTCAAGTTTCTACTAAGTTCCACTCCACAGACATAAATTATACCAAGGATCAATTCTGCATTTGACTGAACAAGATAATCTGAAAGAACATTTTTGTATCTCTTTTAAAACCATAAGAAAATGTTTTCTGATATTAAAATACAGGTTTCATTAGCAAAACAATAGCAAAGCAATAGAGTTTGCAAAATTTCAGTCATATCACTTTACTGGCTTTTCTTAATTTTTTAAAGTCAATTTATATGAGTAGACCTTAAGAGTGTTTCTGATTTTGCCCAGATGATGTATTTGTGTGTGTGGTTTTGTACATTTAAATATATGTAAAGATAATATATTTGAAAGTATTCATGCTCTAGAAAGGCAACTGGATTCCAAATATATTCCTATATATATCTTAATATATATAATAGAATATATAATATAGACATTATAATTAATAATACATATTTCAGTACTTTTTAAACTCTAGCTCAACTGTATGTTTTCCAAGCAACTGTATTCTTTGTGTATAGGTGTCTCGGTTTGAGGGGAAAAAACCAAAATGTTTTACCCACAAGCAGGGGAGGGGCCTCCTCCACGATAATCACACCACTCTTTATCAAATTTAAGAAAAGGAATTTTAATACAAGAAGGATAACTGCTATATATATATATATATATATGTAAACAGACTAGTGCAACCCACTTCCCCAACACCACAAGAGAGGGAAAAAAAAAAACCAAAACAAAAAAAACAAAACAACAACAAAACCCAGCAGGTTTTTTCTCCGGGAGGAAAGGTTATACTCAAGTGTCCATGTCACAGCCCGGCTGGCTGCAGAGTGAGTTTCAATCCCTCTCCAGCGAGACAAACGAGCAGTGAGCTTTCAGATGGACTCAGTCTCTTCCCCCTGTGTTCCCCGTCCAAGAAGCAGAAAGGTACGAGCAACCAGCAGCAAATCCAAGGCAGGTAGCAGCAGCAGCAGCGCGGCATGAAAAGTAGTCCGAGGTGGACAGCGGCAAGACAGCCAGGGAAAACCCCAGCAGTAACCAGCAGAGCAGCCTGCCTCCTTCGAGCCCCCACTCCCCTGTTCCGCCGAGCCAAGACTGGGGAGAAAATCCAAAAAAAACCCCAAAAGAGACAAACCTGCCCCCACCCCAGCGATCACAGTTAACTGCTTCTTTTGTTAACCGCTGGCCTGGGCAGTTAAGTGGCAGGGGAGAGAATTTACATAATAATCCCAAACTACAACAATAGGTTTGATTAGCTAGAAATTCTGACATATCCAAAAGTCATGAGTGGCTCTAAGGAAGAATTTTGCATTTTCATTTATTTCTGAACATATTTCCGTGTTTATTTTCATAAGATTTTTAAACTGTTTGATTACAGCTTCATTTTCTCTTGCTTATTTCCAAATCAGGGCTTTCTAGACTTAGTAACAATACAAACAATATCAAATCATAGTAAGAAACAAATGAACAAAGAAAAGAAACTATTCAATAAGATATCAATGAAGCATCATCTACCTTACTGAGTGGGGTCCTGCAATTACAGAATTTCTTTCTATTTTGCCCAGGTTTCACAAAAAGGAGAGAGTTAGAGTCTTCCTGATAGTTTCAAAATCATGAAAAAGCAGTTTATGCCTTGGATTTTTGCCCACCTCTTCTTTCTTATTTCAAGGTTGGTGGTAGTGTACTCAGAAGTTGAAGCACGTGAGTGAGAAGAGTTGGGTTTAGGTCTTCTTACTGAATTTTCTGTCATCTCTTTTCCAGGACAGAGACAAATCAAGCACTCACCAGTCACTGGAGCTTTTCCCAAGTAGATCTGAAATTCAGCATTGTTTTGTCACTTGTTTTATCAATAGTCAACAAAAATGAATGCTAATGTTGGCATTTGATAACTGATATTGTGTGGAGGAAAAACCACAAGGGGCTTTTAGTTTATAGTTATGTCTTCAGTTCCAGTATGGGTGAATGTAATTGTTTTATACAACTAAAAAAACAGTATGGAGGAAATAAAATCCACCCAATCAGTCCAAAATCCAGAGGTTTTAGCTAAAAGCTGTGGCCATGACAAATATCCACAGATATTGATAAGCGGAAAGCGCCACAAAAATAACTGCTAAGAGAAACTTTTGAATTCTAATAGGAGCAAGGTATTTATTGACAATGTTGGAAGCAAGCCAGTTCATACTGGGCAAAAACTTGCCCAACTTGCCTACCTTGTTTGTTTGTGGAAAATAAGCTATTTTATAGTCTTAAGTTCATAGTTGACACCTTCTAATTTCCATATTAATTGACTGGGCAGAATCTTGAGTGGAGCTTTCCTTTTGGCTTTGAATTTGGGTAGTGGTCTCCTGACTTCATCCCTCGGGGTGGTCTTGAAGTGGCTTCATCCCTGTTGGACTTCTGCCTTTTCTTTGTTCAGTGACATGATCTGTCAAACATGTAAAACCTTGGCTCCAACTCTCCAAAATATTGGATCTTTACCATTTCATCCTATTGAAATGTCTAACTTAGTTTTATGTATGACTTGTAATTCATGATACACTAGTTTTCATAATTACTAGACAATTTGTCCTAGAACAAAGTGGCTCTAGCACTTTGCTGTTTAGTGGCCCTGCTGTGCAAACACTATGCAAAGCAGTATGAGAAAATTTCACACAACTATGGGGGTTTTTTAATCTCTTTTCTGTTTCAGATATACAGTGCTCTCTCATCTATGTAAGCAACCAATGACAAAAGTTATACTGGTGTTTGGTTAAATAAAATCAATCAGTAAATCAATCAATCAATCAAAGTAAGAACTTCTCATGCCACTAACACCTACACCCATTCAGCATATCAGCTGAAGACAGCCAGAATACTTGGTATATATTGAAAAAATACATGCTATTGCATTTGTGTGGTATTACATTTTCAGTGCAGTAGAGATAAGACAAAGCATGAAACAATTTAATGTAAATGTGTGACCAGTCAGGTTTGCAACAAACTGAAGAAGGACTGAAACAAATAGTTACATTGTACCTTGTGTTTCATTGAACCTTCTCAAAGTAACTTTAATGTAAAAATCTATAAATAACAAAGAAACTAAAGGACATATACTGTACTTGATCTTACATTAAGAGATATTGCCACCACTACAGAACATTGTCAAAAGATAATGGTCTCCTGCTACCAAACACTATAAACGAGGTGAAGCCAACAAATTTGTTTTCCAAGTTATTGATCTTATGACAAAATTCTATTATAATGACTCTATTTCTAATATATCAAATGATAGATGCATATGTAATAACATTATGTGATGGATATTGATGCAGTAAATTGACAGCAGCTTGCACTGCTATCATTGCTCAACTATGTGTGGACTGGCTACAATTCAGATACAGGTATGTATGTGCCTTTCATACAAAGACTGATCTACCAATAGAAGCAGAATGTTACCCCTGTTATTTTACCTTTTTTTGACAATTAATACACTTTTTTCCTATTATATGAAGAATTTTTGGTTAATTAATATTTCTGCTGAAAGATTGAATGGCATAGATTAGTCAGCTACCTGTTTTAAGGTACCTTCAATTTTTATAGGCAGCTCAATAACTAAACATAGTGTGAGAAGGTGGGAGAACCACAGACTGAAATCCAGTTTTTTTGGACCAAGTAAGCAGGTAATGAGAAGAGGGAGGAAAATAATCTTGGTTCACCCACACACAACTAATTGCTTATGTCCTTTTGTACAGGATGGCTAATAAGGAAGAACTTTATTTCCTTGAATTACTAGAGTACAGAAATATCAGACTGTGATTTTGGCAGTAACAATACCCAGGTTTTTAACTTGTCTGCAGGTTGTGAAGCTACCATGCAGTTTATTACTGGAACAAAATGTACTTGCCATTATTTGTAAAATCTCAAAGTAATCCTCACTGATTTTGGTGAGATTTTTCCATTAACAAAAAAAAACCCCAAAACCCCACAACAAACAAACCCAAAAAATGTGGTGAATTTTTATATGGAGCATCTTATTGTTTATTTCCTGGTCTTACTGCTTAAGTTTAAATATGTTGAATGTTATAGAGGCACTTGAAGCCAATAGGATAACCTTAGCAAAAGAAATGCTAGGAAATAAAGGGAAATTCAAAGGGATCATACTGAAGTCTTTCAGAATACTAAAATCCCAGAGTGACTTCAGCAGAAGTTGTCTTTGTTGAATAGCTGCTTGATCAGGACCATAGAATGTGTTTCTGACCTGTAATCAGTTTTTTCCCAGCTATAAAAATAGATGTTAACAACTCAGTGTTTCCTAGCTGTGTCATTTCCTATTCTTTTTAGTTGTAGTATATCCTATACTTAGAACTCCCACAATAAATGCAACTATGATGAGCAGTAAGTCATTTGGACTTCTTCAAATACTACATGTAAATATATTATTACATCTGTAACCAAAAAGGTTTTTAATAGATTACTTTTAATTGAGTCTAGAATATTTTTTACTGTAATCATCTGCAAGCCTTTGTAGATGCAGACTAGAAGACTACATGCCAGAAAATTCCAATTGTCTGTTTGGTACCTTAATTTTCATGTACACATAGGACTTCTTAAACTCAGAGAACATGCAAATAAAATTGGCTTATATGCAGAGAGGAGAGAATAGATCAAGTAAACTTTTATGCCGAACTTTGGAAGGAAATTTACTGTGAGTGATGAGGTATGATAGCTTGCAATTAAAAAGAATCAGTTTTAGAGTTTTAAAGGGAAATGAAACTGGGCATCAGAAGCTGGATGATTTTGTACAAAATGGCATGGTTGGGAACACTCTTAGATTTCTATGGATCTGAAGACCTGAGTATAAATGCTAACAAAGTCAATGGTAACAACTACCATTGCATTCAGTGGTTGCAGGAATAAGTGTCATGAGAAGGAGCAAAATATTTTCATTCACCTCAGCTGTAACAAGCATGGAGAGACCATGTAGGCATGCACAAGGAGACCTGTTTTATCTTTAAAAGCCAGAAATTTAGAAGTGAAAGTTCACAATCAGCTCAACAGTTTATCTGCTGCAGCCATTCTCAGCTACATCCTGAAAGATACACTGACCACAGCAATGACAAGCTTACTAATATTTTAGAGAGAATGTTATTCTTGAATGACCATGTATTCACACACAGGTTTAGGGGGTTTTTTACTCAGTACTACTCAGCCTACAAGCCATTGTCTTTTCTTATTGCCATTTTTCAGCAGGAGTAACAGAACTTCTAGAATTTGTTATGGAAACCCTATGTAAGGACAAAAAAAAGTAATGCTTATAAGTTGGCTTTTCATAGTGTAGCTCTATTTCAGGTTTCAACTGCACCTATGAAATGTATTTAACAAACCATATATTGACTGCTGGCCATTTTTAACCCAAAAATTTACAAGGGACATATGAAATTTTAAAACAAGGACTCCTAAATCCCCACATTCCAGTACCATTCATTGTGACATCTTGAACTGTAACTATGACAATTAAGAATCAGAAAAAGGAAGGAATAACAGAGAATAATATTTGAGTGTATGTCTTGTCTCTAATTGTTTCTTTGGAGTTTTTTGTCTTAAGTCTATTTCATACTTTAAGAGACTCACAAATGCACATATAGAATAACTGACTTGATTCACAAAAACTGTCTTAGCATTTTTTAATATTCAGAAGATTTTATGTATTTAAAACAGAAGTATTTGAGACAGACATCAGCTATAACTGTCTCTGGGTATGCTCAGCATTTGAACTCGATTTGGATTGTAAGAAATTGACCCTTTAAAAGCACTTAGTTATACCATAAATCTGACAGTAAATGCGATAAAAAGACAAGCATATTTGAAATAGAATTATTCGTTTAAAGGAGGAGAATGAGTTATGGATTCAAAATCTGTACTTTAAATCCAAAATTACACCAGCTTTAAGTAAGTTAGCTATTTTTACTGGACTACTTTAATTGAAGGACTGTGTATGACTGACTAGTCCAAACCATGAAACACCGCTGTATTTTTAGACATACTGAAAATCATACTGTTAAATATGATCATCACTCAGTACAGGTAAGGACTACTGACTACTGATTTTATCCAATATCTCTTAATGGTGAGGTTGAAAGAATAACTGATCTTTCAGTTAAACTGCTGAAATTAATTGGAAAATACTTACTGTGAAAAGGGGGGGGGGGGCGAGGGAGGGGGGAAGGCATTGGCTTTTTTTTTTTTTTTTGAGTTAAGAATTCACAGAAGCACAGAGTCACCGAACATGTCAAGCTGGAAGGGACCCACAAGGATCATCAAGTCCAACACTTAGCCCTGCACAGAACTACCCCCAAAAGTCAAATCATAATTCTCCACATAGAATTTTGCATAGCATCCATATTGGTGATTAGTTAAGGTTAGTTATGGCAGAACAGGAAAAGGAATAACATGCTAATTTCTTAAAAATTCTAATGTTGCTCTTACCTATTTGGAATACAGACACTTACCTGCAGACAAATTTGCATCAAGACTTCATCCTGTTTTAAGATTACATTTCTCATCAAAACCATGTATTCATATTGAGCATATAGACTTTTGATGAGGGAACCAAAAAGAAAATACTGGGAAATAAAGACACTTCTAAGACTTATGTTGGTAGTTTTTCACATTTTCGCGAATCAACAGATACAATTTGCAGAGAGAGTTGACAGTTCCATTCCCACCCCCACACACACACCTCCACACCCCTTTTCCTTTTTAAGGTGAGGATCAAGATAAAGAATATCTCCCATGTGCTTCCACTCTGGATAAATTAGTATTTCAGCATTTATAATATATAAAGTGAAGAAGTTCTGTTACAAAGAAACAGTCTTTCGAAATTTCCTTTACTATAGTAGTGAGACAACTTTGGTGCAGGCTGACAAACCCTAAAGAATTTTTCAGCTGAATCAAAGGCAAAAATTGGCTTATATTGTTTCATATCTCTGGATAACATCTTGTAGTGTACCCTGGACACAGTCTAAACTGTTGGACAAAAGAAGCGGACCAACATATTAATTTCTTCCACCAGCTCTGTGAATTCAATTTTGGGGTAGGATCAGAGAAATCCAGATTAAGAAAATTAAATTTATTGAATTCTTTTGGAATTAGAAAACAGTTTAAAGTCTGTACACACAACAGCAACTTCTATATGTATTTGGAGTCTGGCATTGGTAGACCTTGTCTGCCCTTTTACAATTTTTCTTCCTTTTGTAAAATGTCAAAGATAGCTTTTTGAAAGGCCTATGACTTAAGCATGCTCATGAAAGTCTCAAGTTAAAGTGCATTTCTTTTGCAGATTCAGCAGCTGAAAATAATATTTTTTCTCTTCTTTGCCGTTCTGCAATGCTGCCTATTATTAACCAGTTTTTAAATTTTGTTTCTCTTCTTTCCTTAAAAACTTGTATAGCTACATTTTGTCAAAGAGCTTAAATAAGCAACACAGTACTAATGACACAATAATATGATCCCTCTGGTAAGAAAGTAAAAAACCAGAACCTTACATTGCTCTTTTCCACAGGAAAGAATTTTACTTCACAAAACCACCAATATATACATATAGCTATCCAAAATGTTGGTACTGAACTAGGTTTAATTAATGTTCTTAAACAAAGCATCAAACAATACCTCTTTTACTTCACAGGCATTAGATTAGTTTCCAAGTGAAATTACTAGGGTACTCATAAGTTAAAGGTGATTTCACAGTTTACTGTGTTTTAGTACAACTATTCATTATAGGCATGGGTTTGTCTTCTTGCTCTGTGATGGAAATCCTTCTTCTCTTGGGCTGAATATTGTTTTAATTATTTAAAAAAACCAACAAACAAACAAACAAGAAAGTTACTCAACAGACTTCCCCAGAAAAGAAATAACATTGCAACCTTTGGATAATTCTTTATGTCCTTTGTGGGGTTTCACTTCCTTTAAAGTCTATTCAGTTCAAGTTTTGCTGCTGACAGTTAAAACATGGTACAGCTCTGATCAGAACAGATTGCCATCCAACCTTTCATATTCTGTTCCCCTTATTATCCTGATACTTGTCATCATGTTTTCCCATATCCTTTTCACAGTTGCCTATTCTGTGTACAGCTACGCACGTTGTTACATCACCGGGCTTCAATCAGCTGCCCTGCTGTGATAGTTTGGCCCTCAAAGGGAAAATAATGGTAGTACCATTTATGTCCATTTGGTTAAGCCATTTACTATTATGTTTTGCAGTTTACAGAAGAGATGAAAGCCAGGAGAAAATAGTATGAAGATGGAATAGACAAAATGTCCTTGTGCTGTGACAGGCCTTCAAAGGAAGGCTACAAACCAGAAGGATCTTTTTGCTGATTGCAATGTACTCCAAATGTCATTGTGAAACAGCTCTAATCACTAAGTACAGCACCTTACACCCATCAAAGTGATAAAAATATCTCATATTATAACATTAGATAAAAGCACAGCAAGTAAAAAATACAGTATTTTGTTAGGTTTATTAAGTTTATCTGTATTTGAAGCTTTAAAAAAATCTTTTCATAAAGTCTTATTAGTCTTCAGTTCCCATTCTCCCTTTCATTATGAGGAACAATGTGTCTTAGGAGAAAAAAATGAAAGAATGATTGCTCCTGGCAGTGCAATGACACATCCCATTTCGCAGTACTTGGTCCAATCCAGTGCATGCAAGGAACAAGAAATGGGAGAGAAAACCAGGAAACCAGGATTGAGTGTATTTAAATATGTGTGGGTAAGTAAAGGACATCAATGTGATTTGCACATAGAAATCTCAGAAAACACAATATACTGTTGCTATAATGCAGCTATAAACATGTTTAAATAAAGTTAACTTTAAAGGAGACTTATTATAGAATAACTGAGAGACAATCTAGTAGTATCTACTTACTGCCTCCGGAAATTAAGAACTTCCCAAAAACTTATAATTTGTTCTCACCTATAAATGCTAGAATTCTGTATACTGTAAAAAATGGGATTAAAAAGATAGGTTACAGTAAGTAGAGATGTTTTCTCTTTCATTGATATATCTCTCTGTTCATGGCTCTCCTCTGGACTTGCTCCAGCATGTTCACATCCTTCTTGTGTTGGGAGTTCCAGAGCTCAATGCAATATTCCAGGTGGGGTTTCATGAGAGCAGAGGGGAAGAATCCTCTCCCTTCAGCTGCTGGTCATGCTACTTTTGATGCAGCCAAGCGTATACTAGATTGTCTGGCCTGTGAATATCCATTGTTAGCTCTTGTTGAGCTCCTCATCCAACACCCTAAAGTCCTTCTTCTCAGGACTACTCTAAACACATTCCTTTATTACCAGAAGAGATTAACTTAGAACAACAAAAGGTGATTCAACCTATAGAAGGTCTGAGACACAGTGTCGCAGTCTTGGTCTCTTTGGGAAGGGACCAGACCAGCGACGGGGTTCGCAGACTGCTAGCTGAGTTGTCGTTCCCTGCTATTCCTTGGCCCTAGGTAAGGTTTGCCTCGCGAGCTGAGAACAAACACCCAGGAGCCAAGGATGGTCTGACCTGATCCGAAGATCCAGGCTGATCCGCTGATCCAACTTTATTGGGGGGAGCAGGGGTTTATATAACTTGGGATAGGGAAGGTTCTGGAAAAGGGGAAGAACTAAGGCGGAGCATGCAAATCCGCTAACAACTATAGGGTGAGAGAACTGAGGGGGAGTGAACTGGGGTGTGGACTAATGACAGGCAGGGCAAGGCCCGCCCCCTAGAGGGAGCCGACCAATGGTAGCTGCACCCTCGGTGACAGCCTTGGTGACAGCCCCTGCCTGCCTGGGGGAAGGTTTTGGAACTGGGAGACAGGGGCAATATGGATCCAAGAACAGGGGTAGAAACAAGCAAAATCCGTAGTAAAGGCACAGTCCAGTTCAGGGTTGGTCCTCCTGGACCTTCCCTCCGTCAAATTCTGTCCGGCGGTCTCTTGCCCCTCTCCATTCTTGCATCCATGTACTTGCCACCTCCAACAACACAGCAAAATTATTAAAAATCTGTTATTCAGAGTATGCTGTGATTTTTCCGTAGCACACTATAACTCATGAAAGCATAGCAACAGCAGCTGAACCAGACAACAGTTTTGTTGAAGAAGCAAAGACATGATCAGATTTCAAGACTGACTTATCCAGTTTCATAGCCCTCCTGAGGAAAGATCTTTGATAAACAATTTCCACTGTAAGTCTAATAGTGAAGGTGTATCTCTTCTGATCTGTATCTCTTCTCACCTGTGTGCAAATAATTTTTTTAGCTATATGCAGAAGTTAGAATTTATTCCTTTAAAGAAGTTAAAGGTTAAAGGCTTATGGATAGAAACTACTCGAAAAACTACTCTAAAGTGCTTCCTTTTTGTATTGCGTTCCAAACAAGGATGTCAAACAGATAAATATTATTTTCTTATGTTTAATATGCTGGTAAGTAATACAGCTGGTATATTAATTTCAGTCTTAAGATCTTTATATTATAGAAATTACAGGAAAAGATACCCTAAGTAAAAATACTCCCCTCCCCTCTCCTCCCCTCCCCTCCCTTCCCCTCCCCTCCCCTCCCCTCCTCTCCCCTCCCTTCCCCTCTCCTCGAATCTCCTCTCCTCAAATCTCCTCTCCTCGAATCTCCTCTCCTTCTTTTTTTTAAACTAGGTTTTCTGGGGGAAAAAATAAACAAGAAAGCACTCCCCACCTCTGAAAAGACAATTTTTTTTAACATATCCAGATAATTGTGTCAGTAAGCACCCATTTTGCTTTTGATTGAAATAATTGTGACAGAGCTGGGTGTTTACAGCAATCTAGTAAGTGCCACAGCTACCACCTCTGAACATGCCCTTTGAAACAAAAGGAATATTGTTTTTAAGTGAGTTCAAAGGGATGCAGGTCTTGCTAAATGTCATTAGAAACTACTGGAACTTGTTCTCAACCTTGACAGAACACTCGGCACATAGTAGAAGTTAGTTCTGATTTGACGACTGGAAAAATAAAGTAGCAAGTAAATAATATCATCGTGTTATTTGAGATATTAAATGCTTAAGACATGTGAAGTCAAAATTTACCTGCAGTGCAAAGGTCCAAGAGTCATACATCTAGTCTGCTTTTTTCCTACTTTTTTTTTTTTTAATTTTATCTATCTTGCTAGTTAGTAAAGAGTTAATGGCAATTAGAGAAAAGAGTTTTCTCTTCATAGGTTTGCAAGCAGGAACACTGGTCTCCAAACTATTCCTTGTGTCTTTGCATAAAGTATGCTATCTATCCAGAGGCATCCTATTATTTCTGTCAGATGTGTGGCATTTCAGAAATATGTCTTACTGCCCTGCAACATCTATGGAAACATTGTCATTTCAACAAAGCACCTGCTTAATCAATAAGAATATATAAAAGTAAAAACTAAATTAAGTATTGTGAAGAGTTGGAACAAGTTATAAAACTGAAAGAAATGTGTGCATTTTTCCCACCTTTGAAGGATAACTGCAAGCAGTAATTTCTTCAGGATTTGTCAATCCGCTAAAATTACTTCTAGCTTTCTTGCCATCCTTTTGCTAGTGTTTTATTTCTTTATTGAATCAATGAATGTGATATTATACACTCTGCATCTTATGGCCTGAATTTATAAAGTGTTCATTTCTCTGTGTAATTCATAGAATATGTACTTGAGAAGAGTTGTCTTTTAACACCAAAGTGTCATTGAAAATGTAAGAATCAGAATAATTTAGGATGGAAAAGATCATTGAATCCAACCATAAACCTAGCATAGCCAAGTACACATCTAAATCATGTCCCTAAGGCCCATGTCTTCGTGTCCTTTAAATACCTCCAAGAATGGTGATTCCACCATTTCCTTTGGTAGCTTCTTGCAATGCTTGATAATTCTTTTGATGAAGAAATGTTTCATAGAATCATAAAATACACTGAATTGGAAGGGAATCATTGGGATCCAGTTCCTAGTCCTACACAGGACACCCCAGAAGTCACACCTTGTGCCTGAAAGCATTGTCCAAAGCCTTCTTGAACTCGATAGTCTTGATGCTGTGACCACTTCCCTGTGAAGTCCATTCCAGTGCTCAACCACCCCTTGGGTGAAAAACTTTTTCCTTATATCCAGCATAAACCTCCCATGACTCATCTTCATGCCATTTCCTCAAGTCCTGTCACTGGTCACAAGAGTGAAGACATTGGTACTTGCCCCTCTGCTTTCTCTGATGAGAAATTGTAGCTGCAATGAGGTCTCCCCTCCATTTTCTCTTCTCCAGGCTGAAAAAAACAAGTGACTTCAGCCGCTTCTCACATGGCTTCCCCTTCATCATCATCCCCATAGCCCTCCTTTTCCTAATATCCAATCTATCCACTCCTCTTAAGGCTTGTGCCCCAGACCTTTCACCATCTTTGTTCCCCTTCTCTGAACTTCTTCCAGCACCTCAGTGTCTTTCTTGTAGTAGGGAGATCTGAAACTAAACAAGAGTACTGGATGTGAATGAATCATGAATCATCCTGTGAGAATGCTGCCTAGGAAGATAAATAATATGCAAATAATAGATCTGAATTTTGACCTACCAAATCTAAAGTCAACATCAGGAAACCTCTTATGGAGGTTCCAACTGACACATTTTGACCTTGAGTTTAACCATAAGTGATCGAAGAAATCCAGCAAAAAATACCAAAAAACACAAATTTGTGACTGAATGCAGTGAAGATGGGAATGTGACATTACTGTGATTTAAGGCTAACTTGCTTTGTACAATATAGAAAATAATCTCACTTGTCTGCTACTTAGTCACCCAATAAAGTCTTTAGCTTCCCTAACCTTAATACATGGAATATATGAAAGTCAAATATTTTTAAATGAGCAATTATGTACATGATTTAGTGAATTAATTTTTCCTAGGAACTAATTGTTGTTTAGAGATGTACTGGGTTGACCTTCTGTGCTTGCCAGAAGCACAGCAATCACTCTCTCATGTTCACGCAAAGAACAAAATACAGTGAAAATGTTCAATGGGTTGAGATGAAGATAGGGAGTTCTCATAGCAATTACCATGACTGGCAAAACAAATTCCACTTGTAGAAAATTATTTAATGTGTTACCATTTAAAATGTTGAGAAACAAAACCAAATTAAACCAACACCTTTTCCTCATCTTCCTTTTTTCCAGCCTCAACTTTACTCTTTCATTCACACTTTTTCTTCCCACTGCTCCCACAAAGTGCTGAGGGGAGCATGGGTAATGCAATGCTGTGAACAGTTAATAACTGAGGTGTGGCCAGTTGACTCTGCCTCTCTTTTTTCCTCACAATATTCTCCTGGTTTGACATGGGTCCTTCTCAAGGGCCATAGTTCCTTCCAGAAATATCTACCTGCTCTGGTGAGATTAATACCAAGACTAATGTTATACTGGACTGCACTAGGCAGAGTGTTACCAGCAGGCCAAGGTGGATGATCCTTCCTGTCTACTAAGCACTGGTGAGACCACACATGTTGTATCCAGTCCTGGGTTCCTCAGTACAAGAGAGACATGGATTTATTGAGTCCAAAGAAGGGCCACAAAGATGGTTAGGGGTCTGGAGCACCTCACATAAAGGGTGATGATACTGAGACTGGAGGAGGAAAGGCTCAGCAAGTATTTCGTCAATGCACATTAATACCTTCAGAGAGGGTGCAAAGAAGATAGAGCCAGGTCCTTTTCAGTGGTGCCCAATGGCAGGACCACAGGCAAAGGGCCCAAACATAAACACTGTCTGAATGTCATGAGACATTGTGAGGGTGACTGATCAGTGGCACAGGGAGGCTGTGAAATCTTCCACCTTGGTAGTATTCAAAACCTGCTTCGACATTGTCCTAGGCACCCAGCTCTAGGTGCCCCTACTTGAGAGAAGTTGGACCAGATGAACTCCAGAAATATCTTCCAAACTCAATCATTCTGTACTTTTGAGAAAGTACAAAATGCACCTTATTCCCTACTGACAATGCAGAAGACATCCATTGTTTTCATTTGTGTGATTTTAGTGTTCAGCATTTGGTGCTTTGCCTAGGAAAACTTCATAGACAATGTCTTAACAGATCAAAAAATTAGGACTGTCTAACATGACTCAAGTTGGGGGCATAAAACCAAAGCATCGAAAATGACTTGTTACTTTGAACTGTAAAACATTATATTTTTGAATTACAAAATGTCAGTTCCATTGAAAGAAGTCTTCCAGAGCAAAACGGTTCTTGGTGAGAAATCTTTGAAGTGAAAACTTCCCCCATCTATGTAAGATTTGAAATAATGTACCCACTTGAGTGAAATCTCTAATTAAATAGTATTAAATCCTTCATCAAAAAGCCAAGAAATTAATCACGTCTTCAAGCCACCCCAGCTGTATGTGAAGGAGGTGTGAAAAATTAAAGTTCAGTAATCTAAAAAAACATGCCACCTTTATTCCTTTATTTGTTGGCTGTGTGTAGTTGTGGGGGATTCACAGTAGTATTCACTCTGTGGGTGATTTTTGAGATGTTTTTTTCTGTTCTAAACCCAAATTGTATTCTAAAATTAAAACACAGGTTGGATTTAACATTTTCTGTGCCAAGAATTTTCTGAATCAGACATATCAAGTAAGCTCTAGTGGTTTTCTGAGTCACTTAGGTTTTTAGTATTTTTTATAATTAAAGCTTTTAAGAGACAGTTCTAAGCAGCTGCACTAGGCTAACTAGCAGGTGCTCATGCCTCCACTTGAATTAGTTTCTGTCCTGCTGTGATAGCTATCTGGGCTGGAGCAAAAATAGCATCTGCAAGTGAACACAGGACACATTATGCTTTTTTATGATCCCTCTATCAAAGAATGTGGAATCTCAATCCAATCAGTCGGTTTGTATAGGAGAAAAAGAAGAAAATAGAGATATCTGAGAATATGTAAAATATGGTCTCTCACCTGCAGGAACAAGATGGTTTAGCTGAAAGTGTCTTGTTGTTTCTTTTTAAGTATATATAGACATAAAGTTCTGTGGTTTTAACTTACCATAACTGCTTTGGAAAATGCCTCAGATATTTGAGGGAAAGCAGATAAGGTAGCAATAGAAAAAAAAAATCCTGAAATACAATCAATAAATAAGGTGTCAATGGCTGAAGCAATGATCTGAGGGCAAACATCTGAGGTTGAAAAAGAGGAGTGAGTGGAAGCCATAAAGGGCAAAGAGCACTGTGGAGTGTATTATGTAAGTAAGAACATAGAAAGCTCAGCACTTATCAACTGAGTTTGACAAATAAAGGATGAAGAGAAGGGAGAAATGGATTTCAAAAGAATATTTAGACTATGGTTAAGGAAGAGAATATTAAAAGCAAAAATAAAAGAGGAGGAACACCAAAATAATAAAATTGCATAATCTGTACATAAGAGGAAAAAAAGTAGGTGAAGCAGATGGAATTTAATAAAAAAGTTTAAGAGGAAAATAGTTAACACAGAAAAAAATGGAATAGGAATATATATATTGGAATGAAGGTAAAAATAATAAGATAAAATTCCTTTCAATATAAAATTGAAAAAGTGGTATTATAAACTACTAAGGTGTTGAATATAGCCTCTACACCATCTAATTAGGACATTCACCTTTACATCCAGGATGAGAGTCTCTCATCATGTCTTTTGCTCAAAGTTGCATATCCTCAAGCTATCAGATACTTAGCTATTTGATACTTAGAATCTGGTAAAGATGTTTTTAATCATTGTTACTGATTTCTGTTTTGTCTTTCTCAAAAAATTGGTTGACCTAGTTTGTAAGGAGAAATTTGGCACAACTGAGCTTCTTATTCTCTCTTTCCTCCATCAGATTAGCTCTTTCCTTGTCCTACTCATGAAAATGATGATTATCCAAGTCTTTCTCTAGAAGGAACACTTTACACTTTCCTCTGGGGGCTTTCATTACAAAAGAGGATCCCATAATCTTTGCTAGTATTTTTGCAAGTTATTGTATAAAAAAGGTTTTCTATATACTCAATATCTTACAAACAGACTTTTCTGTTTCATCTTCCCCTTAATGTATTAGACAACTTCATAAAAAATTGACTAATTAGAGAAACCAAAACAATGAATCCAGATTTCAAACATCACTGTTGATGGAAGTTTTTTCAAACTGTTTTTAAAGACTCCCACTGAGGAACACCACAGAACATCCACAGGTACCTTCAGACTAAATTTAGTGTCTGAACATGAAAATAAGTTGGGTGATGAACTGTATTTTGGGATTCTCTGCCCTCTGCAGCTTTGGAGAACTTTGCTATTTGTTGTAATAGTGAATTTAATATGTAAAGATTCAGGTGCCAAAATTTCAAGCCTTAATATTTTCAAAGTGTTAGGAAATACATATACATCACAATGAAAAACTGAAGCTCCCTGAAAACATCTGAATTTTGGCACACAGAACTGAAACACTAAAAATTGCCAATAATTTTGAATTACTATGGACAGTATTGAAAATACATCTCCCAGTAAAAACAAACAAGCAAACAAAAAACAATTCAAAGATTTTCCAGGAGAAAATGGTTATTGATGGCAAAGCTTTGGCCACTAGAATAATTTATCTACTCAGTGAAAATTCTAGTTATTAATTATATAGCACACATACACCAAAACCCAACACAATTAATCAAGCCTCTTTCTATAACCTCAAGCTTTTCCAGCTGCAAGTGAAGGAGGAGTATTAGTACTTTTAACATTGAAATGTTTGTGTCTAACCAAACTCTTCCAGAAATTTTAGATTCTATTTTCTTTTCTTAAATCCAACACTTAAGGAAAAAAATATTCACTTACTCTCCATATCAGCTTTCTATGGACATGAATATGGTTCAGCATGTCCTTTCTCAGTTTTCTAGGGAAAATTACACCAGTTCTTTTTGTGTTTTTTGTACCTCATATTTACGAGATCGTTCCTGTGGGTTTTTTTCAGGGAAGGGTGTGTTGTATTTATAACTCTCACAAAATCTAATGCTTAAAATGTCACAAGTTTTACTCTTTGTTTTGCAGGATAAAACACTCTTCATACTTCCTAATAGTTTGCCTCTTTCTGCTGACTACCTAATGAATAGTCTAGTGTTTGAATGGATAATTATTCTGTCTAAGCTTAATGAAAGTGTAGGTGTCCCCACTTAATTTTACCCCTATTTTGTCCAATTTGTGGAAATAATTTGGAATTCTAATCCTCTCTTTCTTGGAGTTCTAATCCTCTCTCATCCTAATCGTCTATCCATGTTTCATATCACCTGCAATAAAAATCCTGCTCTCTAGTTTATCAATCAGGTCATTATTGAAACATTGGATGCTCCAGTTTGATGTCTCCTAAGGTATCAATATTTATTATTATTTTGAAACTGAGGAGACAATCCTTTCTTGCTATTGCTCTTTCAGGCTTTCATGCAAAACTACTTCAGACAAAGTATACAGACAAAGCATATACTTGATGTGGATTTACAACTGGAAAAGGTTAGATACATACCTGAAAGCTATTAAGGTTCACTTGTCACCTGAAGCAACTGATGTTCTTCAAAGGCCAGAAACCAGGTAGTACCATAATAAGCTTTTAATATTCTCAGGGAAAATAAAATGTAGAGAGAATAATGATGAAAATCTTATACATATTAGTTAAATAAATGTCTCGGTTTGAGGGGAAAAACCAAAATGTTTTACCCACAAGCAGGGGAGGGGCCTCCTCCTCAATAATCACACCACTCTTTATCAAATTTAAGAAAAGGAATTTTAATTCAAGAAGGATAACTGCTATATATATATATATATATATGTAAACAGACTAGTGCAACCCACTTCCCCAACACCATAAGAGGAAAAAAAAAAAACAACAACAACAAAACCCAGCAGGTTTTCCTCCGGGAGAAAAGGTTATACTTAAGTGTCCTTGTCACAGCCCGCTGGCTGCAGAGTGAGTTTCAGTCCCTCTCCAGCGAAACAGACGAGCAGTGGGCTTTCAGATGGACTCAGTCTCTTTCCCCTGTGTTCCCCGTCCAAGAAGCAGACAGGTACGAGCAACCAGCAGCAAATCCAAGGCAGGTAGCAGCACGGCACGAAAAAAGTAATCCGAAGTAGGCAGCGGCAAGACAGCCAGGGAAAACCCCAGCAGTAACCAGCAGGGCAGCCTGCCTCCTTGGAGCCCCCACTCCCCCGTTCTGCCGAGCCAAGACTGAGGAGAATATCCAAAAAAAAAAAAACCAAAAGAGACAAACCTGCCCCCACCCCAGCGATCACAGTTAACTGCTTCTTTTGTCAACCGCTGGCCTGGGCAGTTAAGTGGCAGGGGAGAGAATTTACATAATAATCCCAAACTACAACATTATCCACCCCTAAATTCTCTTCCATGCCGATACTCTACATTAAACTTAAATTTTCTTTCAAATAATTAAGTGTTTACAAATACAGTAATATGAGTCGTTTACCCAGAGATAAGTTCCCCTTGAGGTACACATCGTGTCTCTCCATCTTCCTGCATCACCCACCAGGTGGAACCAGATCCTTGAGCAAAGACAACCCCACGAATGGGTTTGCCTTTGCCTGAGGCAGGGTTGATCCAGACTGTTTTCCCTAGCATACCTCTCAGGTGTATTACAGGGACTTTGTCTCCATCTACAGTGTGAAGGGGTTCTGATTGGGCAGGGCCGGCTCGATTGACAGAGCCTCTAGTGTTGACTAGCCATGTAGCCTTTGCTAAGTGTTGATCCCAGTGTTTGAAAGTCCCTCCACCCAACGCCTTCAAAGTGGTTTTCAACAGTCCATTACACCGCTCAACTTTCCCGGCAGCTGGTGCATGGTAGGGGATATGATACACCCACTCAATGTCATGTTCTCTCGCCCAGGTAGCAACTAAGCTGTTTTTGAAATGAGTTCCATTATCTGACTCAATTCGTTCTGGGGTGCCATGTCGCCACAGCACTTGTTTTTCCAGGCCTAGGATGGTGTTCCGAGCAGTGGCGTGAGGCACTGGGTGTGTCTCCAGCCACCCTGTGGTTGCTTCCACCATGGTGAGCACATAGCGCTTGCCTTGGCGGGTCTGTGGCAGTGTGATGTAGTCAACCTGCCAGGCCTCCCCGTACTTATACTTATCCCAGCGTCCACCATACCACAGGGGCTTCACTCTCTTAGCCTGCTTAATGGCAGCACATGTCTCACAGTCGTGGATAACCTGAGAGATAATGTCCATGGTTAAATCCACCCCTCGGTCTCGTGCCCATTTATAAGTGGCATCTCTGCCCTGATGGCCCGAGGCATCATGGGCCCATCGAGCCAAGAACAGCTCTCCCTTGTGCTGCCAGTCCAGATCTGTCTGTGATACTTTCACTTGCGCAGCTCGGTCTGCCTGTTGGTTGTTGAGATGTTCCTCATTGGCCCGATTTTTGGGCACGTGTGCGTCTACGTGGCGGACTCTCACAATCAGCTTCTCTACTCGGGTGGCAATATCTTGCCATATATCGGCAGCCCAGATGGGTTTCCCTCTGCGTTTCCAATTGGTTTTCTTCCATCGGTCTAACCATCCCCAGAGAGCATTGGCCACCATCCATGAGTCGGTGTAGAGGTAAAGCTTTGGCCATTTCTCTCGTTCAGCAATGTCCAGGGCCAACTGCACGGCTTTAAGCTCTGCAAACTGACTCGACCCACCTTCTCCTTCAGTAGCTTCTGCAACTTGTCGTGTGGGACTCCATACAGCTGCTTTCCATTTGCGATTAGTCCCTACAATGCGACAGGAGCCATCGGTGAAGAGGGCGTAGCGTATTTCCTCTTTTGGCAATTGATTGTATGGTGGAGCTTCTTCCGCACGTGTCACCTGCTCTTCCTCTTCATCTGCTAGACCAAAATTTTCACCTTCAGGCCAGTTTGTGATGATTTCCAGGATCCCAGGGCGATTTGATTTTCCTATACGGGCGCGCTGCGTAATCAGGGCAATCCACTTGCTCCAGGTAGCATCAGTGGCGTGATGTGTAGAGGCAGCCTGTCCTGACAACATCCACTTCAGCACTGGTAGTCGAGGTGCCAGAAACAGCTGTGCTTCTGTGCCAATCACCTCTGAGGCGGCTTGGACTCCTTCATAGGCGGCTAGGATCTCTTTCTCTGTGGGGGTATAGTTGGCTTCAGATCCTCTGTAGCCTCGGCTCCAGAATCCAAGTGGTCGGCCTCGAGTCTCACCAGGCACCTTCTGCCAAAGGCTCCAAGACAGGCCATTATTCCCGGCGGCGGAGTAGAGCATGTTCTGTATGTCTGGTCCTGTCCTGACTGGTCCAAGGGCTACAGCCTGAGCAATCTCATGCTTGATCTGGTCAAAGGCTTGTTGCTGCTCAGGGCCCCAGTGGAAATCATTCTTCTTACGGGTTACCAAGTAGAGAGGGCTTACGATCTGACTGTATGCTGGGATATGCATCCTCCAGAACCCTATGGCACCCAGGAAGGCTTGTGTTTCCTTTTTGCTGGTAGGTGGAGACATTGCTGTGATCTTATTGATGACTTCTGTTGGAATCTGACGGCGTCCATCCTGCCACTTCACTCCCAGGAACTGGATCTCTTGGGCTGGTCCCTTAACCTTACTCCGTTTGATGGCAAAGCCAGCTCCCAAAAGGATCTGGATGATTTTCTCTCCTTTCTGAAAAACCTCTTCTGCTGTGTCCCCCCACACAATGATGTCATCAATGTATTGCAGGTGTTCTGGAGCCTCACCCTTCTCCAGTGCAGTCTGGATCAGTCCATGACAGATGGTGGGACTGTGTTTCCACCCCTGGGGTAGTCGGTTCCAGGTGTACTGCACGCCCCTCCAGGTGAAAGCAAACTGTGGCCTGCACTCTGGTGCCAGAGGAATGGAGAAGAACGCATTAGCAATGTCAATAGTGGCATACCACTTTGCTGCCCTGGACTCCAGTTCATACTGGAGCTCCAGCATGTCCGGCACAGCGGCACTCAGCGGTGGGGTAACTTCATTCAAGCCACGATAGTCCACAGTCAATCTCCATTCTCCATCAGACTTATGCACAGGCCAGATGGGGCTGTTGAAGGGTGAGTGGGTTTTGCTGACCACCCCTTGGCTCTCCAGTTCACGGATCATCTTATGGATGGGGATCACAGCATCACGGTTCGTTCGGTATTGCCGACGGTGCACTGTCGTGGTGGCAATTGGCACTTGCTGTTCCTCAACTTTCAACAGTCCAACAGCAGAAGGACTTTCTGAGAGACCTGGCAATGAGTTCAATTGTTCAATCCCTTCTGTCTGTACAGTGGCTATTCCAAAAGCCCATCTATGCCCCTTTGGGTCCTTAAAATATCCATTCCTGAGGTAGTCAATGCCCAGGATACATGGGGCGGCTGGACCAGTCACAATGGGGTGTTTCTGCCAATCTCTCCCTGTCAAGCTCACTTCAGCTTCTAGCACAGTCAACTCTTGAGATCCCCCTGTCACCCCAGAAATAGAAATAGTTTCTGAGCCCACATGTCCTGATGGCATTAATGTGCATTGAGCGCCAGTATCAACCAAAGCCTTATACTTTTGTGGGTCTGATGTACCAGGCCATCGAATCCACACAGTCCAATAGACACGGTTGTCCCGTGCCTCTACCTGGCTAGAGGCAGGGCCCCTCTAACACTGATCCTGGTCATAGCGGTCAGAACCTTTTCTCGATGAGTACACCTGGGAGGTGCCCTCCTGTGGGTCAGATTCTTGCCCGTGGGAAACTGGGACTGCACTTACTCTCACTGACCTTCTTCCATTCTCCTTCAGTTCTTGTACTCGGGCTGCAAGGGCACGGGTGGGTTTCCCATCCCACCGTCCCATGTCTTCTCCATGTTTGGCCAGGAAGTACCACATCTCAGTTCGTGAGGTCTGTCCACTTCCTCTGGCTGGGGGGCGTCTGGCTCTGACTTCAGAGGTTCTCATTCGCACTGGTGCCACTTGGAGACTTTCCCTAATTTCCTCTCTGATCGCTTTTACCTCTGCAGGCAGCGTCTTGAGACTCTCAACCAATGTCTCTACAGCAGAAATACGGGCCTGCATTGGGCTGTGGGTCATGCTTTCATATATCCGGAGCTTATTTGCTACTGCGCCCACTGTTTCATGGTTCTCTTCCCTATACATGGATGCCAGGAAATCGGTGTATTCAGCTGGCCCCGAGCGTGAAAGGTCCCACCACATATGTGGTGTGCATCTGACCTTGTCAGGGTCATTATTGGCTTGCCCACCTCTTCCAAAAAGCACGTCCATCATTGCCATCTCCCTCAGACGTAAAATTCCTTCTTCCATCGTCTTCCAAGTCTTCCTAATATGATGTTCCTGCAGGATTTCTCTATAAACAAACTTCTCTCTTACACTCGTTAGAAGTCGTGCCCAGAGTGAAAGGGGCTTTGATTCCCTCACGAACACCTGTTCAATAGCCACGTCCTGGGCCAGAGCCCCCAAAAACCTGGCTTCAGCACCATCCAGTTGTAAGGTTTCACCCATAAGGTCCCAAACTCGGATCAACCAAGTCAGGATGGGCTCACCCGGGTGTCGAGCAATGTCTTTCCGCAAACTACGGAGATTATCAAATGACAATGACTCAGTGATGATCTCAGGCTCTGGGTCTGCTTGCTGTGGAGGTGCAGCAGCCCCCTCATCGTCTGCTGGATGGTCTAATTTGGTCTTATATTTCCTTTTCTGAATAGGGGCAACTTCCATAGGCTTGGCCTGTCCTCCTGGTTTAGCCTCATCCTTTTCTCCCTTCACTGTGGCATCAGGGGTTTTATTCTCTCGCTTTTCCCCCTTCACTGGGCTAGGTTTCTGAATGCATTCTGGAAAAACCCTGGCCCTACCTTCAAACATTCTGTAAGCTGCAGGGATACAACCCTGCAGAAAAACCATAAAGAGCAAGATATCTCTGGCATCCAGGGAGAATTTAAACATCTCAAAAGCTGTTGTAGCAGACTTGAATGGGGAATGGACAAAGGGTTGGGAGAAGAGATTCCCCTTTGTTCCTTCCCAAGGGTTCGTACTATTATCACTGAATCCCCAGAGGTAGCAGCTTAGGTTGCGGCAGGAAAACAGCCTGGAGAGCACCACCCACATGACATCCAAAGGCATCGAATTCATGGCACCATAAATCCAGAGTAAGAACTCAATAATAATTGCGGCTATTTGAGTTTTGCTCATTGATTTGTTGATAAGACTTAAACCTGCCGCTCCTTTTGGCATGAATTTGTACCAACAAAAAGCCAATATATTATACAGGATGGTCCTGATGAACCCTAAGCTCAAGACCCACATGGTGCCACAAAATAGCAGTTATCCTTCTTTGTTTACAAGCCCCACACGTTGGGCGCCAAGAAATGTCTCGGTTTGAGGGGAAAAACCAAAATGTTTTACCCACAAGCAGGGGAGGGGCCTCCTCCACAATAATCACACCACTCTTTATCAAATTTAAGAAAAGGAATTTTAATACAAGAAGGATAACTGCTATATATATATATATATATATATATGTAAACAGACTAGTGCAACCCACTTCCCCAACACCATAAGAGGAAAAAAAAAAACAACAACAACAAAACCCAGCAGGTTTTCCTCCGGGAGAAAAGGTTATACTTAAGTGTCCTTGTCACAGCCCGCTGGCTGCAGAGTGAGTTTCAGTCCCTCTCCAGCGAAACAGACGAGCAGTGGGCTTTCAGATGGACTCAGTCTCTTTCCCCTGTGTTCCCCGTCCAAGAAGCAGACAGGTACGAGCAACCAGCAGCAAATCCAAGGCAGGCAGCAGCACGGCACGAAAAAAGTAATCCGAAGTAGGCAGTGGCAAGACAGCCAGGGAAAACCCCAGCAGTAACCAGCAGGGCAGCCTGCCTCCTTGGAGCCCCCACTCCCCCGTTCTGCCGAGCCAAGACTGAGGAGAATATCCAAAAAAAAAAAAACCAAAAGAGACAAACCTGCCCCCACCCCAGCGATCACAGTTAACTGCTTCTTTTGTCAACCGCTGGCCTGGGCAGTTAAGTGGCAGGGGAGAGAATTTACATAATAATCCCAAACTACAACAATAAAGAAAAGCTTCAGTTGCAAGTTTATTCTACTGAACAGTTGGAAAATATGCCCGTAAATTTCCTAAAGCATTTTCTATATTTAATGATGTAGTAGAATATTTAAAATAAATAAAATAAAAAATCCTTCAAGGGAGACAGATTAAGAAAAGAAAGGGGCCGATGTAAGTTTTTGTTATAGTCATTGAATCTTCACCTGTGGGAACTTCCTGCAGCCTTTTTCTCTATGAGAAATATGTGGGTGCTTCAAGCAACAAACTCTACACTACCACTTTTTGGTCTCTGAGAAACTATTTTTTTCATATTAGATTTGATGGTACAATTTTTTCATTTATTCTTAGGCATCTCTTAGACTGTTAGTCACATCAGCTAGTAGTATATATCTATAAAGTCTTGTATGTATCTCAATTAGTCATTCTACATTTAGTCAATGAAAAGACTCAATTGTTAACAGAGAGAATCAAAAAACTATTTTGATGTCTGCTTTAGGGAATTTTGACTAATTTCTTGCCTTTCACTGTAAAAGAAGGCTTCATTATTAGTTCTGTATCACAGACGTCTACACTTCTTCTGATGAAACCCTTTCCTTTATTTTTCCGTCAAGTTTCCTATTTACAATCCTTGCCTTCCCACCCTCATACCTATCCTGCCTTCAAGTCCAGAACCACCTCTTGGCACAGCACACTCAGGTGCCAGCAGGGAAGCAAATGTTTCTGCTCTCTTCTGCCATTCCACATGATCTGCAAAGAATCTGTCAGGCAAAAAACCAGACTGGTCTTTTCCCATCACCTTTTTTACTAACATTTGCAGAACACGGCATAAACGTACAGTAAATAAATAAAACAGGTAGATACTGTTCCACAGTGCTTTCAACTCAAAATTGCTACTATTTATTTTGCATTTTTTCCCTTAGTTGAAATAGGAGAACTATTGAGAACAAACAAGACACATTGATACATCCATTTATCTTAACTAAAATAATAAAATTGGAGGAGACTGTCTAATTAAAAGTCATGATAATGACCTTATAGGCATAAGAACAAACTTTTGCAAGAGTAAGTGATCTTACACCTTTGAGTTTGGATGCTGATAAGAACTCTCAAGTAGATTTCACTGGTTTTTATATTGTATCACCTATGATGGTTATATTATTTTGTTGGCAATTACAGAATTTAAACAGCTGCCAGACTTAGCAACTAAGTGTAACAACAAAAATAAAATCTGCTATTTTCCCTCCGTCTCTGGGTATGCTTTTTACAGTGTTTTTGAAAATAAAATAATCTAAAATACATCTTACAGTATGAAATAAAAATTTCAAAGTAATAAATGAAAAACAATGCCACACTGATTTTCCAGCAGTAAGTTATAATTCTGGAAATATAAATTTTAATTTCTCCTTTGTTACTTGATCATGTGGAATGATTGACATAGGAAAGGCAAGTCATTTTAAAATCTTTTCAGTCTGCAGAACAAGTATATTTTGCACTGCTGTCATAGCTCATTCTAATGAAATTCTATTTAAAAATGGCTTGGTTAACAAATAAAAATATAATAGTAATAATCTTTGGCTTCTTAGAATCCGTTGAGAATCCATGTTATGCAGAAATTATTAAAATAACTGATAAAGGCAGTAGTTAAGCGCCTCAGAAATATGAAAAGTACAGAGAAACTACAATTTGACCAGTTCCCCAAAATTATAAAACCTGAACTGCCGAGGTAACTGATCACACCGAATGTGAAAAGGTAGTGTTGAATCACAAGGTAATGTTGAAATTCACATAATCCAGAGGAAGAGATGTTCTCGAGAAAATGTATATAAAAATATTTGAAAGAATTACATTATCAGCAAGAAAATATTAAAATTGTATCTCCTTCAATGTAATTGATAGTAGAAGTTTAACATTCTGTCATGATTTGAGAAGTGTCTCTATAATTATGCAAAATTTGAACATACTCAAAGTTCCAAACATACCCGAAATGCAAGTTCAATATCAGTTTCAGGTGTACAGCTCTTATTTCAAACATGAGTGGTTGATTACTCAGCTTCATTCAGTGCAGACTGGTTGTCAAAAAGAAAGATTGTTGAAGTCAGTTCAGAAATATCTTAGTTCTCTCAGCCAGATTGAATGTCAGATGTTTTCCAAAGCAATGAAATTAATAAAACTGACTCTGCAGCAGAAGCAAGCAATGCAGTAAGCTCAGATGTCCTCTCATTCATTAATCACTCAGTGTCAAAGAGACAAATAAAAGCCTGTTTCATTGGGTACCTACATACCAGCTGATTGCCTTTGCATAACCTGTGCTTACCTTGCTTAGTTGGTTAGTTCTCAAAAGCTCATTAGAAAACTTTGTGCAGGACATGATTCCCAACATGCTAGTTCTTGGTAAAGCTAATCATAATAAATTAACAATAAACACTCTTTAGTATTGAACTCAATAACATTCAGCTATTAAAGGAAATTAAATTACTAAATGTAATGTCAGTCTAGCATCTGAAGAAATTAGCAATGTTCAATTTAATATGGAATTTTCTTACACTGTTACATGTGTAGTGTGAAAGATTAAAGTAATTTTCAGCCTTTGACAGAAACACCCCTAATTTTGACTGTACTATTTTGTTTCTTGGATATATTGGTGGGAAAAGTAGTTTTGGAAAAACTTACATAGGACGGTACTATAAGAGCCCTTTAAATATATTTTGTTTCTAGATTTCTTGTACAAATGGTTATTGCCTCTGCTACCTTAGTACTCCAATATTTTCTTTCTAGGACAATTGTATTGGACACAAATGTTCACAATCCAAAGCATACTTCCCTTTTTTTTTTTTTCAGATTTTTCAGCAGCTGCAGTTTACTGATTTTATCTGTTTATTATGATTTATTTCTCTTTCTTTTATGTTATTTCAGTTTTCTTTTACAATTTTGTTTCTTTTGCTTTGGAGTTGGTTTGTTGATTTGTTTGATTCAAATGTTGCTCTGGTAATGCTCTTCCACTGTTTTTTTCCTTAATCGAAATGTCATCTGTGCAGACCTCTGTAACTTGATATAGCATCAGAAATGTGTTGCATTTTCTGGTAAAACACCTTGTGTACTGAACACAGACCAAATGGCAGTTTGAGAAACAGTGTTTTCCAAAGGGACTGTTGAATGTGCACAAATATATCCTGTTTTTCTAAGGGCAGTTAGCATGACCCTGGTGGTATATGAAGCATAAAAAATAAATGCATTTGGTATCAGCCATCATCTTCTGAACATCTCCCCTTCAAAAGCATAAAAGAATATTAGTAAACTAACTTATTTTTCAGGGATTTTGTTTACAAGCTGACAAGTCTGTTGAAAATGTGTCAAATCTGACAATTTTTCCTACAATGGCCAATGATTATATGCATTCTATGTTTGATACACAATGATTTCCAGAACAATATTCCAATTCTGACCTTACACAGATGACCTTTGGCAATAAAATGTGAGACATTTAGACTTCACTAATTTTCTAGATTGTAGTATTTCACAGATTTTGGAAGTCCTATTCAGAGACTTTTTCAGGTGTTTTGTTACCTGATTCTTGCAGTGAAGGTACTTTTCATTAGGCACAGCGGATAAGACATTTTCATTTAAAAAAAATTGTAATATAAAAGTCATCCAATAATTACACATTATAAATCATACACATACATTTGCTCATATGTGTAATTCATAGTTAAATGCTGCTCATAATTGCTGGGACTGATTTTTATTTTTTAAATTCTTTCTCCCCTTCACTCCACCCTCCCCCTCCCATTCTGTCTATCACTGGTACTTCACAAACCTCATTTTCCTCTTGGATTTCCACTTTAAAAATAATAATGCTTGATTTACTTTATGGTCAGTAACACATTCATCTTCTTCCTGTAGTATTGGTATTTTTTCAAATGGAGATTCCTCTAAGCTAATCAAAATGTTATGAGATTGCTGGTCTTTGCAAATGTTTCATAATAATCTAATACATTCACATGCTTCTGTTATGTTTCACAATGCTTCATTTTATTTCTAAATAATTAGTATTATGTTAGGGGTGATGCAGTGAGTATTTGTCATTTCTTCGTATTTGTGAGCTCTTTTGCGGACTTTGCTTGAAATTCTTTCTTGTATTATTTTCTCTCTAGTTTCACGTTAATGTATTTCATCAAAGCTAGAGTGCAACTTTTGGCTTAGAATGGACAATCTTTTGTGCTTGGAAAATCATTATTGCTATCCATTACATCTTTCTTCCTTTTTTCTCCCTGATTTATCTCTGATAGATTGATTCATAGTTTCATGTCAAATTTTAATGTTATAATATAAATGTTACCTTTTCAATACGTCCTAGTTGCTGTCACTGCCTACTGCTGACATATATTCTATAAAATATTCTTCAGAGTACTCTTTATTTGTAGAGTTGCAAAATTGATGGAGATATCAGTTTACCTGTATTTTCAATAAACCTGTTTTCCTAATTTCTCCTCTCTGACTGCTCCAAATCAAGTAAAGCAGAGCACTGTGGTGGCTAGTGTTTGACTTCCAGATTATTATTACAGCAACACCTTAGCTACTGCAGTAGAAAAATATTTCTATCTAGTTCATGCTAGAGATATCAAAAAGATGCCACAGATTTTAAAGTGCTTTTTATTTCTTTCAAATGCTACTCTGATACTGATAGGCCAAATAGCTTCCAAATGAGCCACTATTTTACACATATGCTACATGTGGCTATCACGTAGGAGGCAATTTTAAGGAATTCACATGAATATTACTCACAGATATGTGAATCTTTTTTAGATTTACAATAAATCTTTGTATTGCAATTACAAACAAAGGAGGGTTTTTTTCTTCTTTGTTTATTTTCTGTGAAAACAATGTGAAAAACATCCATTTAACCCTTCCTTCTTCCAGAAAAAAAGAGCTTAAATTTGAGGTAGAGATTCAAAGTCCTCTCAGAGGTCCAGCTGTTGAAGATTGAAACCCCAGACTGAGTAGGAGAAAAAGAAGACAGATTCTCAAGTGAAATGAAAGAAGAGATATAACTTATAGGACAGAGAATATAAGACATTAACATATCTAGTACATTCAGTTTTCTTTATTTTTGCTCTTTTATTTCTCATTTTCCACTGCAGATATCCAATGTATTTGAACTCTCAATTATTTATTTTGTGAAGTATCATCCTTGTCTTTCTGAGCTTTCATCCTGCTACTTTTTCTCTTTTTTTCTTTCTTCTTTTTTTTTTTTAATTTAATATGAAAGAAGTGTTAGAGTATGCAGACTTATATAAGCTGAACAGGGTAATTTTGTAAGTGGGAAGTATTAATTAAATTAGACCCTGAGAATCTGAGGGCTTATCTCGCATTCATCAATCAGTTTTGAAACTATCCCCCTAAAACAGACATTTTGAACACCCTGTTCTATTATTGCCAGGTAGAAAGGAATTCATGTTCATGTTGAAATATTTTAAACAAATTATAATTTTGCTTATTTAAATAAATATATCAAACCTGAAATTTTAACTTACTCAGAAGAGTATTTTGTTAAATTGGGAAAAAAAAAAAAAGAAACAAATTTTTGGGGTGAACTGGAATCATTCTAATGGGTTTAGTTTTGGTAATCAGGCTGCTGCGTCTGGCCTTCCCTTTCTCATTTATATAAGTTTAGAAGTAAGCTGCATATGTTGTTTATGAGCTTTAGCAATGATCACATAAGTAGGGGAAATTCTGTCCTTAACTGAAAATCAGTCGTATCTTCAGATACTACTAAACTCTCCTCTCAGAAATATTTGTTATCTCTGACTTAAACTTGAAAAGAATAAGCATTTGACATGGAAAAACTTCAGATTCCACTGAAGAAAAGCAGCTGACTTTCTTTTTCTTTCCTTTTTTTTTATAAATTTTTAGAGTGGTCTTCCTTTTTGTTTCTATCTTTGTTTTTTTCACAAAAAGTACTCACAATAATCAAGTATAGTCAAAGAAGATATTATTAGAATGTAAAATGTGTTCTTTTAGCAAGTAGTTTGATCCTTAAACTGTATCGATTTTTCAATCTTGAAAAATGAATGCATCCCAGCACACATTCACCTTCGAAAAGTGTGGACATACTGCTTCCGTTTACTTTAGCTTCATAGACCTTTGGTATACTGTCTCAAGGTTGGATATTTCAACAGAGAGTGAAATGAATGAAGAACTGGAGTTTACATTTATTTTAAACCTCTTCTAATTTCATTTTTTGCAATCACAGTAAATATGTAATGTCATACAAATCCAGGAAGGTTCACAGGTGGTCATTCCTATACTTCAGCCCACAACACACTTTCATGAACATCCTACAAAAATCCCTATCGCTATGTAAGCCAGGAAAACCGAGAAATCTCCATTAAATATGAAGGTGGGGGGAGGAAGAGCGAAGGAGTATTGTTAATGTCTACTGGCTTGGCACTTCATCAGAAAAAATATCTGTTCTAAGAAGCAGACTATACCATATGCAGTGGAAGATAAGTGAGACATTTCTAAAAAATCTGTGACATGTTAACAACTCATTGCCTAACACAGTCCAGGATACCGTTTGTGTGCTTTGAAGCAGCGACACATTGCTGGACCCTGTTCAATTAGGGGTTTACTAGCACCTACAGGATCTTTTCCATTGAGCAGCTTTCCAGTTGGGAAAGCATACATTTTTGTATGGCATTATTGCTTTCCAGGTGCAGGACTTTGCATTTCTTCTTGCAGACATTCATCAGATTCTCATTAGCTTATTTCTCCAGCCTTTTGATGTTGCTCTGGGTAGCAGCACAACCTTCTAGAGTATCAACCAGTTCTCCCATTATTCTGTCATCAACAGATGTACTGAAAGTGCACTCTGCACCATCATCTGGCTCATTAATGAACATGCTCTTGGGCACATGGTGTGAGTTTTGGGAATAGTCCTAGGCAGGGCTAGTAGTTGGATTTGATGATCCTTGTGGGTACCTTCCAACTTGGCTTATTCTGTGATTCTGTGAAGCTAAACAGGACTGGACCCACTATTGACCCACAGGGTATACTACTAGTTACTGACCTCCAACTAGACTTTGTGCCCTCTGAGCCCTGCCATTCAGCCAGTTTTCAATCCAGTTCACTGTCTGCCCATGTAGCTCATACATCAACTTGTCTATTGAGGATCTTATGAGACACAGGGTCAGTGTCTTTTAGTATTTTTAAGTTGACCAAGCATGTCTTCTTTTTGGTGAATCCATCCTGCCTACTCCTGATGATTTTCCCATCAGGAGTTTCAGCATTAACCCTTCCACCAGTTTCATGACTTTTGCTTCCTCAGTGTTCTCTGAGGACCCTGTTATGGGTTTACCCAGGTGAGCCTAAACTTAGGTTTTAAAGTTCAGCTAGGCCTAGGACAGTTGGTGTTTTGCCAGCTCAACCCAGGACAGATAAATGGTGCATTGGCTGGGAACTGCTGCTTGAGTAGAATCTGTAGAGATTCATCATGTGGATGCTCATGTGCCCAAAGGCTGAGCTAATGAGGAACAACACACCTGGACTAGCATAAGGGAGAGTTGTTCCTGGCTCAATGGGCCCATAATGCCTCAGACCACCTGCAGGTGGACGAGGCTGAGGGGTGGATTTAACCATGGACATTATTTCCCAGGTTATCCGCTATTGTGAAACACCTGAGAAGGGGATAGTGACCCCAATGTGGGGATAGAGACCCCTGAGAAGGGGATGGAGACCCCTGAGAAGGGGATGGAGACCCCAGTGTGGGGATAGTGACCCCAGTGTAGGGATAGTGACCCCTGAAAAGGGGATGGAGACCCCAGTGTGGGGATGGTGACCCTAATGAGGGTATAGTGACCCCTGGAAAGGGGATGGGATGATCCCAATGTGTGCCTCAAGGACATTTAACCTTGAGGAAAAAGGTAACTTGCATTTTGAGTTTTGTGTTGTAGAACACGAAACATCAGATGAAGAAGACCTGAGCTGAACTGGTGTTGGTCTCCAATGATGAACTGTCTTTCCTGCCTAAAGTACCTACCCCCTCCTACAATATGGAGGGGTGGAAGACAGCCCTGGAAAGAACAAGGACTGTTTAAGCGTGGGAATAGATAGATCTAAGATATGAGTGATGTAATAGGGTATGGAATAAGGGGTGGAATATGTTATGAGTTTAGCCAGGTGGGCCTAAACTTAGGTTTTAAAGTTCAGCTAGGCCTAGGATTGTCTGCTGATTTAAGCTGGGCTGAGCTAGCTAACAGCTGACTTCTTCCAGCCAATAATATTGTATTCCATACTATACTACATCATCTCAAAGGGTGTAAAATCCAGTGTGTGGGAGTGGCTTAGTTAGTTCCATCATGGCTGCACTAAGAGGAGGACATCTAGCAGCTCCTCTATGCTAAGCCCTGCTCCTGTTGCCTCTGCTTGCATTTTGTTTGCATTCAGGGAAGTAGAGATATTTTGTTGTTATACTTTCTCTTTCTTGCTGAGTGTCTTTTGGAGTGCTTATGAATTTAGAGTAATGGGCTTTGTATTAATTGGGGAGTGGGGAGTTATTCCTTGTTATATATATGTAACTTGTGTAAGTGTGTGTTATATTGTAGTTCTCTCTTAGTTTTCTCTTCTCTGTATAAATACATGTAGTTAGTTTCAGCATAGACCTGGCTTTGGAAGTTTTTTCCTCTCTTCCTCTTTTTTTCCCTTGGCTGGTTGGGGGGAGGAGGAACCCTTTCACTCTGTCCTGGACAGTTGGCATTTTGCCAGCTCAACCCAGGACAGACCCCTATTGCATAAGGACATAAGAAGTACCTTACTACATGTCCTACACGTGGTTGGTTCTTCCCCTCCAGTATCTTCTTTACAGCAGTGGAAAAAGAAGAGGTGATATAGGGTGGCCTTGTAAACCTGACAATCCACTCCAGTACACTTCCCTTATAGTCCTCTAGACTCTAGAATTGCTCTGTTAGGGGGAGTAGAGCATTCTTCCTTGCTTTGTCATTTAGTATCCATGTAAAAACTTATTTTAATTTTGTTTATCCATCTTTTTGTCAACTTCCCAAATGTAATGTTTTCTGGAGTTTGAGTAAAAAGGCCATTCACACACCAGCAATATCTTCCTGACAAAATTCTGTTGCTACAATTAAGTAACAGAATATATTGCCTAGTGGATGTGTAACAAGGAGTTTGGAGTTTTCTGATAGCTTCCAGCTATACAAAGAGTCAACACAGCACAAAAATTACCCACAAATAAAAATATCTCTAAAACAGTGAAATCAACATCAGTCTATGATTTAGGATTGGTTCTTCTATATATATGAGATATTGTGTCTTACTGAGAGTTTATGTATCAACTAAATACTAATATGACAACATTTTGGGCTAGCAGGGAAGATTTCAAGTAATTCAAATAGAAGGAAAAATTAAGTGTGTGGATTAAGTGCAAAAGGTGAAGATTTCAAACATGTTTTGTTGGGTTTTTTTCTTCTCTATTTGTGATTTGCTTTTTCTTTTCTTTCATGCTATTCATCTTTGTTCTTGCTTGCTTTCATATTGTTGGGGTATTTTTTTCTTTCATTGCGAAGTTCAAGGATAGCATATAACAAGAACATTAATCTCTTCCAAGTAGAGTCACAACATCAAATTCATCAATTCAGTTTCTACTAATGTAAGCTCAGCATTTAACTATAAATTTTAGCATATGAGATTTCTTCATCTTTAAATCACAGATCAGAGAAGAATTCAGTCTAAGCAATAACTTCTTTTTATTTTACCACAATTCATTTATTCAATGTTGTATCTATAATTCCAAATAAAAAAATAATATTGAAAAAATTGTGAAATATTGTGAAAAAGGGTAAACACTGTATTTGAAATGGTAGATCCTTTTTGAAAGTTTAATCTGAATTGGGAAGTGAGTCAATAAATGAGTACACCCATTGAATAATGTTAGTAAAGAGGGTAAAAACAAGGAATCCATAACGTATGAAAATCAAAAAATAAAATCTTCTATGATTTAAAATTCATATGATAATACTGATTGTAACCTTTTTGAGATGTTGCTGTAAAAGTAATGGATATTGTATTGGTCAACTGCCGAAGTCATGCTCAGTAGCTTAAGTGATGTGTTTATTTACTTAGAATTGTGTATGTCTCATGTTTTTGGTTACATACTGGTTACAGAGAAATAATTTGAACTTTTAGCACTGTAGCTAATGGTAATCAGCTCACGAAATCTCAAGGTTCCCTGGCAGAACAGGTTATCTTGAAAGATTAGTGCCTTACCAAGAAAGGCAGCAGAATTCCCTAAGGAGTAGGTCTGGTTGGTAAATTGTATCTCTTTTTTTCCTCAGAAGAATATGTACTGTGACAATAACTTACCTTTGTTTTTTTCTTTACGGAAGCTGTTTTTATTCAGGGCATAGGCAGTCTTAACCTCAGTGACACTTCTGACCTAGGTGAACCATCATCCTCATTCTTTTAGTTGCACTTGCAAAGCCTCATGCTGACTATGCCAGGGCACCTGGAAAGGTGGGGTAGTCACAGAGCAGAGGTGCCTGCTGTGCTAGTCAGAAACTTGTCACCACTGCCCCCTATCCATTAAGTCAACACATTCTGCTGGGTGGAGAAAGGATAGGGACTTGTCCATATGACATATGCTGTCTGCGTGTATCATGGAAGATAGGGTACAATTCCTGTAGTCTCTCTCTTCATGATACTCCTCACCTCCACTCTGTCACTAAGTGGAAGAGTTCTTCTTCCTGGGCACAGCTCCTACAGGTGTGCTCACTCTTGCCATCTGGTACTGGTGTACAAGCCAGGTGCACCCTGCAGTCCAGTACCTGTGTGGGCAGCATGTTCTCATCAAAGCTCTGCCTGAGAAGCTGCAGCAAGTTATGGCAGGTACAGAATTTACACAGGATATGGTCTTCCGCCAGCTGGATACCATTGCTCTCTGATCAAGCTGGCTGACTTTCAGTGCCCTTCTTCTGTGCCCTACCATATAAACTGCCGTGCAAACTACCATGCCATGTCCATGCTGATGTGCCATTAAAAAAATTAAACATTTTCTCATAGGCTGAAGCTGTTATTGATTTTTTAATATTTTCTCTGTGTGATGCTATTTCTCCTTCCTCCCTCTTCTCAACTATATCTTACAATGGGGCCTTTCAAGAAATACACAGGAAGAAAAAGGCATTGCAAAAATGAAATGATACAGAATGAAATGAAGCTGTTCTTCAAGGTTGTTCTGAGGTTCTGCAGTTGAAGGCTGTGCACCTTTAAGAAACTGAAACGACATCCAGTTTCTTCTTCCAGCTTTCCTTATAGAAAAATATTTTGGGGCAAAAAAATTTCATTACCACAACTGGAATTGGGAGAAAGGTTTTTAATTTTCTTAGATACATTTGAACCTTTAGTGCAGAATGTGGAACACTTTCCTCCTGTGTACAAACGAATATTACTAATCAGAAATAGGCTCTTAATACTGCAGATAACTCTAGTTAGATTAGAGTATTTCTTCATCAGAAGACAAAATAGTCCAAGGTTGGGGTTTTTTTTAAACATCAGCAGGTGATTACACCTTATTTCAGTACACATAACGTAGAGATTACTGTTTAAAATTAGCTGAAGGCAACTGAAAAAACTCTAACACTCATATTCTCTTTTTTCTTTTTTTTTAAATCCACAAGTGTCATATGAACAATGAAATATTAAGTCTCATGATTACACACAGTATGTGAGCACAGAACTGGGACTCAAGCAAGTGAATCAGATGAAATTAAGTGGCAAAAAGGTTAATTTTATCATACAACATTGATAATAGATATTTGAATTCAAACAAAGGTGGTGCAATTCACCAGACTTTGTGGCTTGCAATACTGTTTATACTCAAAATATCACCCCACTTAAAATGGGTAAGATACCTTTAAATTAAAAAAGTGATTTTTACAGAAAATTTCATAGAATATTAGTTTGTTTGCATTCTTCTTGTGTTTTTTTTTCTTTTTTCTTTTTAATGTTATAACATTTGCAGATAACTTGTAGGCTGTTTAGACATATAGCCTTTTTTTTTTTTTTCATGTAACTGCATTAGATAGCAAGTTTTCAAAGAGGACAACTCCATGCAATTAAGTTGCAGCATAAGATAAAAATCTTATTAGCTATTATCCACAGTGAGATGCTGACGGATGTTTATTCTACATTAGTTAAGCTAAACAGTAATCTAATGCTTATAATCATTTCCCTGTTGTTCGCACTACTTATAACACTCAGAATGAATTAAAATTGTGATGTAAGTAGTGTCAAAAGTAAAGTAATTTACACTGAAAATCAGAAGCACAGAAGAAAATATATTTTAAACTGAAGGGGATTTGTTTTTAAAATAATTATACATGAATGAAACTTTAATGGAATATCTTCCTATCAAAACAGACTACTTACTTAATGAAGATAATAGGCAAATTTACATAAACCTGAAATATTCTTTTCTATCCTAAATAACACATGTTTTCAAAAGACAGGTGCCTTGGCACTTTTCTAAATAACTTTTATAGAAGAACATAATTTGCCACAAAACTACAGGCACTGACGTGATTCAAAATTTATCATAAAATATACTGAGTTGGAAGGGACCCACAAAGATTATCAAGTCCGGCTCCTGGCCCTGCACAGGACCACTCTAATAATCACAGTACATGCTTGACAGCATTGTCCAAACACTAAAACTATTGTGTAACATATTTGCCTCATCTAGGGAACTATACCTTTTTTTGCTTGTTGATACAAGAAAAATGAGTCCTAGAAAAGATTTGGGCATGATTCGGTTACTTAGGCATAAGCATATGCATAGGCATCTAGTACCACTTCAAACAATCCTGATGCCTCAGACATTTATTCATAAGAGCCTTTCAAGACTTGGAGGAACCCCACATCTGAGGAAAGTCAGACCTCAAGGCAAATATAATGACATCAAATCTGTGAGTGGGCTCCACATTCAAGACATGTCAATAAAGGCTATCAGAATTAATGTATGTCCTTCTTATAGGATAGCTTTCAGTACCACTGGAATGATTATTCTCAACATGCAGCAGCAGATGTCTTCAAAGAAAAAATGGAGCACTATTTTTTTCTGCAGTGTGGAATACAGGCTACCAATTTAAACAAGCTGCAATTTTTTCTCCTGTTTTTTTTCTGCCTGTCAGCTACCATTTGCTCTTTCAATTCTCAGCATGCATGCCCTTTAGTTTTTCTAGTTGTGTGTGAGTACAAAACTTTAAGTTTTCCAGAGAGCAGACATGATTTTAGTCCCAGTAGTATTTTTCGCACCCTGAGTCTTCCTCCCTGTACTTACCTAAAAGTGTGTAGGTTTTTTACCCTTTCAGCTAAACAACACAGTGCAAGGCCAGAGCCCTAGTGAATAAAATTGTACAATACCTTAAATGTCACCATGTGTAATCTACAAAAACTTCATTGTTTCCTTTCATCTGCTTTTGCAGGCATGTTGCTTTATGCAAGAGAGAAAGCTTATTAACAAGGATATATAAGAAAGTAAATGAGACAAGAAAATAAATGAGTATTTACCAGTGAAAGAGGGGAACAGTATGATCCTTACTAATTGGTTAAGATTGAAATTTAATAAGCCATTCAAATGACTGCATGCATTTGCCTTGACTGCTGAGCTCTAGAAGTTGAGTGGCTCTTCAATTCCCAGGATGTTTCAAATTCAGTAGAATTGCTAGAAAATTTATAAACTTTTTTATTGGACTATAGGTGCAACATGACAAATGAGCTACTACAAAGTACACTGAATGCATTATAGTTATTTTGGCTTTCAAAGACCATCATGCAAATGCTCAGCTTGTACTTTAAATAGCTGGAGTGAAACAAGTATGTCTGTGCCCTAAAGCTTCTTAATGCTCTCCAATAGAGTTCTCACTCCCCCATTTAGTCTGAAACTTAGTAAGTAAGAATATGAATGATAGCACCAAGAAATGGGAGAAGATATATTTTATATGCTCTGGCTTCATAAGCTGGAGGGTCTTTTTGAGTCAGTATGTGTCCCATATGCAGCTTTACAATACGCACAAAACACATTGTCTCACTGCCTACTATGAATTTATGGAATCTCAAATTACTCATCCTTACTGGGAGAAAGGGTTTCTAGTTTAAAGAAACTTAGAAAAAAAAGAAAACTCATTTTTCTAGCCAACATTTTTACAAATGTCACTCTAGAACTGATGTTCTTAAATCTATTTATCGAGTCATGACACATATCATGAAGGTGGCATCATATATTACTGCTGTGAAAAAAACCCCAACACAACTAATTAACAGGAGTTCAAAAGTCTTCTCTCTAAATTTTTTGACTACTGTCTGTGGGTGTTAAGAGGTAAAAGGACTCCAGCCAGTGCTTCCCCAGTGCCATAGAGAGCAGAATTGTTACCCCCATAATGTTTCACACATGAAAAACTGATTTAATATATTCCAGAATTACAGTTCTTCTCTTTGTTTCATGTTACTGACTCATGGTTGGTTTCAAATCTATTATAAGGTCAAGATTAATGTTTGTCTTTAAAAAAACCCTTATATACATATATATATATAGATATAGATATAGATATAGATATAGATATAGATATAGATATAGATATAGATATAGATATAGATATAGTCAGCCCCCAGTTTTAGTTTCCACCTTAGGTTTTGATATAACAAATGCATTTCTCTATTATCTGATTGAAACTGTCTGAATGTCAATTCACTCATAACAGACAGTGAGACAATAAGTTTTGTGGATATTAAAAAGTAAAATGAAACTTGAAATTATCTAAATTTAAATTTATTGAATTTTTTAGGAATTTGTCAAAATCACTTTGTAGTCTTAAACTGTCTTTGAAAATTACTGCCATCTCTTCTACTATGATGTGTCCATTTCAGGAAGGGCGTTAAGGTGCTGGAGTAGGTCCAGACAAAGACAGTGAAGCTGATGAAGGGTCTGAAGTGCATGTCCTATAAGGAGTGTCTGACTGAGCTGGAGTTGTTCAACCTGAAGAAAAGGAGGCTCGGGAGTGACCTTATCGCTCTCTACAACTGCCTCAAAGGAGGTTGTAGGCAGCTGGTGGTCAACATCTCCTTCCAGGGAAAAAGTGACAGGACAAGAAGGCATAGCCTCAATGTGCACCAGGGAAGATTTAAATTGGGGATTAGGAAGAATTTCTTCACAGAAAAGGTCATTAGATACTTGAATGTGCTACCCAGGTAGGTGGTGGAGTCGCTGTCCCTGGAGGTACTTAAGAGACTGGATGTGGCACTTAGTGCCATAGTCTAGTCGACATGGTGGTGTTAAGTCATAGGTCAGACTCAAAGATTTCAGAGGTCTTTTCCAACCTAATTGATTCTGCGATTCTGCGAATCTATTTACATATTTCATCCATTTCATCTATTAATGAAAATAAGACAGGTCCAGGGCAGGCAGACCCATGAGAAATGACACTTGAAATGTCTTCCTAAGATAGAGGTAAACTATTAATAAATACTTCTTCAGAGTAAGTTTTAAATGGGTAATTATAACTTAACTGCATTTTCTTAGCTTGCTTTTAAGAATGTCATGCATGGCAGTGTCAAAAAAACTTAATAAAGTCAAGCTGTACCAAACTTACTGCTACTTTATTCACTTGGCCTGTTAAGACTGTCAGAGAAATAAATTAGATTAGTTTGACATGATCATTTCTTGACAGACTCATGTTGTCCATTTTTGTCACCTTATTATCTTTGAGGTACTTATAAATTGATTTCTTAATTTTTTTTACAGAATCTTGCTGGAAATTGGAGATAGACTAACATAGCTGTAATGCCCTGTGTTCTTTCCTTTTTTTCCTTTTTTTTTTTCAAATTATTTTTGGAGCTTAGATGTTAAGCTTATTCCCATTAGAACTCTGGATCCCATAACTCCAAAAAATTATTTTCCAGGGGTCTAGATATTTTGTAAAATTAAGTAATTCCTTATGTAAAATGGCTAGTTTAACCAAAATGCACAAAGTGAAGTTGCCTACCCTACTTCATCAAAGATACATTATAGTGTATTCTATTTTTACTTTTTCCTCTATAACAATTCATAAAGTTTATTTCTTTACATATACATTTAAAACAACAGCGAGGCTTGTTTATTTGTTTGGGGTTTTTATAGCAAGGAAGGTTCCATTTGTCTTAATCTTTACCTAATCCAATGTTTTTTATGTATACTTGCTTCTCCCCCCCCCCCCCCCCCAGCCCCTTTAATGTCATTCTTCTAGGGCTCTTCTGCTTTTTTGCTAATGGAAACTCATTTTGCACCTTAGTCTTCCTGATTATGTCTCAGTGGTTTTTTTGTTGTTGTTGGTTGGTTGGGTTTTTTTCCCTTAAGGCATATTCTCAGAAAACAACCCTTATTTCCATTTTTATTTATCGGAAATTTATTTTCATGTCCTTTAAGAATTTTTGGTCCTGTATTGCTTTCTTAATATGCTTCCTGTCTTAGATGTGGAATGGTATAGTCTGACATGAGTATAATCTCAGCTTTTCCATTACTGCCAATTCTCTCACGTTCCTTCATACATTACACATTCTCTCTCTGAACCACCTTGTCTCTTACTTCCCTGAGTTTCCCATGTTGGATTTTCTGAATTGCATTATCTTTACTCTTCTTATTTTCTTCTACCATCAATTCCTTAGAGAATTAATCATTATTCACTTTTAAGTAATTTTTATTCAACTCACGTTACACAAGTAGTTTCTCAGTCTGTATTTCTGTATGGGTTAGAAGAAATTCTAAAATAGCATTCTTCCTACCAACTTTATAAAGCAAAACAAAGTTTTAATAGAACACTGTTGTGACCAAGAAATTTGAAACTGCCAGTGCTGGCTTTCACAGCAGTACATTTGTTCCCTGTTCATTAGTATCTGGTTGAGCCTAGACTTTCAGCTGAGAGATGTGAGAGCAGCCAAGAACTGATACTCCTTCCCTAAGTGTTACAATGTCTTCTGATCAGACCATAGCAGTACATGGCACATTGTCAATACCCACATGGGGAAACAGCAGGAAAGCTGTCAGGCATTTGGGTGAGACTCTCACACCTATATGTAAGCCCAGACTTTGTCCCTGGAAAGGAATCAGTGCAGATTAGTACTTTTTCCTCATAAGAAATCATCCAACAGCCAAGATACTTAGTGTTCTATTCTGGGAAATATCAGCTGTTAGATTTCATGGACTGAAATCCAACTAAACTTTTTTCTCCATCATATTTGCTGTGACAATTTCCATGCAGTCTGAAACTATTTATAGTCACTAGAGATCTGGTGAAAGAAGGTCAGATTACCACAGGATAAAACTGATGCTTTCCATATGGTGGCAAAATCTGATTACAGAAGCTCAAAAGATTTGCTGTCAATGGACGCCAAATGGTAATATAAACCCAATTTGGATCTAAGCACTGCCTCCTCACCCATCTCTAAAATGTAAGCATAGTTAACATGTGAGCAAGCTAGTTTGCTGTGACATTTCCTAATGTTATGTTCCAAGAGAATAATTTCATAAATTCATATGGCAACTTCAATGAGTCAGCTCGGCATTGTACTTTAGGACAGACTGCCTTAGAATGAACACACAGCTATTATCTCGCAGATGTCTGTGGTAAAGCTTTAAAAAATTACAGATGTAACTGGAATGAATAGGGAATCAAGTACAAGCCACAGAAATTATTTCAGTGTCTGGGCTAATTATATTAATTATGAACAAATGTAAAATGCATAAATGCCATTTTCAATACTCAAATAAGGTCATTATTTTTTAAAAAACAGTTAAGATAGTAAATCATGTGCCCTTTCAAATATGTTAAAGTCAGATCTCAAACACATGTCACTTGGTGATTACTGAAAATTTTTACATGATTCTTCATTATTGATAACTACATAGTTTTATTTAGTAAAACCAAATTTATTTCAAGGATCTATTTCAACTTACTATAAACAAAAACATGATTGCTTGCACCCCTAACCTGATGAGAGCTTTCATTTAAATTTATCACCTTATAGATTTTTGTGAACTTAGTTGTATGGGCTTTACTTTAAAACTATAAATAAGAAATTAAAGAGCCCAAAGCATTACTTTCTATTAGACATGTACACAAAGACAAGCTTTTGAGGAAGACAGATCTTATGAGAGAACATAGAAAGAAAAGACTTCCAATGAAAGGATAACATGAAAAAAACCCTAGTAGTGAGGCAAAGATGACCATACTTGCTGCCAGTATCCAGGCTTGGATTTCATGCCCATATTCTCACAAATCTGTGTTCTTGTACTTTTATGTCAATTTCAATTATTGCACTGTTATTGTAGAGAGATGATCCTCAGAATGTTCTTAATTTACACAGTAATATGTGTAGATGTAAGATTAATGTAAAATGGTTTGTGAATCTTGGTCATCTATTTATCTTAAATATCAGACTAAACAAGTAACATACTATTGACTTTGCTGTAACATGCAAATAGTCTGTACTTTTAGACCATCCAAATTCTGAAAAAACGTGGTGGATTGCTTTTTCAAGTCAACATCTTTTTTAAAAAAATGTGATGAGAAAAAATCCAACACAAAAAGAACAGAAAAAAAATTAGAAATGTAGAAGAAATGTCTAAGAACTGTGAGCATTGAGGATAGCCAGTTTCCAGAGAGATCATGCCTACCTATTGTGGTTGAAATAGGCCTAAAATTCAATCTCAGTTTTACTGTTGAATCAAACACAAAGGGAGCACTGTTGGGTAATACAAGGCAAGATGCATTCTTCATTAAAACCAGACCCTTTGCAACTTGCAAGTTTGACAATAATCAGCATGCTTGTTTTCTCGTAACGAAAAGCATAAAATTCATCTGTAAATATGGATCAGCTTTGTTTTCTATCAGTACAGATCACTCTGTGCATATCTTTTGCCCATGTATGTATGCATGTATTGTATGGCCAGACTTCGCGAACGAAGATTTGGGAAGGGCTTTTCCCCAACATGTGTGAGGCCCTTTGAGCCTGTGCAGTGTATCTTTTAGGTGAGGCACAGCGTGCAGGAACTGGCCCCACTGTTTAAGTCCTAAGGTCCATTTGCCATGGCTGAGCGAGCTTGCACAGTGACAGTGAAGTCCTCGTGACTGTCACAGCATCCAGTACTATCCCAGATCTGACGGAATTGGATGGCAGGGAGGCATTTTAACTGCCAGGGGACAGTCTGCACTGAGACTCATACTTAGGACCTTGGGATTCAGAGTTCAGAGTGCTATCCATTGCACCACAGGAGAAACAAAAAGCCAATTACATAACCAAAAAACCTGCAACAGTTTCAAGCAGCTTAAGCAGTAGTTTTAAATTGTTGCAGTTTTTCACTAAAACTTATTCATTTCTATTATATTAATTCATGTTTCATCGAGTGCAGAATTAAGTCCCCGAACTTACAGTATTAATGAATATTGCATCATATTCTGCACAGGTTACCAGACAAATGCATCTCCAATGCATCTCCTTGCAAGATAATATGTGGACTACAGATTCTAACCCAAGGAGAGATATTATACACAATTTCAAGAGGTGGCAAAATCAATTAGCTATTATGCCATGGATAGTTTAAGTCAGGTGGTTTTGGAAAGCTTATTTATATCGTCTAAAAAAAATTAAAAATCCCTTTCATCCATAATGCAGTTAACTCTAAAAATAGAAAAAAAATTATGTTGAGTAGCAATTAATCTGCGAGAGTCTGTCCACTTCAAAACACTTCACTTCTTATAAATTCTTACCTCTACATAGTATAAAATATTGAAAAAAATGGAAAATTTTGTGTGCCACTTTGGTTCATAGTTACTTTCTGTTCTCCTCGTAGTATAATTTAGCTGATTGGAAAAAAAAACATCTCCCCAACTAATAGCAAACAACATTTGTTATCTAAAAATATACATGCATTGTGTACATATACATGTACATTTATTCATATTTATATGTATATGTGTGTATGAATACAGGCATTTATATGTAGCCTGTCAGGAAATCTTTCTAAGGAAACAGGATTTTGTATTAAAACAGGCACAGATGTGCTGACCCAGATTTTCTTTCTGTGCAAATACCTTCATGACAGAGAAAATGCACAAAAAAAACTAAACAAAAAGCTTAAAATATTTACATTTGTTTCGGTAATACCTTTTTTTTTTCTTTTTTTTTTTTCCAAGTGGGATTTTCCCAAGCACAAACTAGGGTCAGCAGTATGATGGGACTCAAAAAACTGTGAGCCATTAACATGGTTAGCTTGATCTGTTTAAGGCAGAATTATGGTGCTGGGTTGTAAATTTGTGCCATGGTTTTATCTTTTCTTTACTCACACCCCACCACTGAGACAGCAGGCTGAGAGAGCACAAGAAATTGCAAGGGGACACAGGCAGGGCAGCAGACCCCAGCTGAGCAAAGGGATAACCCCCAGCACATGATGGTGTGCTCAGCAATAAGCTCAAGCAATTATGGAGGAAGGGGGATGTTTGTGGTTACAGCATTTGTCTTCTCAAGAACAACTGTGAGTCCTGAGCCCATGCTTTGCAGCAAGTGGTTAAACATTTGCCTGCTGAGGTGAAGTAGCAAATTAATTCCTTATTTTGCTTTGCTTGCTTGTGCAACTTTTATTTACCTATTAACCTGTCTTAATCTTGACTTTTGGGTTTTCAGCTTTTGCTCTTCCATTCCTCTGCTCCATCCTGCTTGGGAGCAGGAGCCTGAGCAAGTCACCAAGTGGGTGCTTAGCTGTTGGTTCGGCTCATCTGCCCACACAGAGATAGTGAAAATACCTAGGGAGAGAGATTAAAAATATTTTTTAAATTATTTTCTCCAGGAATTACATGCTTCAGGACACAATCCATCAACAAATTGAAAATCATTAAGAAGATGTTTAAGCAATTAAATTGTAATAGTATTTCATAAAGCTCATAATGCATGGTTCTAAAGTGTTTGTGAGAAGTTACTCTTGGAGCAGAGATTGATGGGGTACCTGCAAAGAGGGTATTTGTTTTACTCTTTTAACACTCCTAACACACATGCTACATTGAACAATAGTTGTGGAAATATAGACAATATGACAGTAAATGAATTTTTGGTTAAGGAGAAGATGCATATCCCCAAAACCAAATTTTGCCACGTCTTTCAAAATAAAGATCACAGCACCCACGTTTTTCTATGCATTGCTGCTTTCTTTTTAACAGCTCTCCAGATTAGTCATACAGATCCTTACTCAAGAAGAAAACAGGGAAGGCAAATTCCACCATCGTTAATCATTGCAAATCTGTTCTGATGTTTTTTTCTTACCAAAGTGAAGATGGAGAAAAGCATAAACAACACTCAATTACATTCAAAATACATTAACAGGTGGTGATTCTTAAAAGAGTAAAGGGAATTGGAAACATCTTGGTGCAGCAACATTCTGCAACACAGCCATATGGCAGATTGATAGTGTTCTCATTCCTTGTGCTTAAGCAGTTCACAGACATAATTTCTGGAATAGTGTATGGATAGGTCTCTGTTGTACAGATTTCGGATACGTCCTATCAGCTGTCTCGACTGATAATACTCTGAGTGACAATATTCAATGAATTATACTGTTGTGTTTCACTCTTCCAATCTTAGGAAAAAATACTTCCAGCATGGCTACAGAAAGGTTGCTTTACAGAAAAAAAACAGGAAGTTACATTGTGAAGAGGTTGTGAAGTGTTATATTTTGAATATCTTAATTTCTTTAGATCAAATCTCTTAAGTCTGAAAGTCCATACCTTGCATTCACATGTAAAACATGTACTAGAAGAATATCACTATTTTTTGTCAGAAAAAGCAAAACAAAATAAGCTTAAAATTAGGTGTTAAAATTTTAAGGTTATAAGAAATGCATGAGTTAAAATTATTTGTTTTTCAAATTAAATTTGACAGGTAACTATTTTATAAGAATGACAACTACCATAATTGCTTTTATTATTTTGGAAAATAAAAAAAAGAACCTGGAAAATAATGAGTTATTTCTTTTTAAAGAAGATACTGGCATTAATTATTATAATCACCAAAACTGATAGATGGAAGTTAATATTTGGATTTGCTTCAGGAAAGTATGTGGCTTTGAAGCCATTGGGAATATGGACTAACGTGTCACTGTTCCTGTTGAGATTCATTAGTAATCAGCATTTCACATCAATGCGTTGTCTTAACGGTTAATGGTTTAGTAGGTAATTTATTCTCAACAGTGAGAAAGTGACCCCATAGATTTTATATATTTTTGTTATCATTATTGACACAGCTCAAATGTACTATTGCTGAAAATCTTTTATAGCTGGCTGTGTCAAACCAGCCCACGGCAGGAGTTAAATATATACATTAAATATACATTTTCTTATCATACTTAAGAAGAAACTGAAACATTTCAAGGACATGTGAAATAATGGCTGTAATAAACTCTACCACTGAGTCCCCAATACAAAGAATAAACCCTATGTATCAAGAAATTGATGTAAAAGGACTATAAATGCCACACAGGGCTATTAAATCCTCAGGGTGAAAATCATTGGCAGTATACACTATGAAAGTCCAATAGCTTTTTACAGTACACTCAGTAAAAACAAAGTCCTGCAGTTCATACTGTGACAGAACTAATAATGTCCTCTAACTTTTAAAATGCATTTTGGCTGAGCATTTAGAAGTTTTTTAACACATGTCCAGATTAAGAAACATGATCATATATGGGTAAAGAACATTATTGAAATGCTTATGAATTTGTTAATATTTTGGGGTTTGGTAGAAAAATCCTTCAATATTACAATATAATAATGTTCTCAATTGTAAGATATAAACATATTTATAATGTATTATATTCAATAGAATTTGAAGACATATAATTAATATTGCTTTCTATAATTATATGTAATGGTTTATGTGCATAAATATAAGTAAAAGATTTGCAGAAAACCAGTAATTTATAATGACTTGCACCACCAGATTCCATAGGAAGCCTTTCCTGTATGGCAACCTGTTTCTTTGGTTAACTTTCTCACATCTCTGTTCTTAATTTAGCATTTCTCTAGGCCTGTAGGAGCAATTTTCTCCATTCAGAGTATAAAACCAAAGATTAAAGCAGGACAAGACCAAATTCCTCCTTTACAACTGCTTTGTTAAATTGCAAAAAATCTACAGGAAATTTAGGAAAGACTGATGTTTCATAAAATTTCCCCATAGTGTCAGAGAAATTTGCTTTTATAGGATTTGTAGAAACAGCTACCAAGAAAAGAGGCATCACTGCTGTGAGGAAACATCTTATTTAACAAAACAATAAAAAAAATAAATAAAAAACTCAAACAAGGTAAAAGCACTTCAATACAAGTACATTTTTAAAATTCAGTAAATCAACTTTTGCTAACTTTAGAAATGTTTTCCTTTCTTCCTTCTTAGATGTTTTTTTTTTTCTTTGGTTAACAAGTGGGTGCTCCACTTCCTCCACAGCTTCATGGATTTTAGAAACATAAGCTGACCCCAAAGCAAGTGTTCCAGCTTCATTTTCAGAAGTGAAAACAGAGTTCTGTGGAATTATAATGAAAAAGGGCTAATTAGAAGTGACCTCCACAGTAAAGACTACAGAAGATTTAGCTGCTAATTTCATGTAAATCAAGGACAGTGCTGCTTAGAGGCTCCAAATCTACTCAAAACCTAGTAAAACTTTCAACTTTAGACCTAAGCTTTTAAGTCTGGCTCTAGGCCCTGCTCCAACTGACCTGTTCAAGCATCACTTCTGTGACCCAGCTCAGGTACACAGATGTACTAAATCTAACACTGTTCAACTATTCAATATGGTATTATCACAGTTCTGGTGTGTCTTGTGTTGAATTTCCATTACCCTGAGGATCTTAATGTCTTGTTTTGCACAATGCTTATTGAGTAACATGCTTTAAATTACCTGCTATCCCTTCAGGTAAGTCATATTGGAGTTCACATAGATGTGAAAGGATAGGTATGATCTGTGGATCACTCTCAAAAATTGCCTATTCTCTGCTCAGCCGAGGTAAAACAAAGCAAAAAAAATATTAACGAAGGTCTTGGAACAAGCTGAAAACTTCTTCGCACTGCATTACAAATCCTATTCTTGAATAATGTATTCTTTCTGATCATCCCAACTTAAATGTATTTAGCTGGATTACAAAAATCTCAGAGAAAGTAAATCAGATGGGCTGTCTTCCAGAATTCATGAATGCTGTGATTTCTGTGTAGTTCTTTGCGGTAAGGTCTTTCCTCCCACTGTGACTAGCTTTATGTCAGTTCTAATTCCAATCTTCATTTAAAACATGAATGGTATCTATCCTGTTATCTCTCCTCCTATTTTTGGATATTGGTGTCTCCATGAAGAAGGGTTAAGCAGCCTGGGAGCTCTTCAGTTTGAAAAAGGAATGACTAAGAAGAGCTATAAGAAAGGCCTACAGAATCATGATTGGCATGGTACAGATTATGAATAAGGGATATTACACGGAGTTTTTCATTAAAAAAAAGCAACAGGAGAATATCCAGTCATAAGAATATTCAAAATATTTGAAACAATGTATGATTAAGTTATGAACCCAACTGACAAAGTATTGCAATATTTAAGACTGATAGATTCAAAAAGAAAACTGATAAAGGCAGTTCCATCAATGTCTGTTAACTGGGCTGATCCCAACCCAATCTCCCAGACATGCTAAACAAAATTTGGTTCTAATGTTGTGTTCAGAGATGCCTAAATATGATATGTACTGTATCCTGTTTATTAACAGTTTGTTTCCCAACTGTGTTTCAATGAAATGTAATGCTGAATAAGATGAATTTCAAAGAATAAAACCCACCCTATGCTCCAATATAAAAATGGATATACAAAACCACATACTAAATTATTTTCAGAGTTACAGTATTTCTAGGTTTTAAATTGGAAAGAGACTACATTTTGGTTTTATTCTTATTTATTTTCATTGGTTTTCTTTCCTCTTTTTCTGATAAAACACATTGCCTTTCCTTTGTTCAGTTTTCCCTGTAAAGCATTTTAAATTTGCTGTCTTTATTATTAAAAGTAATGAAATTTTTTTGCATCAAGGACATACTAAGAGTGTAAGAATGTTGGGTTTTTTTTAATTATTTCTTTTGTTTTCAGAATCCCAGAATCATAAAATGACCTCTCAGTTCTTATCTGGTACTACTGATAATTTTGGGTTATGCCTCAATCAATGAATAAATCATGTTTCTGAAAGCAGAAAAAATAATATGTGGTACTTGGCATTCACGTAAGGTAGAAACAGATATAGTCATACATTTGGTATGCAAACTAAATAGAAAATATACACAAACATTAATTTAAGGATCTTGGCTAATGTTTATTCAAGCTGTAGAAATATTTGTCATTGAGAAACAATACAAAAATAAAGAGAAGGGAAAAGATGTTTAAATATTAATTACATGCTGAATGGAATGTAGAGAGATGGTTCATGGAAACTGGTTCCTTAGTAAATGGTACATTAATTTTCCAGAAAGGCTTTATACATACCAATGAAATAGTAATAGCCATCACAAAGGTAGGTACCTTAAAGATTATTTTTTCACTCTCATCTTGCAGTAGTAATAACAACCTTCGGGCATTTCTAAGAGGCTTATCATCCTGATATGCATGTACTTGTTATCCAGCCTTGTCATAAACCATTTAGAGATGTGTAGAAATAAATAAAATCATCAGAACAGTTTCCTGGTAATAAGACCTAGCTGCATTTATTTCTTTCCCTATGATCACTGAGCCTCAGGAAATACCTTATAGCTCAATTGCTATTGTTTAATCTACAAACAAACTTTCTCCATCCTGTCTTCCACCAAGACCCTGATGTACTAGAGGGGCAGCTGTTGCATCAAGTGGCTATATTTAATGTTAGCAGAGACATGAGAAAGACCCTGCGTTTGTCCTTGGACAATTGTCTCAGACCATGATCCACCCTCTCTGTCAGACTGATAAACATCTTCTGACCTGTTCCTGGATCATATATAGCTTGGATATACAGGAATCTTCATCCACAGTCTCAATTATGCCACTTGTTCAACACATGTCTGTCAACCGGAAATATGTAGCAGGTCATTAAATGACATAACACAGTGAATTTTTCCCTGTTAGGGTTTGAACGGATATCTTTCTGTTCAATTGATGTTTTGTGTGTCAACAGAAGTGCCAAGCAGGTAGCAATACTGTACCTGTGATCAAGGAATCCACGAATATACATGTGCTTATGAACCTGGCAGTGTGGTGTGTGTGCTGCACTACTGACCACCTGCCTCTGCCAGCCCAGGAGGAAGAGGGGACATGTTCATGTGTCCTGTACCTGGTGTGACTCCTGCATATGGGGGCTGCTGTGGGCAGCATCCTTGTCTTTGGCTCTCTGACTGACCCTCCATTGTCTCTTTCTGCTCTGTGTGTGTGTGTGATTAGCCATTCAGCCTCGCTGCTGGTCAAACCAACAAGCAGGAAAGTATCAGCTGCATCCATTTGCCTTGGATGGAGATCCTGAGGTCTCAGGGCTGGACGCAGTGGTTGGGCAGGAGAAATCCCAAGGTCCAGAGCTGCTGGAGGCAGCAGATGCTTCTAAACATCCATTAACACATACAAATTGAAATTACAGCATTTATATCTATCATTACCTTTTACTGGATTGATGCATAGTGTGTGTCAATGCCATTTTTTTTTCTTTTGCATCTGTATTTTCGGATTGTACTCAGAATTCACAGGATATGAAAGCCACGTTAGGTATTGAAAAGTTCAGAAAACATTCTACCTATGAAATCTTAGATTACAAATTTAATAAAAATTATATGCAATCATAGATTGCAAACGAGAAGATTTTTTTTCAGATTGTACTTAATAAAAAAATCCATTTTAACTGATCAGAGGATTTTTATTACACAATAATTTGATGTGGAAAAGCAACATTATCTCTCTTACAGAGAGTTAAAAGATTATAAATCATGGCTTTCATCTCCTTTCTAAGATACTGTTAACAATTTCGATGTTAGTATTCCCTATCTGTTATTTTATGTTCCTCTGAAATATATTCTTACCGTTGAGCAGCCGAAAACATATAGAGAGCTTTTCTGTCTGATTGGTTAACTGGAATTAAATAGGTTTTTTTATAGAGAAAATCTGTAGTCATGAGATTCATCTCCACAAGCCTTTTTATTTTTCGTATGAAACTTTACTAAGTACCAATCACCTTCTCTAACAGTCTATATTTCAACTATTTATTGCTATAAGGCTAAAATATTTGCAAATAGAGTTGACTGTTTTAGTGGCTAATTGAGTTATATGAGGTTCAGTCTAAGGAGGTTAAAATAATTAACTCTTTCTTTTCGGTCTGTGTAAGCCATTGGTACAGACCCTTTCATATTGATAAAAATTGATACGTCGCTCTTTCAAAACCCAAATTATTTCACACATGATAAGCAATGTTTAGTATCTGAAAATGCTATTTCTAAATTCACTGTGACATTTTGTATAACTTGAAAGTTAAATCATAATAATGTCCCCACCCTGACTGACCTTTGCTTGTTTCAGAGGTAAATCACATATGCTGTTTGTAAGAAAAGAGTTTTTCAGCTTCTGAGGTGACAGACATTTGCCAGACATTGGTCTTCAATTCACACCATCATGGGAAGCAGAACCAAATACTATCCCTGGTTTGTACATGAAGGACAGTGTCCTGGTGCACCTGCATTGGTTATCATAAAATGTATCTTTCCCAAGAGGAGCTCTCTTGATACATACTCCTCTTATTAAAATGCTGCTTTTAAACAGCATATTTCTCCGTCAACACAGCGCTTGCATTCTTCACTTTCCTGGCTTCCTACTCTGCTCCTTACATGGGTCCAGGTACCTTTCATCTAATGTCATTGATTTTAGTACATTGACTAGTACATCCACAAATGGACATATATGAATAACCTTAAGATAAATATAATAACTACTGAATTAATTTTTCAGTTCTGATTTGTAACTTAAAAAGCTGTCTATACTTACTCTGAAAAATGTAGAGTTATATTTTGTGGTGCCTGTACGATTTATTTTACCTGAATCTAAAATATTCTTTTTTCCCCTCTTTATTGGGTGGAATTTGTTTCATCTTTTAGGGAAGATTTAAGCAATGAATCTTAGTGAAGCATTGTAATTCCCCTTATCATCAGTGGAGGGACACCAGCACCCAGAAAGGTCAATTAATCATACCCAGATACATATTTTTCTTTGAGAAATGATCCAGTTGGAATTATATCGTATTTATTATGTTGCAATCACTCTTACACAGGTTCTGCTCCAGGCACTGGTGTTTACCTCACTGGAAATGCAGCATGGCAAAAAGTGTGGAGTGATGTAGCCAGCAGCGAAATAGAAACTGGCTACCTCAAATTTCTGCTGTGAATGCTGTACCCCTGCTGGTAGTACCAAATCCTTTACAACATGTCAGAATTTTCTATTACTTTCATGTAGTTTGTTAGGCATGGAAGTGTGTAAAACAAATCAAAAGATTCAACTCTGAAAATCTGTGAAAAGGTGCAGAAAATTAAGAAAATTATACTTTTGTTTAGAATATTTTTTATTTTTGTACCAACTCTGGAAATGAATAGTTGTGTTTTAATTCTCTTGCATGTAGGTAAATCCAATCACTGCTGTGAGTTGTGACTGCTCATTTCAGTGTTCAAATCAGTATCTGTTTGAAAATATTTCAATGCATTGTAAAACATTTTCTAGAGTAGTGTAGATCACTAATTTCCTTTGGAAGAGAACCAGCCAACATGTTATTCAGGACACACCTGGAAGGCAATTTGCCTGACTCAAGTTTTGTGAAACAAAAATGACACAACGTTAATTTCCTTTTAAACTGCTTGCCATGTCTAGGAGTTAAATAAGCAATTGGATCAGACCAAACTGAATGCATTGAGATATCAGTCATGCAGGCTGCATATTTTGCTTGATTATGATGAAAAGCCTTTTATATGAGCAGTTAACATGTTCATATTTTCCACACTGGGCCTTTTCAGAAATCTCAGTGACAAATTCTTTGCTGATTTATATTCCACTTGCATTTGAAGAAAATATGTCCATGGAGTTTAAATTTTTCTGATTTTTTTGTCTCCATATCATTACTGTTTTTATTACTTTACGTTGTGACTTTGACTATATGTGGCATAGGGGGAATATGTAGTTCTATAGAGAGGTACATTTGCAAATAAATTCTGTAACACTCAAGCTCAGGATCTGATTAATTTGTGTTTACAAACATTTACATTCAAATATTAATATGCAATTTATTGATCAATTAATACATGACAGCATTTGCATAAATACGTTCTCTGTCTCCATCATCAGTAATGTTAGCAACAGCTGTAATCATAATATTTAATCTACCTTTCAGTTAAGCTTACCTCTTGATTAGCACTTGATTTTCAGGTATTTGGAACAGTCTCTGGAATCTAGTCTTTTGTGATAGAGTATTTATCTGGAAAAGTTAGTAGACTAAATTTAACCAGGATGCGCCCATACCAGATTATCTTTCACAAGCTACTATGTTAATGCTAACGTATTGTGGCTACCACCTCCAGCAGCTCCAGGTCTAGAATTCCTCCTGTATATCCTGATGCCAAGAGACTTGGGATTTCTGGTGAGATTGAGGGATGTAGCTGCTGCCATCATTTCAACCACTGGTGTGTTTCATACAGACACACAGAGGACACAAATATGGACAATCCCACAGACAAGGTACTGGCACCTGCAGCTCCCACACTCAGGACTCACAACCAGGCACAGGCACACACAGCCATGTCCCTTTCTCCTCCTCCTCTTGGACTGGCAGAAACAGAAGGTCACTAATGCAGCACACACATCACACATCACACTGCCCAGGTTCACAAGAACATGCACATCCCCTAAGCAGATTCCCTAAGCATCAGCATGGCCCCACTCCCTGCCCAGCACCCTTAGCCAGATTCCAGTCCCCCTTACCCCCCATGAGTCCCTATCTCAGTGGCTGGTCCTGCTCTGTGCTCACTGCACTCACTCACTTGTCCCACAGGAAACCCACACTCTGGGTCTTCCTGAATAAGAACATAGACCCTCCACCCATCTGATAGCCCTGCCTGGACCCGGGGCTTTCTACTTCCCTGCTGATCTCAGCTTGGAGTTTGTCAGCAACTCCACACTCACACCCCATGCAGACCCAGTGTGATGGCAGGAATAGGTGCTAGCCCCCAGCAGCTGGCGCCTGACACACACGTGTTTTGACTTGCAGTCCCAGTCCAGCTGCCACTACTCACTCTTCTTACTCATACCCTTCCCCTCGGTAGCTGTTTTTGGGACACACACCACTCCCACCCCAGGGGGTTGAGGTTAACAACCCCACTGATTCCAGCAGCTGGCACCACAAGCCAGGGATGTCTACTGTCAGAGCACTCTTACCAGGGTCCCCAGAAGCTGGCACTGAGCCTTTACTGCACTGACACATGAGATAGGGAGTGAGATTTCTCAGAGAGATTGTTAGAAGATTTAATAAGAAGACAGGACAGGCTGAAGTGCTCAGGTACAGGGATCTGCTGGTCAAACATGCTGACCAGCCCTATTTTACACCTACCCTGCCCCATTTTATACCCATTTCTTCCTATTTCTTTCTCCTCAATCTTCTTCCCCTAATCTTTCTTTAATAAATTTTTTATAGTTCCAAAATTTCTCCCTGTGACATCCCAATTCCTCATGTTTCTCCCCTTTGTACCAGTTACCAAGGCAAGGTTGGTCCTCTCCAAAGCTGTGCCTGCAGTTTCTTAATGACTTATCAATTAATGATGGGAAATTTGGGGGTTGGGGGATGTTTGCCTCCATTAGCCATCTGCAGTTTTTCTGTCTCTGTGTGTTATCACTTCCCCAGTTATTACCACCTTTTGAATGGAAAACGTCCTATATCAGACAACCTAAAAGAAGCTGATGCTCACACATTCCATATAACTTTAGAGTATGAATTAGGTATTTTATTCTAGGCAGGATAAATCTATCCCTAAACATAGAAAAAGGACCCAATAATGTCAAACTTATCTGTATTTCTGAAATATTTTGTTACAAATATCATGTGCAACATATTTCCCATTGTTCAGATCAGCAGCTGCATGCTGCTTCTGTCCGTAAAAACTTGATTTATCCAACCTGAAGAAATGCTATAGAATACATCTTTAAGTAGAAAATGATAAATCAACATACTCCACCTATTGTCTGATATAAAGTCACTTTGACTTTCTCATTATAGCAGGAAAGTGGTTAACTTAATGGCTCTGAAAATGAGTAATTTTATTATAGCAGTAGTGTAAAATCTGTGAAATTAAATTTCTAATTATACTGTGCTAAATATAAGAAACAACTTTTTTAAAAAATTTTTTTTTACTATAAACATATCACTGTGCTTTAGTTTTTATTTCGTGTTTTACTGAGCTCCTTGATTGCACATTTTTAAGTTGAAGAAAATGTACAGCAGTAGGCTTTCTGGTTTCACATAGTGCAGCCTTTAGTAGGACAATGTAAACTGCTGTGACATAATGCCATTTAACTTTTAACATAGCACTGTATTACTAAAAAGTAGTTTAAGCTAGTGTAATGTTACCAGCAATCTGCTGGCAAAAACAGTCTGTAAAAAACTTACACACACCTTAGTCCTGCCAGAAGAGAAACCACTTAAAATTATAGACTAACTCTCCTGGTTGAACCTGTTAGATGAAGATTAATTCTGTCTACACCCTCAAGAGGTTTATAAAATGCCATGCAGCTCTATGTAGATTTGCAGTTACTCAGGCGAGACTAAGCATTTAACAGCACACCAATATGCCTGGTTTCTGAGGCAGACAGTCTAGCATGACAGTGGGTTTTACACCTGGTTAATATGGTTAACACTTCTACAGTCATTGGGTCAGTACTCTGTTATTAATTTCTACTTTTATTTAGATACTTGGGCTCATTATGAAAAATATAAACTCAATAAGCTAAACTTAGAGCTTAACACTTCTAATTCTAATGCCTTCTATATTTCCACGACTGAAGATAAAACTCTATGGTTTTCTAATACAGGACTTGTAGTACTGGGAAATTTCATGGACAACAGGGAAATTATTTATTTCGTAAATATCCGATAAGTTCATGAAGGGGGGAATATTTCATTAATATCTTGTAATGTGGTATTAGATAACAGAAGTAAATTCAGATAAATTTCCCATGCAAAGGTTCCAAAACACAAACCAGTGTATCATGATATTGGGAAAAATGCATTCCAATTTACTAGCTAAGTGTCTGCACGGCAGTTAAGTAAGACAAAAGACCAGCTGTAATAAAATATATGCATATCATAAATACATGTTAATTTGAGATAATAATAAATAATTACTTTGGTACACAGCTACATTCAGCAGCACAGCAAGAAATAGAGAGCTATAGCTCATTATTAGGTGAAACTACAATGAAGACCAGCACTGATGTTATATCACCCTGGAACAAGACATACATTTGTAAACATCTTTGGTTTGAATAAACTCAAGGTAGATGAATGTAAGAAAACAAAGCTGTTTCCATTAAGTGACCTAGAAAGTTATCTAGAAAGCACCAATCTGGAAACGAACATATCCCAGGAAAAAAAGACATAATATATCATATGTTATTACTTGTGAGTCAAACATCTAAATGTATGTGTATCTGCATATATGTCACAGAAACACAAATGATTTTACATCTGTATACATATAACACATTTATAGACAGATGGATAGCTAGACAGATAGGTGGTTAGACAGCTCGCTAGAGATAAGGAGAGATATTTAGGGCTATATGACTCAGTAATTGAGATATACTCAACTGGAGATCCAAAGGCACGAATTGCAACATTGTTCAGGTCTTAAAATAAAGGCTATATCACTTCCAGCATGCATCACTGTAAAAAGAGATGAAATGATGTCTAGAGGATATGCTTACTATACTACCCATTTTTGAATCTCTGGTTACTCAGAATCCTACTTATCCTGCTCAGAAACTGTAATCTTAAACAAAAGGAGACTTCTAGGTTTGCAACAGAAATAGAAATTGAAGAGTACATGTATGGCTAGAAGGAGAGTGAGACCACTGTTTGCGGAAATATGAAAAGCAGTAAGTAGAATACGCATGATTCCTGAGCAAGTACTACATAGAGTACAGGTAGATTATTAGAAGGGTAAGCCTAAATTCTGCATTATAAAGGGAACATTTTCCTGACAGCTTACATCTGAACTGGCATTTCTCTTGAGGATTAGTGGCACATCATTTTCTATTCAGTCTAGTTGTCTTATATACTGAACATAAACGCAGGCAAAAGAATTTTATTATTCTCTCTACACCCAGTCTGTCAGCCTGCTGTGAGCAGAAACAGTAACATTCTGTAAAGAAATGTACTTCTTAAATGACCATATTTATATGATCTTCATTATACTCTTAACTGCTTTTTCTTTCTTCTAAAATTCTTAATTTCTAATCAGACTTGACAATGTCATTTTATAAAGAGCTTTTGCCTACTGGTGAAAACAAGATATATTCCTCCTATTACACACACCTATCAGGCTTTAAAGACAACTATTGGGATGGGAACTCCAATAGACTTTTTATTAAGACCTCTCCTTTTCTTTCCCTACCATTATAGCAAGGAAAAAATGCAAGAAATTATAAACGAAAAAAATAACAATTTACAGACAAGAAATTGAGCAGCAAGAACAATACAAACAAAACAATTCAACCCAACAACAGACACAGAGATCACCTCAAGTTTTCTCCACCCTTTTCTATACAGATATATATATATATATATGTATACTGGTGACCAGCACATGCTCCTCTTGTCTCTTGCCCTCAGGAGGAAAAACCAAGGAATAGTGTGGCAAACAAAGTTCACGTAGTTCAACGCCCCCTCCTCAAGCAAGGCTAAAATAAATAAACAACAAAACCAAAGGGGAAAAGGGGCAAAGCAAGAACCCGGAAAACTATTTTGTCAGGAATTAGTTATGCTGCCGAAAACGCTGACTTTGGCGGTGGCCAGAGTGGCAAAGTCTTGGAACAGCCGCTGGAGCAGCTCCCAGTGGCAGAAATGGTGACTAGGTTTACAGGGGCTGGGGCTCACATGGGGGATTACTGACATGCTCTCCAGGAGCGGCTTCCAGAGCAGGCACCGCCAGCAAGATGTGAGAGATGGTTCCAGGTGGCTGTGGCTTGGCTCCTAAGCAGGTGGGAAATTGCAGGGACAGCGAGACCCCTGTAGTGGCCGTAGAAGTTTAGTTTTGCTTTCACTTTCTCTCTGGCTACGGTGGAGAGGGGCAACCGCAGGTTGCTCTGATCCCGGTATGGCTCAGGTTCACTTCAGGTCGGTTCTGCTCGACTCCTGCAGAAACAGCACTCCCTGACCCTGGGAGTGGAAATGTGGTCAAAGATGGAGTCCTTTCCTCTCCTGCCGTGCCAGCATCTTTCTCTTTGCTCCCCCACTCCCCAGCTCAGGTGAAGGTGGGCATTAATTCTTAAAAAAGCAGTTCCTCCAAGACAGTGTTGGAAAAGGGAATAAAATACAAAACCTCATTTAACCATGGCAACCTCCTTTCAGGTTAAACTTAAAGAAGTACAAATGCATAAGCCACACTGACTTCTGTTTAGACTTCCCATAGCATGAAGACAATTAAAAAGAGTTATTGCAACCAGAAGACAACAGAGCTGAAAAAGATTTTATTATTCTTCCTTCAAAAATAGATGCAGTAACAACAAACTAGATTTCCTGTTTTCTGACAGTTTTGAAGGTTTGGTAAAGAGTTGGGTAGGTGACTGAACTGTTACCGCTATTACTTAACCAATTCAAATGTATAATCAGATGGGCAGTTTTATTTTGTTCATTTTCCAGTGTGAAGGTTTCAGATCCCAGTCTTAAAATCACAAGCCTAACTGGGAGTATTACTTTAACAATATACAAGATTCCAAAAGTTTTGCCCAACAAACTTTTGTGGGAGCCTTTGTTTCTTAATACCTTGAGATAGCCTGAAGAGAAGAACCTACACACTCTTCCCCAGGAGACACTTTTAATTTTAGGAGGAAATAAGGATTTGGACAAAAGTTTAAAAAGGTTAACATACAATGAAGTAGATCACTACACAAAGCACTGACCTAGCACATGCCAATCCACACAATTTAGCAGAGTATTACCCAGTGGTTTTAAGTTACCCAAGTAAGAAAAGAGTAAAGAAATAAAGAAAGAGATTAAGAGAAGAAAAAGAAGTAAAGAGAGAGAGAGAGAAAAGGGAGTAACGAAAGAAAGAGATAAGAGATTAAGAAAAGATTGTAACAGAAAAATAGCTACCATCAGAGTCTGCCTCCCCATGGCAATAGCAGGCTCCAGAGAAGAAAAATGAAATGGAGATTCTGTGCTTCTGTATTTATGTTCTTTGGCCAGCTGTGGCCACTTCTCCCAAGCAGCAGTGAGAGTGTTATAGCCAATCAGAAGCTGAGTTAGGAGTTCCAGGGTTTGTGGTGTGGGTGGGCTACCAGGCTGCCCTTTTGATTGGCGGCTACTCAGTGTGGACTCTGTGCTCCAGCCCTGCCGTGTGAGTTCTGTGCACCCTTCCCCATATACACACATGCGTTGGTTCTGACCCAGTAATAAAATAATACTTTCACTGATCCAGTGTTTCACAGAAGGTTAAAGAAAAATAAAAATCACCTTGACATCTCTTTTATGCTTACCTTCATGGTAAACTGGACTAGTGTTTACACTCAATCCCAAACACCCTTATTTTTAATGTGTTGTATGTTTTGTTCCCTTCCTCATTTACAGTTAAGAAGAAAGAGTGCAGAAGAAAGGAGAGAAAATTTGGATGTGAACTTTCCCCTTAAATGTATTGCAAACTGAACTGGCTCTGATAACTGGTCCATTGGACTTCAGAGAGAACATGCAGGTATTAGAGACAGTGTAGTAGTGGCCTGTGATGTGTCTGCAAAATGCTTGGCACTAGGGGTTCTGGGTTTGGTTTCTGTGAGAACTATCGCCTGGGTCTGACTACCTCATGCTGGGCGTCAAGACATGTTTAAGCAGCCCTGCAGTGCGTGACTTTTCTCCTGTGGGGTACTCTGTCATACCAACTAGTTGTGGCTTGTCTCAGGATAAAGGTTCCTCAGATTAAACCAGCTGCTTTTTTATAATGAAGTAATTTGGACTTTGTCTTTTTGTTTCCTTATCTATATGGCACTTTCCTTTTTCCATACCTTACCTGTTTTATATGTGTGTGTATATATATATATATATATGTATATTTTCCCATTAGAGTTGTATCCAACCTCATCATCTATGTCCTCCAATTCATATAATCACTTTTATTTTCTTATGGCAACTGAATTACTAATATGACAATAACTCAGAGGAAAAAAGTCTCAATACTCCTCCTGCTTCAATTCTTTTCTAAAATGAAATGAAAATCTCTGTGAAAATTGATGTTTCAAGGTGCCCAGAAAGACAAGAGGTAGGCCAAGGCTCAGGTCAGGTCAGCTATCTGTTCTCACCATATCAGACTTCTTAAAGAGGCCTGTAGCTTGCTATAACTTGCTAGAGATGGGCACCTGAGCACATTGGCTACTGTCAGAAAAAAAGAGAGAGGCAAATCATCAAAAAACTAAATAACAGCAAGGGATAAAAGCTAGATCTAAGATTAATAAAGAACAAAACATTACTGACAGTTATTACTGACACAACAAAAATAGCTGTGGAAAAATTGTAGAAAAATACACAAAATGAATGAAATAAAAGTTCTACATCCCCAAAAATAGCAATACAGCTAGCATGGTATAGGGAAAATGAAAAAGAATCACTGAAAAAACCCAGATTATCCTTTAAATGAGAAAGATGAAAAATTTATAGCAGTTTCCTGAATCAATGCTTTATTTATTGTCACTGAACAGGAAATGGCTCATTTAGTTTGCTTTAAAAAAACCAGGTTTTTTTTTTAAATAACTGCAAAGAACTGAAGTCTCAAAAACAGTGATGTTCACTTTCATAGAATCATAATGTTGCCTAAAATGCGTGAAAAGAACTTTCAAGACAATATTAATATAGCTAAAATAGAGAGCTGGTCTTTAATGAAAGTACTTTCAGATGTCCCAACACATAAGTGCACACCCCAGCATAGAATTCTCACAATTTCATAGCTTTAACCAGTTACTGTACCTAGTGAGTATATCTAACCCAAAAACGATTTGTCCCTGGTACCACCTTGTTATGGGTTCACCTAGGTGGGCCTAGATTTGGGCTCTGGAGTTTGGACTGGGCTGAAGCTGTCAGCTGACTTGAGCTGGGCTGAGCTGACAGCTGACCTCTTCTAGCCAGTAATTTTGTATTCCATACCACATTATGACATCATCTCCAGGAAAGTAGGAACCAGTGTGGGAGTGGTTAAGGCAGTCGTTTCTCAGCCCTCCTCTTGGGAGAACGCACGATGCTGTCCCAGGGGGGATGGAGAGGACCAGGCCCACCAGTGCCTCACAGGGTACCTCAGGAAAGTAAAATGTGTTGTTCTGGGTCTCTCCTTTCTGCCTGAGTTTATCTCCCTGGGGAATAAGCTTCTTCTTAAGTAATGTGTAGTTAAGACAGTAAAGTTTGTGTGTTCGTTAAGAAGTGAGGAATTTGTTGTGTGTTGCAGACTTGTGTGAGTGTATATTTGTACTCTCTTCTAATTGTCTCTTTCTTTCTGTAAAAATATATGTAGTTTTAGTATAAACGCGGTTTGAAGTGTTTTTTTTTCTTTCCCCTCTCTTTTCCTCCCTTTCCCTGGTGTTAGGAGGGAGGTTTTTCTCTCTGTGCTGGGGGGGGGGGGGGGGGGGGGTTGGCAGTTGCTTATCTCAAACCAAGACACACCTTCAGAACTGCCCTGTTTGGAGTCCATTCAAGTGTTCTGGGCCCTCTATTTTATTTTAACTACACTGTATCTTATTATTCCAGTCTAGGTGCATGTGTCCCACACAAGATGTCCTTGCTAAAATCTCTTTCCTTGAAAAGACTGTAAAACAGAATTTCAGGAATGTTTCACAAAGCATGAGAAAGGGTTTTAGAAACTGTCAGGTGCTACCTTTGAGTGTGAGAAACTATAAAGCTATATGAAAATCTACAAATATATAAAAATTTTAAGGCATCAGTAGTGGTTTGGTTCAGAAGAGATCTTAAAGATCATCTATTTCCCATCTCCCTGGCATTGGCAGGGACACCTGCTAGACCTGGTTGCTCAGGGTACCATGCAGTCTGGCCTTGAACACTGCTGGAGATGGGGCACCCACAGCTTCTCTGGGAAACCTATTTCAGTGACTCACTACCCTCACAAGAAAGGTTTTCTTCCTAATATCAATCTAGCTATTCAATAATATTTCTGCAATACTGTTTGATACGTATTTTCTATTTTTCTTACAAAATCAGCATTTGAGAATATCTATTTTAAAAATCTTAACAAACTTATTATATGTCTGTCACATGTACTTCTTCCCTTATCCATTATACCAATTGCCCTGGCAAAGATAGAAATCTACTTTGACACAATCTAGTCTTCTCAAATCAGTATCAGATGTTTTTGTATAACTTTATCACTATGTAGAGAAGCTTGCAACAATTTCTTAATCATTTCTTGTACTACCTTTTTTAAATGAGAGTTAGACTCTTTGTTTTGCAGTTTTATAAATTCTTTCTCCTCCTTTTCCATAGATAGATACTATGTTTGCTCTTTATTCTTCTGTGACCTCTTCTATTGTCAACAATTTCTTCATCACTAAATACTGTTTCTACTTTTTTCTTAAATCCTTTCAATATGGTCTCTTTTAAAGTTGAAAGGTCTTTTTTTCCACTAATTGCCAGTGGACTTTGCCTGTGAATTCATTGAGTTCATTGAAATATACATTTTGGGCCCATTCTTAATGAGTATTGTAGCTTTCTTTCCTTCTTTCTTTTAGATAATTTATTTTACTAGTTTGTAAGTGATTCTCTCTAACTTGCTTTCTGTATGTAGTCTGCAATAGTTCTCACTGTTTATGTGAATCAAATTCAGACTAGTCAAACCACCATCTGTAGGTCTGTGTTGCTTTCCAAAGAGATTCTTTAACTATTCAGCCATTGACCATCTGTTTCTTCTGAGTATTCTAATTGTGGTCATCTAAGTCCTTACGATATTCCTTCCCAGGTACTGAGATCTGGTTTACTCCCTTGGTTTAGGGACTGCTTAACTCCTTTATTTTCCATTGCATACTGGATTTACTTGGAGTGACGGAGATCATGTCTCCTCTGCATGTCCCTATCCAGCAGAAAAACACATTTCTCCTTCACTGATACTTTCACTTTCTGAGCCTTGGTTTCCTTCTGTGATTTTAGACATATGCATGCAAAAATTGAAGTGTTTAGGTGAAATTCAGTTTAACTCTATTAGGCACATAATTTTTTGTTGCTTGATAAACTAATGCTTCTGAAGTAAAGACAGGATGTAGTTGCAAAATATGCATGCAGGATTTTCTTTCGGCCTTCAGTTGTTAACCTGGTAGGAGATTTGCTGTCATATACCTTAGCAATCATCTGGGTGTTCTAGACCAGTTACAAGGTTCCAGATTAATAAATTTGTTGTCTTAGATATCTTGTTGCAAAATTATTTCTATTGCAATTCACTATAAAATATGTTGGTGGTATCTTTTCCGCACTCCTTAGCTCTGGAGAGGTGGAAATGCTGTGGAAATTTCGTGAGAGTGTAATGAGACTTAAAAGGTTCAGAAAAAAGGCTGAGTGAAGACAGTTTGAATGCAACATTCAACCATTTAAAAGTAAAACTGATAACAGGAGGTTGATCAACATTTTCTGAGGTAACAAGAAATATCCAACTTAATTTGCAATACATTTAAATTTGTTTAGACCAACACTAATAAACTGTTTCTTGACTGTCTAAGGTAATTCCTGGGTGTCCTAAATATGCTGTCATAAATAGCACTCTGAACTGTGCATTTCTATAGGTTCATGAGATGTAGGTGTTCCTAAGTTCAAGTGAACAAGATTTCACCAACTTATAAAAGAAAAAAATATTTTTCTCATAAGGAAAAAGACAGTACTGCAAGATGAAATACACATGCAGAGATTATATTTCTCAGCCTATTAATTCAAAGGCACAGTCCTAATCTGCCTGTGGAACTTTTACCCTGTCAGTTATAAACACACAAGTTTGCAATATGTTTAGGCTACAAAACATGGTGTCAGTTTGCTTTGTTTTACAAAATTTTTGAGACTTTTTGTGCACATATTGTTTAATTTATGTTGACTTTCTCATAACATGCTATCAAACCTTTTTGCCCTGGCATTTGGAACAGGACAATGTATTAAATACAGGTACCATTCAGAATTCAAACTACTAAGAAGACAGTAATTGTTTCTTTACTGTATATATGTTATATTCTTGAATATCTATGCATATATGTAGACATGCACTTATCAAATGTCCAGAAAATAAGAAGGAGCATAAGCTACTTAGCATACAATAATGTCTGTCCAAGTCTCACATTTTATTTTGACAACTGTTAAAAAGTTCTACATAACACAGGTAACTAACCTGCCTTCATTCCTCTGTTGCAGTGCCAGTGAAATAAATTTCATTTGATCATTCAGCTAATACCCAGCAACTAATTAAAACAACACCTTTATTGTGTCTCTGAGCCTTTTGGCTTTGCCTTCTTTCCCTCTAAGTTGAAAACTTCAATGTTTTTCCTAAACTGAGGAGTGTTACCATGTTAGGCTTTCCCTAATGTCAGTGGACATACATGACTTTAATAGAGGATTTGGACTAGACAAAATATATTGCCAACAAACTTGTCTCGGTTTGAGGGGAAAAAAAACCAAAATGTTTTACCCACAAGCAGGGGAGGGGCCTCCTCCACGATAATCACACCACTCTTTATCAAATTTAAGAAAAGGAATTTTAATACAAGAAGGATAACTGCTATATATATATATATATGTAAACAGACTAGTGCAACCCACTTCCCCAACACCACAAGAGAGGAAAAAAAACAACAAAAAAAACCAACAAAACCCAGCAGGTTTTTTCTCCGGGAGGAAAGGTTATACTTAAGTGTCCTTGTCACAGCCCGGCTGGCTGCAGAGTGAGTTTCAATCCCTCTCCAGCGAGACAGACGAGCAGTGAGCTTTCAGATGGACTCAGTCTCTTCCCCCTGTGTTCCCCGTCCAAGAAGCAGAAAGGTACGAGCAACCAGCGGCAAATCCAAGGCAGGCAGCAGCAGCAGCAGCAGCACGGCACGAAAAGTAGTCCGAGGTGGGCAGCGGCAAGACAGCCAGGAAAAAAAAAACCCCAGCAGTAACCAGCAGGGCAGCCTGCCTCCTTCGAGCCCCCACTCCCCCGTTCCGCCAAGCCAAGACTAGGGAGAATATCCAAAAAAAAACCCAAAAGAGACAAACCTGCCCCCACCCCAGCGATCAACAGTTAACTGCTTCTTTTGTTAACCACTGGCCTGGGCAGTTAAGTGGCAGGGGAGAGAATTTACATAATAATCCCAAACTACAACAAAACTCCACAGAAATTTACTTGACTTTACATTGCCAGCAAATAGACAAAGAGCCTATACTCAGAATAAAGTCATCTGTGTTAGGAAACACCAAACAATTTTAAGCAACTGAAAAAATAATTCATTAGAATCTCTTACTGCACAGAACTGACAGATCTTAAGAAAACCCAAAAGAATAATTAAGAAAAAGTAAATAATCATACTCAGAAACACTGAGTAATATTGGTGAGGGTCTGTTACTGCTTTAGCAATGCAACATGAATCCCAACATTAATACAACAAATTTCACATATGATTAGATAATCTCTGCCTGAAAGTTGCCAATTGTTGCTTATAAGAAACTATATGCATCTTCAAATTATATTCACTTCCATTACATTTTATCCTGTTAAGGTATTAAAGAAACAAAGACAATAAGAAAAAACCCTACTGATAAGCTATTCATCTTAATTAATGTTACTATAAAAAACCAAACTGTAAGTAAACTTTTTATAAACATGATGCTAATCCAAACAGTTGATCCATTCTAATAAAATACTTGAAAATAAATTATTTTGTAGAAGAGAAGATAATTCTCCCATCTGTAAGAATTAAAAGTGTTAATTGTTTCTTATTTCTTATCAGTGACAATATTTTATTAACAGTATTCCTCATTTTTTGTTTTATTTAGTAGAGAAGATTCAAGTAAAAAAGAGGATTTACTACTAACATAGGCATATTGCTGTGTTACCTTGCTCTACTTGTTACTCAGAACACCCAAATGTATTGCTCAAGGACATAGATTCCATATCAGATCAGGCCACTGGAAATGAAAACTCCTAAGATAGAATGTCTGTGTCTCTCTTATACAGCATCAATGATCTCTCTGCATTTCTCTGCAAATGAGTATTTTACTTTTTTATTCAAAGTGCTTGACAAATTGAGGTAGTATTTTCCTCTTGGATTGGATTATAGTGACCCAATACAATCACAGTTTTTCAGTCTTCAGACTAATGAGAATGTCTTGAGATTTTAATTTTTCACTTCTTCTATTCCCCTTATATTCAAGAAATCATGTCATACTGATTTATATTGTGCCAGTTTCTTTTCCCATTAAAAGCTGTGTCTAAAAATGAGATATTGGAATTTTTCCATGCCTAGTCTATTATGTTAAATCAGGTACTGTGTTCATGTATTGTACTACTGTGACCTATTTTGAATTTTAATTGCTTAGCAAATTCTTTTTTTTTTTCCCAAGAGGTTACCAAGGTATAAACAAGAAATGTCCAGCTGAACAAAATACAGGCAGCTACCAGGAATGGTGTATAGTTGTAAGTCACACTAATTTAATTTACATATTATACAAAAGTTGAAATCATGTCTATTTCATATGAAAGGCTTCTAATGAGAATTGATAGCAAAACACAGTTATTTTTTTCTTATGCAAAACTCTAAAATAATAAAGATTAGTTAAAATCTAGCAATACTATTATAGTCTTCTTCTGGAACTATGTGAGTGATTTTAGTATTTTGTTTTCCTGAAATTTACATGAGAAAAATTGTTCTGCACATAAAGAAAAGACAGACAATACTGTGAATTTAATTACTGTCCATTTCGATGAACACAGATGACAGAATTTTGAGACAAGGTGATGAACAGATATATTTCAAGGGTGAAATTTTAATAATAAAATGACACATGTATTCCTTTATGTCTGCATTCAAACCTTTAATCCATTTTGTACTACTCATAACAAGATTTTACAGTAACTTTACATAACCTCTTTCATGCTAATGAAAAGTGGATGGCAATATTTTTTATTTATCCTGGCCAGAAAATCAAAGAATTGTTGGAGTTGAAAGAGACCTCTGAAGATCATCTGATCCAACCCCCTTGCTCCAGCAAGGCCATCTAGAACTGTATGCCCAGCATCATGCCTAAAGGGCTTCTGAATATCTCCAGGGTGGGAGAATCCACAGCCTCTCTGTGCCAATGTTCAGTCATATTCACAGGAAACATGTTTCTAATGTTCATATGGGACTTTTGTGTTTCAGTTTTTGCTCATTGCCTCTTATTCTGTCACTGAGTAACAATGAAAAAAAGCTTGGCTCCTTCTTTAGAATCTCCCTTAGGGTATTCATAGAAATTACTGAGAACTTCCCTGAGCTTTCTCTTCTTCAGACTGAACTCTCCCAGTCCTCTCATAATTTCCTCATATGTGAACTGCCCTTGCCTCCTCCATACATATATCCCTTGTTGGACTCTCCTCTATGTCCATGTCTCTGTTGTACTGAGGACTACAAAACTGGACACAGGGCTCCAGGTGTGCCCTCATCGGTGCTGAAAAAAGGAGAAGAACCACCTCCCTAAACCTGCTGGCAATAATTTGCCTAATGCAGCCCAGGATACCATTTGCATTCTTTGAAGCAAGGGCACATTGCTGGTTCCTGTTTAAGTTGATGTTCACCAACTTTTCACCAGGGCATTTTCTGCTTCACTGTTTTTCAGCTAGGCAGGCCCTGTCATATGTTATTGCAGGAGATTGTTTCATGCCAGGTGCAGGACTTTTCAAATTCCCCTTGCTGGACTCCTTTAGTTTCCTGTTAATTCCTTCAGCCTGTTGATGTCCCTCTGGACAGTACCAGAGGGCATATTAGCCGTTCCTCACAGGTTTTTGTCATGAGGAAACTTGATGAAGGGTACACTCTGCATAATCATCTGGAACCTTAATCAAAATCATAAATAGAGCTGGACCCAGTAGTGACCCATAGGATACACTGTTAGCTACGAGACTCTGACTAGACTTCATGTCTTTGATCATACATGAATATGCTTGCCTGTGAGGATCTTATAGGAGACAGTATCAAAGACCTTCCTGAAGTCCAGACAGGTAATATCCACTGCTCTTCACCAATCTACTAGGTCAGTTATTTCACTATAGAGGTCTATCAAGCTGGTCAAGTATGACTTCCCCTGGTTCAATCCGTGATGACTGCTTCTGATGACTGTTTTGTCCGTCATGAGCCTGTGCTCAGTGTCAACTGTGGAAGGTCTGTTGAAGTGAATAAAAACACTTTCATTATCTTAAAAAAACTAAGACCAAATCATCAGGGAAAAATTGCACATAAAATAAAATTGTGCATGTGTGGTAACTGGGTAGCAAGTAATATCAGAGGTATGAAACCTTCAGATGCATGAGAGATTAAGGCTGTCACTTGGGGCAGCTAAATTTCATAGTATTAAAGTCTATGATTTCTTAGCTGGTCTCTTGCTCTTTTTGCTTTCCAAAAGCACCTTACAAGAGAGCAATTAGAATATTAAAAACTGGATACCTGAATTTATGATATAGTTGGTACAGCTAAACTCAGAATGAAATTATGGCCCTTGGTGTGGACAGCTTGGTGAACCTGCTGTCTGTTTCACTGTCACTGATTCATAATTCCTTTAGTTACACAATGAATGCAGTAGTTAGACAATATATTTAAATTATTTTCAATCTCTCCTTAATAGTCAGGAAGTATATGAAAATCACTGTGGTTAATGTATAGGACTTTGCCAATATCTCTGCTTCAAAGAAGGGATCAGAATAGAAACCCTACACAGGCTTGCTGTACCTTTAGATGAATTTCTAGACATGAAACCTGGCTGGTTTCTGCAACCTAAAAGCAGTATTTTGGATCCTTCATCTTCAGACATTACTGTATATTACACTATCAACACATTACAACCTGTCAAGTTACAATAGGAGCTTTACCACCATCTCTCATATATTTCATGAAACATGGCATGTGAGAAGAGATAGTATCTTTATGAAAACAATCAAGAAAAATAAACAATGCAAAATACTAAACCAGAACAAAGAAACACTCTTTCTCTGTACAAAACCAACATACTGAAAAGTCAAACACCAAACATGAATAAGAAATAGTATATGAAAAAGGCTGTTTTTTTTTCCTACCCATAACATTTTGTTTAATAAAGGATATTATCTTTCTGTGCAGACCTTGTTTCACATCCTTCAGCTGTCTTGCTTACAGCAGTATTAGCATTTGCATTTGAGGGAGTACATCATAGCAGCTAAAATGTGAATATTTTATGATTTTAAGCCCAGAATTCATGTCCTATTGTCTAAAAATGTTTTCAGGCTTTTTAGCATTATCTGGATGTAGAAAATACTGAGTCACTTATATGATATAAATTTCCAAATCTAGCTATAGAGAAGATACTTAAACTTATTAAAATTGTATATTCTACTAGTAGATGGTGATATGAACTTTTTTTAATATAATGGCCTTAGCTGGTGATTACTTTTCTAAACCAGAAAGTAATTAATGCAGTTCAAATGTTTGACAGCAGTCAAACTTCTGTCATCTGGTGAACCATAAGATCATAGCCTCATAGAATGTTGTGGGTTGGAAGGGACCTTAAAAGTCATCTAGTCCCTGCAACAAACAGAGACATCTCCAATGAGATCAGGTTGTTCAGAGCCACATCTGATCTGGCCTTGAATATTTCCAGGGATGTGGCATTGACCACCTCTCTGAGAAACTTGTGTCAGTGTTTCACCACCCTCACAATAACAACTTTTTCCTTTATATCTAGTCTGAATCTCTTTTAGTTTAAAACCATTACTCCTTATCCTATCACAACAGGTACTTCAGAAAACTTTATTCCCGTCTTTCTTATAAACATCCCTTAAGTACTGAAAGGGCACAGTGAGGTCTCCATGAACTCTTCTCTAGGGTGAACAATTCTCTCATCCTGTCTTGAAGTGGGAGGTGTTCCATCCCTCCAGTCATTTTTGTGGCCATCCTTTGGATCTGCTCCAACAGGCCCATGTCTTTCCTGTACTGAGGGCTTCAGGTGTTGTACACTGTGAGTATTAAGAAAGAATCAAGTCTCTGTAATACTGTATGTACCATAACTCAAAACTGACACACAAGTCTATTATTTCAAATCAGACTCAGATAACTGGTTTGTTATTGTTTTCAAGAAAACCTTGTGTCATCTTTTATAGTAGAAAATTTATCCAAAATACATGTCACAAAAAAGAGACACTCCCCAAACCAATTAAACTTTTAAACAAATACTCCCAAAATACATTTTTTAAAAAATTGTTGTGTATGATTTTTTAACTTTTGCATTTGAAATATCTTTATCCTACTCTGAAATATGACAGAAAGTAATATTGTGCTATGTGAAATGTAAATTCACAGTGAAAGAGGAAGATGTGGAAGATGAAAGAACAGAAAATTTCAAAAGGGATATTAAGTTTGCTTTCATCAATCTCTGCAATAGACTACCTCCTCCAATACTTCTGTTCTCAATTCCCATTTTCTCTATGTTATTGTTATGTAACACCTTTAAAAAAAAAGCAACCAATACCAAACAACCCAAAAGCTGCATCCCCAGTAACATTTTTTTCCAGTGACTGAGTAAGTTAAGATAGACTATCTCTTGTTTTCTTTTGTAGCCCTTGGCTTCCTCAGTATGTAATAAAGTTAGAAGGCATATATAAGCCAAGTACTGCAGGTTGCTTCTTTCTGTGAGGCAAATATTTTAGAAGTACAAAACCTTTAGAATTCAGATATCCATCTGGAAAGATCACCCAGTTGCCATGACAAAGTCCCTATGCATTTGAAGACCCTATTATCATGCTGAATTTTAATTCTTCCTCTCTGTTTCCTTTCTGTTTAAATCACCCATTTCACTGAAATGTGCACCTCCTGCTAAGCCAATATCATGCTCACCTCAGCCTCAGAAAATACCATATCTACTTTTTCTAAGTGTCTTTTAGCTATTTTATGTGCATATATGTTAGATATTAGAATTGTCTTAAACTAAACTAAGCAAACAAACAAAACCAACCCCCACCAGAATGTTAAAAGAGTAGATTCAAAAAAACATTCTCCCTTTTCAATCAGTTGGCATAACAATACTTGTTCTGCATCCGAACTTTTGTATTCTCAGTTTCTGCTTTCAGGCTGAAGAACAGACATACTGTGGGGTAAGGTCGTTGTGGTACTTTCTTAGAATATAAAAAAGTGTTTTCAAGCTCCTTTAGGTTAAAGCCAATGTACAGCCAGTTTCTCTGACTTCCTAAGAAATATCTACTGATAGGTTAGTACATAAGTCATTCTTTCTATGCCTTTATCCACGTGATATTTCATATGAGTATCTGAAATTACATTCTCAGGAAACTTTCAAGACAAACTGGGAGATTCCTGTTGAATGTAAGCACCAGTGTCAGAAAATCCTGGAAGGAGTCTACCTAGTAGTTTAGATTTTACTAGCAGTATAAATGAGTTTCTGTATATAAACCCCAAATTAGACAACAGTTTGGTGTACCAGATGCAATTCTAGATAGGAAAAGTGAGTCAGCATATATAGAAGTTATTCTTTTAGGTATCAGGTGAAAAAAAACAAAAACAAAAACAACCCCCGCCCCCCCAAAAAAAAGGATGAGCATGAGAAGCTTAATAAATCAGAAATATTAATTCATTTTGTGAAGATGTTACCAATGTCAGAATATGATACCAGTTCCTCAGAGAAGAAAACCTCTTTAAGATAAAATTTCCATAAGTTAAGTATCTCAGGCTCCCTTCAGGTTATAAGGTTACTAAAAACAGTGCAGGACAACAGCTAGCCACTTGACTCATTATATGAAATGCAACTGAATTGTTGCAGTGAGAATCTTCAAGGCACTCAAAATATGTCTTGCAGTTATCAGATGTCTTTTTTTTTAAAAAGCTTGTTTGTGTCCCTGATGATGACAATTCATGATTCCATAACAACAATTTTTAAATCGACCCAAATCCTACTTTACAGCAACCAGAATTCATCCTCAATGTAACTAAAAGACAGTTATCAAGCAACTCAGAGCCATAACCCAACAAATGGACTTCACAGAGCCCAAAAAGCATGCTGACCTTTAATGTGTCTCTCTAGACCACTACCCTTGCTGAACACAAAAAGAATAACTTATGAGTAATTCAGTTCAGCTAACTGTACTAGCTGAAGAATAGACATTCTTTGAATTTCATTTTCTGCAATTCAGATAGTGTGCTTTGGTTTAACTATCCCACCTGCCTAAGAACTTGTTCTATTTTTTTGAGAGAAGCTCTTTGAAGAGAGAAACAGGAGGGAATTAGGACTGAAACATTTGTTTCACAAAGCATGAAAAAGAAAAATTAATTAAGAGGTGTGACAGTTAAATCCTGCCTTTCACATATTTGGTTTAAGTTTAAAAGAAATATGTAAACAAGTGAGAGGTCTAGATTTAAAATAGATAGTATGCCTATACAGACAGTGGTCAAGAAGCATAAAGGCTATTTTTGGAACAGACCACAGACCAGTAGATTTACTGGCATGAACAAAAAAGGTCATTAGGGCCCTGGAGTTCCAGCGACAGAGTCAAAGATGTCTCTTCACAGAAGTAATGATCAATGTTCTAATTTATTGTTTATATCACACACACTATATCTCATTTTTCTATAAGCACGTGAATAATACAAGCAAGTGGCTAATAGTGTCTATACCTTACAACACGATTTGATTGGTCTCTGCTTGCTGCTGCTTTACTGCAAGTCTGTTTTCTTTTGAAACTATTTCAAGGCCACAGGCTTTGCTATGTTCTGCGTAGACTGGGTTGGGCATACGGGCCTCTAAGTTCAAATTTTTCCCTACACTAGCATGATACCTGGTGTACATTTGCAAGTCTTGCCTGTTTGACATGGACACGTGAATTCAGAAAAAAGAGAATTTTCTTACCCTGAAGTGTAGGAACAATGATGGAGCAAACACATAATCAAGGAAAACTCAGAAATGTTTGCTGCTATTGCAGTATGAATGACTGTTTATTCCCTTTTAATTTTGCTGTCTAAAATTTAGGTTTCCAAGTCTAAGGTAGCTCTGTATTATTTGCCCATTATAATCATAAGAGAGGGTAGTGTCACAAGTCACATCCTCACATTAAATCTTTCTCTGGTTGGGAAGAATTGCCATCTTGAAGAGCTTTCTCTCTTCACTGTTGTGTATACAACAAGTTTAACATAAGCACTTTATGCTATCCTAGCTGTCTTAGAGCAGCTCTTCCTGGCCTCCAGCTGCCTCTCCAGAACATGGATTTTATGAAAATTGTGTCATATCTGTCACCAACTGGCCTCCAAATCTCCATTTTCAGACATCCTAGAGCATCTAAAATTGAGAGCTGGAGGAAGGCCGGATGTTCATTTGTACCTGAATAGCTCTAAGTTTTGATATCCTTTGGCTCAAAATATGATATAACAGTGCTAGTAACAGGGCACATGTTTTGTACAAAGCCTTAGGACTTAGGCTTGTCAGACCTGCTCTCTGATCCTTTATTGACCTGCCTGCAGCTTTGTTTCACTTGTTTTAACTGTGACAGTGATTTTTCTAATTTACCAGACAATTTGGTTTGCTTTTGAATATCTTGCGAACAATGTCACCAACATTTTATGATGATAATAATAGCACAGAGAAAGAGGTGCCTGGAATTAGAGCACAGGCCTTGAGAAGTGGGGACACAGGATGTGGGGAGAGGTGCTCAACTGTGGGATGATACGGGACAGGGTATAAGCTTACACTGGAGACCTCACAATTGTAAACTATGGGCATTGTTGAGACTTTTTCACTATAGAATGATTCTTTTTCTGTAACAATTGGATCTGAGTTAATAATTATTCTTGGATTAAACTGTTAAAAAAATTTCAATTATACTAGCAACAAATAATTGGTTGTGTATATAAGGTGATTCCTCTTTGCCCATAAACGAGATTTTGATTGTTAGCAGTTTGCACAGTGAAATTCTTTTCCCGTTGACAACTGAGATTAGGTGCCTGACTTCAGATGGTAACCTTTAGGTATAACAGACTGTTTCCTATACAGCCTGCTTTACAGATATTTACAAGATCTAAGATATGGGACTGGCAAACATGGCAAGTGTGAAATAAGTAAGCCTGAAGATTTCATCTGAACGACTGGAAGCCACAAGAATTTCTAAGCAGTCATTAATAGCCCATATAAAATTATGTTTACGTAACTGAAACCAGCCCAATTGGTATTCACTGTGACAATTAGGCTAAAAAAAACAATAAAAAAAGAAATTGGTATTGTTTAAAGATGAACAAAGCAGGACCTAGACTTCCCCCCACTGCCCCAAATTTTTTAATGTAATGAAATTCTCAAACATCTGATGTTAAGCCAGGTTTTGAATTAAAATAATATTTTCTGTAGTTTGTGTTATATTCCCCTTGCCCTGAATCTTTAAAGGTTGGTTTTGTATACATCCTATTTCTAAGACTGCAGATTTCAGTCCTGTTAAGGGTAAACTTGGTTTGAAAAATGAAGATCTGAAGATTTTTATATCCACAATGTGCCATAAATCAATGGCTCCTTATTATTGTAGTACACTCATATATCATGGTGATAACTTCTAGATAGACACAGATGCTGAGAAAGAGAATATCTTGCTAATAGCAGAGGACAAAAAACCAAACACCGATAACCCATCCAGTTAATGAAGGAATTCATTTTTTTTAGAAAATATGACCCACTGAGTGTTTTTAAATATAGTTTACAACAGTGTCTGCTGAAATCAATATCACTTGATTTATTGTAAATGTTAATTACTTTATGTGACTAAGCATATGACATATTCTTAGAATAGTGTCCTGGGCACAACTTGGTAAATTTAAAATGCCATTTTATTCAGTCTGAGAGACTTAATCATTGCCAAATTAGTATTAATTTGTTTAAATCTCTTATTGTCATGCTTATGTTTTTACAAGGTCTGAATGTATATGTGAATGTGTTTGTATTATTTCTTTTACATTTCAAACTGAGATTTTCTAAGGAGACAGGCTAACAGCTTTGCTGATTTCATTAGGATTTTTCATTTAGGTCCATTCACCTACATTTAAATCACTCACTTTTGTTACTACTATTAAAAAATTCTTGAAAACTAGATATGTAGAAAACAGTGAAAATTTATCACAAAAATTTGATGAGATATCTGACTATCCAGATTGTAGACATGGAACACTAAGACAGTTTACAAGTGCTCTCTCTGATTAGTAGGGGAAAAAAGACCCTTCTAGGGCACAGCTAATTTGACTGATCTTGAACATTTCATTTGGGATGAAATGAGTCATGCCTGAAAGTGTTTATTTCTCCTCATAGACTGTGAATGGAGCCTATCAGGACAAGCTCACTAAAATTCTTTTTTTTTTCCCCTTTTAATCCGATCAGTGCCACACTTGTACATGATTTTAGGTGGATCATTCTGGTTGACTACTGCATTATTCTGTTCTTATTTGTTTCTGGAATGACTAATTCATATTACTTAAATTTTTACCACTGAAATATGGTTAACACAGAAGCAAATGTTCATTTTAGCTTTATATATAATTATTTATTTATCTATTTATTGACATTAATGTTTTAAAGAATGAGAGATGAAAGATCTTCAAGAAATTCAGTACTGATTTCTAATTATTTGATTATCATAAATGACACAATTGGTGCATGCTGACTTTTAAAGTTACAAAATAACCTGTATTTTAAATATAAGTTCTTTTTCTGAAAAAATTATCGTAATTATTCACTCTGAAATTCAGGAGAGTGATCTTAGTCTTGTTACAGAAAACCTAAGTTGTGTGTCAGGTACGGTAAATAGGTAATTATCACACGATATATTTAAGAAAATTATTTTAAAAATTCACTGGCAGAGGTTATTATCCAAGTTTTCCACAGAATTATTATTATTCAAAGGTACCTGGTAGTAATATTTGTAATCAATAATGATGCAATTTTCCATTACTTAAAATGCATTCCAATATTTGAAATTTATTCAGCGAAAAATAATAACAAACTTCTTAAAGAGAGAAATCCAAGGCTGGGATCTGTAGAATTGCAGCTAAACCCCCTAATAGTACAGAGAATTGGAAGTCTGAGAATCAAGAAAGGCTCTTGTATTTGAAAAAACTGGGCTGCAAAAAACCCTAAGAAAACACCCTGTGTGATTATTTTTTTGTCAACTACACTTTGACAACAGATAAAAATAAGAGGTGTAGAAAGATATGAAAAGGTACAGGTAGTAAATGTGACTAGGTTTGTAAATACACCACCAGCTTGCATGCAAACACATATGTGTATAGGTATACATATATATATATTTGTGTGGCAGTTAAATGCCTCCCTGACATCCGATCCCGTCAGATCTCGGAAGCTAAGCAGGATCAGCCCCGGATTAGTACTTGGATGGGAGACCTCCTGGGAAATGCAGGGTGCTGTAGGTTCTAGTCCTGAGGACTTCACTGGCACTGTCCAAGCTCGCTCGGCCGTGGCAGATGGACCCTCAGGACTTAAACGGTGAGGCCAGTTCTGCACACGCTGAGCCTCACCTAAAATCCACTGCGCAGGCTGGAAGGGCACACCCACGTGGGGAGAGCCCTTCCCAAATCTTCGTTTTCGAAGCCAAGCCACACACACATATATATTTGTATATGCACATAAATATGTGCACATATATTGATAGCTGCACACATAAGCTCATATATATGTATAAATGGATGAAAAGAAGTTTAAGATACATCACTTATTTCATGTCAGGTATTATACATGATATATCTGTATATGTCACAAATATTAATCTTTCTTTTAAAGCCCATGACAGCATGATCTAGATTTCTTCTGGTGAGGTAGCAAAACATATTTCTGAGTCAGTTCTTACTTTCCAGAAAATGTTGTCTTGAACAGCAAACATCAAAACAATTAATTGTTGATGACAGTATCTAGTAGGGGAAAAAAAATAAAAAAGACAAAATTTGAAATGCATGCATTAAAAATGCTACGTGTATCAATGTGACTCCATTCATATTCAAAGTAGTAGTAAAAAAAAAAAAAAGTCAAAAGATCCTAGGGAGAAAATTAAGACAATTATATGTTGTTCTGTTGACAATGACAATTCTGCATAGGCAGAGTTAAGGTAGTTAGATGTTGATCCAAGTATAGGTTATTCAAATGACTATAGATCATGAAAGTTAAGATTCACAGATTATAGAAGGGAGTAAAAAATACATGCAAAGAACACAAGACTTCCAGTAGAGGCTTTAACAGTTGCTTCTGTTCACTGTAAGTTTAGGCTGATGCCATTGTTAGGACTGATATCTTCAAACAGAAGATGGTTACAGAAGAGGTGCCAGAACTTGAGAACAACTAAATGGAGACCCTGTAAAAATATTTGATTTTCAGAAGGCCAGTACCTTTCTCTTTTAATTGAAAATCGGATCCCTTGTTTCTCATCTCAAAATCATGTCCGAGATTTACATACATCAAGCCACAGTGGACTCTAGAAAAATCTTAGCTAAGTCTCCTATTAGCAAGTTATGTGTGGCTACTCAAAATTTACTTTCTGTAGTGAACAAATGCATAAAGATTCAAGGAATTCCTTTTTAGTTAGATTATTAGTTTCTCTCTGAAATGGGTTTTGATTTTTTTCAAGACAGTTAAACATGCATTTTCACCTATTTTTCCAACTCCACACAATTTTTAGTGCTGTCATACATTGAAGATACATTGGTATTTTAGCTAGCTGTTTGGAAATTTAGCCTCTGAAACATTCTAGAACTTGTTTTTGGCTTGATTCCAATTCAGTACATAATCACATAAAATGAATAGCTATTAAAATATATTTCATTCTTTGGATAGTCAATATATACTCTAAAGGACTGGAAAAGTATCAGAGAAGTTCATGAAAAGACTCATTGCAAAGACATAAAACAGTAGATCTTGCTGTCATGAAATGTTAGTTCCACTGGCAGCATATAACAAATATAGTTAACATTAAAATTCATTTTTAACATTAAATATCTCGTATGGCTGGAACTTATGCACTTTACATATAAAACACTTTAAAGGTCAGGAAATCAATCACCCATGTTTTACTTGTCATGTCTATTAGTTTAAGCCAATATAAAATAATGAATACTTCTTTGTATTACAGTTCTGTCTTGGCCTGATTGATCCTCTATAAAGCTATTATAAAGGTCAGAATATGGTAAGTCAAAGACTATTGGGGAGCAGGAGGGTACAAGGTAAGATAAACATGTCACCTATTCTGGAATGGAATCAGACTGTTTCCTATATTTGGAGGTAAATGTTAGCTAAAACTAAACCATTTTGGTGGTTAAAGTTTTAACAGATGGTTATAACAGACTATTCTGAGTTGGAAGGGACCTACAAGGATCATCGAGTCCAACTCTTAAGTCAATGGCCCATGTAGGGGATTGAACCCATGACCTTGGCATTATTACAACCAAGTTTTAACCAACTAAGCTAATCTCAGGGTCTTTTCATTGTGTGACTTTATTGTATTTTCATTGTGTGACTTTAGTTTTCATGATTTAAACATGTGTATGGCAATATTACGACTAGGTGGATCCTTCTAAATGTGAGATAGATTGTTAAAAGTTAGCATTCTTTCTTGCAAAATTACTTACACGATATGACTATATTGGATGCTTATGCAATCATTCTTCTTATGTCCATAGCGGGTATTCTAAGCATGTAGGAAAAGAGTAGATCAGAATTTAATTTTAACCAAAATTAAATTATTATTAATACTGTACAAAATCTATGTGCAATACATTGAATAAATTTTGGCATTGACATAAATACACATATGGATGTAACAACACAGCACATATGCACTTGAATATAATATTTACATCAGTTATATATGAAACCATTAGGTAGGGTGAGGTAACAGATATATTATACATATGATTCTGGAATTAACGAAGTAGAAAAAAGTTAGGGTTTATGGTGTTACTTTAAAATTACTAATTATTTTTATGTCAATAACTACATATTTTGTAAATAAACACGAGTTTTAGTACTTCTCATTGCACTCCCCATGAATTATTTTATCAATCTATACATACAATTGTTTCGTGTAATTAGTTGCTGGAATTATATTATAATATAGCAATATTTTTTATTATTTTCTGAGACTATTAAAGTCATCGAAGGTGTGTACCCAATAAGAAACATAAAATTAATTTATTAGAATCATTTCAGGTCCCTTCTGTTTCAAGAATGAACATCCTAGTTTTATGACAACAATGAAATACTGGAGGAAAAAAGTTCACTATATAAAAATTAAATTTTAAACATTAAATAAATAGATAATGTGAATGAATATACATAAGCACACACACTTGAGTGTCATTGTATGGTTTTAATGAACAGTTTAAAGTCTTATTACTCTTTTTGAAAAATAATCAATTGAAAACAAAGATTTAGGAAAATATACTTCAAAAATAAGTTTTCAAAATGTTGCAGGAGTTTCTTTGATATTTCCAGAATTTTGTATTCCCCGTATTGAACTTGAAAGTGTCAAAAGAAATATTATGAGATTATTATATTATCTTTCTTTTTTTTTTGTATCTACCAAGACTGTTTACTGATTTTGTACAAAATTTGTGAATAGCTTCAGTTCTATAGATTTATTTCTCATTAAATCTGTATTTCCTAAACAATCTGAGAAATTACCTTATTTTGTATCATCCTGGCTAGGCTTCACGAATGAAGATTTGGGAAGGGCTCTACCTTTGAGCCCGCGTAGTGGATTTTTTAGGTGAGGCACAGAGTGTGCAGAATTGGCCCCACCCTTTAACTTCTCAGGTTCATCTGCCACGGCCAAGTGAGCTTGGATGGTGACAGTGAAGTCCTCAGGATTAGAACCTACAGCTCCTGGTATTCTCAGGAGGTCTCCCATACAAGTACTACCCAGGGCTGTCCCTGCTGAGCTGCTGAGATCTGACAGGATTGGGTGTCAGGGTGGCATGGCCGTAGTTCTTATTTTGTATAGGTATATGATTACTAGATTATATGTATTTGTGTACCAATTTATAGGAATAACTTACAATACTGTTCAAAATTTGGTTTCCCAAGTTATACTATAGAGACCTAACTATTAAAAGTAAGTAATCAAGCCATGAGAAAAAAGAAAAAAATTAAATTCAACTGTGGGGAAAAAAAAGTCTTTTGCTTCTTCGTGTTTACTTTATACATTCTCTGTGCTTGTTATCAGGTGGCGAAATTTAAAGAAAAAATATTTTGCGGAAATAAATTTTCTCTGCTTTTCAGTGATTGAATAATATGTTTACTAGTTGTTAGGAAAAACAATATATTTTTCTATATTTTTTTCATATAGTTTGGTGTGTTTATCTTGTGCAGGGAATTTTTAAGTTCTGTACAGAGATTGAACAGGATCTAGGAGTCAATGAAAGTGAAAGGGGAAGAGAGACAGAAGATGTTGAAAAGAACTTTGCTAGATGTCCTCTTTGATTTCTAATTAAATGAATTTATTTCATATCCCCGTAGAACTTATCATCTTCAATACAACTTATGATGATGTGAAAGTAAACCTTAGGTTTGTGATTGAACACCTTAAAATAATTTTCTGTAGGAAAATATTGAACAAAAACTACTGAACTCTGAAATATGGACTTATTCTGCAACACTCTAGTTTCTTTTAAATTGTATGAAACAATATAAACTATTTTAAAAAGTTCAAAACTAATTTTAACATTTTTATTAATTTTATTCCTGAGCTGTTATTTCCACCATTCCACAGAAAATATTGTTAAAATAGAAAATAAATGCAATCAAGTATTAAAAAAACAAAACCAAACCAAAACAAAAACACCAAACCAATCAAACCAAAACATCCCAAAACAAAAAGCCCCACCCACCCCAACCAAGCATGTCAAATAAAAGAATCCCAGAAATTAAGGTAAAACTGAAGAGTTCAGGTTAGGTGTCTGGCTTTTGGAAGGGGTGTAGTTATTAAGCCTTTGTTGTTATGACATACTGTTGTAACTGCTTTCTTGTTTTAACTTGAAATGGCCTGAGACAAGAGAATTAATGCAAATTTCTTGTAGTGTCAGAGGTAGAAAAAAGTAAGTAGGTGGAGAGTGGAATTTCAAAATGTTGATTAATATGAATGCCCTCTCAACAAAATGCTCAAAGGATATATGAACTTGTGATACAAACAAGAACCAGAAAAGCTTAATAGTTTTCTCCTACCTGACTTGAGTTGTCTTAGAAGATCTTCACTCTGTAAAAGGTCACTTTCTTGTTTTATATAATGACAGGATATTTTGTTTTGCATATATGTCGAATCCATGTATTTTACAATGTTTCTAGAAATTATTTGGAAAAAAGCCTATCTTTTATTTACACTTAAAGTGCTTGATTTCATTATTTAGTATATAAATTATTCTATGAATCGGACTATTTTTATATATATTTTTAATGAATTGCTGATTGATTTAATATTGTCAACTTCTTTCTCCAAAGCAAAAAGTTACATTTTTTACTGAAGAGAATCTAATTTTGTTTTGGACAAGCAAAACTGAACTCCTCAACCTTTGTTCCATTTTTTGGTTTTAAACTGCTTTTTGCCATTATATCCTTTGACTACCTGCATTATCACTTATTTCAACTTAACATCTGAATATTAATAGAATACGAAGAGCTAGTTCACTTTACAAAAAAAAGTATATAGACAGATTTTTCTTTCATAACACAGTCCTCTTTCTCGGTGTTAATAAACCTTTTAGAATTACTTCCCTACCATTTGTAATTAATGCCAGGTGAAGAGTTCTAGTTTTAGTTGTATTGATGTTATTACTAGGTACTAATAGAAGGTAACCTGAGAACTTCCTTGAACACAGTCATGGGCAAAATGCACATGGGCAACCTATGCAGGGAAGCAGCAGAACTATATGAGAAGCAGTTTTTATATCTACCTTCTCAGCATGCAGCAATTAGAGGTTGGCGTCTTACAGCCAAAGCGTGTGAATCAGTTCATCTCTGTGAGAGCAGAATTTAGGTAACAGACATAAACACTGAAGGGAATGTAGTTCTGAGGTACTGAGTACTTGATCAAACAGGCAACTCCAAAAATATGCCTGGAGGAATATATTGAAAAGATTATTGGGTCACTTAGGTGCACAGTACACCTATGCTATCACCATTACTCAGGGCTTGGAGTTTTAGGCACTTCTCTCATTCTGCAAATAAATAAACAAACTGCCAGAGGCCTTGATGATAATTCAAATCAGGTTGATACTTTAACCTAATAATAAAACTCTGTAAAAGAGATATTAATCACTTCATTAAATAATTGTCTACTCTACTAAACAATCAAAATTAGGCATTTAGAATTATGGTGTTAATGGTAATTAGTATAATATATACAACTCTGTTAATTTTGGCAGAACTATCAGTACAGATCACTCAGTACTATATGGATGAAATACAGTTTTGTACAGGGTATTTCTTATACTTCTTAAAAAGGCAAAAAATTATCTCAACTGAATGGGTATACCCTAATTCTGACACTGGAATACAACAAAGGAAAGGCACATCAAAACTTTATTGTGTATACCTTATCACAGAATTGAGAGCTTCATTATTTTTTGAAGGTTAAAATCTCATTAGTTACAAATTATAAATCCACACATGTTAAAAGAAATTTTTCTATGTAACAGAGCTACCAGTTTTACATATTTTTGAATGATGAGAATATAGAATTTACCACTCTATGGACTGCTACAAATTCCACAGATACCTCTAATCCACACTTCAATATATATATTTTTCCTAACACAAGAAATGCAATGTAACAAAAACATATAACTTAAAATTCTATTTTCAAAAAAAAGAAACATGTAAGGAATATATAATTAGAAACAACACCACTAATCAATGAATGTAATGAACTTTAAAAAAAATTATAGATTGATTAAACTCTGACTTAAAATCATACCAATTGTTTTGGCATAATTTCTTGAATTATTACTTTGAAAGCATGAATGAATTCAGGTTGAATTAGTGTTATGGCTGAAGCCTGCAGTGAAACACTCCCCCAAAACAAAGACTTGATCACATCCTCCCAGCACTACCTCACTAATATGATCTGGAAAACAAGCAATAGATGGACTTGGCTTTACCATTGCTGCTAACACTGCTTCAAACACTACAATTAAACCACATTAAACAGCAGATTCATGTAGGTTTATATCCTGTTTATTACGTTAGCCAAAAGTAGATATTTGGGGGAAAATCACAGAATCATTTAGGTTGAAAAAGACCTCTAAGATCATCGAGTCAAACTTTAACACTGGCAAAGACATCACTAAACTATGCCCCTAACCACCACATCTACATGGATCTGAGATTAGGACAAATATGTGGTGGTAATGATCAGAACATTCTCCAAGGTCGCACAGGTTATGTCTCAAGAACTTCTTAATATGATTTCTATGTAATTAATAATGTTCCTTGAATTGTTTTCTATGAACTTTTTCCTTTTTGAAAACAAGTTGCCTTTTTTTTTTCATTTTCAGTATCCTGTAGTAAGAGCTACTCATTGGAAAAGGATTCATTTGGTCTATCTGTTTTAAATCTGCAATTGCATAAGTTCATTTGAATGACCATAGTATTTGTAAAGAGAGTTGTTAATTGTACCATACATCCTTCAATCACTTCTTTCTTTGGGAAACTTCTTAAGTCCTTTTAAATAAATGGTTTCACTGCTGAGTATTAATTTCCATCTTCTGTTGTATCAAATATCAATTCCCGTATCTTCTGCAAAATAACACTAAATAAGACCCTGAGATTAGTTCAGTTGGTTAGAACATGGTGCTAATAACACTAAGATGGTGGGTTTGATCCCTGTATTGGCCTTTCACTTAAGAGTTGGACTCTTTGATCCTTGTGGGTACCTTCCAACTCAGAATATTCTTTGACTCTATTTCTGTGAAATCTGGCATCCACTCCATATAAATTGCTTCTCAATTTTCTTTACAATCTAAATGTATTCTAAAACACATACCTAACTTCCACTCCACACTAAAGGTGGCTCCCAGAAAAGATTCAGTCAAAATCAAACATCTGTTTTGATTTTAGACGAAAATTCAAATTTCAACTTCTTTTCTGTAACATTTATTAAGAAAACTTATTTCAATATTTGTATACTTGAAATTGTATGTTACATAAACTGCTTGGAGGTCTTCCATACAGGTTTGTGTATTCAAACTTGACAGATGTGTTTCAAGAGAAAATTTAGTATATTTTTGGCAAGCATTATAATAGTTAAAAGATTGAATGTGATATATCACGTGATAATATTGTAACATTTGGTGAGGTGTTTTTATCTACTGAGTACTTAACTCATTTTTAGTCATATGACTAAGTTAAACACATGAATTTGAAGACATCAGTCACTAAAATGATTGCATTGTAGTTAAGGACAAAAAATGAGAGAGCAGAAAGATGATAAATGCTTTTAATTAGTCACATTTTAATTCACTTTTCTCATTGGGGAAAGATGTGTTCCTGGTGGCAATACTTTCTGACTTTTGTCAAAGTTTTTCTTTTGAAACCCAAATGGTCATCAGAAGATAAAGGTCAACTGTCTAGATGTTTTGTCCTTTGTGGAGTTTTTGTTTGTTTGGGTTTTGTACTCAAGTATCTGTTCTTCAAGAAGTCCCTTGTACAAAGCTGTTGGAAAACTGTGAAAGGCCTTTTTGCTATATCTGTTTAAAGCTTCTTTAGGATGACTACATGTGATTTTTCAGTTATATTTATTGCAATTGGAAACAAAATCAATGTAGTGTGGCAAAGTACTTCTATAGAGTTGAATTTTGGAATGTTGTACTTACTTCAACCTTCGACTTGAGAAACATCACATTTTGGTGAGGACACCGTCACTTGCTTGTGTGTGTTCACTATTCTTTTAAGATAACTGAACTGAAAAGAAGAATAAAATTAGTTTTGAAGGGTTTGGGGGGTTCATTTGTGAAATTAAAAGATTGCCTTTAAAATAAAACTGTATATCAGCTACAAGTAAAAGTTCACAAACCTGTTCGATGTTCATATCTTAATAGCAATGTATTGTTCAGTGTAACTGGGCAACCTCCTCACCCTTCTGTATGGTGTGAATGTAACACTTCAGTCCCAGAAGCAGCAGGCTCACAGCTCAGCCAGGAGATTTACCTTAAAATATATATATTTAGGGTTCTTTAATACCTCGAGATAATGTCAAGAGATCGAGCCATGGACTTGTTCCAAAGGAGTTTCTTTATTAATTTAGGGGAGAAAATAAGGGAACCTTACAAATGTTCAAAAAGGGCACTACACAAACTTGACAGTATTCCACCACAGTATCAACCCAGCACATATTAATCAAAAACACTTAAGTCAAAATCCAATCCTTCCAAGATACCCAAAGAATCAAGAAAGAAGCAAAGAAAGAGAAGCAGAGGGAGCAAGAAGAGAGAGAAGAAAGAGGGAGAGATAGATCATAAACTACTACTGAAACTTTGTGGCAGACCAGCTCTCATGTCCAGATGGCAGGAATGTGACACATGGGAAACATATGCCTTTGGTTTTACCTGTTCTGGTCTCCACAGCTGACCCCTAGGCCACTCTGGCGTCCCAAGTCAAGGTGAGGGGCTGTGTTCTCACTGTCCCTGCCCATCCAAGCTGGGTCAGGGGCTCCAGGAATTGTGGGGGGTTATAGTTTTCCCAGGCTGTTTGTGACTGGCAGTTGCTCCGGGGCTTCCCTGTGTGGACTCCAGGCCCTGCCATGAGGCATATGATGACACCTCAGCTCTGTGAGGGTTCGACCCATCCCTTCCCCTCCACACATGCACATGCACCCCCACATAAGGTGGTTCTGACCCAATAATCACTGATCTGGTGTATAACGATGAACCAAAGGAAAAAAAAAAAAACCTTGCAAGATTCTTACCCTATGACCTTAAATGGAAACTTTTGTTAGATTTATATTTTTGCAGAATCCTGAAAAAGCAGAAGCTTAGTATCTTATTTTGTTTTCTAAACCAACATTCACTTTTTGCCTCAATGTAATTCTAACAATAATTTGATTTTTGTATTTTTTTTCTAAATTGCAGCATTGAACAACATTATTGATATTCCATTTAAGGTGTCCTACATGAATTTCCCTATTAGTATATGGGGTTTCCTTACATCCATGAATGATAATTTAGAACTTTGATCCAACATTCATGAAAATAATGTTCTGGGGTTTTACTTTGAATTTACATTCACAGAGAATATCATAAACAGCAGAGGCTTCCCCTTACTTTCCTTTCCCTTACATATCTGTATATATGCCTACATACAAATAAAGTTGTGCATATTAAACCAATCACAAAATTACAGAAGCTTCTTCATTCTTGGTATGTACAATGAACAGTAGCAAGATTCACAGCAGTGAATCACTGTCAAGATTTACACTACATGAAACAGAAGACAGAGATGGATTAGTGATCAAGATCTTAATTCTCAACCTTTATAAAAAGCCATAGAAGGAAATGGAAAAATTGGAGGGTTTTTTCACTCTCCAGTAGATTGGACAGTGTACCTATACACTGTATTTCACTGTGTCTATAGTTTTGATTCTTATGTGTTTCTCCTCAGAAGAATAACTTAGTTTTCTGAAATTTTCTATATAATGGATCATTCCATTATCATGTTGAAAACAAACCAAACAACCTATGAAGGCAATATTAATCCATGTCTTTTAAAATCTGACATACCTATCTAATGTCACCCTTCAAATCAGCTAAGAATTAATAACAAATAAGGTAAGCAAGGCTTCTTACTACTAATGCTTGTCTTTTCATGTGAAATATCTGGAAGCATAATTAAAAACTATTTTCATAAACACTAAAGACCAAATGACATAAAAAAAATGAGTTTCTGGTGTATTTCTTCATATTAGTCTGTTGACTCACTTTTAAAGCACAGTAATTCATAGCAGTGTTCAGAGTGTTTAATATAAAGATTTGAAAGGATGTAATGTATTAATAACTACTCTAAGCAATGCTTTTCTTCATATTAGAATCCTGTCAAATTCACATGTAGAGTGTCATCTTACTTTTTACGGTTTATAGTCTATGAAATAGAAAATACTTCAATGTATCAAAGGTACTACAAATTTTCTTATCAATGTATACCCATCCAGAATTTCAACACTTTGTTTACCCACATATAGCACAAATGGCACAAATTCAACAAATTTGCTGGTATCCATCTGGAGAAGCAGTGAAAGTCCATCATCTTAAATAGCTTTAAAACCTATGTGTGATCACCTGAATCAAGTCCTTTTGTCTTTCAAACTTTCATTTTCAAACATTTTTCACATAAGCATTTGGAAATATCTCCTTTTAAGCTCTGAAAAGATTAATAGTACTTCTAGGAAACATAATTCAATTTACTTAGTATGAAACTTAAGAATCATATAGAAACATGCTAACTAATAAATACTGTGAAAATATTTACAGATCAAATAACTTGAAAACCAAATTCTTCTTTTGTTAAGTGCATTTTTTTTAAAGCCTCAAAACATTTTTGAGGAGAAGTCTGATCACTATAAAAAAAATTAAAATCTCAAATACAGTTTTTCAGAGCCAAATGACATCTCTTATTGTTTGGTACAACATTTTTCTCAATATTATTTCTACAGTGATCTCACATTTCTTGTAACCTTTTAAGGTAATCTAGACAAACTTTTAATATATTGGTTTGTATGAGGACAGCAAAAATGTGATATAAATATGTTTGTTATTTTAAAGTAATTAGTGACTATGACCTAAGCTTAATATTTGAGGAAGATATCTGATATGAGAATGCTTTTTAATGTAATAGAGAAATCATGAGTTAAAACAGTGTTGGCAGCTGAAGCAGAAGAAAATTAAATAAAAGAGGATGAACTATAATATTTATAAATTTTCAAGTTGGATAATTAGTCATTACAGCAGATTGTGAAGAAACATAGCATAACTCCATGTCCGATATATCTCCTGGACATACCACTCTATTTAAATAAAAATCAGGTTCCATTTGTTGCAGGAAATCTGTCTGTTATCAGAAAAATATTTTTTTTTTATTACCCTGTCCTTTTCCCCATAAAATATATGAAGTCTTATCACTTACATCTGGTACTTCCAAAATGTTGTCAAAGAGAAACTTGTTAAAACATAGAACTGAGTCTTATATATGCTACCTACACTTATGAAGTTGTTTTAAGCTTAACTGAATTATATTTTAAATTTTAAAAAAAGTCATTTTTATATCTTCATAGCCCAGAATTCCTTTTTTTTTCTGTAAATCTTTATTATATTTTACATGTGTACTCCCTACATAAGTGAATATACCCCATGATTTTGTAATGAAGTTGGTAACCAAAGCTGAAAAAGATTGCAAGTCTTTCATTACTAATGCATTCCTTTTAATGTCTACATTAAGGTTTTTATTCTTCTCAGGAGTTAATAAGAAAGAACTCCACTGTAATAAGCAGATTTATATGATCCTGAGAGGAAGAGGTGTTCCTAAATAGGCATGTTTCAGGTATTGATCTTTATGAAATATTTAGATAATTTGTACTCCCTATGTGTGTACTAGATCTATGTGACGTGTTCTGGAGAGCAATCAGGCAGAAGAATTATGAGTTTAGATGTCTTGAAATTTTGCATAAATATGTAATTTGATAATGCCAGTCAGAAACATTAGGTAAAATAAATCACCAATACTCCATTAATATCAGGCTGACACAGCTTCTAGGCTGGGAAAACTGCTCCTAAGAACAACTCTGGTACTATAAGTAGTTCATTACTAAATCTTAGGCATTAGACTTTAGTCATGTGGTGGTTTGACTTAATTGAAATGAGCAATCACATTTTGATAATTACTGAATTTTCATGAAATTTGGGTATTGCAAATGAAATTGCACAACAAACATATGTGAGATTTCCATGTAACATGAAAGATATATTAGATGTTAAGTAAGACTTCTGACATCTGAAAAAACAGCATATACACTGTTAAGTATTGAATATATTGAAGCAAACATGCATTGAAACACTTCTTTGGTAATTTTGTCCTAAATTTCTCAGCGTTTTTAGCCACTATGACTGCTAAATAGATTTTTTGTTGAATATATCAAAACAACTGCAAGCCTTTGTTAAAAAAAAGCTAATAGAATACAGATAAAATATTAGCTTTATGAGGAACTTGCATATATAAGGAAAGAAGTGACCTTCTGGATCTTTGCATATCAGAGTCTGAAGTGACGTGTTCTTTACTATACAGGAGGAAAAAAAGTCTGTAAGTCATTCATGTTTTTTAGTATTGGGCTATAACTCCTCAGTAACATTTTTCAATTTATACATAAAAAATAAATGGACATTTTTATCTGTACTAAAATAAAGTAATAGGCAATCCCATAGACTATTCAACTTCTATTACCGCAAATAGAATTAAAAATAGGTTTATAGAGTAGGACTATGTTGTTGTAGTGTTTGCATTAATGACAACAGAGAAACAAAAAAGGGAAATATGTTGGGTTTAGTTTTGTCAAACATCAACACTGTCAACAAGTATGTGCTTAACAAAACCCTATTACTACATAAGCATCATTTCAGTATGGAAAGACGTGAACTATGTCTCACTGAAACAAAAGGATGCAGCATTTATGCATTTGAAAAATTATGACCAATTTCCTTCTGACTGCAATGAAAAAAAAATTTAAAAAGGAATGAAGGTGAGTTTCATCTGCCCTAACAATGTAATTATTTAGATGTAAAGTCAGCATCTGAGACACTAGTTTAAACATTTTTATAGACAAAAATAAAGAAACAGAAAAATAGGTTACTCTACGACATGATTCATTTGCTTTATTTTAGTCAACTACTTTTGAATGAGATAAACTGCACCCTAGAATTGCCACTTCCTCTTTACTGACTGTAAAAAGAGGCTACATATCAAGATCATGTACAGTCTGCATACAGTAGGTGTTTAAATTTAAGCAACATGAGTTCTACCATCTTACTAGAAGTAAGAGCTTACTCTGGGAGTATTCTTCTGAATATAAAGAGATACTTAACTTGTCTCTGCCTTGGCTTGGACATGTGAAAGAATATAATTCCCCTTAATTCTTGTTTCAGCTGTAGTGAATGGAGATAAAACCAGGACAGGATTCTGTGAATCATATACCTGGAAATAGAGTGGATGAAGGCTGTGGAAAAGGCAAGGAAAGGCACCGAATATTGTTATTCAGAGTGAAATGGAACACGTCTGTAAAAGCTGTGAAAACATTTGCTGATTTATCCCTCTGAAACAGAAGATCCTGGAACAGGGAAAGTGATTGTGCAGTTTTCTCAGTCTTAATGAACTTCTGGACCAATTAAGGTGCTTCCAAACCCTAGTCAGACTCAAAGTGCACTAATGTCTCACACACTTTAAATATCAGGAATGTCAGGATGAAGACAATGTTTCAGTGAAGTATTTCTTTAATGGTCAGTAACTTTGTTCACTAACTTTTATGGACCATGTGAGTGAATAATGACGACACTGGTTATCCTGTGCAATGTAATGTAGTACCTTTTTTTTTTTTTTAAAGAGCCTTGAAACCAAATTATTCCAAACCTAGAAGAAGAATAACCCAAAGGGCAGGACTGGGGGACTCAAAATCAACCCCACTGTAAGTTCACAAAGTCTTTATCTCTCCCGAATCAGTCAACATTCTCAGGCATCTGATGTGATTCTTCGGGCTGTTTTGTGCAGAGCTGGGAGTTGGACTTTGATGGTCCTTGTGAGTCCCTTCAAATCAATAATATTCTGTGATTCTCTGTTTCAGGTAATTGCGAAGATGGATCTACCATCTCTCTACAGTGAAGGTTCTTTTATTTGTGAGTCTCTAATTTATATACTGCATGATAAAAAGAAGCATTGTGTCATCTTTAATTCAAATGGAGATTTGTGCAAATATCAGATCCAAATAAAAAACAAATCCCATATCTACCTTCTGGCATGATCAAGAAACTGATTGCAACTGATCCAAAACCTTGTCTAAGAATAATAATGTCTAGGTGTATTATGGAAAAAATATCCTCTTTCAGGCCAATGCTGCATTCCCATGTCTGTTGTTTAAATTCAATGGTTTAAAATTGACACAGATTGTACTCAGAATTTAAATTGAAAAGTATGCCTCTATGCTCTCCTTACTGAGTTTTACTTTCCTCTCAATGTGCAGTAATGAGGGAACTGATATGCTTTTTGCCTTGGGCATTATAATTTGTGCTTTGTTTAGAACCAGTCTGCATACTATTACTTTAAAAATACATGTTAAACTTGAAAGTAAACATAGTGATTTTTTGAAAATACAATGTTTTGGTGGGTTTTTTTACACTCCCTCCATTTGCTTCTTTCCCATCACTTAAACTCTAAATGATGCCAGTCAGAATAATGGAACATTACAAAAATGAGAATTCAAGCCAAGCTTTTGCAAACATCTTCTGACATCATGAGAATATGAAATCAAATCAAAGGTAAAAATAAATGTTGTATTCCAGGCACTGGGCTGGAGGCAGCTAGTTGCATTACCAGGGTGACACTAAAGGTCCCTGTGGGAAGGTGTTCAGTGAAGAGCAATAAAGCAGCCTTTCTAAACTCATTCCCAGAGCAGCAGTAGCCTGACACTGCCCAACAGCAAAGGCAAAGAAGGGGATAAAAAGAAGCATAAGAGAATCAGTGTATTCTTACTATGCCATAGAAACAGAAGGACATTTTAAGAGGAGTTATAAGTGAAATCATGACAATATTATTTATTTACTTTACTCCTGGTTTTATACCTGATTTAAGGGAAGCGGTAATAGAAACCACACATCATGTGAGAAGTGGAATTATAGGGACATGTTGATTTGGCAGTGTCATTCCTAGTGATATCTGATATCTGCTGTCATGCTCCTGAAGACTCACAAAACAATAGAGATGACTTATTACATGTGGATGCTTCCCCCTTATTTAAATACTAGCTTTTTCCTGGTATGGCCCATCTCAGTTGTGTACGGCAAATGTTTTGATTTATAGTCTCTTAATATGGTACTCTTTCACTCAATTACAATTAAATGTTTCTTACTATTTTTTTTCAATAAGACTTAATAATTTTCATGGAAGATTTAATTATCCATCTTCCTTCCGGGAAAATAAATTTATTTTCTTGACATTCAGTTAAATGAAAGCATTATGGTAAGAAGGAAAGGAAAGGAAAGGAAAGGAAAGGAAAGGAAAGGAAAGGAAAGGAAAGGAAAGGAAAGGAAAGGAAAGGAAAGGAAAGGAAAGGAAAGGAAAGGAAAGGAAAGATACAATTTGCATACTAATCTGGGACTGAATGGATAGCAACTTTTATTAAAGATGAAATTATTTGTTTTAAACATTAATTAATGCCAGATTGTGAGCCCCTTCTCTTTGGTGTCTGTATTGGTTTTGTGTAGCCAGGTGTTGGTCGCATGGGGGCTACAGGGGTGGCTTCTGTGAGAAGCTGCCAGAAGCTTCCCCCATGTCTGGTAGAGCCAATGCCAGCTGGCTCCAGGATGGACCTGCTGCTGGCCAAGACTGAGCCAATCAAAAATGATAGTAATGCCTCTGAGATAACATATTTAACAATGCAAATAGTATTGCACAGATGAAAATTGCAGCCAAAGAAGACCAAAGTGAGAATATGTGAGTGGAACTATTATGCAGACACCAAGATCAGTGAAAGGGGAGGAGGTCCTTCAGATACTGGACTGAAGGTTTCCCTGCAGCCCATAGTGCAGCCCCTGGTGCAGCAGATTGTCTTACTGCAGTCCATAGAGATCAACAGGAGTGCAGAGATCCACCTGCAGCCCATGGAAGAGACCCACACTCTAGCATGTGGTTGCCTGAAGAAGACTGTGAATCTGTGGGAAGCCTACAATAGAGCAGACTCTTGGCAGGGACATGTTAGACCTATGGACAGAGGAGTCCACACTGGAGCAGGCTTCCTGGTAGGACTTATGACCTCATGGGAAACCCATGCTGAAGTAGGCTGTGCCTGAAAGACTGCACCCCATGGAGAACTGTTGCCTGTGGGATGGACTCATGGTGAAATTTGTGGAGAATTGTCTCACATGGGAGGAACTGCACACTAGATCATGGGAAGGACTCATCTCCCTGAGAGGTGGCAGGAACAAACGGTGATGAATTATCATTCCCCATCTCCCCCGTTGCAGGGAGGAGGTAGAACGCAGGAAGGAGAAAGGAGAGGGGAACATGTTTTTAAGATTTATTTTGCTTCTCATTATCCTGCTTGGATTTTGTTTCATAATAAATTCGGTTAATTTCTCTTGTCTGGGTCAGTTTGGCCTATGTGGGATTCAGTGAGTGATCTCTCCCTGTCCTTATCTCAACTCATGAACGTTTGCTATATTTTCTTTCTCTTGTTTAACTGAAAAGGGAAGTGAGAGTAGCTTTGAGTATTTGGCATCCAGCCAGGATCAAGCCACCACAGTGTCATATTCTTTAGGACTGAATGTGTGTCAGCGTACATGAAGAACTCTTGATATGTCTAAAAAGAAAATAGTATAAACACAAAAAGAGTTGAAATCTTTGTACTACAAAGTCCAAGCTTTGCTCTTAGCAGTCATCTTTTTATATACCTTTCAGATAACATGCTAATTGCTACTTTTTTATATCATTTTTATTTGCAGTGGGAAACTACTTCAAACCCTCACTACTATGGTGGTTAGAGTTCTCTGCCAGATTCCTGTACTCAGATTGATCTCACAATGACCTTGTCTTCTGTAGCCAAAAATAATATAAAAAAAGTTTGTCCCTGCATCTATTCCCTTCCTTTGAAGTGTTTATACAGCAGAACGCTTAAGAGCTCATATTAACTTGCAGCATACTTTGCTCAACTTCTGTTATTCACATCAGAAATTGTCCATTTCCTAATCAGCCTTGTACCGCTTTCTTTACACTTCTTCAAGTTTCAACTGAATAGGAAGCACAGACTTATTTTCTGCCTTCTGGCAAACCTTTATTTTTGCCTACAGTTTTGGATATAAGATAGATTTTTTTTTTTATATTATGATGTTTGCAAATGTACTTTGAGGGCCTTGTTGTTCAGCAAAGTATGAATTATTCTGTTTTTGGATAGTGAGTGTACACCTTTCAGCTCAGGGATAACTTGTGTAATTATAGCTATCTTGAAAGCAATAAAGTAATTCCAGTCTGCTAAGTTCAGATGAATATATCTATATAGAATTGTATAAAAAAGAGCTTGTAAAACTGTTTTGTTGTAGAATTAGGATCATGCTGTCAGTTTCCTGTAAATGTAAGGGTTTTCAGATTCTTCAAGAACTATTCTAAAACTGTAAATGTTTCCAACTTACATTTATCTAAGACTGTAAGGTTTTCTATTTATACTTAAGTTTGAAGATGTATCATAACTTGAAAATGAATGAAAATAAAGTAAAAGGAAATACAAAATATGTCTTTATGAATTAAAATTTAATGGTTAAGTGTAAAAGAAAAATAAGAGATAACAGGTATTTGGTTTTTATATCAATGTGTCAAAAGTCAAACATGAATAATTGTGGCAGGTTATCCTTCAACAGACAAACTCTCACTCAGCTGTTCACTTGTTTTTCCTTCTCAGAGGGACTCAGGGATAAAATAGGATGAAAAACCTTGTGGGTCAATACAGATGAGCTTTGTCAGTGGTCCTCCACAAGCTCCAGGAGAATCTGTGCTCTGGCACTTGGATCACCTCTGCTCCTTCTTTCTTCTCTCACCTTTGTGATCACAGGGTTGCCTACCACGTTTTTAACTCACTCATCACTGCCATGGAGCACTTTTTTCATTCTCAAATACATTTTCCCCAAGGCACCACCATCTTGGCTGAAGAACTCAGCTGTGTCCTGCAGTGGGTCCAGTAGAGTCACTTGGAATGGGTTGTGTCTATCAGGCACACATGGGCAACTGCTACAAGAATTCATACTAGATCTTTTTCCTTGGAAATTCAGTTTCCAGCACCAAAAGTACAGCATGGTGTATTTAAAAATGGCTTAAAATATTTGATTCAAGACATATACCACTAAAATAACCAAATAGTTCCACTTGTGTGCTGGTTTAAAGGCGAACCAGCAGGGGAAATGAACTCACCACAAGAGAGAGATTATAAGTCAGACCTAAAATTTAATAATAATATTACAATAGCAACACTGACACACAAGGGAAATTGCTTTCAACTCACAAAACCCCAGCAGTATAACCCAGTGTCCTGGGGCACAAACCCAAGGGGGTTTGTTTGCCCTTGTGCTGAGACCCCTGTGGCTCCCCCAAGTCCAGAGCAAAAGGAAATGAAAACCTGTTGGTGCAGGTGAGGGCTGTGGTCTAGGCGAGAGTGGTGATCTCCTCCTGTCGAGGTCCTGCTGCTCCTCTGGATCTGACAAGAAGTTCCCGAGGTCTTCTTACCCACTAGTTATGTACCCTCAGGGAGCACCCAGTCCCTCCCCCTGGGTGGGGACTCACACAATGGGTGATTAACTCTGGGAGCCATGGGGTATTGAACTGTTGATGGCCCCTTAGCAGCTCCACCCCCTCAGGCTGGGTGTGAAGGTGCTAATGACTCCCTGGGCAGCTGCTGCTAATAGCCCATTGTCCTTGGGGAATGAATAGAAGGGGTAGAATACACAGCTATGATCACCCTTACACAGTGTCAGCTGGTCACTCCTGCTCAACTAGGACAACTTGTTTTTCACCAAATCGTTGATGCTCAACAGCATTTTAAGGTTCTATTGTAAGCTTGTCTTAAAACTGCCATATACATAAATAATGAACCTAAAGTATAAATTTAAGTGGGATGTACTCAGAAATCAATGGATTTGATTACTTCTTCCTACCTAGAAACCCACAGAAGAAGTTCAGATAATAGAGAAAGAAACTTTATGAACATGCATGAAAAAGTCTTCAATTTTAGCCCACAAATTTGTCTCTGTGTTTTCTGGATCTTTCTCTGACATATAAGTATATATATTTCCTGGAAAATGCATGCAGTCATTTGAAGAAGGTTGTATTTTGGACTGAACACATGAAATTGAAATTAAAAATTTGACAGAAATTCAGAGTGGATTACATTCCTGCTTATTAAGATATTGTTGCATTGAAATTTTATTGTCTTCACAAAACTTTATGTGCCTGATCACCAAAGAAGTAGTCAAAATAAGTGCAATGTCTCTGACAACTGACTAGAGAATAATATAATCTGCTTAATTTAGGAGATAGTTTAAGTACTTTTTCTTTTTTTTTAATTTATTGGTCCTTGTATTACCTTGAATGAACTAACCCTTCTTTTCTAGCATTGCTCCTTCAGTTGTAATGAGATTAAAAAAAATATTTAGCTATGGAGAGAGCTTCATTACTTCTCAAGTGAATTGGCCCCCCAACTGTTTTGATGTGTGAATCACCCCCAACCATTTTACTAGCCGATCAAGTGGCTCTTCTCTGGAAATGAGTGATAAGCAGTAGAAGAAAAAGGCTGCTTTAAAGTTTTTAATTTGCAAGGAAGAGAAAGACTGATTGGCTTCTTTTGCATATCCATAGAATGTCATAAGCATCATGTCTAGGAGATTTCTCGTGAGTATATCATTAATATGAAATGCGAGGTGCCTTTATCCACTTTGCATTTAGTCTGGCTTATGTCTGTCAAAAAGAGGAGGATACTAATAAGCTTTTTATATAAACATGTACTGCTTTTTGGGGATGGATATAGAAAAGGTTAAACCCACATTTGAGGAGAGTATGTCTAATAAAGATACACCTTGGACAAAATTAATGCCAACTTTTCTCTTGAAACTATATAACAGTAACAGTAATATATATGTAACCTAAGTGAGCGTAAATTTAGGCTTTAGATCTAGGGGTAGGCCTGGAGCTGTCAGCTGACTTAAGCTAGGCTGAGCTAACAGCTGACAGTTTCTAGCCAAGAATATTGTATTCTATACCATATTACGACATCATTCTCCAAAGGAGTAAAAGCCTGGGTAGGAGTGGCTTAGGCAGTCTCTTCTTCTTCCTCTTGGGAGGACGCATGATGCAGTCCCAGGGGGGATGGGGAGGACCAGGCCCACCACTAGTTCGCCAGTTATCACAGGAAAGTAAAATGTGTTGTTCTCTCCTTTCTGCTTGGGTTTGTCTCCCTGGGGACTAAGTATTTTAATGTAATTTGTAGTTAAGATAGTAGAATTTGTGTGTTCGTTAGGAAGTGGGGAATTGTTCCTTGTTGTTTCTAACTTGTGTGAACATGTACTGTACTTCTAATTTTCTCTTTCTTTCTGTAAAAATACATGTGCTGTTAGCATAAATGTGGTTTGAAGGGGTTTTTTTTCCCTCCTTCTTTTCTTCAGCGGGTGGAAAAAGGCTTTTCTCTCTGCACTTGGGGGAGTTGGCAGTTTTGCTAGCTCAAACTAAGACAACTACATAGCCAGATATATAAGAATTACAGAATGACATGAGGAGCTAGCAACAGGAAATGTGTCTTAAGAGCAAAAGAAGCAGATCTTAGCTTTTGGACATAGCTGCATTTAACACTAGACTGTTGCTACATTTAAAAACAGGAGCAATAAAACCAAATCTGACACAAAAGAGCAGAATTTCACAGCTCCACACATTAGCTTTTGGACAGATTTAGTCTCTCACTGACCAGCTTGCTTTCTTGGGGGATATAGCTTAGCTCCAACTGAAAATTGAAAGGTAAAAAAGCTTTCTATGTAAGGTATTTCATGGCATGACAGGCAAGACTTCTTTTCCTATGGGGATGTGATTTCAAGTCTGCATAGACTTGGATATAATTCTTTGAGTTAGCACTTGCAAACTGCCTGGAGTTCAGATTGTGAGATTTCTGCTTCAGAGACAAATGCTCTGGAAGTTGTAAGTGCTCTAGAAATTGTGTCAATGCTTGGATACTCCTCTCTCATGCCTTGCATCTCTTAGCAGTTTCTTCTCAGGCAGAAGTTGAACACACTGAAAAAAGAAAGTGTACTATTGGCAGCTTGTTCCCTATAAACTCAATGAAAGAGATTCAGCTAATGAGAAGACCGGCTAATGGGGACTGTTACCTGTATAGACAGGGGCCACAAATATCCATTATAATTGCATGTGATCCTTAACAGCCTACCTTCTTTATTTTAGAAAATTTTGAATACTTGCAGAAATAAATGCCTGCAACTAAATATCCTAAGTAGTATTTACAAATTTAAAGTGATGATCTGAATTCCAAAAATCCTGAGCAACCAAATGAATTAATTGTAAGGTTTTAGTAGCTGAAAATCTTGGTTTATTATACACTAATAGAGAAACACACATCTAAATATGGATATGCCTCCAGTTCACATCTCAGAGAGATAGGATTATAAAATTTCCTTTGGGAGAAAAAAAAAGTTTAAAGCAAACTTAATTTACGCAAAATACAGTTTATTTTCTCTAGCATGCCTGTATGGTTTTCTACTATGTGACTAAAACTATTTAGTCATATTTAATTTTTCACAGAACTACAGAATCATCAAGTTAATACAAAACCTTCATGATCATCTAGTCCAACTGTCAACCTCACACCATCAGAATGACTCCTAAACTGTATCTCCAAATGCCACATCCAGACAACTGTTGGACACTTCCAGAGACTCCATCACTTTGTTGGGCAACTAACTACAAAGCCTAACCACACTTTGCGTAAACTCTTTTTAGAATATTTAATCTTCCCTGGTGCAACATTAGGTCATTTCTTCTCATTCTTTCACCTGAGCCATGAGAGAAGAGACCAATCTATACCTGGCTACAACCTCCTTTCAGGCAGTTATAGAGAGAATGAGGCCCCACCTGAGCTTCCTCTTCTCCAAGGTAAACAACTCCAGCTACCTCAGCTTCTCCTAACAGGACTTGTGCTCCAGCCCCTTCACCAAATTCATTACCCTTCTTTGAACATCCTCCAGCACCTCAATGTCTTTGTTGATGTGAGAGGCCCAGAATGGAACTTGAGGCAGTGTCTCACCAGTGCCAAATACATTGGGACAATCACTTCTCTGGTCCTGCTGACTACACTATTCTTGATACAGGCCAAGATGCCATTGGCCTTCTTGGCCACCTGGGCACACTGCTGGCTCATATTCAGCTGGCTGTTGACCAGCATCCCCAGGTCCCTTTCTGCTAAGCAGCTTTCCAGCCACTCTGCCCCCAGCCTGTAGCCCTGCATGGTGTTGTTGTGAGCCAAGTGCAGTAGCTGGCATTTTGCCCTACTGAACTTCATGCTGTTGTCCTCAACCCATTGGTCCAGTCTCTCGAGAATACCTCTTCAGAACCTCCATCACAATAACATCTCCAAGTTGGTGTGGTCTGCAAACTGACTGATGGTGCACTCCATCCCCTTGTCCAGCTCATCGACAAAGATATTATACAGGACCAGCCCTAATGATGGACCTTGGGGACCCCAGTAGTGACTGGCCACCAACTGGATTTTGTTCCATTCACTGTCATTCTCTGGTCCTGGACATTGTGAGAGTTTTTCACAAAGCAAAGACTACACCTATCCAAGCCACAAACAGCCAGTTTGTCCAGGAGAATGTTGTGGGAGATGGTGTCAAATGCTTTACCAAAGTCTAGATAGACAGCATCCACAGCATTCCCCTCCTCTACTAAGCAGGCCACCTAGTCATAGAAGAACCTTGTCAAGTTGGTCAAGCAGGACCTGCTTTTCCTAAACCCTTGCTCTTTGGGCCTGATCTCCTGGTTGTCCTACACGTGCCTTGTGATGTGCCATATAAGGTCTACTCCATGACCTTCCTTGGCACTGAGGTCAGGCTGACAGCCCTGTAGTTCCCCAGTTCATCCTTCCAATCTCTTCTTTCAGACAGGCACTACATTGGCTAATTTTCATCTACTGGGACATCTGTGATTAACCAGAACTACTGGTAAATGACTGAACGTGGTTTCGTGAGCTCTTTTGCCAGGTCCCTCATTATTCTCCAGTGCATCCCATCCAGGCCCATAGGCTTGTGGGTGTCTAATTTGCATAGCAGATTCCTAGTCTTTTCCTCCTGAATTATGGGAGCCTTGTTCAGCTCCCCATCACTAGCTTCTACCTCTAGGAGCTGGATATCCTGGGGACCTCTGGTTTTAGTAATAAAGACTGAGGCAAAGAAAGCAATAAATATATCTTCTGTTGATGCTATACTGCCCTCTGCATCCAGTAAAGCATGGAGACTATTTTGATATATTAATATAATGTATATTTTGGTATGAAAACATATACATTATTTATATATAAAGTAGAATATTTATATACTGAGTAGAATAATAGAATATCCTGAGTTGGATGGGATCCACAACTCTGAAGGAAATGAGCATTATCTTCTGAAAAATATTAGGAAAAGAACTTTTAAAAGGCAAGTAAGACCAGAGTGATTGTGTTTGAAATCAATGATCTTATGTAAAGACCAAAGTTTCTATCTTGGGATCTGTTTTAAGAGGTTTGTTATCCAGAGAGTCTACATATGTAGATCAAGCTCAACTAAAGAACATCTGATTCAATGGAGAGATATCAAAGGAGTTATCAAAATTAGATAATTTGTTGGTTACTGTACAATAATTTGTGCAATAATTATACAAAATTTGTCTCTATAACAAAATGGAGAACATTTTATAAAGGCTGTTTTTCTTTATCTCTTGTCATGGGTGCAAAATCAGTGTGTGTGGGATAAAAAGCCACTCAGGTATTTGCATTTTAATTTTCTAAACCACACACTAATCTATTTTATATGGAATGTGAGTTCCATGTGTTATTTGCATGAAAAATGGCTTCCTTATTTCCATATAATAATTTCTGGTCTTTATCTTTTTCTTTGATACTTCAATAAAGTACTGTATATATGATATTAAAAATGGTATGCTTTGTATTTAGTGGTTTATATATTTCTTTTGAGTTTGAAAATCATCAAGTTGCTCTAGATGGCAGTAATTTCAATTATTTTTACATATTTTATACCACATGTTTAAATTACTTTGGACCATGAAAGACTGATTCTGCACAATTACCAGAATCATGCATTATTCAAGTGGTAGTTGCTTCCACTTAAACTCACTTTAAAATAATAATTTTTTACTAAGAGCCTCTCTAGGTACACTTGTTGGTGTTACCTGAAATAGCTACAGTTTTTCATTTTCATAATATTTTAGTTAATATTTCCCCAGTTTGGGCATTTTCAGATACCAATAATATACGGAAATCTGTATATATGCTCATGATCATATATGACCATGACTGCTCAAGATAAGTCCTTATTTAAGATTTTATTACTTATGAACATAAGTACTATTTCATTTCACTAGAAATTTCTTAATGACATTGTCAATGTCTAATATGAAGGGGAGGGATGTTCTTGAACTCCTGCTAGTTTTTGCTGGGTTGTCACTGGGAACAGATGAGGTGATGCACCTTCCAAACAAGTATGCATATTCTGGAAGCCTTTTATTTTATTTTCTTTCTTCTTTTTTTTTTCCTTGTCAAACTTTATTGGCTTCTATGACATGTATCAGGCATTAGAGAAAAGCACAAACTTATGATAAAAAAGTGCTGAGAGTGATTATGGGTGGGATGTTTCCTCAGAATCAGTCTTTGGAGGAGGAGATGTATTTTGTTATATGAACTTAGATGTATGCTAGGGCTAAACACCTCATGTCAGTATTGTCACTATCTGAAAACAAATCATGTCACCATATTCTAACAGTTCCTTACTGCCGTACAGATCAATGTGCGTTCAGACCCTGTTTCAAACAGTTTATATTCTTAGTTGCAGTTCTATTCAGCAAGGCAATTAATAGAGCTGTTTAATAACAATAAAACAGTATTGAAGATTTTAAAGTTTTTAAATAATTTTTCGTGGATTTTAATATTTTTATTAATATAAGTTTTGAATGTTTCTTATTGAAAAAAACTTTCTTTTATGCAATTTCCATATTTTATGTTTTCTAGTCTCTCTTTTCTTTTTCCAGTTTGGTTAGTAATAGTTAAAAGGTAAGGAAAGCAGGAGAATGAAAGAAAAAATAAGGAAAAACTATGACATATTTTCCAAATTTTGTCTAAAAAACTCCAACAAACCAACAAACAAACAAAACCCCAATTTTCAGATATAGAGACAAACATCTTTTTGAAATCCAGAAACTGAAAAAAGTTCTTGGTCAGAAGTATGTTGTCCAAAAATATTTTCCATAAAGTAAATGTCAAAAGGGTACTGATTAATATTAGGCTTCAAAGACCATGTTCATCAGTTCCACTAGCTAGATTTTTTTGTTTTTCCAAATACAGTGTCAACAATAAGATTGTATGATATTTCATGAAAGATTTGGCTCTGGATATTCACAAAGACTATAACATCCAACACTGAAAATTCTAAATATGGAGACAGATTTGGGAAGAAGCTCAGTTCTCCACTATTAAAGGATCTATTGGGAAAGAATTCTAGAAAATCTGTTATTTAATGCTGATACGAAAAGAGATATAAGAAAGGGGGTAGGTGTGGGGTGTGTGGAAAAAGACCTTAGAAAAACTACCTGCAATTGTAATTGCAAAATGAAGTCCTTTCATGAGGAATGAAATTACAGCACAACAGAGACATATTTTTCTAACTCCAAGAAATGGCTCTTCTATTCTCTATAATATGTTATTTTACATATCAGATCAATTTATTTTTGGATGTGCAAGCTACAAAAGGAACCATTGATGACCTCACTACTAGTATGAATGATTTAAGAATAGATCAACTTAAGACCAAGTTGCTACAAAGCAGGCAGAGATTTAGCCATGCAAATAGAAACCAGGATGATCTCAACATTTACTGTAACCCCTTTCCAATGGTACTTGGGGAAATTTTGATCCAAGTGGCAGAATCTATAGTCCTTCAATGTGATACTGTAAGAGGGGGTAAAGAGTTTGTGCATCTAGGCATTAAAGTTCTCTCAAAATATAATTTAAATTTTGCCACAGCAAGCTTGAAGAATGCTACAGTCATTACAAACGTGTGTGCCTGTTGTCAGATGAAGTCCAGCAATAAAATGTGTGGGTTTATCTTTGAGAATGAGAAATAGAAGTTAGAATTAGAGCCATAATTGAACATGTAAGTATGTCATTTCACAAAGGGGAAGAGTTTAATGAGCTGAGGTTAACTGATAAGTCAGGTAAGGATATGACACCTGTTATAACAAAAAAATATTCACCTTTCTAAGGGGGAGTGAGAAAGTATTCCAGTATTTCAGTTAAGAAGAGTGGGTAGGCTGTCTCTGAGAAATGGAAAAAGTAAATTTGCTTTGGAGAAAAAAGTCAAATGTAGACAAATGGAAACACTCTAAATTGGAGACTTTCTCCCTCAGAATGTTGCTGTCTCTGAGATTTAGGGCATATAAAAGAAGATATTATGAGCAGTTTGTTTCAGGAAATGTTGCAAACAAAAACTTCCTTACTTATCTTTCTCTAGTAGATTAACAGTGTTTTTCCTTCTCTTCCTAACCTATGCCTCTATTTTGCTACTTTCATGTGTAGCAAAGCATCACAGAGTTTTTCTTTCTGAATAAATGTCTTTCTTTATCTATTTATTATTTACTTCAGCCTGGTCTGGGTTAAGGATTACTAGGTTCTTTAGAAAATGTGCTTGGTATAAAATTCCCTGTTACAAGATACTGAAAGTTTTTGTGTTTTTTGAGAGATACTGAAGAGGTTTATACAGAAGAAATCCACCGAGAGTCACTGAAAATATGAAAACAATTTCTGGGTCAAGGAGTTCTTGTGTTGCAAACACTTGAAAGCCAGGAAAATGTGTAGTGGAAGTATCATTAAAGGTTGCCTGGTTCTCTCTACTCATCTGCTTTTGATTGTAGTAATAGACATGACAATGAGTTTTACAAGTAAGCAGTTCTTTTAGTCCTTTTTGAGGAGAGGTTACCCATAATGAACAAGTGGTCCTTGTCGAAGGGTTTAACAACTAAGCAAACAGAGCAGAAGGAGCCTTTATAATTTTCCAGCTTCATAGGACATATTTCAGGGACTCAAAGTGTAACAGCATGTGAACATGCAGAAGCTGCACAGTCCAGACAGACAGTTGATACCCAAGGCAACCAAGAAGTGTTTTCTGGTAATTAGTGTAATGAGCAAGGCATATTGTACAGCAAGGTATTCAGGATCACTGCTGAACCCCCAGAATCCTCAAGAATTTGTTACTTATGAAAGTGGTCAGCCTCACTATTGATTCCCTAATTCCCTCAAGAGCAATGTGATCTGCTGAAGATCTAGTGGCAGTTTTGTGCATATCCATTGGTTTCAAAATGCCCTCTATTCCCCAATGCATTAGAAAATATTGGCAGTGGATTCATGGTGCTACAAGTTCCTATTCCTGCTGTACACTATGAGTCTTGTCTTAAAAGGATGTTTGAGAGGGTTTCTGGCTATATAGTAAAGCTTAAACACTCAGATTTCTCCCACTCTTTGCAACAAAGTAATATTTTTTTCTGGATAATTTCTACAGTAATCCTGTAAAGCAGCTGTATTTTCACTAGACACAGTCTGAACTGAGCTTCAGCAGTGAAGCCACACAACTAGAAGATATTTTCTGCTTATGAAAAATGCTCCTATCTGTAGAAATAGGATTGTTACTGAGCAAAAGGTATGAAAGCTTCAGTCATATACAGGGTTTATATGACATTAAAATCCCTAAAACCTTGATAGCTCTGATAGCTAACCCTGACAGGTCCAAGTGGCTTGAGGAAAAGCTCTCAAAACCAAATTCCTTCATATAAGCAGTTCAATTTCCCTTTCCTGGCTCCAGGGCAATTTTCTTAACCAAGACTTTCATCAGACCTTTGGCTTTATGTGAGCACAGGAGTCCAACTAACTGGACTTGCAGAACAGAGACATGAAACTTCATTTAACTCAGGGGAATGACACATATCATTCTGAATGAAGTGTGAGGCAATCATGTAGCAGCAGATTTGACTCAAAAGATAACAGCTGTATGACCTGTAGAAGTGTATACTTTTCAAAACTTGTTCCACTGGCATACTTAAGGCAATGTGCTACAGTTATGTGCTCAATTGACAAAGAAGTAATGTTCAGATCTCATTTGAAATATCATCCATACCTGAAATCTCCCAAACTGAATTAGTAGCTCAAATTTTAATATTTTTCGTAATAGGTAATGTCTTCTGCTTATTTCTGAATATATGAGAACATTACAAATGTGGTTAAGCATTGTTTGTTTTGTAACTACACCAGAGAATTCTTGCCTTTGTAAAGTTAATAGAAATCATATGAAATGTAGCACATTAAAGTTTTTCTTACTCCTTTTGAGGTCAACACTAGTATTAAAAATGAGAATCTTAGGTTAGACATGTAAATTCTTCTGTTTACACTCCTGGATTCAAAATTCAAGAAAAGGAAAATCTGTTACTCTAGAGCTTTGTCTTGGTTTGAGGGGAAAAAACAAAATGTTTACCCACAAGCGGAGGAGGGGGTTTCCTCCACAATAATCACGCCACTCTTTATCAAATTTAAGAAAAGGAACTTTAATCAGAAAATGGATACAAGAAGGATAACTGTTCTTAACCGATATATATATATGTGTGTGTGTGTGTGTGTGTGTGTGTGTGTAGGTATAGATATAACTATAAACAGACCAGAGCAAAACCGCTTCCACAACACCACATTAAAAACAACAACCCCCACAACAACAACCCCCACACCAGCAAGTTTCCTCCTGGAGAAGAGTTATACTTATGAGCAGTATCAGTGTCACAACCCAGCTGGCTGCAGGTGAGCTCCCAGTCCCTCTCCAGAGAGACAGACGAGCGATCAGCACTCAGATGAACTTTGTCTCTCCCTCCGTGTCCGTTGTCCCAAATGAAGAAGGAAAACTGGAAGCAGAGAAACTGCCACTTGTCCTGGAAAGCAGCTGCAACTCTCTCTCTCTCTCGGGTCGCTGCCCCAGCCGGGGCGGGCAGGCCGTGAGGCTGCAAGTGACGGTGAGACTGGAGCAGAGACCGGGACCCCCAAATGCAGAAACTGGGAGAACAGCCATGGCAAGGAGAAAAGAAGCGGCTCAGCAAGAAGCAGCAGCAGTCGCAGCAACGAGGAGCAAGAGAAAAACGGCTTCCCTCCTCAGCAGCACACAAACACCCTGCTCCTGAGTTCCACCGAGCTAAGAATAGAAAAAATGTGCCCAAAACCAAAAGAGACAACCTGCCCCCACCCAAGCCATCAAGAAGAAAACGATAGCAGTTAACTACTTCCTTTGTTAACTAATGGCATGGGTAGTTAGTGGCAGGGGAGAGAATTTACATAATAATTCCAAACTGCAACAGCATTGAATGGAAATTGATAGAAGACATAGTTGATTTACTTGGTAGTTCTTTAAAAAAGCCAAACATATGGTTATTAAAAATACTGAAATAATGTACACATTATTTTAAAAATATGGTACAATCAGTAGATTCAAATTTTGTTTATATTTTAGGGAGTGAATATGGTCATTTAAACCAACAATTTTGGTTGGTGGCTTTAACCAGAAAGTAAATAAAACCTGTTGGTAACACAGGCGAGGTATTCTTACATGAGTCAGGGGGTGATGGCTATGTAGCCCAAGTACTGTGGACCATGGTAAGACTTCATATAGATGACTGCTTGCTGTTTTCATCATCAGTCTCAAAGAATGGAGAATTTGTATTGGAACAGGTACAGGCTAAGATGATTATGTAATAGTCAACTTTTCATGAAAAAAAAAATAGATGAAAATTTCTTCAAAACTAAGCCTGAGAGAACAGCTGATATTAACCATCAGGGGTGTAACAGCAAGAAGAAAAAGATCTATTTGAGCTAAGGGACAATGTTATGACAAAAGAAAATATCAATAATAAAGAAAAAATGAACAGTCTGAAAATTAAAAAAAAAAACACTTAGTGGAATAGCTTTCCAGCAGGAGTAGCAGACAAAACGTCCAACTAACTGTAAAACAACCAAAATATCATTTGGCATGACTGCTTGCATTAATACATCATTAATCCTACTGACAATCTTCTAGTTGCTGAGTTTGGTGGATACACAAACCTGAAGCCACAGGAGTTTCACACTGTCCAGCAAGACCGTGTAAGGCCAGATAGTCAATCATCACATCTCATGGGTACAGAATTGTGAATGGAGGAGAAGGACAAGGTGAAAGGTAGTAGCTCTCAGTTCTCATTTTCCTTCAGCAGTGAAGTTCTGCACCTGTGAAAAATCACCCTATACAGTAATTTACATATTATATTGACAATGTCAGTTTAGGTGTTGGATAAAACCTAAACAGAGCAGTCCTAGCAGGGGAAAATTAAGGGTAATATTTTTTATCATAGAATCACAGAATGGTTTGAATTGGAAAGCACCTTAAAGTTCTAATTCCAGCTCCCCTGACATAGGCAGAGGCATCTTCCACCAGATCAGATTGCTCAAAGCCCCATTTGATCTACCCTTGAACATTTCCAGGGAGGGAGCAACCACACATTCTCTGGGCAACCTCATCCCATGCCTCATCACCTTCACAGTGAAGAATTTCTTTCTAACATCTGATCTAAATATACTTCCTTCCAGTTTAAAGGCAATATCCCTTGTCCAATCACTATATGCTCTGCTAAAATGTACCTCTCCAGCTTTTCTGTAGACCCCTTTTAGGTACTAGAAGGCTGTTACAAGGTCTCCCTAGAGCCTTCTCTTCTCCACACTGAACAGTCTTTGTAGGAAAGGAGTTCCAGCTCTCAGATCCTCTTCATGACCTTCTTCTGGACTCTCTCCAATAGTCCAGGTCCTTCTTATGTTGGGGCCCCATAGCTGGACACAGAACTTTGCGTAGGGTCTCACCAGATTAGAGTGGAGAACCTTGGAGACATCTGCTGGTCACACTTTTGATGCAGCTCATGATACTGTTGGTTTTATGGACCACGAGCATATGCTACCAAGTCATGACAATCTTCTTATCAACCAACATCCCCAAGTCTTCTCCCTCAATCCATTCTCTGCCTAGCCTGTACTTGTGCTTGGTATTTCTCTGATCCAGGTGCAGGACCCTGCACTTGTCCTTGTTGAACCTCATGAGGTTTGCATAGACTCACCCCTCAAGCCTGTCAGGGACCTCTGGATGGCTTCCCTTGTCTCCAGTGTGTTGATCACATCACACAGCTTGGAGCTGTCAGCAAACTTGCTGTAAGTGGACTCAATCCCAGTGTTCATGTCACCAACAAAGATGTTAAACAGTGCCTGTTAAAATACCAGTGGTCTTAATACGTATAAATCAGTAGATTCTCAAAAGAAACTTTATTGAAATTGTGAGTGAGTACAAAATGTTTCAGAAAAGGCAAAATTGGTGCTGACAAGTATGTCACAATAATGGACATATTTCTCACATAATTGTTCAGATTCACTTCCGATTTTCTGCCATTCACCTTTACACCTCAAATAGTTGCACTGTTTTTACTTCTGATGCACAGAAATTAATTTTAAAACAAACTCCATTGTTATTTCCTTTGTTTGCCTTATTTGTTCCTTAGATTTTTTTGCCCTGCTCTTTCCTACATGATTTTGCTAGTGTACTTCCTTACAGGGCAACCATTCATGTCTTTCTTCCCATCTCATTTCTATTTACACCTCAGTTTCTGCTATTTCTGAACATGCTTCTTGATGCATAATTTTGAACATTGTTTTAGTAGCAAAGGACAGAGAAGCTTGTAATTTCCTTCCCTAGGCACACACACAAATGAACTGTTCTGATATTTATCCTATCACTGTCCCATAGTGCACACATTGCTCTTTAAAATACCAACTTGCCTCTCTCCCCCCAAAAATGAAAAGAATTTGCATATTAATTTTATTAATTATTAATCTAGTAAAAAGGAAACAAACACTTGTAATTATGCAGAGGCACCACACTCTTGCACATTTTTAAATCAGTGATGAATGGAAAAGAAAGCTCCTGAAAATGAATTTGCAGTACATGTTAATTATGTGAGACTGAAACATGTGATACTGCACTGCATATATGGTGAAATCTTTATGAATTATTTTATTATTCATCCTATTGATAGATGCTTTTAACTGTATATTATGTGTAGCCAGCTCCTGAGAATTAGAGGTTAAATGGATTTGATATTTGAACAATGAGTCAAACTTTCAACGTCTCTGTGTCTCCTGATTTCTCTGCAGCAAACTCAGGCTCCCAAAAAAATTTGAGTATCTTAAAATGAGACCTAAAAAATACAACATAAAAAAGAAGAAGTCACCAAATGTAAGAAATATCGAGTGCTGATGAAATTGCATTTTAACCTAAGACTCTATAAAGCTATTAGGGGTTCTACTGGGTTCACAGCTTTGAACCTTGTTCCGGGATTACAGTTTCTCTTCTAGACTGTGACAGAAAGAAATTGTCCCTTCCTCTGCTCACGTAGCCTAGTAAATAGAAATTTCAGCAATTATATTGTGTATTCATATTGCAGTTCTTATTTTTCTTGAAAATACTTAAGATATATCTCCAAAAGCAAATCCTAATAAACAAAATATTTACAGAGGAATGTGAACATATTCTTTCTATAGTTAAAATCTGTCCACTTTGAACAAAAAATTGCATGCAGATTAAAATCAAGGACTGTTCTACAGTCCAGTATGAAGATTATTATCTTTGTGGGCTGTATAGAAAATACATTTCTCAATCAACATATATGTCTAAATGAGTTCTGGACACTTCAAAAGCAAACTAATGCTACTTATTCCAGCTACATTTTACATAAAATCAAATAAGAACCTTTCTACTTGGAACAGGTAATGGGTAAGTACTAAATCAAATAATTTGTGAGTCTCTATGTGCAAGGAGCATAAGATGCCTATCTAGAATTGAATTTACATAATTTTGAAAGTACGAAATCTTTATGAACTCAAACTTTAGCCCTTAAATAATTTTGAAAATATACATACTGGAGGACAGCATACTCAGGCCATAGGAAGAATAATGTTGAGGGTATTTGCACAGCCAGGAGATTTTACTTCAGAAATTAGAATGAAATGAAGCACCTTGGGAGATAGATCTGTTGCCCAACACTGGATCTACAAAAAAAGAGTTTTCTTAACCACATCCTTTCTGAGGAACTTTTCCCTTCCTTTATATTTACACTTCCCTTCTCAACTTCATTTGTGGCCACGTTTCTGACAAAGGCCATTTGCTCCTGGAATAGGATGTCGTGAGGATCCTCTGAACAGGGAACAACTCTGAACTTTCCCTCTGCTGCATGTCAGTAACCTCTGGAAAACACAGAGTGTCTGCAACTGGTTACTTGGTAGTTTTGTACTTCACTGAGTATAATCTAAGCCACAGTACCCTTGGGTCAGTCCCAGCGTTTCATGAAAGGCCAACAGTGACAGCCCACCTTTTTTTGTAGACAGCCTCTTAAAGCTGCAGTGATTTCATATTTTTGCTTCATCCTTCCTTCGGTCTCTTCATATCAACTTTATTTGATATCTTTCTTCTTTTTCACATAGTCTCAACTTTTCATTTTCCTTTTTCCTCTGGTGTTTGCTTATTTGTTGGTTTTTTTTTTTTTTTTAAATCCATATATTCATCCCATACTAGGAAAATGAACAAACTTTATGTTTGTTGTTGTCGCATAATTTCTCCTAAGTTATATTTTCTTCTCTATATATGGACTCAGACTGGAAAGTCTTAGCTCAGTCTGTGATTCTGTCTTCAGAACCTGAGACAACAAAGAAATGTGTGCTTACACTTATTGAGTGCTGAAGCAGTACCTAATAAAGTGGCTACTACTTCTACTACTGAAGTATGCAGTCCTTTTCTATGAAATTAATTTTCTGCTATTTTAAAGAATTTGTCAAGCTAAGCATGCATCATAAATGTCAATTAATAAAATGCACGATGTTTAATACCTGAAATTATATAGTTTTGGGTAGGAACAGGTGGAAGTGCAGCTTTAAGCAAAAGCAGAAAGCAAGTGTAGAAAAAGGAAGTCTGAGAAATGCCAGGAAACGGAGACCACTGTTTTGCAAGTACTGAGACAATATCTCTCATAGTCATATTAATAACTTAAATAAATTTAATGATCTTGAAGCCATTTATGTGCAGAATATCAATCAAAAATACGACTCTTAACTGTGGTATCAGAAAACTATAGATAGGAAAATGAACAAGATCTGTTTAAAGTTAAAGAAGTGATTTTGAACTGACATAGCACAATTGCTGTTTAACACCTCATAATTATGAGAAAGTAAATCTGCAATATATCTACAGAATCAGGGTATAAGTGCTGAGTTTCAAATTTTAAGTAGATTTGAAAGAAAAAAATAAATTCCTTCTTGTAATTTATAATCAAATTGTGCTGTTTAGCCTTTGAGTGTCTTCACAAATTAGCTTGTGAAATTTGCTGAGAAAATTTCCCTACAAACTAGCAAAGTTGTCAAGTCAAGGCATCATTGCAAAAGAAAGAAGAATTAGAATCTCATGTTTTGTGCAATTACATGAACATTTTGTAAGTACAACCTTCTGTGAGTGTTAAAAAAGCAAAAGATTGTTTTCAGTCTTTTTCCCTGCAGTCATTTTGTTCATAGAGAAGATTGGTAGAAGTGGCTGCCTTACTAATGTCCTGGTCTACATTAAAAAGCAATGGATTAAAGACAGAAATGGCCGTTTGCCTACAATGCTTAATAAAAGTGAGTCAAAGACCAAACTCTCTCCTTGAGGGCAAGTAGTTATCAACTAGTTTATATCCACACTTGTCTAGCTGATGGCGAGGCCTTTAGAGAGAGAGAGTGTTAAGGAAATTCACAACACTGTCATGAAATAACAAAAGGCAGTGTATGTGGTGAGGTGTCAAGAACTTAAGTTTCCTCTCCATTTTTCTCTTGTCAGTTCTGAAGAGGTATGTCCCTAAGCAATATAACTTCTTAAGTCACTTTGTGACACCTGGCATGAAGAGCAGAGATAGATAGGTCCCTGGTTCTTTTATTTAGCAGTCACAGACATCATCAATTCTGCCTCTGGTTGACTGAGTGAGACATAGCCAATTACTCCTTGCTTTGTGCTTGTCTTCCAGGTTCTATGTATAACAGAGATTTTAGTAGTCAATGCTTTAAGGCATATTCAGCTAACTCCCAGTAATTTCAAACTAGGGCTATAATTCCAGTTAAAACATAATTGCTGATGAATTGACCATCCAGACCCACAATCAAAATAGGCACCTACCTTCCTGAGCATAAAAAGATTAGGACTGAGGCATATATATGTCACTGAGGAATAAAAAATTGCTGTTGCTAGATAAGTCATCTCTTATATGCCTATGGATCATTCGCCCATCCTATAAATACAATCTAATGATAAAAGCAAGAACTTCTAAGACACAGCCATTAATACAGACACTTCTGTTGATAAGATGAATTGTCCCTTAAATTAATTACTGACACTGTTATGACTAGCTCACATGCAAAGTCTACAATTTTATTGTCTGAAATAGCACCATGAATCCCAGTACATAAGGCAATTAGAATGAGATAAGTCATATGGTGTTAGCTCTTGGCACAGCTGACATGGTTGATAGAGATCAGTATGATTTCTTTGAGGATATTGTGCTGAAAAACTAATAATGCAGTGAATGGTACCAAACTGTAAGGGGTGAGATTCTGCTCCAGACTGCAGAACCCCAAATTTAAGTATCAGAACCTTATTTCTTCATGTGACAGAGATATCCAATTATATCACTCCTCTGCACTGTCAAACAGGATGGCCATACTCCATGGCATCTTAAATAACATTAGATATTTTGGTGTCGCAACTGAATCAAACTTTGTTGATCAGGTATTTGTTGTTTATTATACAGCTCAGACACCAAACCCTGTGTATTTTACCTGTGGGTATTTTAATATTCCCATAGTCTTTAACTGAACCTGCCACAACATATCTGGCCTTGAAAAAGAAGCTGAGCCCTAAATACTTTTTAAGATTATAAATACAAATAACTTTAAAAATATATTTCTGAATTATAGTGTCAGGTTCTCAGAAGTTCACACCTCTACTGAATGATTAAAATAATTGTCTCGTTTTACAGAAGAAACTCATTTAGCATAGTGACTTCACGTGCAGAACTGTTAAATTACAAAGACCTCCCTTGGGAATATTTTTACTGAGTTTTTTGTAAGATTTTAGCTATAATACTGATAATTCACTAATAATATTGAACAGTCATTCAGTTACTAGCCTGTCAAAATTTAAAATTTAGGTGTATGTGTGTGCCTATATATATATTTAATATATAAATAACATATCTATAAATATAAATATAACATGTATATATAATTTTTATATATCCATATGTCTATCTATTTATATAGGGATTGAATGTCTCGGAAATCCTCCTTCTGGATTGTTCTTTAACTGCAGAAAAGGAGATTCAGTGCTTCCCCTGGCTTGATCTGTAATGAAACCTCACTACCCCAGTTAAATTTTAACAGAACAGTTTCAGTGTTGAAAAGAATCAGATTAAATTCTGAGACATCATATACCTTTTATTATGTTAAACTGCACTTCAAGGCCAAGTGAAGAGTCTCTTGAAATAGTTATCAATTATTAATTTGTTTAATTCTTTTTTTTATCTGACACACAACTGTTACATTGGATATTATGTTTCAAGTGATTTCATGTTTGACTTGTGTGCTCAAATGACGAAAGGAATGTACATCATACAATCAGATCACTACCTTGTAGAAAAAGAGGAAAAAAATAAGCAAAAAGGGAAAAAAAAGGGAATGATAAAATGAGAAGGAAATTATGAAGACCAGTTTTTGGTGAACTTGTCTTTTTTTGGTTTTGAATAATTTTTTTCCATGAATATTACAATAGTAAAAGTAGAAATTATAAAGCCACAAGACTTACATGTGACATTAAAGTAAAAATAATAGAGGACGGTTGAAATCCAAACTGAAAGTCATAAAAAATTCAGCTTCAAGTTTGTATTGACATATGCATGCATAAAACTACATGTGTATGTAAATTATTCTCGTATACACTAACTTTTGCTTCACCTCTATTTCTTTTGTTGGAAAACTAAGAGCAAACCACTTAACACACTATGGTCACAACAGTAATGCAAATGTAATATTCCTCATAGAAGAATGTTCACAAAAGCTATAAAAAACTGTTTTGTGAACATGGTACTAAAGAAGTGTGTCTTGTTTTTTTCAGATTTGAGATCTGCAATTATTTGTAAGCATTGAGTGTTGCTCTATGCAGTGACTGGGTCATTTATAAAGTGGGCTCTCTGTGGTTTAATAGAAAGCTGAAGAACTCACTGAATTTATTTTCTTTACCCCACTGTTTATTTTCATAAAACTTCAGAAAACTTTGTTATCGTTATGCCTTTTTGTCTTTACTAATTCAAATTTGCCAGTGAGCTCAAAAAGTTTTTCATAGATGGCATACAGACAGACAGACACATAAAAACATGCAAAGACAGATTAATACATGAACTAAATGAGGATAAAAACAGTTCATAAGATAGATATCTCTGTATACCATATCTTTGATGATAAAACATGAACGTATGTCATTCAGAACGCTTTCAATATACTGTAATTGGTAGGTGACATAATGCTGACACCAAGCGCTTTCAAGATATCTTTCATATTTAGGCCTTCTATACCCACTTGATAGACAGTGCTGTATTAAACAGTTTCTCAAAACAAAATCAGAGTAAAAAATAGCAGTTTTCTGTCAATATGTACTTCTGGAAATGACAGTTCTAATCTTTCTGTGCCTGCAGATAATGGATGTTCGATGATTCTTTCATTGTAAGTGACCTCTAGAAATCTGAATTCTAAGCAGTGAAAGACTTCAAAATAAAGAACAGTCCTCTAAGCTGGAAAAACTATTGAAAATAGTGACCATTAGGTCAATCAACTTAAAGGGGGAGCAGGGGGGAAAAGACAAGTTAAAAAAAAGCATATATTTTCCTTCCCCCCCTCCCCCCCATATTTTTTGTTTAATTATAGTCTGGATATGTCAAACTCAGCTTTGTCTTTCAAAGAAAGAGATTATATTATCAGGTAGAGTTTTGTTTTTGTCTTAATTTTTCTAAAGCAATGTCCACTTTGTTAGCAACATAATTTTTCAAAGCTTACAGATTCATACACTTAGACATAGATTAATGGGATAATTTTTTCTAATTATGAAATCAGGAAAATATTCTGAATAGCTTACGGTAAATTTTCAACAACATTGATTTTATTCTTATTTTTTGAGTATCTTTTTCAAAGGATGTAGCCTTAAATTGGAAGTTTTTGAAAAATCTGAAATCAGCCATATTTTTTTCATTAGTGGCTTTTACCTGAAAATTCATATATTCAGATGCTGACATGCTCTTGCATCTGGTCTAATAAATTTCGTTCTTAAATTAGGACAGGCAAATACTACCTTCTGATTCATAAACAGGGCCTAATCATGGTTCAAATAAATCATTATCAACTAATAATATTTGTATAAAATGTGAATACTGAACCAGTTCACAACAGATGAAAAAGATTTAAGGTTTTTTGCAAAACTTAGTTTATAAACAGTTCTTTTGTTTACAGTGTGTGTTAATGGTAATTTGACTGACATTTCAGGGAAATTGTGATTCACACTAGAACACTGAAAGCAGAATTTAGACTCACATGAACTTATGTGGGTCTCCCAGATAAAGGAACCTGAAAGCACTGCTACAATGTGTTTTTGTAACATGATTTCTATAGAATAGAATGGATGGAAATTCTATTCAGTCAAATCATATAACCATGGCATCTCATCTCTAGGGTTTGAGAGAATCCAAATCCAAGGGATCTCTTGAGATGTTATTCCTTACATTATCTTTGTGAGCATCATGTTTTAAAAATATTACCTCTCTGTCCTGGTGGCAGGTACTGTAAGAACCTTCTCTTCTATGAAAGATCCTTGGTCCTTTAATGGGATGAGATGTCAGGAGAAGAGAAAACAGTGGAAGTTTCCTAAATCAATGTGTGCATGTGAGAAAAAAAACTACAGAAGCTATTGCTTATCTCAGATTTTCCTCTTAGCATCTGGATGGCCACAAATTCAAGCTGAAAGATATTGAGCTGATATACAATGTGGATATGTGCAATAATCACATATCTTATAGCATGGTGTAGATGTGATGATGTAAGGCTTGTAAGTAGAGATCACTCCTGAAGCCAGTTGCACATATCCATCCACATGGTCGACCTGCCCAATAGGATGCCTATGACTGTACAATCATATGCTAAAGTAAAAGTAAATAATAAATAAATAAATTTCAGAGAATTGATATTCCACTTTTAAAAGTCAAACAGCAGACAGACAGACATATTCTTTTTAGAGTACCTTCACCTTCCAGTGTAAAGCTGTAATCTTAAAGTTACTCTGGCAACAACAGGAACATTTCCATACTTTGCAACTGAACTGGAGGAACAACTCAGGATTTTTATTACCATAGCACATGTTTTCAAAAAAGTCTCCAAGCTATAAAACTCATATCTAATGGTAAATACATGCATCAACAACATTCATTATTAGTTTTATTGAAAGCAAACAGTAGATGCTAAATAAAATTCAATACTTATTATCAAATCAGATGAAACATCATGTTGAAATAATTTTAACTCACAATCAATGTACCTCTCTAACTGAAAACCCTGAAGTGAAATCTGGAAGAATGGGAGGGCAATGGAACCCAAGAAAAATCTTTTTAGTGCACTTCAGAACAGAACTGCTCCATTTTGTCATAATTTACTGTATTTCATATATATATACATATATATATATTTAGTCTAGACAGACAGATGACATTTATTATATCATGATAATAAATTTAGTTGCTAAAAAAGGCAGGTTTGGAAATTTGAAAAATACTAATTTTTTTTGACTCCTACAAGCAGATGAACACCACTAAAGACTTTGACTCCTTGTATTCTCTAAATATACGTCATTGCAATTTCTATTATTCTGTAAAATCAACAACGGAAAAATTAGCATTTCACTCCAATTCTGTTAGTCATATGCTACATTAAATGATAGCTATAGCTTAAGGGATGGAATTATTTCTGGTATGGTGCATACTACTTTATTGTTTTTAATGTCATTTGCATTAGGTCGTGACTAGGTGCCTCATGCCAAGCTTTACTACTACTGGACAGATATATGTGATCGGTGGACTTGTGAAAAAGTAAAAAATGAAGAAAAGGATTGTTATTTTGCCAAATTATGAGCTTCTTATTCCTATTAAATGCTCTGGAAATACTCATATTTGTAATTCCTTGATGACCATGAATAAAAGGATTTCAACCTAGAGGAGGAATAGTTCTATATGAAGAAACATCATAGAATGTTTTCTGTTGGAAGAGACCTTAAAGATCATCTAATTCCAACACCCTTGGTAGAGATATCTTTTGCTAGACCAGGTTGCTCAAAGCCCAGTTCAACACTTCCAGGGATAGAACATCCATAAATTCACTACTTATTCTTGTAAAAAGTTCTTCTCCAACTTTCTTGTAACCCCCTTTGAATACCAGAAGGCTTTTATGAGGTCTACTCAGACTCTTTTCTTCTCAGCCTGTCTTCATAGAAGAGGTGCTGCAGCCCTGTGATCACTTTGGTGGCCCTACTCTGGATTTGCTCTAACATGTCCATGTCCTTCTAATGCTTGGGACCCAGAGCTGGATGCCATAGTCCAGGTGGGGGTTTCATGAAACAGGAGTAGAGGGGCAGAATCACCTCTCTTGACATGCTGGCCACACTCTTTTTTGATGCAGCCCAGGACACAGTCGACTTTCTGGACTGTGACTGCACATTGTCAGGTTATATAAAAGTTCTTACTCATCAACAACCCCTAATCCTTTTCCTCAGGGCTTTTCTCTCACTTCAGTCTCTGCCCAACCCATATATGTACTGAGGATTTCTCTGAACCAGGTGCAGGACCTTGCACTTGGCCTTGTTTAGCTTCCCAATGTTCACACCGGTCCAACTCTCAAGCCTATGAAGGTATCCCTTTATGTCATCCCTTCCCTCCAGTGTGTCAATTGCAACCCTTATCTTCGTGTAATCAGCACACTTGCTGAAGGTCCACTTGATGCCACTGTTCCTGACAAAGATTTAAAGAGGAATCAGTCAGTCCCAATACCAGTCCATGAGCTGTGACACTTGTCACTGGTTTTCACTTGTACATCAAGTCATTGACTCTTTGAGTGCAACTATCCATCTTGATGAAGACTGAGGGGAATTGAGTACTTCAGTTTTCTCCATTTCCTGGGTAGCCATGTTTTTCATTTCCTTCTGGAGACAGGACACACTTTCCCTAGTCTTCCTTTTATCACCAACAGCAGTACCAACTTTGTCCCCTCCCAATTTCTTGTGCACTCACAGCCCCCTTGCTGGTGGGGTGGGATGAGAGGAAAAGCCTTACCTCTGTGCAAGCACTGCTTTGCAATAACTAAAATGTCCCTGAATTATCAACACTGCTTCCAGCACAAATCTAAAACACAGTCACATACCAGTTACTGTGAAGTAAATTAACTCTATCCCAGCCCAAACAACCACACTATTCAATATCAGTAATCACAGTAATTACAGGTCATAATCTAATTAGCCACTATCAGAATGTGTGTTTGGGGGGGGGGAAGGGGGAGGGGCTATGTGTTACCATAGAGATGACTTTTAGGGATAAATTTGCAGGTCCAGAGAAAAAATGCATCTGTCCCAAGAACTGACTACTCTTCAGTACCAAATCTACACAGTCTGCAGTATTGTAAGGAAGGTGTATGCTGGAGACCATGCTATTGTGGACTGCTGCAGTAGGTCCTTAAAGAAGAAATGTGTATATCAGAAACTCCAGATAAGCATAGCTAGAGCTTTTCATTCCTATGTATGAATTGTCATAGCTGATATCTGAAAGAAGGAATATGCTGTTGTCTGCATTTGTTACAGCAGAAATAAAATCAAAATTAAAGAAAAAAACTGTTGTGCTGCCAGATAACCCCAGTCATGAACTCAAAAAGAGTAAAATAATGTTTTGTTTTCATTCAGTCCAGATATCATGTTCCTAAATTCTATTGTCCCATGAAGAAGAAATCTTGGACTTACTCCAAGTTACAGATCACTTGCTGGTTTCTGTGAAGTTCTATCAGCCATTTCATGAAGCCTGTTTGACTTTTGAAATGCCCTCCAGGGGTCTGCTCCCAGAGTCTGCACACTGGAACAAGGACATATGCTTAGTGAATGTCTGCTGGTTGGAAAACTGATCAGCTAAGCTGCCTGTGGATATGTGTTTATCTGCCTGTATCTTCACCATTCTAACAAGAAACAGGAAGATTAAACTACTGCTTGTGACTTTCACTACTCTTAAAGTAGCCTGTAGCTAAGATCTGAAAGCATAGTTGTAAATGCAATAGATTATTTGTTACTATATTTTTATTTTTTGTCGTTACTCCAGATTCTGAAGTACTTAGTCTGATTAGGTCATTACTTCAGATTTCAACCAAACTGAATAAAGAATTTAGGACTCGGCATCATCAACAGTCTTATAATTATGGTAGATTTAATGAAAGCCATTTTGCATGTCATTGTGGTTGAAAACCTGACATCACTTATGGCAATGAGGTTATTGCTATTGATTCCACTACAACCAGATTTTCAAAGTGTGTTTCGTTTTGATGAGTTGAAGCTTAAGCTTTAACTATTAACAGACTTTAATAGAAGCCATAAGCTATATTTATTTAATTTGCTGCTGAAAATAGGCCATCTCAGAGGCAATAGGTACTTAAGAGTATGTTGCGGCACTTCACATGTATCACAGACTTGTTGGGTTTGGAAGGGATTTCTGGAAATTCCCTAGTCCAACCCCCCTGCTAAAGCAGGTTCAGCTGTATCAGAACACCTTGCACAGGATCACAACCAGATAAGGTCTGAGTATCTCCAGAGAAGAAGACTCCATAGTCTCTTTGGACAGCATGTTCAAGTGCTCTGTCTCCGCACAGTAAAGAATTCTTTTCCAGGATTCAGATGAAACTTCTTGTGTTTTCCTTTGTGCCCATTTCCCCTTGTCCTGTCACTTACTGAGCACCACTGAATAGAGTCTGGCCCCATCCACTTGACACCCTCCTTTAAGATCACCTCTCAGTCATCTTTTCTCCAGGCTAAACAGGCCCAGCCCCCTCAGCCTTTCCTCATAAAAGAGATGCACCACTCCCCTAATCATTCCTTAAGTCATCTTTGCTCCTCTGGACACTATCCAGTAGTTTCTTGTCTTGAACTGGGGAGCCAAGAACTGGACACAACACTCCAGATGCAACCTCACAAGGGCTGAGTAGAGGGGCAGGATCACCTCCCATAACCAGCTGGCAGTGCTTCTCCTAATGCACCCCAGGATACCATTGGGCTTCTTGGCTACAAGGGACAGTTGCTGAGTCATAGTTGACTTGTTGTCCACTAGGACTCCTAGTCCTTCTCTGGAGAGAATGAAGCAGCATTCTTTATGAAGGAATTAATGACCATTAATGTTTTAGTAAAATTTTTTTAAAAAATTAACCCCCCAGAACTTTCCTCAAACACACCCAAACATTTGTGTGACAAGATAAGAATGAATATGAAATTCTGGTATTAAAAGGTAATGCTGACTACTCTTTCTACTGCATTGATTTTCATGGTTGCAGGTTAGCAGTCCTGTGTATTACGGTTAGATAGCGGCTGTATAGCAAAGAAATTATTTAGCTAGGTATTGCATAATTATTTAGTAAAAATGTTAATATACAGCTTAGATATTGTCTTTAGAATGGAATACTAAAGATCACAGATTTTACAGCCACATTACACTGCAGTATATTTGAGAAAATAGCTGAGTGTGAAAGTGCCCCATGACTCTAGAGAATATTGAAGGTTATAAATGGTAGTCATGATATCATGAGATTTGATGGTTTGCATCAGAAGTGCTGTGGCAATGGAAATCGGTTTTATAAAAAGCTTTCTTATTAGCTTCCAGAAGGAAATAGAGCAAAAGTCATTTGCATAAGCAATGGATGTGTTCACATGTGTGCAGATGTAGAGGAGATGTAGAGAAAGTTATATTGTTTGTGGAATTGGATGGATTGTTTTTTGATCATTTGTTGATGCTGAAAAATAATTAATTGGTAATTTGAGGTTGAATACATATAATCATGGAGATAAAATTGCACTTCAAAATGTGGACAATCTGTAAGCCCACAATTTAAAGTACTATGCACAGACTGTAAATAGACAAAAAACTGACAAGTGTTTATTTGAAGAAATGTGCAAAAACACACACTGTGGTTATTTGAAAGTCAAACAAAGGTAAACAGTTACAAATATCTGGCAGTATTAAAATTAAGGGCAGGGAATCATAAAAGCTGGAAGGGAGGTAGAGTTGATACTGGTATTTTTCCAATGGTTTAATTTAAGAAGTATTTAAAATTTGGAAACAATAACAAAAGTGGGTTTTATCTTAAATATAACCAAATAATACATGTATTCAATGTATGTCAAATTTTGTAAACCTGTTGTTCAGTGTTGCAATTTAAATTGAAGTGTCTCACTGTATGACAGTGGAATTAAAAAAAAATTCCCACTGTTAATCTTCCAATGGCATAAAAATCTCTCATTGGGTAGGAGTGCCCCCTACTTCAGTGAATAGGAGTTTCCCTCCAAAAAGGTTACTTGTTTATGCTGCCAATCAGAACAATGGGTTTCAGATTCTTTCTGTATTGTCTAAATTTCCCAGTGTAAGAGTACATGCCTTTAGAAATTTTCAATACACACATAGATTGCTCTATAATGTGATAAACTTTGTGCTATAAAATACTTTTTTGCAGTGCTGTGTGACATGGTCCACACAGTATGTAGATTTACAATATGATTTTTTTTATAAAATGAATGGTATACACCATTTCACAGCTGTACTATTTTTGGTTACAAAAAGAAGAAAATATGAAACTCCTTTCCCTGTATTTAATTTATGGGGCTGAAATTACAGACCCAAAGTTCTACTCATTGTTTTGAACCTGTTTACTGTTTATCAACCTGTTCACTGTTTATCAACCTGTTCTAAAAGTCAGATAAGTTAGAAAGGCCAAGATGTAGGGAACTTGCTCAGGCCGATGATAGATTTTTGCATAGCTAGATTGGAATCTAAATGTGAAGTAGTTGTATATGAATATAATTTCAGACACGATACCATAAATATGTATTAAATGTGACTTTGTGGTCCTGCACTTGAGAACACCAACAGCTGACTATGCATATTTGTGTGTGCAAGTAACAGTTTGCACACTCTTTTATGGTACTGAAACCTGCTGTGAAACATTAAAGCATTCAGAAAATCTGGTATTTAAAATCATTTGCTAAATATTTCATTTTATTGTAACTTAAATTTCTTAGGAAGAATCATAGACTTGGCAGTAAGCATAAAGCTGTGTGTGCATTACAGGATGCTTGCAGCATTTAGTTTTATAATGCAAGCCCCACCTATGTAAACAAACATTGCAGGATAAACAATATCATCTGCTTATCATTTGGTTTGGAAATAAAACAATACACAAGCAGATGGTAGCTAAAAGGACATACAAAGACATCAAATAAGTGGCATTTCTTTAGCCATCAAAGAAGAATTTCTAGATTTCAGGAATCCTTTTGAATTGCTAAGAATACAGTGCTCGGGTAAAGGAGAAGAAATGTATAAAAATATAATTAAATGCTTCTAGACAGTCTTCTAGACAGGTGGAATGCAAAGGTGGTAGTGGAATCCAGCTCAGATGGGCTTCAGCACTCTGTGGGCTGGGTTGAAAGGCTCAGAGATGTCACCTAACTTAGTCTGAAACAGCTTTGATGGCAACATACTTATATAAAATAAACTTAAGGATAGGAGAAAACCCTCGGCACTCAAAACTGAGAGGATCAATCTCAAGGACCTGAACTTGCTACAGTCTCCAAGTGTGCCTGGTTTGTGTAATGGAGGAAACATCCGACAGTCCTATTAGTTGCCGAATGCCAGCTATAAATATGTGGAGGATTGTTTTCTGATTAATTGTAGAATATTTTCATTGGAAGGAGCCTTTAAAGACTATCTAGTTCAACCCCCTGCAATAAGCAGGGATATTTTCAACTAGATCAGAACCCCATCCAGTTTGAACTCAAATGTTTCCAGGGATTGTACATCCGTCATGTCTCTGGACAACCTGTATCAGTGTTTCACCACCCTAAATGTAAAAAATTTCTTCATTATATCCAGCTTAAATCTATATTCTTTTACTAAAACCTTTACCCCTTCTCCTGTTGAAAAAGACCCTGATAAAATGTATGTCCCATCTTTTTTATAAGCCACCTATTAGTACTGAATGGCCTCAATAAGGTCTCCCCAGAGTCTTCTCTTCTCCAGGCTGAGTAACCCCAACTCTCTCAGTATTAGAAGGAGTAGCCCCTTTATTAGGTACTGAAATAATTCAGTAGCCAAAAAAATGTAAGCACACATTTCTTTGTTGTCTTGGGTTCAGAAGACCTTCCAGCCTGATAACTTAGAGGGGAAAATATAAGTTAGGAGAAATAAATTATGTGACAACAACAAAATATAAGGGTTGTTTTCCTAGTATAGGATCAATATATGGGTTTAAAAATGCAACAAACATTGGAGGAAAAGGAAAATGGAAATTTAAGACCATGTGAAAAAGACAAAAGATCATCAAATGAAGTTGTTGCATACTAGGATGTTGCAGGGGACCCTGTCAAAGGCCCTACAGAAGTCCAGACAGATGACATGTGTAACTCTTCCCTTGTGCAAATGATGTAGTCATTCCACTGTAGAAGGCCACTAGGTTGGTCAGGCAGGCTTGCCCTTGGTGAAGTCATGCTGCTTGTCTAGAATATATTATATTATAAAATATGAAGAATTTCTTTTATCAATGAAATAAATTACTAAAAATATAATTAGCATAATTCTTAAATCATCTTTGTCTCCTAAACAAGATCAGCAATCCCACATACAAAGAAATCCAGAAACTGCATATTGCAATTGACAATTTTCTACCTTAAGGGTATCTGCTTTATAGATGGCATTTGGAAAAACAAAAAAGTTAAATTATCATGGTGACAATTGAGAAAAAAATACTTCTATATAACCTATTTTTATAAATTTGAATTGCTTTCTTAACAATTTATTTTCAACCATAAATATCTTGGCCCTCTACCTGTATTTTCTAGCTCAGAAATCCATCTGGCTTGATCTAGTCTTGAGGCAGTTTTGATGATCACAGTTATGAATTGACTATGAGCTTAAATCAGGATTTAAGTTTGGAATATATATGTGGCTTCAAATTCTGTAATGATGGGAGAGCCAACACCAGCACAAATAGCCGCTCAGTTCCTGGATCTGCCAGCAGAGCTCAGAGCACCTTGCTCCACAGGTTGCCCTCTCACAGGCTCAGTTACCAGGGAGAATTGGCAATACAAGCCAGCTGAATGGAGGTTTCTCTACCTTTGCCAACAGGAGCATTGGAAATCACACTGGAAAAGGTCTGTGAGACCAAGTGTACACATCTGCAGAAAGCTACTTCTCATCTAAGCTTCAACGGAGAGAAACATGCTTATCTGTGTCAAACATTATAGCACTCTAATGAAAACATCCAAAATTTATTACATTAAGTTTATAATAAAATGGTTTGATTTTTTGGGGGGTTTTTTTGGGTTTTTTTGTGGTGTGGTTTTTGGTGTTTGTTTGGTGTGGTTTTGTTTTTTTGGTTTTTTTTATTTTATTTATTTATTCCATTATCTACAAAGGTAATAATAAAAACATCAGACTAAGCTGACATGAGTTTCCCACTGGACCCTTACTGACTTTAGTTTTTATCCCAGGTTAAACTGAGCAGTTAAACTTAACTAAACCAGAGATGCATATTTTTAGATTTAGAACTTACACATCTCCATGTTATTTTTCCTAATAACTTGCCTTGGATTGCTTGGGAAGACATTATAGCACTACAGCTATAATGCACTACAGCAGTCAGTCTGTGCTCCAAGTTCATCAAAACTTTACCCAGTACAATGAGCACATGGCCAGTGTTTTTCTCTGTTGACATCAAAGGAAATTGCATTAAGTCCATATTATGTACAGTTTAATGAACTTTGTATAGTGCTGGAAAGGCAGAAGTGACATGTCTTTGAACATAATTTATAGTTCATAAACATATTCATGTTTGGAGGCTCAGCCTGAGTAATTTGCAGCTAACCAGCTCTATCATTGCTGCCAAGAAACTGATCAAAACAATAAAATTGGCATTATTACAGAGATTTGGATTATACAGGATTAATGATGTAGAGGGAAATTTACTGCTTTGTAGGGAGGTCAGAAGCATTAAAGGCCCATACACTACCTACATTTAGCTTAAGCTACTGCCTTATTGCAGACTTTTTCTTAACTGGTAGCAGAACTTAAGTTTGACTTTTATCCTGAAACCTAGTGTTAGGTTCAGTAATTCCCACTGAATTTTGTAAGAAGGTTTAGAGCATTTTGACTAACATGTAGGACCAGAACCACATTACTATTAAGTTATGGTTGACTACATGGTCTTTGCAATCTGGGCTCAAAGTCCCCATTAGTCTTTCATAGAGGCGTCATGTTTTGTGTTTTAGGTTTTAGGGGTTTTTTTGGTTGGCTGATTGGTTGGTTGGTTGGTTTTCATTGTTGTTGCTGGTTTTGCTTTTTTTTCTTATACTGATTTTTCTAATTAAAGCTCCAGTATAAGAGAGTTTTATGGTCTGTTCTATGTGGAATTTTGAAATATTTTCCTAGTCATATGTACTGGGTTTGTGTGGCAAGGTTTTGGTGGGGGAAAGGAGGGCAAAGGTGTGGCTTCTGTGAGAAGTTTTTAGAAGATTCCCCCATGTCTGATAGAGCTCATGTCAGCCAGTTTCAAGACAGACCCACTGTTGGCCAAGGCTGAGCCTGTCAGTGGCAGAGGTAGCACCTCTAGGATATAACATATTTAAGAAGGGGAACTGTCTTGGTTTGAGCCGGCAAACTGCCAACCTCCCAAGTACAGAGAGAAAAGCCTCCCTCTGCCTGCCAAAGAAAGGGATAGGGGAGGAAAAAAACCTTCAAACTATGTTCATGCTAAAACTACAAGTATTTTTACAGAGAGAAAGAGAAAAGCAGAAGTACAATACTCAAGTTAAAAACAGCAAGACACAATTTCTCACTTCCCAGTGAAACACACAAATCTCAAGATTCCAACCACAAACTACTTCAAAGAATTCAATCCCCAGAGAGACAGATCCGAGCAGAAAGAAAAGAACCAAGAACAAACATTTTACTTCCCCAAGACAACTGCTGAGCTGATGCTGGGCTTGGTCCTCCCCATCCCTCCTGGGACGACACGGTGTGCCCTCGCAGAAGGAATGCTGTGAAGTGACTGACTAAGCCACTCCACACTGGCTCTTACCCCTTTGGAGAATGATGTTGTAATGTGGTATAGAATACAATACTATTGGCTAGAAACTGTCAGCTGTTAGCTCAGTCTAGCTCAAGTCAGCTGACAGCTCCAGGCCTACCCCTAGATTTAAAGCCTAAATTTAGGCCCACTTAGGTAAACCTATAACAGGGGCAAAAGACTACACAAATAGAGCTTAAAAGAGGAGTGAGAATATGTGTGAAAAATCACTCTGCAGACACCAATGCCAGTGAAGGAAGGGGAGGAGGTGCTCCAGGTGTTCAAGCAGAGATTCCCCTGCAGCCTGAGGTGAAGACCATGATCAGGGAAATTGTCTCCCTAGGACCCCATACTGGAACAGGTGGATGTGCCTGAAGGAGTCTGTAATGCTGTGGGAAGCCCATGGTGGAGCAGGTTCCTGGCAGGACTTGTGGCCCTGTGCAGAGAGGAGCCCATGCTGGAACAGGTTTGCTGACAATTTGTGTTCCTGTGGGAGATCCATGCTGTGCAGTTCATGAAGAACTGCAGCCTGTGGGAAGGACTTACATTGGAGAAGTTCATGTATCCCGTGTCAGGGAGTCTATGCTGGAACAGGGGATGAGTGCTGGGAGTCCTCCCCAGTGAAGAGGAAGGAGCAGCAGAGGCAACTTGGATTGAACTGCCCACAACCCCTATTCCCCATCCCCTTGAGCTGATGGGGAAAAAGAGGTAGAAGAAATTGGTAGTGAAGTTAAGCCTGGGAGGGAGGGGTGAAGGGAAGGTTGAGTTTTTTCAGTATTTGGTTTTATTTCCCATCATCTTGTTCTGATTTGATTTGTAATAAATCAAACTGGTTTTCCAAAGTCAAATCTATTTTGCCCACAATGATATTTGGTGAGTGATCTTTCCTTGTTCTTATCCTATGAGTGTCCTGGATTTTTTTTTTTCTTACCTGTCAGGTTGAAGAGGGTACTGATGAAATGGCTTTGGTGGGCACATGGCATACAGCCAGAGTCAGCTCACCATATCATAACATTTCTTTATAAGTGATCCCTGAAGTCCTGCACAATTCTGCATCATTTGAACTCTGTTGCCTTTTGGAAGGTTTGAAAAGAGGAATATTTCCATGAGTCAGAGGTTTGCTTAGTAAATAGGATTACAGAATGTTTACTGTGTAGTAAAAAACAAACAAACAAAAAAAAACCCACAAAACCCCACAAACACCAAACACCCCCCACCCCCCCAAAAAAAACCCCAACCCTAAACCAAAACACAACAAAAACATTACTAGCTGCATACCTGAGAGCTAGGTCACACTAAACAAAATTACAGACTTCCCTGTTACTGATTTATTTATCAAGTAGAAATGTGAATACTTCTGTGAGGGTATTTCCTAAAAGTCTTGCCTTCAGCAAGGAAAAAGCTAACTCCATGAGTTTGTCTGTGTGTGTGTGTGGGAATTTTTAAAGTAGGTTGCATGCCTACATTACAAACCAGGGTGTGCCCACAGGGAAAGACTGCTATCTAGGGCAGCACCTGGCTGATCTGAGCTGGATCATCATGGAGTTCAGTGCTCTAGGGGTATAAACACTGATAGTACATTGATGTGAGGGGAATCTTCTACAAAGGAAATAATTTAAAAAAAAAAAAGTTGTAGAAAAGGGCAAGGAAACAGAGAATAATAATAAATAAAATTTCTAAAAGTTTACCTTTAATGTTATATGATGTTTGTACTTTTGTGTTTCCTATAAAAGAAATTGCTAAGGCAATTCTTTTTACTAGTTTTAAAGATTCATTTGGAAGCTCTCCAGGTGAGATGTTTTGTTAGAGACATCTTATTGACAGCCTCTGGTTGTAGTTACCATGTCTTTTTTCTCTCAAAACACCCAGCATTGGTTATTAATAGTATTCTGGTAGTACATTTGTTAAATATACCCCTAGAATGTACTTCTATGTCTAGGCACAAACATAGAAGTGAAAAAAACCACTTATAATTCTTCTCTCTGGGAAGTAGAATTATTAAAAAATAAATCCTATTATAGAAGAAGTATATGATGTTGCTGTAAGTCATGAGTAGATATAAGGAAAATAGAACATTCTATTGTTATGTTATATATGTTATTCTCTCCTCCTCTCATTTCCCAGTCCTCCCTTATAACAAAAAAGGAAGTGAAAACAGTGAAAGAAGGAGATATTGTCAATGGAAACATTGCTGTCACCACTGTCAATTGCCAACACAGGAGAAAGAACTAATCACATGTTGTAGTTTGGGATTATTATGTAAATTCTCTCCCCTGCCACTTAACTGCCCAGGCCAGCAGTTAACAAAAGAAGCAGTTAACTGTTGATCGCTGGGGTGGGGGCAGGTTTGTCTCTTTTGGTTTCTTTTTTTTTGGATTTCTCCGGAGTCTTGGCTCAGCGGAACGGGGGAGTGGGGGCTCGAAGGAGGCAGGCTGCCCTGCTGGTTACTGCTGGGGTTTTCCTGGCTGTCTTGCCGCTGCCCACCTCGGACTACTTTTCGTGCCGTGCTGATGCTGCTACCTGCCTTGGATTTGCTGCTGGTTGCTCATACCTTTCTGCTTCTTGGACAGGGAACACAGGGGGAAGAGACTGAGTCCATCTGAAATCTCACTGCTCGTCTGTTTCGCTGGAGAGGGACTGAAACTCACTCTGCAGCCAGCCGGGTTGTGACAAGGACACTTAAGTATAACCTTTTCTCCCGGAGGAAAACCTGCTGGGTTTTATTGTTGTTTTGTTTCTTTTGGTTTGTTTTTTTTCCCTCTCTTGTGGTGTTGGGGAAGTGGGTTGCACTAGTCTGTTTACATATATATATATATATAGCAGTTATCCTTCTTGTATTAAAATTCCTTTTCTTAAATTTGATAAAGAGTGGTGTGATTATTGTGGAGGAGGCCCCTCCCCTGCTTGTGGGTAAAACATTTTGGTTTTTTTCCCTCAAACCCAGACATCACAAATATCCAGCCAGTAGGGAGAAAGAATTGCAGAGTATTTGGGAAAGATATATAGCAAATTATTTTCTCTGAGTAATAATTTACTAACTTTAAACTTCTTGAAATATGAATGTCAGAGACATACAATCTGAAATTATGTTGGATAGCTGTATCTATCTGTACTCCAGTACCCCAGTCTCCAAATTACATGTTAAGAACATTGTAGTTATATTTATATAACTTTAATATTCCCATATTCCACTTCATGCTTAAAAATGTCAATATTCATAAAGAAAACACTTAAAAGAAATTACTATTTTCTGCCAAACTAACTTTTATATTACACAGGCATGACTGTCTTTTTAGTAAAGATTTTACAGATGATTGAAGGGTATCAGGTGCTGGTGGATCATCTTCCTGTAAAGTTTCTTGAATATGCTTATCTTGGGATCATAATTTAAAATGGTACCTTTTCCGTCTTTTACAAATATAGCTCTGAAAAGCAAGTAACAAGGCCTGTTGCTGTCAAAGCAGATTTTACCTCAATGGACTAACTGTTGCCAATCCCATTTTTTCTCCCCTTGTTGTTTACTGTTGGTGTTATCCCACAAAACTTTAACAAGATAATTTCTTGGGATTTGCTCCAAAGTGAGCACTTCTCTTTCCTCTAAATTCTCTGAATATTTCTTGTTCATTGTTATAGATAGGGGGTAGAAATGAGGATAATTTAGCTTTTAGTGAAGCTACCTGAGGAACCAAAGCAAGAGATTACAACTGTGGCAATGATCAGTTCCTCTATATCCAAGAGATCTTGTAACTGTTAGAAAGTATTTCCATAAATTTAGAGATGCTATCTTTGTGAAGGATTATCAAATACATATATCTTGTCATATTAATATAAACTCTCAAACTTAAAGGGTGGGAGGAACTGGATAACTGGTATTTGATTATGCTTCATCTTCTTACTACCAAATATTTTTCCTCTATACTATGTTAAATTTCAAGGGGAAAAAAAGTATTTCTTTTCTATCCATATTGCAAAAAGAAGTGATTCTTTTTAACTCTGAAGAATTTCTGTAAACACCTGTTGATCTTGTTCAATATCTCTGACTATGGAAGCATACTAATATAGCAAATGAATAAAAAATTACAGCAAGCATACTCCTGATAATTTCAATAATATCAATATTTCAATAGATAGGTCTTTTGGAGGGGGATGCAAGGATTCCATTTTGAAGAGTGCTTAAAAATACTCCTTCATTATAACATCTGTGTTTTATAAAAATCAAATACTAGACTTTTAGAAGTAAAAATTATCTTTTAAAAATATTTGAATAACAAAGTGCACAGAAATCTGTTAAATTATAATTTATATTTTAAAATTAATACAAAATATAAAATTTTTAGAGCAGAGAACAAATAGATACTGTTCATTTTAATGGAGCTTTTGATTTTTATGCATTATGACCATAACTATTGAAAATGTCTGAGTTTGGGGCTAGATTGTTGGCTATATTATATCTGATGCAAGACCATAAAGAATTACACCTGTAAACCACTGTAAATTCATCCATGATTTTCACACAGGTGTATATCAACAGACTACAGCTTTGTGCTTCTTACAGATTACTCCAGGGATAGTAAGGCTCTTCATCTTAGGCTTCTTTCCTTCACTTCTCTATCTAGCTAATACAGTTGAGAAACTGTGAAGAAAACAATACATAAGACAAGTAAATTGCTCTTTCCTTTCACTAAGTATAAGAAGGAGCTGAAAGAAAGGGATTTCCATTGCTTGGACTTTCTTAGCTACTAGTTTTCATTCATAGTGGTCATTGGTTTTGGAATGTACCTCAAAATCACAATTTGGCCCTCAGTGAGCTGCTGACTGAAATTAATTCAAATGGTACTGCAGGCATTCAGGATCAGGCCTACTAGATGCAGCTGAAAATAGTTTCGGTAGTTCATATCCACACAAAATTCAACCACAGTTCCTCATATCACCTTAAGCCTCAGGGCCCTAAAAATTTCTGATGCAGAAGGCTTCTTTTAAACAGGGGCCCAAGGTTTTGTGCTGACTGCGATAACTGCAGTGAAGATTTCACCATTAAACCAATGTGAAACTTTCAGAACAAATTGCTTAACTCTATTCAACCATTTTTCTTCTCCTTTTAACCACATATTTGCCAAACCAGGACTAAGAACTCCATGGCGGCACAAATACTGTTCATCCATCCATTTCTATTTCACCTGGCACTCATTTTCCCCAAAAATTTCTCCTCTGTGTGTAGATGGCTGCTTTGTGCTGGCAGACTTTGCAAAAGTCTCACATTTGCTTACATAAAGCTTTTGTGGTTTCATGAAAGAACGCTCTATTGCTAGTCCTAGCCTCCAGTTAAGATGAGCTGCTATCTCTGCTGCAGCTTTCAGAAGAACTCTTCCCAGGGCCCTTCTATTTTAAACTTAATTAGATGCTTCAGCTTAGTTTTAAAAAAAGAAGTAAGAAAACTGACAATTGGGAGACTGGCAGGTGTAGTGCGGCTCAGTGTCAGGAGGCAACAAAGACTTCTGTGTTAAAGATGGCATTTCAGTCTCTAATGACATTACTGCAGAGGATGAGTCAAGCAGCATTTTACCTTTGTAATCGCTCCAATGTCATCTTTTTAAATAATAGTAAGAGATAGTAAAATAATAAAAAGACATAGAAATATATAAAATACAATAAAAAATTACCAAAATCTTATAACCGTCCCCAAATTGTGGCAACTCACAGAAGTTTCCTGACAGAAATATTATTCATCTTGTATCTGCTGGTTTTTTGCTCAAAGACAGCTCTGCAGAGGGGTATAAATCTCAAGTGCAACTTTTATAAGAACTGGGTCATACCAATTTTAATTTGTGAACATGAAGCTACAAGGAGTAATAGTAACTTGAGCTTAGCGAGAGTAGGGCCACAGTTTACAAAAGCATCTGACAATTCTGAGTATCCATTGTGAGAAACCTTAAAGAATTTGATGTTCAGAATTAAAAGAATATTCAGAAAGTGAAAGATAACAATGACTTTTCCCCAGCTAAATATGCATCGATAACTAAAACATAGAGGTTTCTTTTGAAAATTGTATCAATGAAGTTCTGTTTTTAAAGTTAGAAACAACAGCAAGGCAGTCCAATTTGTGCTATACTTTCAGGTTACCTGAATTTAGTGTGGGTATAATGCCATAATGTTGCCCTCAGAGGTCAATTAAGTTACACAGTTTCTGGAAAAGTAATAAAAACATCAAGATATGGACTGTTAACAGCCTACAAGTGTTGTGCACTTCCAGACTGTTCATAGAAATTAAATGCAAGCTCAGTAATGTGTTTAATCTGTCAGTTACCATTTAGGACGGTAATAAGCTGTCACACAGACTGTTTCTGGCCAAAACTCAGTAATGAGTTGATCCGTTACAATGGAAGGAATGGAGAATTCACTTTAGGCCTGAATATCAAAACAATCCTATAATCATGGCAGTTCTTAGCTCACCTCCATACGTGAAGAGTCAGAGGACAGAATATAGTGCTACACGACACAGACATACAGATCTTAACAGTGTCCAGAGTTATTAACCTCACAGGTGCTGATGTGTATTGTTCACATTCTGCCCTCTTTTATTCTCATGTTCTTAATTTCATCTTTCTCAGTTTTCTTCCTTCTTGTTTCTTTGTTTTTCCTGTCCTTTCTATAGGCAAGAAAATTTATTGTCCCTTGTTTTCAGTAACCTTTGCTTTTGCCATAAAGTTAAGTTTTACATGTCTTAGGCATTGACAGTAAATTGATCAGAATTTGCCAGCCTGTTGCTCCTCCATGCAGAAGAACCAGAATGGCTTTGGAAAACATAATGCAGATATTATCTGCCAGGAATAAAATCTGCTGTAGTATTAATCTGCTTTGTTTTTGTTTGGCTTTATGGTAGAAAAAGTAAACTGTCATGGTAAGACATTTATTTCTGGTTCATGTTTATGTCAGAAAGTAAAGTAATGCTTGCAGAGCTTACTACTCATTCATCTAGGAAATTCCAATCTGCTTTAATAACAATATCTACACTTAGGTTTTTATTTTCATATGGGAACCAGGCCCTGCTTTCTCAGTCTGTTTTTAAAACCTATAATATCTTCCCTAGGATTCAACTCCACCCATTTTTCTGCAAACACTTGTTTTCTTTCTAGTCTCTACTGTTCCTTCTCAGTCTGTCAATATCTGTCCCTGAACCTTAATTTTCTAACTAAATCTGTGTATTGATGACCTACTTTTTACAGCAGACCATCCTTTCAATACACATCCGTTGCAATAAGAAAAGAGCTTACAGCATTTCTGTTTTCCACCAATTCAGGGTTCCGTGTTGCTCTTGACTACTGTTTATTTCTAACTTTATGTAATTCTAAACAAAAGAAACTCCTATATAGTGTGAAAAATTAGTATTCAGCCAAAGTTAGGTTTCTAAGTTTAATTTTCAAATATTTAGATTAAATAAGGATCATGTTGAAATATGCTAAAAGTTATCAGAAATTACTAGGAAAGATTCTTGGGTTTTGTTATCAAAATGTAGGACTCTAAGGAGTGACAGTAAAGATGTGTTCTTTAAAAAGGTGTAATGCTTTTTGGATGAAGATGTGGCAGAATACCTGTATTTCACATAAAATCAATGCTTATCATTTATAAATTGTCTTTAAGGTGTACATATACTTTTGAAGAACTTCAGAAAACAGAATTTTGCTTTCGTCATTCAAGTTCCTCTGAGATTCTTGCACAATCGCTATCAAGCTCTGCTGCTAACTTCTTGTCTCAATACTTGTCAACAGCAACTTCATAATTTTTATCAGGTTCTCACTCAACTGAAAGCTATTATTAGACGAACAGGTGTATAAAATTGGTATTAAAGGAGAAAAAAATTTCATGTTGCTCATTGATCCCAGTCTAGCCCATACTGTTATTAACCAGAGGCTCTACAACTTATAAGGTCTTTGGTGGATAATGCATACTTAACTGATGATTTTAATTTACTTCTTAAGAGACAAACTACACATTCTATATCATCTAGGTGGAAAACTAATAGAACTGGATTAATCCATGTTTTGCAATGGAACTCTTAAAAGTAAAGCTAAGATACTATTTAAGCAACACAAAAAACCTTTTTCCTGTTCCAGTGCTATGGAGTCTTTGTGCCTATTTCTACTTATGATAATGTCAATCTATTCTCTATTATAAATAATAGTATGGCTTAAAGAAAAAGGAAAAAAAAATCATTCCAGGATTCTCAATGAGATACAGTGAAAGTAAGTATTGTGGTTGTTGGGAAAGGTTTTATGAAATAATGTCAGGTAATACACTGTGTCTTTCCTATTCAGTTGGGATATTCCATTGTAGGTCAGGCATGCTGAATTACTGTTTTCTTTCCACTACTGAAATTGGTAACCTACTCCAGAAACACACATAGAATTGAAAAAAAATGAGGTCAAAAGTAGCACAGCATACATCAAAGGGTTTGGGAATGATAACAAGACTGTTAATCAGCCCCTGGTTGTTTACAGACAGCAGGAGATCTGAACCAGCCATTTAGCAGGTTAGGAGGTAATCATGCACAGATAATTGCTACTCTGAGAACACCACTTTTTAAAGATGTAGATTTCCACCATGTGAGTGTGCCCTGTTTCAGACACTCAGGGTCTGAGTTGCAGAACACTGGCTATTGTAACTTATAGTGTCTTCAGAAGTTAACAGCAAATCACCAAAACAAAAGAAAGAAATAAAGTCCTTAAAAGCCAAATGCATCAATAGCAAATCAACAGATAATCCAATCTTGAGATATAGAAAAAGTCCTAAAGCTCAAAATGTGTGTTCCAATTACATGCTGCCTGCAGGTGCTCAACAAGAGATGAGAACAATAAACACATCAAATCATTGGAACATCTAGCAAGTCCTATGTCACTTCTACAAATACTACTATTAAAAAAAAATCCATATCTCAAAACTGAACTCCTAAGACAGCTGATAGGAGAAAGCAAAGAAATATAACTCAGATGTTTGATTTCCTCTATAAATCAAGTTAGCAAGATCAAAAATTATCTTACTTCCTCCTTCTTAAAATGCAAGCTACTTAATGCACATGGGATCTGTAAGTTGTATGATCTTTAAAATTTTCACTGGCATAAGACATGTTACATGACAACAAAAATATGGCTAAATAAATACATTTCTTGATAAAAAATGTAAAAGTGCAACAACAACAAAGCCTGCAAATACTTGTTCTATGCAGTCATTTAGTTAGCTAGCCAGCTCATCTTTATACATGAGTTAGTCACCTTGTCAGTGCATGAGACTGAGTTTTCAAGTATTCTTCAAAAGAAGGAAAGAGACACTTTCAGAGATCAAGCATAATCAATTGCAATTTGCTCCCATCATTTCTGTGGATATGAGTTCTCTGTGTGTGTTTCTGTGAGAGTTTTTCTATAGAAAACCTGAGCTCACAGAAATAAAATTAAATCAAAGACACATAAGAATTATTTGCAGAATTTAAAAGTATAGGAGGTCTTGAAAAGAACTGTAAAAAAAAAGTTTAAAAGAAACAAAAAACTATCAAAATGCAATAGTTTTACCTTATTATTCTTTTCTTGCTAAGATGAGAGGATTAGATATTGTCTAGATACTTTAGAGGAAATAATTTACTTTGAAAAAAATGCAAAAAATACATCATGGAATTGGATTCTACTAAATGGCAAAGCTTAATTCTCAGCACCACAAACATATATTTATGAACTGAATCAATACTCATCAGCTCTCCTACTCAAGGGACGAGCTTGGCAAGAGAGAAGTTTAATCTGTTTATAAAACTACTGAAAAAGAAATTTGAGATAGTAGTTTTAAAGGACATCTTCTCATTATGATTAATTGCAACTATTTGGTTTGAATTTTGGGGGAGGGGGTGGTGTTTGTGATTCTTACTTCCTTGAGTTTTTCCCCTGAGAAAAATACCAATCTTATTGAGTAATATTGACTACTAAATTTTCTCATTCCAAAATCAAAATATACTGCCCTTGTCAAGAACATATCAGGTAAAAACTGAAAACTTAGAGCTGAAATCTCTACTTTGAGTTTTCACACAGTTTTCCATTTAAGGTTAGTTTAAACAGAAGTTTTTTAACTAATTCTAGTTCTATGAATTCCATGCAACACTGAATGTTAGCTCTGGGGTTTTTTATGCATTCTATCAGACAAATAATGCCTTTGAATGTGCATTTTTTTGGAATACATTTATTCTTCCAAACTTGTGATGTCAAATCAGTCATACATTGCCTTACTTTGTAGAGTGCTTCTGTATGAATTACTGTGATCTCTCACACAGTGAGAAAGCATTTCCATCATGATTATTTTTATCTGAATTAAATGTTTGGCCTCTGCAAACACTCATGACTTTTAACTTCATCTTCTGTGAGCATTTGTTCCAATAAAATCTGGTTGTTCAAATGGACATGGAAAGCAAATAACAAAGAACAGAGATCATGGCCAAAGCAACTCCATTAAATAATGCAAATAAATATTTGTCTATTTTTTTCTTTTATTCTCTATCCTTTAGTGTCAATACTACATTATGTGGAAACTTCATCTTGCTTTCATAGAGACGTTTATAGCTGTTTAGTTGAATTCACCTGTCTGAGAAGTCATAGCAGAAGAAAAACATAAGGAATCAGTCTCTTTGTGCTGAAAAAATCTTTCAAAACCCAGCTAAATACAATTATGCTTATAATAAAAAGAGAGAATTTAGAGCAAGAAAGGTATAATTAGAAGTGAATTAATCTCCTACACTGGTATTCACCAAGTATCCACCATGATCTCTGTGCTTATCTGCAAACCTATAGAATGGGATTCTCTGTAGATCTCTGATTCTGCACTACTAAGTCATGTTTCAAGAACAGGGATTAAGATGCAACCTTATCATGTTTTCAGTGGAGATGGTTACTCACTCATGCACAAACTGAGATTTTGCAGCTCTTTGCCTATGTCCAGGGTTTGGCTAACACAAGCACATGATCCACTCCACTTCTGCCTCTGCACACAGACTTGTTTTTAATATGTGCAGGATGCCTGTTGCTCATCTAAGTCTCATTCCACCATGCTGAAAAATGAAGCCAGAATGTGCCCAGAGCAGAGATATGGAAGAGGCAAACAGTAAAATAGCAATGGAGGCTCACACATTTCTTCAGTGTTTCACATGAATGTTGTAAAAATATATCTCAAAATGTTCAGGTTGTGTTTCTTGTAAGACTGGAAGAATGGGTCCTGTATAATAGCAATAATAATAATAGTAATAGTAGTAATGAATTTAAGGGTGAATTACTACTACATTGAAGTCAAAGGCAAATCTGTTCTTCTGTTTTCCTTCTGTTTCTAATTTAGATCAGCACCAATGCCTTAATTATGCTTATAGTAGAATGTTCTGGCACTGAGAATATAATTTCATTTATTTATTAAGAAGAAAAGCAAATTGTTGAGCCTGTATCACTCTGCATTCTTGTTATCAGACTGAATTGCCTTTTCTTGGAATTACTCCACAATTGAGATTGCAATTTAGTTTTTGATTGAATCTTTTGCAGATTGAATTTCACTTAGATTTTCTGTAGTTTTTATAACTGAAGTATGAGTTCAGTTTACTAACTCTTTGAATAGCATAGTGTGCAGAGAAGCATTTTGGGTGACAGAAGCTTAAGGAGGTAAAGTTACTGAGAACTCTCTTAGTTGGCCTCCCTTATAATTGGATGAATAAAAACATCACTTCTGTTAAAGAAAGCTATACAGTCTATAGCATGGTAATTGAAACTTCTGCCCTCCCGGGTCTTAGGGATGCTTGCTGCAGGAGAAAAGATATTCCTTCTCTGCAGTCCATCTCAGGATGAAAAAAACAGATGAAAATTTGAGGAGGGTTGTATAGAAGTTGCTCTGATTTAGTTGTCTGACTCAGTTCACAGCTACATAGCCATTTTTAAATGGAATAAATCCACTTTTGCTGTCCAAAAAGATGGCCACAATTTTCTTTTTGTCCCTATCTACACATTCCTGTTTATCAGCACAAGTATTTATGCAGCAATGCAAATTGATCTCCATGACATATAAATCAAGAAAACAAACAAACAAGCAGTTTTCACTGGATCAGTGACATAATCTGTTTCTTTGACCATTTGGTTGTGCAAATATGGGAATCAGATGGCTTCTTTCAGCTGCAGGGCAGAATTATGGTGAATTAGAGTGATAGGGTAGTAATGTAGTCAGCATTCTATTACCTCATCAGTCACTCAGTGGTTCAGGGATCCATTTTTATGGGTCTCATGTTAGCCAAACTGAGAAGATCTTGCAAACATAGATTCTCTCTTTAATATCTCACAGAAGATACAAGAGTCCTCAGGCTCCTGGGACTAGAGCCTGAGAAGGAATTAAACATCAAAATATGCAATGGAGTCAAGATTTCAAGTGTCAGCATACATATTGAGATTAAGGATGTATATAAAATAATGTTAAATTATGTACCTAAATAACAAATTAATCTTGAATTATTTGAAAAGTAGTGCCACAAAGGTCACATAAGTGCCTGGCCAGGATTTGCGGCAGACACTTTTTGTTAAGAAAGCACAAGAGCCTTGCAGACATTTGAAAGTAATGAAAGGGCTAAGTTGCCTCCACTTTTATTTCATCTCTTTTCTGATGTTAAAGTCTTCTCTGAAGAGGTGTTGTCTGTTTAGGTGTAGTCTGTCTCCAGCATGAAAGGTTGTAAGTAAGAACTTGGGTATATAAAGCACTACACAGCAAAATGAGGAGTGTTATTAGGAAATTGCTTCCTCTAAACCTCCTTATGAAATTGAAAAAGATATCCAAGTGTTTTTAACTATGCGAAAATGTTAAAGAAAACCAAAGCCCTTGAAACTAAGGCATTACCTCGTCTAACACTGAAGGGGGATGTAAAGGACTTGGACAAATCAGGAAGCAGAATGTGGTCTTAAATTTATAGGTACATAGTCACACACATGCTTGAACAAAGCAGTGCCAGTTTTGCAAAACTGAGCCACCTTAACTCTCTATGTAACTCGGACTTGCAAGCTTCATTCGAAGATGTTTTTTGACTGTTTCTTTTGCTATTTCTATATATAGGACAAAGAGAAAAGAACTTTCTGTACAAGGCCTTAGTATTTATGTTAGTGAAATTCCATCACCCATAAAATATTCTCCTCTCTTCTTTCTTAGAGGAGAGCTATCCAGCCCAGCCCTTTTCTGACTGCTTCTAAGTTCTGTTCCTCCACTTATCTTTGGCCACTTGACTTCACTTTAGTCTGCTGTAATAACAAGAGGCTTCTTTGATAGAAAGTAACATAAAAAAGACCTCATTTCCTTTTCCTTGATTAATTTTGCACCCCACAGTACCTATTTGCCTTGATAGGTCAGAAAATCATTTACCAGGAAATGAATAAATTTAAACAGCACTTATCCTAAGGAGACAGTAGCAGAATTATTGCAGTGTTTTTTGGGGGTACATTGTTTGTGGGCAGATTGTGTGTCCATTTTAGGGTTTGAATGCAACAGTTTAAATATTTAGAAAATGTGTGCTCTCATAAGTTTGAAAAAAAAGAGGAAGTTTTGTTGTTTTTTTTTCCTGACTCATGAAGGTTAGTGCAGTTAAATGCATCCTACTTTTGTTCCAGGTTAATACACACAGACATGTCCTAGTATACTCCCAATTTTATTTAGTAAAAGAAAGCAAGAATTCATATAACCACTAGAGAAATTACAAATCAGAAGGACAGAAGGATTTTCTTGTTTTATCAAGAAGCAGTCTCATGCAGCAACCAAAAAAATTAAGAAGGAGTCAAGAGAATTACTTCAAGCTTAGGCATAGATAACAGGTGATAATAATTAATTGTTAGCAAAGGAAGAAAGAATTAGGTTTTTAAAATTCCAAAGAACTGAGTCAGGTACTCAGGAGAGATTAAAGTCTGAGGGGCAGAAATTAAATGAAAATACACAGAATGTGGGGGAAAAAAAAATTGGGAGGAGAAAAGAATATTGACCAATAGGGAAAGCTGGCTATTGGATAACATCAACTCTTGCTTAATGATTTTTACTGTATTAATCATTAGACTACATAGGTAGTATTTGTAAGTAGGTCATATGTAGAAGATATAAACACAAAAGTTTTTCTCCCTTGCATACTCCTATAAAGGTCGTGAATAATCCAAATTGTCTTACATGCAGCTAGCTAAATTTGTGAAAAACATTTTTATGCAAATATCCCTAGCAAAACCATTCATCTCTAGGAGTCAAACTGCATTGATTTTATTTTATTTTTTAATTTTTAAAGAAAATCTCCAGTGACATTCAGCATCGGAAGAAGAAAGAGCATGAGCATGCAGAAAGAAATGGCAGAGGTAGAGTAGGTTCTTTTTCAACAATAGTTGAGTGGTGTCAAGATTTTTAAGAAATGAATGGCAGAAGGTGGTTTGAAGCTGCAGAGATTGGGAACAGAAATTCTAATTTTGACAGGCAAGTGGTCATACTGACGTTGAAAACTGGTGCAGTCTCCTGTTTGTAAGAGACATAATTAGGCAATAAGTAAATCAATTCACATTGCACAATGGTGAATGTGTTTCTGTATTAAATTGTTCTGTTTTCCTCAGGTAGCATGTGTGCCAAATGATGTAATTGTTACCATGGGAACTATCCTTGTATAATAAGAAATTTAGAATAAAACTCTGAGAGCTTCTAAAACCCCACCTGGCAAGCACATATTATTTTTCTCCTTTAACAAAATTATATATAAATTGTAAAAAAAATAAAAATAAAAATAAAAAATAATGCACTTCCACTTGTATTCTTAAGTAGCACTTAATTCTTAAAATAGAGCTGCTGATAGTGGTGTCACTGTTTCTGGAGTAGGTGTTACATGGTGTGAGTCCTAGATAAACAAACAAACAAAAAAAAAAGAAAGAAAAAAAATAAGGTAAAAGTAGAAACTGAAGAACTGCTTTAGAACAATGGATATTATAATGGGCTAGTTTAGAGACAAAGGGAGTTTCTAAAACATTACAGTTTAAATACACTGTTTTTCTAGCGACAATAATAACACAAAAAATGTTGTATTTATACATTAGCATCAGAAAAGTGTATCCCATACTCCTCCTTCTTCTAGTCTATTAATCTGACAATCTTTCTAATGCTGGAAAGAAGAAAACATTTGCTGCAAAAGCACTTAAAATAATCTTTTGGGAATCTGAACATCTCACCAAGCCTAATATTTTGCAAATGTTGTAATTTTGTGGCAAAAATAACACATTTTATGTTTTATCCAGAGGGAATGCTTAAACCATGGTCCTTTTATTTTCTGGGTTTATACCAGCATACCCATAAATCACATTTATATAACTGGTATTGAGAACCAGAAGGAAACCAGTAGCCCCTGATATTTTTTCTATAGCACTTCTCACTATTTGAAATCTTCTGTGAATCAAAAATAAATTCCTTTTGACAGAGAAGAATTCAAATAGTGAGACGTGCTATACGTGTTCTTAAAAAATATTTGAAATCCTTCCATCTAATGCATTATTTGATGAAGTAGGATGCAAAAGGATAGACTGCAAGGTTTACTCCAGGCAGCCTTAAGCCATCAGTTAACATTTTTTGATACTTTGCTTTATTTTTGTTTAATATGTGGAATACAAATTTTCAGTATAAACACAGTTCATGTGAAATATTTCTCAAGTTTCTTAAGTTCTGGAAACAGTGCTCTTTTACAAAGTTCATGACTAACTTGTGGAAATAAATCTGATGTTTTAATTAGAATCGGCTGTACTCCCACAACATCTTTCATCATAAGTACTTTACTGACATTTATTAATTAGTGGTCTGATCCTGCAACCCTTACTCATCCACATATTTTTTTACTTGTGATCATTCAGACTTTTTGCATGACTAAGATTTACAGAGTCTATGTCTGTTCAGTAGCAAATGAAGCTCAAAAATGTATAACTAATTAGAGCTTTAGGAAACTAATTGAATGTTGGCTTAATGAGGGCAGCCAAGGGTAAATAAGGCAGTGTCCTGTCCCAGAATGTACCTGGCTGGAGCAAAAGAGGATCAGATATGCTTTCTTTGTGCCAGAGCCCTGATGAGCCAGGGTGGCTCCTAGTGTGTTCAGAGATAGTCTTTAACAAAATATGAAGTCTCCCTGAGGAGGAAAAGGGGTAAAGGAAAAAAAACCGAAAAACAATGAGACTATGAGAAAATAGGAAGAACAGTATGTGTGTCACAGGAACAAACACATAAAAGTTCCCATGGGTGCTTTGTCCTGGGGTTTGACACGAGTCAGGAAGGGAAAAAGGCCCCACAGTGGCTGTGACTCCATACACAGATCCCTCCAATCAAGGTTCCTCTCCTTAGTGGGGTGAACCAACTGGAATGGTGTCAGAAAACTAAAGTAAACAATCTTCTGCAGAGGGAAAGGACTTCACCCAACAAGCCTATGAGGTTTATGGTGAAAGACATTTATTACACACTGCACACAGTTTATATAGGGTTAAAGCTACATTCTATTGGCTAAATTGAACCTCACACCATCAAGCCACAAACTTTTAATTGGTTATAATGCCTATCTCACAAGTCCAATGTTTAGATTAACTCATCCTAAATGTTTTCAGGTGCGTCTCCAGAGTTCTGTGTGAAAGTCAAAGTGTTTTCATGAGAAACTTCAGGGGAGTAACTGAGAACTCCTAGGGAATGATTTCTCCTTTAAAGATCAACAGCAGCTGTGGCCTTGCTGGAGTTGATGCAGGCTGGATCACTCATATGCCCATTTTCTGAAAGAAACCCTTCAACTGGGAACAGGGTGAATAGATCCTGCAACTCAATAAGCACGTAGAGCATGAGTGTAACTAAGAAGGTGAGAGAAAAGAACAGCGACTATCTTGATAACAAGGACAAGATTCTGGAAGACTTGAAGGACCTTTTTGCCTGACTTGTTCTCTTGTTGAAGAGGGAAACAGTTACAGAATCACAGAATCACAGAATATGCTGAGTTGAAAGGGACCCACAAGGATTATTGAGTTCAACGCTCAGCCTTGCATGGAACCATACCCAAGAGTCACATCATGTGCCTGAGAGTATCATTCAAAGGCTTCTTGAACTCTGTCAGTCTCAGTGCTGTGACAACTTCCCTGTTATGTAGTTTCCATCTCGTACTTGTTCAGTGGATCAGGGAACCAGACCTCAACATAAAGTGACCCACCTTTTCTTCAGGTGGTAAGACCATTTTATGGCTCCTTTCAGCAACATCTCTCACCACAGTTGCCAGCATCCTTCCCATCTCAACCACAGTAACAAGACTGTAAATTCAACTTTTCAAGGTCGCTAGTTCTGCACTGGGACAGGAGTTTTAATTCTTAGGTTTGTGTCACAGCCTGTCCCCATCCCTTTACCCCTCTCCTTCCCATGCCTATCTGAGAAGCCTTAAGTCAGTTATGTGCTTCACAAAATGTCAGCAACACCACTGGATTCTGAGTACAGAGCAAGCAGAGTTATAGTCTCCTACAAAGTGGTTTGAATGCATTTATATGACACTTCTTACTTATGTAAATGGTCTGCATGATTTTAGCAGAACTACTTAAGAGTAAAATTTGTTCATATTAAGAGTTTGAGCATCAATCATTTTTCAGTAAATGTTGGGTAAACACTTGGTTTTTCAATAAGAAATTACTGTAGGCAAAGACCTGGGCTCATCCTAGGGAATACAGAATTGTTCTTTACTAAATTACCTAGTTTGGATTGTTATACAAAGCTTCCTCTGGGCAGAGAGGGTTATGAGGAAAAGGATGGCATCTACAGATATTGCTTTAGGACATTAAGGTTTAATTCTCTGCCTGGAGAAGCTTCTCTGTCTTTCCTGACAGGAGGGAAACTTCCAGTAATTAGACACCTAACTTGCACACTGCTGCAAAATGGGCTCAAGCCAATTTGCCATGCAATCAATTCTGCTCCATGTGCCAGGGCCAGCCATGGAAATTCAACTCTTGTAAAGTCTGTTCTTCCTATAACCTCTGCTGTAACCTCCCCTGCCTCTTCTAGGCCCGGACATCTGTATCACCCTGTCCCAGCTCCGATGAAGCTCAGGAGCACAACCTTGGTCCGCTTTTGAGAAAATTGTTAAATGGTGAAAAAAGTCTAGAGAGTAAGGCTAAGTAGGATTGGAAAGGGAAAATTACAGACTGAGGTACAATTATACATATGAGGAGTGCGAGTTACTTTAAAGATTCAGGGACACAGCTATCAACTTGGTTGTCATTAAAAATAGGAAAAACCAAAACAACAACATCAACAAGAAGATCAGTACAAGAAGGTATTTGGTGTCATTAATGTCAGTCTGTTGTGATGTCATTGGCCTCTGTGGGAGTGGCAGTTTACCTTAAAGTATTAGTGAGGGATCAAGGCTTCAGTAACTCAGCAAAATATAACATTTAGGGATCAACTGAGGCTGATGCTTCTCCTCCTCACTAATACCTGTCTAGGCAGCAAAGACTCTTCTGTGGCTTCTTGGGGACAGTGAACACAATAAGCTTTATCCCAGGAGTTCATTAAAACTAGCTATATTTTTCATGTATTAGCCAATAATTGCTTTATGCTTTAGTTGCATATGTTCTGCTTGCAAAACCCTCTTTGAGGACAGTTAAATATACCCAAATAAAATGATCCAAAGAAGGGCAGCACAACCTGATGTTAAGAGTTGTTAACATTAGATCCTTCGGAATCTTGCATTCTAAGAGTCAGACTTATTTTGATGGAAACTGTCTTGATTCTTCAAGTGTCATGGTTCCTGTGTTCATGCTATAATTTTCAGAAAGTTTTTCTCCTTCTCAGTATTAATCTTTTGCATATGTTGTGGAAGATCTTAAATGTATGTATTTGGAAATCAGAAAGACTATTGGTCATTAAAACCACTTTTTTAAATATATGCTTTTCTTGGTTTGAGGGGCAAAAACTAAAATGTTTACCCACAAGCGGAGGAGGGGGTTTACCGCTTCCCCAATGCCATGGAAAAAAAACAACAATCCCCACAACAACAACCCCCACACTGGCAAGTTTCCTCCGGGAGAAGAGTTATACTTATGAGGCAGTATCAGTGTCACAGCCCAGCTGGCTACAGGGTGAGTTCCCAATTGAATTCTGTCTCTCTCTCTGTGTCTCTTGTCCCAAATGAAGACGGAAAACTGGAAGTGGGGAACTGCCACTTGTCCTGGAAAGCAGCTGCAAACTTCTCTCTCCCAGGTCGCTGCCCCAGCCCAGGCGGGCAGGCTGTGTTGCTGCAAGTGATGGAGAGACTGGAGCAGAGACTGGGACCCCCAAATGCAGAAACCACGAGAACAGCCGTAGCGAGGGGAAAAAGAAGCGGCTCAGCAAGAAGCAGCAGCAAGGGCCTCTCTCCCACAGTAGCACACACACACTGCCAGAGCCGTGTGTAGTTCCCCAAGAACCAAAAGAAAAAGACAATCCAAGCCCGTTTCCCAACCCCTCTTTCCCCAGTCTCCCCCACCCAAAACAATCAAGAAGGAAGTGGTAGTAGTTAGCTATTTCTTTTGTTAACTAATGGCATGGGGAGTTGCTGGGAGAGAATTTACATAATAATTCCAAACTACAACAATGCTTTTAGGTCTTAGGGAAAATCTGCTTTATAACATATTTGTTTTCTAGTATAATAATAGAACATATATATTTTTATAATTCTTTTGTCTCACGAGATATTCTATAGAATTTACCATTGCCCCTTCCTCATCTCTTGTTCTTACATCCTTCAGTATGCTATAAAGTTCTGAATTATTTCTTTATATTTTCCAGCCCTAATTTCTACCTGTTGTTCCAATTCACAGTAACCATGAAGCTGGCTTTTCTTTCTCCTCCTTTTTTTGAGAATAAAGTTAAAAGGTGGATTTAAAATGGTCCAAATCATAGTTCACTGTTCACAAAGAGACAGATTGTTTAAAATCATTTAATGCTGTGCTCATTGAAAATATTTCAACAAGCCCTGCCATTGAATCAGCACATATTAATAGTTATTTAAGAATCTCTGTAATTTTCTTTCACCCGCCTTTTTTTTTCTTTAAGACTGTCTTCAGTGAGCTATAAGTAATAACTGAAATATGTTAGAGCGCTCTAGTCTTTTTCTGACCTAAGAGCTGTTAAGAAAGTTTTTTTCATATTCTACTGATCCATTAGATTTTTGGTATTGAATTAAAAAAATACAGAATCCTCCTTATTAGTCTTTTTAGTAAAAACCAGAAATTTCTGATTTTTGTGGCAGAGAGAAAATGCACCTAAACATTGAGATTTGTTAATACCCCTGAGTTCTGTAGGTGTCATATCTTTATAACTTATGAAGTTCTCCTGTGTTAAAACATCAGCTGGAAACATGACTTGCTTAAGATCAGGATAAACTGGTTAAACAAACAGGAAAAATATGTTTAATGTCAATGTTCAAACAATCCAATTATTTTGAAGTCCCAATTTTATGAGGGGACAGCAAGGAAGAAAGTGCCTTCCCTTCCTCCCTGCCTCCCTGCCTCCCTCCCTCTCTCCTTTCCTCCCTTTCTGCCTTCCTTCCTCCCTTCCTTCTTCTCCTTCTGCTCCTTCCTTCCTGACCTTCCATTTCTCTCCTTTCTACCCTTCCTTAAAAGTAACTATAAAAATTTCCAGGCCCTTCCACTCCCTAAAAAAAGTATTGATCAGAGCTTTGAAGTGTAACTACCCATATTCCTCCAGAAAGCAAATATACAGACAAATCTAGTCACTTCTGCTACTTTTTAATTTTGCCATAAGCAGATTATAAAAATGGAGAAAATTCTAGTCTCTCAGATGACACTAAACAAAAAGGTTTAAAAATTGCTCTCTGCTATGTCTATGTAAGAAATTCTTTCCTCTGCATGGATTGCTAGTCCAGTGATTTCTAGAGATTTTTTTTTCTCTGTCACTGGTCCAGCTTGGCTGTGGCTTTCATCTGTGCCTCAGGAAATCCCTCCTGCTGCTTTCATCTTGTTTTCAGTAGTCTTTCAAAACCAGTGTCACTTCAGTGCTACTGAAAGTTTTTCCTCTTCCTCTCTCTTGTCCTCTCATGCTCAGGTTTACAGATTTTTCTAATGCTTTTTTTGCAATAAGAATAATTTTCAGTCCATTGATCAAACACTTTTGACTCAGGAAATATCAGGCAGCTTCATTCAGTGCATCCAGCTTCAACTCAGTTCAGGTTAACCACAGCTGAGGAGTCAGTGAGTCTGAAGTCATGGTGCAGGATTTTGTGTTGGGTGGACTTCTCTCTATTTGTCTTGTACTGATCCCAAATGACCCCTTTGGTGAGCAGGCAGAGGTGCTCTAGAGCAAAAAGGAAGGCAATCTTTTCTCCTTGGCATAAGATTCTGCCTTGCCCAGTATGTAAAGCATACAGTACCCACACAGCAAAGGGTGACCAAGCACCATATAACACTGGCAAATTGTATTAATATTTAAACTGATACAATACATGATATTTTGGTAATATTGTATAAGAAACTGGTTAAATAAAATGGGAAATCCCGTTTGGGACATTTTCTTCTTTTTGTTTTCCACATCTTTTACAGAAAGCATACAGAAGAATTTAGGCCCTTTTCACAGAGAAAACTTAATGACAAGTGCCAGTAAACTGGTTAGATTTTAATGAAAACACTGTTTTTCAGGGTAGATCATTATTACTTTCATTGTGTGTTATTTCTTGGTGGCTTCCTGAGAGTTCGCTTAGGATTTTTTGTTTGGTTTGGGTTTTTTTGTTAAATAAAGTGTTTGAATATCTTCTACTAACTTCCTTTCAATTAACTTTCACACAGTAGACAAAAGACAAATCCTTACATCAGTATATTTGAATATTCTACTGAAGGTTAGGAGTAATCAGAGATATTGTTGCATTCTTTCTCAAGCAGCACACAAGGAACAGAAATTGAAAATGATTCCAACCATTTTCTTCATCTGTAGCCTTAACCACTGTCCTTTAATTTCTTTTCAAGAAGGATGAAAATATTTTAAGATTGAAAACTTCCAATGCTTAAGAGAAAGCTCTAGTTTCCTATATGGGACCTTACTGTAGAGTCGTATGAAACACTTACCCTATCCAAAACTTATGTGTTGGTAACTATGGAAGTGAATGGGAAAGTTGGAACTTGCAGAGAGAATTATTTCATTTTCATAAACCAGAATCCTCTCTGATGTTCTATAAACAAATCCAAAGCTATGACTTATTTTATCTCTCATTTTGGATTTGCTCCTGTTAGAATTGTTGAAAATGTTTATGAGAAGGTGTTTGATTTATAAGGAGAAATAGACAGAAGAGTGAGATTAAAGAAGTAAAACTGGGATATAAAAATAAATTAGGATGTAAAAAGAAGCTAGATTACTTCTGAATGAAAGAACAAAAGAAAAAAGGCACAATTACCACTCGAAAAATTCCATGATCACTGACTGATAAAGGAAAAGCTTACCTTAAGTGTCAACACCTTGAACACAGAGGGACCAGGCACCATACTTCTGACAGCACATTTGTGAAATATATGTGTGATACACGGTGCATATTTGGTGAGTCCTTCTCCCAGAGGAGAAAACTGTACCTATACCTTTACCATAGAAGTTTGGTACCCTGAATGTATACTGGAGGTGTCTGGTTCAATACACTCACCTCCTACAACTATGGAGCTACTCTAAACTGAAGTAGATTAATACATTGGCAATGAAATCAACACAACTCTGCCAGTTTACATTGACAGAGGTTCCAAAGTTGTGGAGAGGAAAGAAATGACCCAAGTGTCCAAGAAAACAGAAAGAAAAATGAGGAAATGGAATTCAATTGAGGGCACATCAAAACCACGCGGAATTAACCAAGCTTGTTTTGCACCAGGTTCTTACAGAAAATGTTGAAGTGCATTGCAGCAGTTGCAGTATATTCATGAAGGATTGAATTCATATAGTTAACCAACTAATAGAAAACAACAGAATGAGTTTCTATTAATGTACATTGATTTATTTGTCCCTTGCAACCAGACATAATCTATAAACAAAATAGTAGAAAATGAGGAGGTGACAGTAGTTTAGGGTGAGTTCTTATCAGACACAGTGTTTGCACCCTCACTCTTTTCAGCAACAGTGTGCTGTTTCCAGAACAGCCACAATTCTGGAAAACAGACTCCTGGATAAACAATTAACACTCTGTTTTTGTAATGTATTATAAACAGTTCCTTCACCTCCTACCCAAATACTGCTCCTGAGCCCATCTGGACAGAATTTTTTACAACAAAAACTAATAAAAGCTTTACCCCTTGAACCTGTAATATATAATAAACCTTGAACCTCTAATTGGTTTTATAGCTTGGACTGAATTATATTACTTTATCCTTTCTACCACTTGTCAGAGAAATATTTTATGATGTTGTGGTACAGCTGGTATACTGAACAACTTACCAGGAGAAAAATTCAGTTGTGTCCAGGTCATAACTTCTAGAATTTTTTTATATATCATATTGTAGGTGTACACTTGGCCTCCAGCTGTATCAACATGGCACAGATCTTCCTTTGTTTTTTCTAAAGTTTCTTTTACCCTATGGAGAGTGAAATGGCAGTGGATGCCCATAGGTTGGCAAGTGCACTGAGTCCAGTATCTTCATAAATTATAATCAGAACTTAGACACTCATCTTACATACAGACAGCTGCATTGAAGACAAATTATTTTTGCCACTTGCATCTTGAGCTGATGCCCAAACACAAGTTAAACACAGCACTAAGAGAGAAATTTAAAGAATACAGTACAAATGTTTTGGAAGAATAGCATAGAAATGGTTTCCCATAGAGTAATTTGGGCCAAATCCAGATGCCTGCCAGTTTAAAGCAAGTTGAATGAGTTGTGATTAACTGAACCTATGGCTGAGATTGACTAATGAGTCTACTAATGCAATTAAGAACAGAAAAAATGTGTACAGGAGAGTCACAAAATGAGACTCAGTTAATGGCCAGGGCAATGATAATTGGGGTCTCTATAAATCTTAAAAAACTAGATTCAGCTCATCCAATTTTAGGCATTGAGTAGACCTTTATGCCTGAGCTAGACACTGAGCTTCTTTTATATACAACAGAGAGAAATATGAACATATAGGGCAAAGTTCATCTTTCCTAGTTTATTAGTCTACATTAGGTTGAAATAAATTTCTTCCTAACAGTGTCTATTTCTCTTCACTAGCAATAAAAAGAACCTAAAGAAACTATTTTAAATTCAGGCATCTACATTTGATCAGAGGACTCCCACCTGGGTGTCTGTAGATAATAGTGTGTCTTAGATCAGAGAGAAGCTCTGCACCATCTGCTCCAGACAGACTTGTCTAAAGCTCCATCCCCACCAGAGGTAGCCTTTATCGACATGCCAATTACAGGAACAGCTGTATTTGTCCTTAAATTTGCCCTGCAGTTAGAGATGTCTAACCCCACCCAGTAGTCTTACTATTACAAATATTTTGAAACAACCAGGGAAGTGCAAATAGATTGAATAAAAAAAAATCATAAATATTAATTATTTGTTCTATTTAGCCATCACACCAAAATTTGTCATTGTACAAAAGACCAGTGGGGAAACAAGTACTGTCATGACGGGATTTGAGAAAATATTGTGTATCCAAAGGAAGAGACTTAGAGGAGGATTTAGCATTCAAATTAATTTCAGCCAATGCTATCAACAAGCATAGCACAAATAAAATGGGAAAGAGCATCAAGGGTAGTGAAAAACTATGCAAAATATTATCTTGTTTTGCTATCAGGAAAGCATCTAGCAAAGGGTGTTTGTTCTGCTATCACTGTAGGCAGTCTCTCAGCAGCCTGAAAGTTTAACCTGCTAGAAGGTACCCTGCCTGTTTGGCAATACGAGTTGTCAAGGCAACAGAAGATAGTGACAATTTTCCTTCCTTCTGATGGATTCTACCACAAAAATACAGAAACCAGGGTCCTGAACTGGAATGATGTCTCTTTGGAAGACATTTTTTCATGCCATGAAATTCCTGTCTCATAAAGGACAAAGGTATTCTGAAATATTAAATGTGTTTCTTTATTTTGACAACACTTATTGATGAGTCACAGTGCATTTCATTTATTGTAATGCAACTTGGATGGATATTTAGAAGTTAGACATAGTAGTCAAAAGAACATTGAAAAGCACAATGCTATTCTTGCCTTAGCACGTTTTCTCTTGGTAAAACCAGGTAAGAGTTATATATAATAGAGATTAAACTCTCCCTGTAGTTAACTATTTAAAATCTATTTATAACACTTTGCACAACTAGGCGCACATATGGAAAACCAGCAAGAATTTTTGTTCTACAGTCTTCAATGTTTAAATAATAGCTTCAAGAGATAATGCTTTCTAATTTTGGTTTGATACAAACAGAAAACATTCACTGGAGCATGAAAACTCTCTTAAGGGAACATGAGAAAGAGAAAAATCTGAACTAAAGTCCTTCCTCCCAGTATAATGAAACTCTTGATTTGTTCACCATCAGGAACAAACAAAACTCTCACTCCTTTTCTCCTAGATGTAACTTCGTGCACATTCCCCATTGTTTAAACCCCATAAGGTTTTCCTTTGTGAGTCATTACTCAGTTCAATGTAGAAATTCTTTTGAATGTCGCTTAAAGCTATTCTCCCATTGATCTTCACAATGACATGTCTCCCAGAGCAGATGGACTTGTTTTTCTCTTAACAAATGTCTCAAATATTTCCATCTCCTTTTCAGGATAAATTTAGACAGAACAAAATTATCAAATTTGTTTACTTTTGTACTTTAAAAAAATTCTATTATTTTTATTAAGCCAATTACTTTTGAAAGCATTCCAATGTCTTTGTACACTGAGAAGGAGATCAGGCTTTTACATCTTTATATTAATACACAAGTAACATTTGACTTGAAAAATCAGCATTTTGTCTTAAAGTTTTAAAATTTCCCCTTGTCTCACATAACATAATAATTGATATTTTTTTCATCGTCATGAAATCACAGAGGGACAGTTTCCCCTGCAATAGTTTTACAATCTGATCAATAGCACTTAACTATAACCTTGCAGATTTGCAGTGTAATACTTTTGTTACATCCTGTAGTTCAGAGTGAGAACGTCCTGCACTTCTTGGCACATGACTACTGTGCCCTTTAAAGTCTCACAGTAAGCCTGAATTCACTGTTGCTCTGAGGATATATTTTCCCACCTATTTCACAAACCAGTGTATGAACAGAGTGTCCCTTCAGATTTCTATTGCTGCCTCCTCTCTGTAAATCTGGTTAATCATGGATCTTGACTATCTTGCCATTTATGACTGTAGGATGCTACACTTATATATTCAACCACTACAACCCAGCACTTTGCTCAGATAGAGTTTATCATTCTTTTCCTCTTCTTTTTTTTCTTTTTTTTTTTTTTTTTAGCTTAATGCTGATGTTTTGTATAGATCCTAATTTCTGGCTTCATGCATGAGATTTCCTTGAAGAACAGGATAGCTGGGCACCTAGAAATTAGAAGACAGCAAAAATTAAAGACAAATTTATAGCAGAAAAGGTAAAAATATTTTTTCATTGGTTATAGGAAATAATGAACGATTTAGTCATCTAGAAAAGCAGTTTTAAATTATCCAATGTAACTGAATTTCTTTGTTACACCTCAGTTTTCTCCAAGTAGGATTTAGCAGTCTTAGTAGGCAGAAAAAAATAATTTACGTATATATTTATATTTGTGTATGTACACATTTATTTAAAGCCACTTGGCTTAGCAAGCTATTTTTCCAAACACTATTTAAAATGTAAAATAAGTTTTTTAAAAAACTAGGTAATGTATTTGCTGATCATAGAATTATGTAAATATTTTTATTATTCTACACAGATATACTTGAAAGCTCAAAGAACCTTTTGAAGTTTTAACTAAGCAAAATATTACAGGTAGATAAAACTGGAAAATTATGCTCAAGTATTTAAAGATGTAAATATAAAGACTAATTATTATTTAGGGAGTGAAATAAACAGTTACTAGTCTCAGTAGTTTTCACCAATATGTATCAGTATAAGATATATATATCAGTATAGGATAACAGAAACTAGCACGTAGTTCAAGAACAGAAAAATATTAGATGGATTTCGTTAATAGCATGTCTGAATTCTAAACATAAAAGTACATATTAATCTTTATTCCTGATCAGATCTGGAAAGTTAAGATAACACTTTAAATTGATCTCACCTATCTACTAATTCTCCAGTTATACTGACTTAAAGGTATGATTAAGGTCAACTGCTGAATAATTTGTTTATACAGGATGACTATGAAACTTTGCTGTTGGCTGAGCTTTGTTTGCATTGTTGATTAAGAAGACCTCAACAGTTTAAAATGCCCATTTTCATCATAAAGCATTGTTTTATTTCTAAATCTTTAAACTAAATGAGGTTAGAACATGATTTCTGAAAATCTTTAACAATTTCTTATGTGTTTTGTAAATATAAACTTATACATATGTTCCTATTTTAACAAGTTAGGTATAATATAAGCATGTCCTTGACTTAATACTGATCTTGCTGTTATTTGATCAGTGGTTATACTAAACTCAGTGTACTCAAGCACTGCAGTGCCCACTGCTTATATGAAATTACTACAACAGGTAAAATTTTCATACCTTGCACAGCACTAGAAATTCATAAAGCAAAAAAAAAGCAGTTACCAGAGATTGACGGGTCAAAGTAAAAATTTCTAATAGTATGTTGTCTGATATAAGTTGAAATTTACCCCACCTAGCAGTCATTTAGACCAGAAAGCAATATTCTTCAGTACAATTGTAAAAAAGTTTCTGAGTGTACATTTTCCTATTCATGAAGAGATGGCAAAGACTATTAAGACACACAGAAAAGTTTAATATTCTAAAGGAACTGGATAGCTTAGCTCTTTAATAGCATATATTTTATATGTCTATAAAAGTCTGCTACAAACCTAAGGAAAACATAGTCTTTGAACTTCCTGTGTTCTAATATGCATCTCATATATATCAGCAAAAGGTGAAGAGGATATCATACCATCTAAAACTATACTTACAACTAAAGCATTTGTAATCCAGTCTCTGGCCATCTCTCCTCTGAACTTGTCCAGTGGAACATGCGTTGAGGGGTTTTATTCTGATATATATATATATATATATATATATATATATATATATGTCTATCTATATGTATATATAGATATAGATATATATATATTTATATATAACTCTGAAATATCCCTCTTCAAAATTATTTTTAAAAACTTTTACCACAGAACATAATACAGTTCCTTTTTCAATGCCACAGAAACAGTTACTGAAAGTAAGTGTTTATGAGATGAACACTTTATTTAGAAAAAGATAATGTTAATTATTTGCATAAGGAACTGCTTGGCTATAGCCAAGGAGTTGTGGTTAGTATTGCTAAGTCTAGGTAGAGGCTAGTGGGGAAAAGTAGAGAGTCTCAGGGCTCTGTCTTGGGACCAGTGCCCTTCAATATGTTTATCAATGACACAGACAGGGGGATCAAGTGCACCCCCTGTAAAGCCCTGGGTCAAAGCCACATGCTGCCCAGGAATTTGACTTATGTTTAGACTCCAAGAATTTGCTCACATGAACTCTTGTAGACCATTTGGTTCTTTAATACATGAAATTCCTTTAAAGAGAACATGCTACATGCATTTTTCAAGAGACTTCTTTTAAATTTAGTGGGAAAATAGGCAGTTTGGTAAAAGGTTCACAGTAGTAACATACAACCAAGGAAAAGATTCCACAAAGCACCCAGCAAATATCAATTCACAACTTGGTGAAATAAAAGCCATCAGGTTGAAGTTACCCACAAGAGATTAAGGAAAGAATAGAAAGAAAGGAAGAGATTAAAGAAGAAAGAAAGACTAAAAGAGGTTAGAATTGGAGACATGTATATCTGCCCCAGAAAGGTCACATGATGGCAGGTCCCAGAAGAAAGGCAGGATGGAGCCCTGTGCTCCTCTATTTATATGGTCTGTCAAGCGTGGCCATCCCTCCCAGTCGGGACATCTGGCTCACTGACCATTCAATGCCAGTGACAGGGCATATGCTCCAGGCCAGAGTGCAGGGCAGTGTAGCCAGCCGGAGGCTCCAGGGGACGTGGTGTGGGTGGGCTACCAGGGTGGCCATTTTTTACTGACAGGCTCTTGCCATATGGCTTCTGATGCCATATGCCTTCCAATACTGCCATGAGGTTTCCAACCTGGAAGCCTGGCCTCCTCTCCCCATGCACATGGCTTGTTCTAACACATTAATAAACAAGTGAGCTACAAATCTGATCTCTCACATCCTCAGCAAGTTTTCTGATGGCATAAGGCTGAGCAGTGCAGTTCACACAGCAGAAGGATGAGATGCCATCCAGGGAGACTGGACAGACTTAAGAAGTGGGCCCATGAGAACCGCATGAGGTTCAAGTACCAGTGCAGGTGCTGCACCTCTGTCAGGGCAGCTTCATGTGGGAGTACAGACTGGGGGACAAACAGATTGAGAGCAACACTACGGGGAGGGTCTGGAGGTTTCTAGTGGACAGAAAGCTGGCCATGGGTCAACAGAGTGCATTTGCAACTCAGAAGGCAAACTGCATCCTGGACTACAGAACAAGAGGATTGGACAGCAGGTCAAGAGAGGTGATTTTGCCCCTTTACTCTGCCCTTATGAGACCCCACCTGGGGTAGTGCATCCAGGTCTGAAGTCCTCAGCACAAGAAAGACATGGACCTGTTGAAGCAGGTCCAAAGGAGGACCATCAAAATCATCTGATGACTAGAACATTTCTCCTGCAAAGACAGGCTGGGAGAGTTGAACTTGTTCTGTCTGGAGAAGAAGCACCTCCAGAGAGACCTCTTTGCAGCCTTTTAGTACTTAAAGGAAGGTTATTAGAAAGAGGGAGTGGGAGTTTTTACACAGGTCCATGGTGACAGTAAAAGAGGGAAGAGTTTTAAACTAATAGAAGAGAGATTCCTAGAATATATGCTAGGAAATTGTTTACTCTGAAGGTGATGATTCACTGGAAGAGGCTGCCCAGAGAAGTCGTGAATGCCCCATCCCTGGCAGTGTAAAGCCAGGTTGGATGGAGCCTTCAGCAGCCTGGTCTAGTGGAAGGTATCCCTGCCCATGGTGGGGGCTGTGGAACTAAATAATCTTAAGGCCTCTTCTTGGAAGCTATGATTCTATAATTCTATGTGCCCATGGGAAAAAAAGAAGAAAGAAGGTGGTGGGAATAAAGGTAAAAGAGTGCTCATTTTGAAGCAGTATAAAATCTGTGTTGTATTAACCCAACTTGAAAACCCACTTGGAATGACTAGGGCTCTGGTAATCACATTCAGCTGGAGTTTTCTTTCAACATCATTTACTGCAATAAGCATTCTAACTCGCTTGAGTACAGCTGATCCATGTGTTATCTGAGTTACACTGAAACAGTTATTGAAATTTAATTTTAGAAACCAACCTACAAATAGACAAGTGATAATTACTCTATTTTAGTTTCCTCTGAGATGTATAACAGTATTTTGTGTGACTGTATTGCCCATTAATAGTCTCAACATGCAAGTTTTGACCTAATGTAAACAAGATAGACTCTTAATTATAATTTATCTAACTGTACTGAATGTACCACAAATTAATGTGCTACTTTTAACAAACAGTATTAAAACTAATACTGAAAAAAGGATTTGATGCTGGCAAGAATTCAAGATTACTCTTTCTAAATCTTTCAAAAACTGCACTGTTACAAGTGTGTTTTGAATGAGACCTTTATCAAAAACAAGTATGAAATAAATAAATTATGTGTTCCTAAGTACCATAAGATTTTGGTTGCTTTTTTTATTGAAGTTTTATTTATTGTGATGTGAATATATATATCTTCTTGATTCTCTTGAATTATATTAAACTTATAAGATCTATATGCATCAATAAAATATTTTGTGCATATTTTAACTGTGTGAGAAATGTGTAATGTATATGATTATAATCTGTGATCCTTACTTATACAAACAAAATATTTGCTACACGCATGAACTCATCTACTTCCTCACCAATGAGAAATATTTCCATTTGTGAGTCTTTGTGTCCTTCTTTGTCAAGAGGGAGAACATTTTATCTCCCCAGTTAGCAGCATATTATCATTATTACTCATATATAGGTCAGATACTTGCTACAAAAAATTTTAGAGAGGCTTAAACATGAATTTCCTAACTGAAATTTCTACAACCTATAAAACCATTTCCAAAATATAGAAGGACATATATCAGAAGAGATCTCTGGTGCCTAAATATAGGTTTCTTGTGTGATCCACTCTATTATTCTACCTGACCTCTAATTTGAGATTTTGTGGTTCTTCTGAAGATCATCTCATACCTCCTAAGACTGTGAAATTAACTCAAACATCCTCAAGTATCCTAAATGGCACTAGTTGTTATATAATTCTTTAAGAAGTAATTCAAGTCCCTGCTCTGCAGAGTCACTGGAGTACAGGATTTAGTTTCTGAAGGATATGTGGCTAGAGCCATTTGGGATGCCCCTGAGGTATTTGAGATAGGGACCTAGAACAGGTAGATACAATATTTGACTTGAGGCAATATTGTAGTGTACTAGAGCCTCCTCACCTGGAAGCCAGTTGTTGTACTCATAGTGCCTTAAACAGCACCTGCTTATGTTCAGCAGCTATAACAGCTGCTTAGACAAACCGCTAATAGACATATTTAGCTTTCTGGGTGGGTCTAGTACTGGGTTCTATCCTACGCCTAATAATATGCTACTGAAATGCAGCATAAGTTGAAGTCATCTCTGAAATCTTTTTTAACCTGTTAAATGAGATTAAGAATATGCGAAGAGCTGAATTCTCTTCTTGCAATTTCAGCTACAGAAATACAGAACCCAGACTGAAAAACCAGTAGTCATGCATTCAGAAAGAAATTATAGGATGTCAGAGTTCTCTGGGAGCTTGGGAGAGACAAATTATTTGTCTTTTCCAAAGTTTGTATTTTCTGAAATGAGGAAACAAGTGTTTATTACTGAAAATCTCTTTTACTCACCTGAGAACATTCAAGCAACATATGGTGATGATATGGTGCATGTGCCTGTAAGGAATTATATAGATTTTCTATCCATGTGCAGCATTCCTGAGGATAATACAGTTTATGAAAAGTAAAAGCAACTAATAAATTACAACATCTAATATTTTATGTTCTGTCTTGATTTATTTTATTTTATTTTATTTTATTTTATTCTATTTTATTTTATTTTATTTTGTTAATATTACATTTGTTTTGGATGTATGATTTGTTCCAAATTAATAGGGTTATCTCATGATCCCTTGATTCACTCTCACTACTATAGCAGGCACGAGTTACTTACAACCTCTGGAAATAAATTACTATCTCAGTGAATACTGCAAGTCTATTTAGAGCCATAAGAGTATGGCATTGATACACATGTAACATACATTTGTTTTATAGAATAATCATAAATTCAATGAGAATTCACTTTGTGGCCCTTCACTATCACACAGTCATGGCTCTACCATAACCCTGTAAGAAAAGAATGAGAATCAGGTTGTAATTCAACTCTGTTTAACTTCTAATTTTCTTTATTTCCTTTGTGAAGGACTGATACTATAGTAATAAGCCTTATACTTTGTGTAGTATGATGGTCACTTGTCATTTCCCAATGAAATGCTGCAAGCAAAGTTCTGCTTGTTTCTTCACCCCTCCCTGCCCATTTCTTCCTGCATCAACCAAGCAGTTGAAAACAGATCCTTCAAATGTTGTAACCTTATTTTTTTACCCCCAAAGATCTGAATGGTCTTAACAGCTGCATTTTATTTGAATTCCTCCTTTGATTAAGCTGTTTAGTGTCCAGGGACTGTATTAAAATTTTCCATACATAAAGGCTAGCCTATATGAAAATATTTAAAACTGAACTCTGTGGAAACAGTAAAATGAAAGCTAAAAAAAAAAAAAAAAAGAGGAACATTTTCTGCAAAGTAGAAGAAATTTTCCATAGGATTCCAGAACACCTCTAACAGAAATTCTTCAATCCACCTTGGGCATTTAGTTTTAATCCTAACAAATTTTATAACGTGCTTTAGTTTGGAAGTTAAAAGTAATGTTTGTTCCCTAGTATTTTCACAGTTACTACAATTGCAGGGATCAAACTGAGTAAACACCAGTAATTATTTTTACTTTTGATCCATTTCTTCTGTTTTCATAAGGCTGCTTTGCCTGCTGTCAGTAAATCTTTTTCTTTTCTCTCAGTAAATCCGTTCCCACTTATGACAAATTGATAACTGGCTAACTACAAGATTGAATGGTAAGTGACCCATCTATCACCTTTTCAATACTGAATTTTAACTTATTTGAAAATGGAACATGGAGCAGAATGCCTAAGATACATTGTAACATGATTTCCTGTCTACCAGAGTTCTTTTTCCATAGGAATCTCTATCTTGAGAGAAAAAGAAAAAACTCTCTATATATCTCATTTGTAAACAGATAGTATTTGCTCTCAAACAATGAAATGCAGATTGCCAGAAGCAGTCATGAGGCTGTTATTGAAAAATTCCCAGCAGAGTTAAAGTTTTGCTCAGAGGCTTACTCCTCAAAGCAGTCTCTGCAATTCCAGAAATAGATCTGTTTGTAGCAAGATAAATAAAGTTAAATGATTTCTGAAGTCCCATTTAAAATATAAGCATATTGTGAAAAAAAAAGGAAAAAAAAAAAGAAAAAATCAGAAGCAAAATGAATAGAACATAAGGATTTTTCAAAAAGTGTTCCTGCTACCTTTTTAAGTAAAATTTTAAATGTATATAAAGTAGAACAAACTGAAGGAAATCACTGTTTTATAACTCTGATTAAACTCGTCACATAATTTTAAATACTTGCAAACTCTCTTACCAAGAATGAAATAAAAATATTCCTCTTTCAGCATAGACGATAACGAAAATATAAGGTGAATATCAATAAATATACTTGGATATCAAAATATAGTCAATTACGCTAAAAATATCAGGTCAGATCCTGTGGTCTGTTTAATTTTTTTTGGTAGATAAGTAAATGATAAGATGAAAGGAAATACCCTCTCAAAGCTAGTATAAAGCTGATATGGAGGCAATGCCTTCTGTTACTCCTTATGATAAAAGCAACTTAAACTGAAACATAAAGTTGTGTTCAGGATAAGTTACTGACTGAAGTTTGGCTTCTTTGGGAAATATTTTCTTTTAATTTTTAGCTCACATGCAGATCAGAGCCTTAGGAAAGAAATTATTACTGTTGGTGGGAAATACCTTTCCATAAGTGAAGAACTTCTTGTTAAAAAATACCTAGCAATCATGTGGATTTTAGAAAAGTTGAACTTCAAATCCCTTGAATATGTACCATATCTAAGGACCTTTAACTTATGTAGGGTTAATTCTCTTATAAAATATAGGCTTTCCTGTTTTGTGGTATCCTGTATCTCAAAGGAAAGGTTCATATCGAAAAATCATTTGGGTTGGAAGTGACTTTAAAGGTCATCTACTCCAACCCCCTGCAATGAGCAGGAACAACTTCAGCTAGACCAGATTGCAACTTGCCCCACATTTTGTCTTTATCACTTCTTTGATTAACTCATGGAACGATACAATTACAGAATTGTTGAGGTTGAAAGTGGTCTCTGGAGAGAACTGACACAAGTCCTGAATATAATTGCAATTTCAGTTAAGGAAGAGATACACCTATTTTTCCATGTGGAATATCTAACCTATGGGAAAAGCATATTAGAAGATTTGTTTCAAATATCATCCCCTTAAGTAGCTGCATTTTCCAGGATATAGAGATAGATTTTCCTGCATTTAGAATTTACAACTGAATTTTGGAGATATCAAACACTTAAGCTATAATTTTTAGCAGACAGGAAAAGGAAGTCTTTTAGTGCTCTCAGGAAGAATCCCAGCTCCACTATCTCATCAGTTTTAGGTGTCCAACTGTATATTCTATGCTATAAGATACAGGACTTTCTTCCTGGGACTTGCTTCAGACTATCTGAAGATGATTCTATTTTGCTAAAATAATTATTTAATTGGCTAGAGGAAATGAGCAAATATGATTCTGTAGCATGGCAGATATGACAGGATAAGGAAAATCAAGTTCTACTAAATTCACAAACATTTTAGGAAATGAAATAATGAACAACAGGAATGGAATCTAATCTTTTGCTTTGAAAAGTATGATGGAAGTTAATGCCACAAATTTCAATTGGTTATGACAGATATGCATTGATAATATCAACAAGAATATGGAACATCAATATTTTGTTCATGTACTTGACTGTGTGATTTTTCACATACAAGTGTCTCCATAGTTTTTTGGATGGAAAACAGTATTTCATTTAGGGAAAAAAAACCAAGCCTAAACAAAATAAACCCAACCTAACCCAAACCAAACCAAGCAACCCAAAAATATCCCAAGCTGCCCAACAGGGAAATTATATGCTCTTGTATTACTGTGCTCCTAACTACCTAGAATTTTATTTTTTTTTAAATATTACCTGCCACTTCAGCAAAGCAAATTTTCTGAGACAATAATTTTCAGGATAGCCCCACATAATGCCTAGCACTATTGTACTGTGAGCTGAAGCATATAAATACAAAATTTCAAGAGCTGGGAGAACAGAGGCATAGAACACCCTTAAAATTCACATTTTCATGGGTCTGTTGGACACCTCAGATCTAGATATATTTGATACAGCTGTTAGAACAATTCAAACAAATGTAAGTCAATGTAGTGTCCTAGTTAAATTCTTTCATTACCTCAAAATAGAAATTTGTTATTAAAATACTATAATACAATGAATTTTAGACTCACTGGTTCTCCTTAATTATATCCTTTGTTCCTTTATTTGTTTAATTGTCATCTTAACTAATTTAAAAAATATAAGCTCAATTTTTCTTGTCTTCTTTTTTGAGGAATGCTACATAACTAACAAGAACACCTTGTTTCTAACTTTTTGATGTATTCATGACAAAACCAACAACAATAAAATCCCAAGGAAGAATTTCACTAGCAAGTAGTCCCTGTGATTTTGACATTAAAAGAGTCTCCACAATGTTAGAACCTTTAAATGCCTTTTTTTTTTTTGTCGTTTGTGATTCTGTAATAAACTCAAAGGGCAAACTATTGCTACACACTTACTACTATAACTGAGTCTGGCTGTCCTGAATTGTGCATTATTTGATGCTGAATATTTCAGCTACTGCAAATTGATCTTCTGAACATTTTTTTTTCATGGAAACTTTTCAGACACTTTCTTTTTTTCTTGAATATCAGGCTGCTACATACACGTGGTACATTTTTATATTCTTTCAACATATATTGTCGCTGACATTTCACTGAAAGGAAACAGCTTCACTGGTTATATAAGGTATTTGAAATTTTGATCTTTTTCCAGTTCTTCAAAGGATAAAAAAATGCATAAAATTTAGTAGTAGCAGTAGTAGCAGCAGTAGTAGTAGTAGCAGCAGCAACAGCAGCAGCAGCAGCAGCAGCAGCAGTAGTAGTAGTAGTAGTAGTAGTAGTAGTAGTAGTAAAAAAAAAAAAGATGCCCAATAATAATTCTTCCTGAAATACAAACTCATAATTTTCTTCTGTTTTTTTTTCGAATACACCATATAGTTATTTGTGCAATGTGATTGTGGTCTTTGAGAAATTTATTGGCAACTTAGACTAATAATACGCAATAACTTCATATGGGACTATTAAGAATTATCAGGAATTAAGGCTCTTGTAGACCAATGAAAAACTAGTAATGATGGTTCCCACATGTTCATCTGTCATTCTTTAAGATCAAAACTTAATATACTTTAAAAAAACAAACAAAAAAACCCCAAATAAAACAACCACAACAAACAACCTGAGGTGCAGAAGTGCATTTACCCTTCTATCCTTTTTAAAAATACTGTTTGACTTGTCTGGGGCAGAGTCATCAGTCAGATCATGAGCTAAGCTGGATGTACGTGTGCTAGGCAGATATTGTTGTTGCAGGTGGAAAACTGTTTGGCCATTAAGAGAAACTTGGACAAGGTCACCTTGGGGCAGCCAGTCACAGGCTGCAGTTGCTTAAAGAGTCTGGAATAAGGATGGGATGCAGCTAAGTATATGGAATTGAAGTTAGAATAGTATTATGAATATGAAATGGAGGCTTCTCCTGTAACCGTAATTGTGCAGTGTGTTATGAGGACCATGTGTATGTATGCACTCAGCACTCAGGCACCAGTTTTCTGGTGGGCCAGGAACTGTCTCATTAGCCTCTGTCAGGCAATGGGGTAGACTCAGATTCAGAGGCACTTAAGTTGCAGACTGTGTGTCTGAATCTTGGTAATGGAAGAATCAGCACTTTATATAAAGATATTTATTTATATGGTTTTATAGACAGATACAGATTGATAGATAGATAGATAGATAGATAGATAGATAGATAGATAGATAGATAGATAGATAGATAGATATAATCTGGTGACAACTGATTAGAAACAGAGAAATGGAATGAAACTCTGTTAGAATTTCCAGCTGGACATTAGGAAAAGGTTCTTCACATAGAGAATGGTCTGAATCAGGCTTCCAAGGGAAGTGGTAATGGCACCCACATTGTCAGACATTAAGGAATTTCTAAACAACACTGTTAGTCACAGGGCTTAATTTTACATAGTCCTGTGAAAGCAGGGATTTGGAACTGGTCCCTTCAAACTTTAAATATTCTATGATTTTATGGTTCTATGACATATATAAACTTTATGCACACAAAAAGGTTTCCCACAAGCAGACCATCATCCTGTTCAGCCACAGAAAGGAGAAGAATGAGACCATTGATGCTTTTTGCTCTTGTCTGAGTGTGGAATGCACCAGTCTGTCTCTCTTGATTTGTGTGGCCATCAAAAAATACATGTGTATATGCTTTTATGTATGTTGTATGCATTTTTTCTGTGTCTACATGCTCACTCTTGCTACTAGTTGGACCTGAGGACATGTTGCTGCAGCAGCCTGACTGCCAGTGGCCTGCTAGACAAGACCCAGCAACACAGGCCCATGGACCAAGTGGGTCATGAGAAAGGAGCAGGAGAATACTTCTGGGAGTCTCACCATCTCCAGCTGAAGGTGCATCAGAAACTGTCATTATCATCCAGAGAAAAACTGTCCATCCTGTTTAAAAGGTTTGCTTCCCAGTAGATGAAATGGAAAAAGATGCCAATAAATACTGGCAGTCTGACTGTGCAAGGATGGCAAAGTGATATGAATGCTGCACCATGGCACTAGCATACTCAGAAAAAATAACTCTTCTCTAAACCTCTTATATTTTTTTTCTAAACAGAAGTAGGTAGAAAGGATGAGGATGAATAATTTTAAAAGAAAAAGAGTATGAATGATCTTCTGGGTTCTGAGTTTAAAAAATTCCTTTCTCCCAATTTGGACTATTATGTGCCGTTTATATACAAAAATCTAAGTGACAAAGTCCAAAATGAAACTTGCTAAGAACTTTCTCTAAAAGTGTAACTAAGATTTTACATTTTTCCTTATAGCTTCTTCTTTTGTGCCCAAATACTTATGTCAAATATTATTGTCCCAAGTATGTTACTACTCATGCATTCAGAAACACAATTCTTTCTTCTGCTTACAAGAAAATGGTGTTTTTAACATTTTTACCCATAAAACATTGTGGGTTTTTTTGAGAATTGAGTAGTTCTTCCTTTTTTATAGGCTAAAAATTTATTTATGAAGGCTAAAGATTCATATTATGTTGTCATCTCTATCATTTTCTACTAAACAATTTAATACCCTTTTCCTTTGTAAAGCCTATAATTAATGAATTATTATAGCAGAATAAGTGCTGAAATTTTCACCAGGCTTTGCATTTGAATTTACTGCATATTGGTTTTGTGGATTTGGCTTTTTGTCTCCGGGGGCAACTTCAAATTTATTCTTTTTTTTCTCTGAAATTTTCTTTACAAAGGTCTTTTTATGAAATAGAAAAAAATAACCCAAAACCTCTCCCCCTTAAAAAGCTAAAACAACCACAGAGACATGGTAGTTTGCAGAACACAAAGAAATAGTCAAATAATCCCAAACAAACCAAAAGAAAAAGAAAGTAATGTTTGAAAAGCCATTTCCTTTTGTATAAACCCTCACAGAAAGATATAACAATAGAAAGTTTTTGATATATTTTCTGTTCCAAGAGAAGTGGAAGACTAAATTTTACTATCATTACACACTAAGTTTCCCAAAATAAGTTCTTACCAACCTAACTGTAAAATCTTGTTTAAGGTACTACACGCTCTAAGTTTCATGGTTAGCACACTTGGAGAACAGGATGCCATTCCAGAGGGACCTAGACAAGTCCAAGAAGTGGACCTGTGGGAAGGTCATGAGGCTTAACAATACCAAGTGCAAGGTGCTGCGTCCAGGTCAGGACAGCCTCCCATATCAATCCAGGCTGCAGGATGGCCAGATGGAGAGCAGCCCTGCCAAGAAGGACTTAGAGGTTCTGGTGAGTGGAGTGCTGGATGTGAGCTGGCATGTGCTCTTGATGCCCAGAAAGTCAATTGTATCCTGCGATGCATCACAAGGAGTATGGTCAGCAGGTCAAGGGAGGTGATTCTGCTCCTCTGTTTGGGTGAGATCCCACCTGGAGTGTGGGGTTCCCCGCACAGGAAGGACATTGACCAGTTGGAGCAAGTCCAAAGGAGAGCCACTAAGATGATTAGAGGGGTGGAGCACCTCTCTTATGACTATAGGATGAGAGAATTGTGTTTGCTCAGTCTGGAAAAGAAAAAGGCTTCTGTCTGACCTTCCAGTACCTGAAGGGAGCCTACGAGATAGATGGAGAGACACTACTAGATCATATAGTGACAGGACAAAGGAGAATGGTTTTAAACTGAGAGAGAGTAGGTTTACTTTAGATATTAGAAAGAAATTATTTACTATGAGAGTGGTGAATCACTGGAACAGGTTGCCCAGAGAAGCTATGAATGTCCAGAGTTCAAGGCCAAGGTGGATGGAGCTCTGACCAACCTGGTCTAGTAGAAGGTGTCCCTGTCCATGGCAGGGAAGTTGGAAGTGGATGATCTTTAAGGTCCCTTCCAACTCAAAATATTCTATGATTCTAAGTTTCCTTGTTAGTCACCATTTCTGACTATAAATAATTAATATCCAGTATTAAAAAAAAAAAACAACAACCCCAAAACCCAAAATAAAACAGAGCATCAGAAAGGATTATAATGGGATAAATCAAAACTCAAGTTTAGTTAAGCCAGGTTAGGAAGAAAGAGTATCAACACTTCTACCTTGCTTGACTAAGCTTTTTTCTGGAGTATTTAAATCATGTTCCAAAGTAGTCCGTCTATGCATTCTGTGTTTTTTCTCAATATAAGATCATCCACTATTTATTCAAACATAAACCTACTGAAGTTCTAAAGTTTTTCCTTCACTGCAGATGCACAAATAAATCTTTTTGGAAATATATGTAAGCAGTTGGGGGAGATGGAAGGGTGAGGGAGAAAGAAATTATTCTATTATTTTGAATATCACATTATTAATATACTGTATTTTAAAGAGACTGCAGGATAAATACAAATTCTCTAGTCTCACATTATAAGAAATTTGCTTGATTTTTATTGGATCTCTTTTTTGCCATGAAAATTACCAAAATTGAAGGTTCAATTTAATTTATATAGTAAATTAAATTCTAACATTTTGTATTAATCATCAGCATACCTGAAACCTCTCAGATGGGAGTTGAACATTCAGAAAGGCTACTGTGTCTCCTCCTCCACAGCCAACTGTGTTCAAATAACTAGAAATAACTGTTTAACTTCCTTCTCATTGAAGTTGATCTCTTCCCATGTATAATCTGTAGCATCATAAATACTGCAGTAACACATTTTATTTACTATAATATAAATGTTGAATACTGTTTGAATCAATAATCATGCTATATGGAGTGATATAAGTGCTAAAATTCTTTCATTTCCTGACTACTCATTGGGATGTATTGACTTCCACTGAATATAGTGTGGAAAAGAAGCACCAGTATGAACCTCTGTAAAGTTGCCACCTGATTTTTTTTTTTTTTAAGAAAATCTGCAGTAATTTTTGTCTATTATTTCAAAATAGCTACAGAGCCATATATTAAAGTGTGGTAGTTGGCACATATAGCCATGCCTTAGAAAATGCTCAGACATCCGTGGAAGACACAAGAGAGACTGGTGATGAAATAATTATAGAAGTATGCTATAATTCCTGATAATGAAAAAAACTGTTTAGGTTTGGTGCAGTGTAAGATAGCTAACTGTAAGGAAAAGTCCCTCAATTCTTGTCTTGGTCATTTATTTGCTGTGTGACCTTAAGCAATTCTGTTTTCCTCGCTGTATTTTGGTGTGTTTAGTTTGTCACTTCTTCGGGGCAGAGGTCATTTCAGAAAGCAAGTCACTGTCTTCAGCTGTTCAGCTTTATTACTATCAGTGGGTGGTTGGAGCCACTTAAAGTTATACCCGCTTTCTTTCTTTTTTTTCTTTTTTTTTTTTTTACTTCTAGAAGTTATTTTAATAGAAAAAACTGTACTTAGCACTTTATTTACTATAAAGGATTGCTGTCATAGAATCACCTATACATAACACTAAATATTTATTTGAAAGGAAAAAAAATGGAAGAATATGGGGTGGCTTTTTTGTAGCTTCTATAGCTAGTTGAAATTGAGGTTGTGACTAATATGATCTACTTGTAGTAAATACTTTCAAGTAATGATTTCTATGTTATGTAAGGATATGCCGTAAAATCATAAATATCATAAGACTGCAACCCAGAAAAACAATTCATTTGATTAATAGCAATGTAAAGATTTAGACATTTAAATATAAGTGTATAATTCAGCATTGAAGTGAGTTGGTGTCTGATTAGTACAGATGATTAGTAGACCGAAAGCTGTGAATATGATAGGACAGTAAAGCAATTGTTTGTAAAGAACTGGTTTTCTGAGAAATATTTCCTTGAAATCAGGTATGTGGAAGACCTACACAACAGGAAAAGCAAACCAAGACAAACCACTATTTTCAGTTGCATTTTTTCATTTGGCTTTCTGAAAGAGAAAATGAGCATTATGTATGATTAAGAAGTAATTAAATTTAGTAACTGTGACATTTGTGATAATGATACCAATTAACCAACACCAAAAGGATATGTTCAGTGCAATACAGAACTACTGTCTAAAATATCACTAATATGAGACTTTACATGGCTGTCTTTTATTTAGTGTTGTAGTGTTTATTCAGAGGTGAGTATTTCAAGGGCAAAATTTAGCACAGGACAGTAGGAAACTTATTGAAAACTGTTCCTGTTAATAGGAGGAGTCTGATCTGAGTTTGTCTGAGACTGATTTGTCATCACTGCTGAGGTCTGCCTTCATATACTTTCTTCATTGACTCTTTCAACTACAGAAACTCTTGGCTGAGCACAAGTTTGTACACACACACACAGTAGAATCTCAGACACTGCATATTGCCAAGTAAACAACTCAAATAAACATTTATAGCAATTCACTACCAAATCACACATTCTCATCACAAAACATTTAATGGGAATCTGTACTGAAATCGCAATATACTGTGGATTACGAATGTACTGCAAATCACTTCCCACAGAAGTGTGGGCCTTCAGTATTTCACAATTAGACTACAATAACCCAGAGAGAACTGTCTTGGTTTGTGTTTTGTGAAGGCAAAACAGAAATAAACTCTGCAGACCTATTTTCTCAAATGACAAAGAGCAAAAAACAAGGTTAGGAATAATAGACCCATAAATAGTCTACAAACAATGAGAATTTAGAACATATTTTTCAGTGTTTAAATTGCATACTTATGAACTTTTTGATCATTTAGGTTTCAAGTCAGGCAGAAATTGAAAAATTTACTCAAAGATTCAGGTGTGAATATTTCGGCAGACCTGAGTATATTGGCACCTGTTTGAGATTACTGATATAAAAATTTAATTATAGAGTAGCCTAATTTCACATTTTTCTGTGATAAATAAAAATTAGTCTTCTAGAAGACTTGGAGATGTGGGAAAAGATAAAACAAGATGTTTAGGGGACTTTTGTTAAATTTAATTACTCAAGTTCTGTTTTTCTTTGGTTTTATTAGAAAAAGTTAAATATATCTATAGATTTTGGATGGTCTAGAAACCATTGAAGTCTGTCGTCAAACCAGGTATTTAATTTTGCTTTTGTTTCTGGTTTGATTTGGTTTTAGATATGTGTATCTAAGAGACCAGAATGACCTGTTTGAAGCCATAGTGATATATGGTAATGTACAAATAAAAACATCTTAAGGAAAACACTATATAGAAATACTTAATTGTTTTTTATAAGAAAGATCTGAAGAAATAAAATATGAATATTTACATAAGTGTGAATATAAAATATGTGTCAAAATAAATAAATATTTAAATATGCTGTATTGGGGCCTGTTCATACATGTATTGGTTTGGAAAGGAAAATACAGGACAATTAATGTTTCTTAAAGGTACTAAAAGGTAACATTTCAGAGATTAAAAGGTAAAATGTAATATTATTGATAAATGTAAGACCAAAACCCACTGAAATGTTTATAAAAAAGTAGCCATCATTCTTTTCAGTCAGCTTTAGGCAGTTTTTCTACTGACCCTCAAGTGGATCTAGGTTGTATTATAAACATTTGTTCATTATTGCTGAATTTCTTTTGGCCAAAACCACTGATTAATTTTTTTAAAAGTTGTAAAACACTTGTTTCTAAATTGTTGTCCTAAATTAGGTTTGACCAGCTAATAAAAATAGCCTCTTACCCTCTTCGGCTTTGAATTAATGCTAGTTGAGACAGAAAGAAAGGCAGAGGAAGAGAGAGGGAGGGAGAGGAAGAGGGAGAAGAAAGAGTTTACCATAATCAAGATAAGGATGGGGAAAATAAGATTTCTAAATGAGTAATCTAGTATAAGTATAACTCTTTCGATCATCTACTGTATAGTTAGGAAATGGGCTTAGTGAACATTGCATAAATTATGGTTATGTCAATGAAGATGATAACCAAGATCAGACTTAGGACCCAGCTGGGACTTCATATGTGAAATTGCGGTAACTTGGTAGACTGTAAATCACAACTCCTTTAGGTGTTAGCACAGATCAACATTGTCAGTTGCTGCAGTCTGTAGCACTTTGAATAGCAGCAATCTGATCACGTTTCTGAAACTGAAATGACTTTGAATAGTGTTGTCCAGAACATTTATTTTAGTAAGACATGATGATTTTTTTCCCAATAAAGAAAAGCTGAATATCTAGTTTATCAGATTTACTGAAGCACGAGCCAAATGAAAGCTGTTATCAAATTTGCATACAAAACTGCTACATCTCTTTTAACTATATATTTCCTTAGTATGTATCTATTTATATTTTCTATATTGACACAAACTCTAAGATAGTTGTCAATTTAGAATTTTTTTCTATTTTTTGTTATATTTTTACCTCAATTATGCTGAAGGTTGATAATATACTTAATAATTTTAATAAGATGCACCCTGGAATGAACGTATGAAAGAATGCAATTGAGTTGGTAAAACCCACAGATTTGTAGCTTGTGACATTAAATTGGATGCTGACAAACAACTTGTTTGTAGTCTTCCACACAAAGGAATATTTATTTTTGAAATCATCATCACAATATGAATAAGTAATCATTAATGAAAAAGTAATTATATATTTCATGAAAAAGAAGGAAACCGACACAATTGAATGTTTATGCTAATTGCAGTTTGTGGTTCAGATCTTGTAGCACTATCAAAATTCTCCTCCAGTCTCTGTGGAAATTGGCATGACTTCATTTAGGCTCATGTTGAAGTTTGTATTTTTAATGCAAATTCCAAGGACTGCTGATAGACACATTTTAGGATTAAACAAACAAACAGAAGAGAAAAAAAATCCAAGAAAAAATGCTAACAGTAATAGCAACAAAAAGTCATAATAAAAAATAACAAAAGATGGAATCCTTTTTTCTGCTACTGTTTTTAAATAGTGTCTAAAACTAAGCCTCCTTAGAAATGTTTGTTGCTACCCAGGAAATAAGAGATGATATTGATTGCCCACTGAATCGTTAGAATAGAGTCAAAAAAAAAGTGCTTAGTTTCATATTAGACTGTGACCTTGATGTCATCAGTGAATGCTGAGGGACAGCTATAATTCCCATGAGGAATCATTTTTCTGTTAAACAGATTTCTTCTTAGCAAATCATGCTGATGCATCCTCTGTGTAAGTTTGTGAGAAGCTGGATGGCAACAGGAAAGGTGAAAGTCTCTCCATGTGCCCTTTGGAGACCTTGTGTTCATAGAAGGCAGTGATATCTCAAAAGATCAGGGTAATTCATCTCATTTTTGTCCCTTTAAAGCATTTTACCCAATCTTTATAGGCTTTGGAGCCATGTTTTATTACTAGAAGAAATTATAGAAATCAGTGGTTGCTACTACAGTATAAGAATTAAAGACATGCTTTTAATGATTAACAATAGTCTTACTCTTTGGAGGAGTAATTGCAATACTGCTAATACATTTCTATTATTAGCATGAATTCTGATAAATATGTTAGATCAATTGCATTTAATTCTTCAATATTTTTATTGTAATTATTACTCCTGGAACAGTAGCTTTTATTATTCTAGTTGTATCTCACATTGGATGTTCCTAGACTATAAAAATAAAAATCTTCTTTCAGTTTTTACTTCCCCCCACACCTCCCTCCCCACCCCTCCAGAGACTGAACTTCTTCGCTGGATACTCTGCTTTCTTTAGATTTCCCGTAGGGTCTTATGAACAGAGCTAAAGAAGTGTTGTCTGACGGGCATCAGCCATGAGAGATTCATACTGATAATATCTCATAAACTTTTGTGGTTCTTCCTATTTGTTAGGGTATATTTCATGCCTCCAGGATGCATAGCAAGACGACTTTCACACATAATTATTTCCACAACAGGTCTTAATTGTTTCACAACTCAGCATTAGAATGTCTTATTTTTAGATTACTATAATCTCCAGCACTGCAGATAAGGACCAAGATATCCATTATAGTGTAACAGAAGCCTTATGATACCTCTTACTTGTGTACAAGTATATACCCATATTTTATTTCCCACACAGTAAATAAAAATATTCCATGTATACTATCCCCACATTTCTTTTACCAGCTAAACTTACTTAGCCTGTTAGAAAATAACCAAGTTAATCTTGTTAGCAAACAGCAAAATTTATTTATTGTTGGTAAAGCAATAGAGCTGGGGGTTGTTTAGACTACAGTTCAGACCTTTAGTACTGTAAATACTTTAGCACTGGAAAAGGCTGCCCAGAGATCATGGAGTCTCATTGAAAACACACAGGGAATGTGTTTCTGTGTAGCTTGCCTGGGCAGAGGGTTGGAATAGGTGATCTTCAGAGGTTCCTTCCAACCTTTATGATTCCATGATTCTGTGAAAGAAACATATATGTTTACTGGGGACAATGAAAGCAAAGGATCCTGTCTTGTTTTAGCGTTGTAAGTAATGCCTAAATCAGATGGGAAGTGGAGCTCTTATCACTGCCTGAATGGCTATTTCTCAGTTCGTTCCCAGATGTCCTTTAAGCACTGATGAATCTAGTAGGAGTGCTCACAGGCAGACACACGGTTGCTTAGAGATTCTCCAATATAAAGTTGCACATTCTTAAACATAAAAGAAGAGATTCATAAATTTTGTGAATCACAGTAGTACACCAGCCACTGAAATTTGCTGCTTGATGTGGTATTTAGACACTCACCTAAATCTTTTTCTGCTAGCACTTCTGGTGCTTGTGTGGTTGTACAAAGGAAAAGAGCTGTCTGTTCAAAAACCCATCAGGATCTGGTTCCAGTTGGGTCTTCTCAAATCTGATAAACTTTTCATGACATGTTGACCCATGGGAAATATTAGCTTACTTTGAAAGCATTTCTGTTAAAACCAGAAAGTCTACTTGTTTGTTTAAAAATGCCTTTGATTCTTAGCTTACAAATAGTCATGAGATGGTCAGCAAGACACATCACAGGAACTTTTATTACCTAACCACTCCTATAAAGGTCTTTTTTTGTTTATTATACTAAATGGAATTGATATCAGCTATAAAATCAAAGAAACATTTACACTGGAATATGCTGTTAATAATAGAAATTATATTTAGCACTTACTTTGCAATTTTCATCTGCAAAGCACTTACTACCAGTGCTAGATATTTAATACAGAACCTCAGCAATGTAGGCATCTATTAAACCTCTCTGTAAGGGTAAGCATTGTTGGCTGGCATATGATCATTCACGGAATAGAATGGAAAAGAAAAGAAAAAGAAATTTCAGCTAATCCAGATGTTTTAAGAAGAAAAATTTTAATTCCAACAGTTTTAAGAGTAAGATAAAGCAAGATCAAATAATTCCATGCCTTAAAACACAACAAAACTTAATCAATAATGACTTACCATACTCTTAGTCTTGTGAAATCTTGCCATGATACAAAAAGTAGATTTTTCAACCCAGAAATTTGAATAAGCTCTCTGGATGACCCTGCTTGAGCCAGGGATCTCATGACCCACTGTGGTCCACTGTGGTCCCTTCCAAACCCTACCCATTCTGTGATTCTGTGAAAATGGAAGTTAAGTGGAAGTGTCTATCTTCAGGAGGTGTTCTGCTGAATCACTGGTTTTCTGAAAACAGGAAGAATGAGAAAATTTCCCTCACTCTCTTCGTACTTGACAGCCTTATAGTTTCTGCAAGTTCTCCAATATTTCACTGTTACCCAAAGGCAGCAAATTTCTGAAGAATACTATCCAAGATACACCTCCTGTTCCTTCCACTCTTGGCAGAAGATTGTTGGTTGCTCTCCAGAGAAAAACAAAGCAGATACAATTTGCCTATCTGTTTATAAAAGAACGTATTTTTTCCATTGTATCTGTTTTCTGTAACTGCATTGGCATTGTCTGTCATTTATATAACTTCAAGAGACCTTTGTGTGAAAAATATTGTATGATATAACCAGATGTTATTTCCATTAACAGTCCAAAGAGATCGCGCAGGGGAAATAAGTAAAATAAAAAGCTATGGACTTATCACAAAGATAGAAGCAGTAATAGTAATAATAATTATAATTACTACTAATAATAATTAATGTCAGTATTAACACCTAATTGGAGCAGTTGAACATGATCTCTCTTGAAAGAGGTACAATACACAATAAGTCCTTCCGTGTCTGCCTCTTTCTGCCACAGCTATCCGGATAACAGTTCATCTTTGTTACATTCCATGATCTCCTGTTTATTGCTCTGATCTCTGTGTGCCTCTATTTCCTCACATTTTGCCATGTATTGCTCTTTGTCTTGCTTTTCTATCATCTTTACTTACTCTCTCAGCTTACGTGTGCATTTCTGCCTTATTTTTTGCCCAGTGTACCCCATCTTGTCTCCCTCGAAGTTTCTGTTTCAGTCCCAGTTTCCTGTCATTTATTTGCTTCCTATAGTCTGCTGCAGGCAAATATACTTTAACACTTTTAAGAGTTCATTATTCTCCCTCTAGTTTCTTTTTCCTTTTACTTCACATATCAGCATGTTTGCCTCCTACTCCCTGGATGTGACATTCTATTCTTCTCTACAGAAAGTAAAATCTAAGTTCGTTCAGTTTATCTATCCATCTGTTTGCAGATCCATTCAAACTTCCACTGTAATAAGCAAGGCTAAAGGAGAATTTTCTGAACAAAATCTATCAAATAATTAGACTAAATCTTTAATCTATATTTACCATGACTAATGTTTACTATGAATGTTTTGCATAACCAATCATGATTGGTTCTAATCAATAATCCACCAATAGGGATAATTCAAATAATACATGAAAAGAAGTATATATCAGCACTCTTTCCATACTTTGGGAAGATATTCTTCCTTTCAGAAAGATGGTAATTCTTAAGGATCTATGGATTAACTCAGCATATACAGCATGCTTTTCTGCAATCATTGTGACATTGTGATTTTGAAAAAGTATATTCTATTCTCAACACACATAACAGATTAAATAATGCAAGATATGAAATAAATTGTGCATATACTGGTGCAAAAACAGATGATGAATTCTTTTTTCTTTCTCGTTTCTTTGCATTCCTTGCAAATCTTGAAAATTTCAGCAACTGATCTGATCTCAGGAGTCTGGCTAGGCACTAGAAGTCAAACTTTTGTTTTAGCACTAGATTTTAGGCCAAAAAAGATTTTTTTCTTCTGGAGAGATTGGTAGCAACATTTTTATCTTGAGTCTTCCCTTTTTCCTTTGGGAACTGCAGTCTGCTTCTCAGTATTATCTGGACATTTTCACTCAAATTCCATGTTATGGGAATTAATGCCTCAAAACACTGTCAATGCCCAGTAGAATGTGTCTTCATCTCTGACTGCAAAAATTTTTCGGCTGTTGTTCTCAAGGTCTTAAGTTCATACATTCTTGCATGACACTTCTGCCCCATGCTAAATAAGAGAAGTTGAGAAAGACATGGAGTTAATAATGTAAAGAACTTCTGGTGCTAAATTTTAGCCATTCATTTTACCTAACATTTGTGTTAGACATCTAAGTCTGAGCTGTTCACCTCAGGCTTCATTTATGGTTGTTGCAGATAAATATGCACTTCCAGAGGTGACTGCTTTGATCTAATTTGCTTGCCTTTCATATGGTAAGATTAATCTCTCTCTGGAGTTGCCTGCTTATTTTCACTGATGATAGCACAAGACCAAGATGACTAGCACAGCACCAGCCATTGAATTGTAAGGCACTGATGTTCCAGTAAACCAGTCCTCCCTGACATTTCTTTTATGACTGCTTGCACTTGATATAATAACTAGTCCTTACAATTCAGTAAGAGTAGGGTATGATGTCTTTGTAGTCTTGACTCTTTTGATTGCTTTAAATTTGCCATTTGAAAAAAAATGAAAATTTTAAAATTATATAAATAGTATAACTGCAATCAGAGGAACATGGTGAGATGACTCGCAGAACTGGAGTGCTGCAATGGATGGCTAGAAACTTTTCAAAAGGGATAGGCAAGGAAGGAGAGGTGGTGGGGCAACCCTGTATATTTTGAAGTGTTTTGATTGTCTAGAGCTCGATGATGGTGATGAAAGGGTTGAGTGTTTGTGAGTAAGAATCAGGGGGAAGGCCGACAAGGCAGATATCCTGGTGGCAGACTGCTATAGACCACCGAACCAGGATGGAAGGGCAGATGAAATATTCTATAAGCAGCTGAGAGAAGTCTCACAAATTCTAGCCCATGTTGCCATGGGGGACTTACTTACCATCAAGTCTGCTGGACTTATTTGCCAGATGTCTGCTGGAAGTACAATACAGTGGAGAGGAAAGAGTCTAGGAGGTTCCTGGAGTGTGTGGAAGATAACTTTCTGACACAGCTAGTGAGGAAGCCAACTATAGAAGGCAACAGTGGGACACTGGACCTGTTGTTTGTGAACAAAAATTGTGTCAGAGAAGATATAAATTGGATATTAGGAAACATTTCTTCCCTACAAGGGTTATCAAGCACTGTGGCAGGCTACGCTGGGAAGTGTCTGAGTCACCAGCCCTGGAGATATTTAAAATATGTGCAGATATCTCACTTAGAGATATGGTTTGGCAGCTTTAGGTTTATGGTTGGAATCAATGATGTTAAAGGTATTTTCCAACCAAAATGATTCTATGTGGCATTCTTTATTAACTTTTCTATTCTTGCTGTGTTTTATGAACTACATTTTTAAAAATTAAACAAAACTTACACACATAAAAAAGAGATACTCTTCCGTACTCCAAATATTAGCTTGGGAACTTTTCAGAAGGTGATACCACTTCTGAACTTTTTTTTTACTGCTTTTAATATTTGCTTTTTTTAAAGAAAAATAGTGTTTGTTTGATTGTTCATTTGTGTTTTTTAGTTGACAAGATTTCTTGGGCATGACATTCCTTAAATATGCAGTTTTCTTTCTTGTCTAGTTAGCCACTGATGTGTACTCTCCTAAAGAGTGAATATTCCAATTTGCAAAGAATTTTGAGGTCACATTCACTAATTATTACTATGAAAAAAAATCCATATTTCAAGCATTTGCTTATAGCTTCTACCTTTAAGGATGGCTCTTAGGATAACCATAAAAAATTGCAATGAAAGTTTTCTTATGCAAAAGAACATGATTAATATAGCATTTCATACACTCTGTTGCAAAGAGCTGTGGAATAGAAGACTTTGATGAATAGTAATTTAAGCAAAGATTTTTTTCATTTAATAGTACTTTTACCTGGAAAATTAGAAGATCACTTGAAACAGGAAAATTTTATTTCAACATCTCCAGCATTATATTGGAAGGTTATATTTATTGCTATATGGAAGTTTATGTATAAAGTTGACATAAAAGTATTAAAATGCCTCTGTTTCTTCTAATAAATATATAACAGCAGAGCCACTATGGAGTTCAATGAATTACATCTTCCTATATCGTGCTTCTAGGTGGGATTGCAATGAAAGAGGGGAAGAAAAATCCCTCTCTATTATCAGGGTAATTAGTTCTATAAATTCCTTTATGTCTTCAGTGAAGAAATGGGGTAATTACTTTGTGAAATTTCATTTTCCTAAAGGGACACGTTAATTTATGGGCACATGTAATATTTGTTTCAGCACAAGGTTTCCACATTCTGTACATGTACTTTATTATGTAAAAAAGAAATATTTAAAGATTCTACATATAGTACAGAGGTATTTTTTAATTTATGCAATGTATTTTTAGCAAATCTCTTGGATTCCAACCATCGTTAAGTGCATTGTAAGACTTAAAAAGAAAAATAAGCTGTTTTGCTTTTATTCCTTGAGAGAAGAAAATATTCAATTTCTACATAGATATTAAAGTTCATAAAATATCATTAAAAGCAGTAGAGTGGTGACAATTTAATTATTAAAAAACACTATCGGTAGGATCGTGGCCCATGTTTTATTAAATTTTATTTCATGGGAAATATACTGTGGTAATTACTAACACAGCTTTATCTATCTTTCTATTATTCAAAAAGTATTATCACCTCTGTTAAAGGTTAATAAAATTATTATTACTTAACCCACTAGATTTTATTGAATAATTTGAGCACTCTGAGGCTGATTCTAGTCAATCTGAACAGACTGTTTTCTTTTGTCTTCTTGTTATGCTCAAGATCTTGTGAATAGGCAAAAAAAGGAAACACGTTACAAATAAAGCTGGGAATTTATTGTTGATGCCATTGAATTGTAATTTAGTTAAAATTGTCATGTACAGATTCCTTACATTCGACTCCTTTTGCTCATGTCATGCTCACCCTCTCCCTGCTCCTTGGTGAGCATAATTGCATAATGGCAACAGTGGTGGGATCCTATAATGATTTATCAGTAGCTGGAGTCCTTTGCTGTGAGAAATGTGACCCTTGTGTTAATGACTTCATCCTCACTCTAGGGTCCACTTGTTGTGTTAACTGACACACTTCTACACTTTTTTCTGTATCTTCAATGATTTACAGTTCCATCCTATATCAAAATTACTACATAATCTTCCCTTTATGTATGTCTTATAAATATGTCTTTGCTTTGTTTTTATTGACAAACTCAGTTTTGCTCCAGGTTTGTGTTTCTTTAAATGTCCATCATTGACTTGTTTGTATTTGTAGAGTCTCTGACTTCGGTCTGTGTCCTATCCCGTAAAGTCCTATTCTTGTACTCCCCTCTGATGCTTCCCAAGTCCCTACCTTTCAAAGACGTTATTGTACCTCTGTTCTGATCTACATCATTATGTTACAGTCATAAGCCTCTCATCCTACACAGGATGACTAACAACTGCTATACATACAAAATTACGTTTTTACATATAAAGACAGCAAAAGTAAATAAATCAGATGTATATATGGTCTGTGAGAGAAATTGTTGTTACTGATAAACCAAGTGAAACAAAGCTGAAGGCAGATCAAGACAGCTTCAGGCAGAGCACATCTGACAAGGCCTGAGGCTATGCAAACTCAGTATGGGGTTTATGGCCTATTGCTAGAAATGCAATATGTTATTACAGGGCTACAAAGTTACACCAAAAAAGTTATCAAATAACTCTGCCTTCATATTGCCTTTCCCTGGGAAGCAAGTAACGTGGCTTTAAGTCTCTATGAACAGTGAGGCCAAGTCTGTGCAATGCAGAGTTCCCCGGGCATGTGTGATAAGACTGATCATCAGATTTGTAGCCCAGTGGCAGCTGGCTGTTATTTTCAACCTGGGTCCCCATAAATTTCAGTGGTGTTTGAGACAATGAGTGGTCAGACACTGATCACTAGTGGTCTTCCCTTGCAGCAGACTCAAAATGCTGTTTAAGTTCTGTTCTTCCTGAGCAATGTGATGGGTTTCAAAAGAGTCTAAATATCACCCCAGCAACAGTTATAAGACCGAACAGTACATTTCTCTCATCATTAATGGCACACAAGTAAAACAGATGAGCAGTAGACCCAGTGACTTTCTTTAAGAGACACCAGATTATTAGACTTTTCATCACGGGAAAGAGTCAGTGGTGTACGCATGTCTGGCTGTGTTCCTGCTTGCTAGCTCTTGCTTATATAGCTCTTCATATAGAAGTTTCCATACTGTCTTGCCCAGGGGAAGACACCTCAACAGTGTACCTTCGAAGACAGTTTATTTTATAAGGGTTAAGAGACTTGTAAGGGCAACACCATCTGTTTTTACAGCAACATGTTTTATTGCAATATATTAGAATGCAAATGACTTTACCACTTTCCTCAGGTAAGTAACAAAATTCACAATTTATATTGGCAGGAAAATACTGACCTTCCATCAGGAGTTAGCTGTTATAGTCACTGTTGGTTATCACTAAATTGCTGACTGTCTTGAATAGGTACAATTGATTCTAGGGAACCCTGTTACTGAGAGCTAACTTGAGTATAGATCTAGAGTATACTGAAGCACTGCATGGTTATAGCCTACAGGCTTCTCTGTGTATCCACACTGCATAACCACTGTATAACCAACATACTACTGTTGTCCTGTAAGACCAATGTTTTGGTAGCATTCATGTACTTGAATAACTTTTCTCATCCAGGACAGAATTGGTAGGATGAATTACATTTATCTGACTCCTTTTGAAGCAGCTTGAGATTATATGTAATGCTATGCATACTCATAACTGTCCTGCTAAGCCTTTTGTTAGGTTGCATATAGAAGAACCAAGGGTCATCATCAGTCAAACTGCTGTCATGTGGAAGTGGGTAATTGCTATTAAACTTCTTCTCAAAGTACTAAGAAGTTGATGCAAAGTTTGAATGTTTAATATTTTTGTCAAGTGTGATTGTTAGAGTATGTTTAATGGAAGAGCAAATTACAATAGAAAAGTTGCACTGACTCAAGAAATGGTGAAAGGAAGTACTCTTGGCTACTGTTGTGTAGAACACCATTATATAAAATGTAAGCAGTACTTCCTCTGTTAGCTGTACTTACAAAATTAGATCACCATTTTATTGAAAGAGGCCTGATTAGGTGAATATATTATGTTCTTATAACAGCATATAGGACTGGAGCTGTCAGAGAGCCAAAACATCATTCTATTTAGTTTCTGTATCTTGCATAGGTCCTGAAAGGAGTGGAGCTTCATATGGAGCAGTATATCATTTCCAAAGTCTGACTGAGGTTTCTGACATCTCAAGGAGTGCAATGACATCCATTCTAAAAGGGAGCAAAGACCATTACTGAAATTTATACACCCTGAGACTCAGTCATTGAGGACTTGCAGATCACACCAGTGCTTAGACACTTTGTTTTCAGACCTACATTTTTATTTGGGACTAGCCTCTAAATACTTTTAAATTTATTTTTTGAGCAACTTTTAAGCCCAGACTAAGCCTTCATGAGAATTTTTCAGGCAATGGGACATTTCTAAACACTAATGAACTTGGTTTTACACTCTATAATATGTGAATACATATGAGTAAATTAGCGTCCATTGGTATACTCATGAACTATCATCAAACACTGAAAGTCTGAAGAAATTATACCAGAATGGAATGATCCAAGGCTATTATTACATGGATTCTCATTTCTAGTTAGAATATAATCTTATTCTTGTTCCTAGAGGTCTTCATCTTCTTTTGAATTTTCAGCTATCAGTCAGTAATCAGAAGGATAATCATGTGATCAGGGAAATTGTTTTACTGTTCAAATTACAAATATAATATCTGATGTTTTATTAACTCTGAAGAATGTTTTGTTACTAATGTTTTATTAACTCTGAAGAAAATCATTGACCTTTAACATCTGATATATATGAAACTTAGCATGCATTCACAGAAAAAAAAATTAGAATTTTTTTGTGGATTAATCCCACAACCGTAATCTCCAAGATTTGCAGAATCTTATGTTTGTCTCTTATTTATTCAATTTTTTTCTAATCAGCAGAAATAGCTCTGCTAATCTTGTTTCTGTCATAGAATTATTCTTTGAGAAATAATGCAAATGTCAACCACAACAGTGTGACTTAGAAGTATGGTAGGCATCATCTCGGAAATGGTCCATAGCTGTGAATCTTACTCCTGTGATAGAATAACTTTAGACATCACTGTCATCAAACTTAAGTCCAGAACTCTTTGTTATAGCCTGAGAGCATGATATTATGGGTAGTTTTGTTTTTCATTGGTTTGCTTTTTTTGTGTGTGTGGTGAAGGGAAAGTAACAGTGGAAAGGAGAGAAAACCAGGACTACATCTGTGTTCAAGCTAAAAAGATTGTTTGATTTTTCAAGAGGTTCAAGCTAAATGTCATCTCAGTATGTCCCATCCAGGCAGCATCTTGGGGCAAATGCTGTATAGAAATGTCTTCTACGTTTCCTTCTCTTCTTATCTGCTCTTAATTTTTTCTTTGAAAAATGGAACACAGAATAATTAATTATCCAAAATATGTCTCTCTTGAAATATTAGAAATTGATTCCACAGCAAAATTCATTCATATTTTACAATAATTTTAGATCAGAATATCAAGAATGTTAAACATTGAAACTGCTTCCAGGAAAACCCTGATTAGATGTGATAGTAAAAACAGTCTGCAGAATTCTTACTGACTACTGGGGGTTGCTTTCCTAAACTTCTGCAAGTCTTGTTTAGGAACTCTGAGTAAGATGGGCCTGAAATTATCATGAATAGTGACAAGCCTGAGTCTAGCTCCCTAATTTCATCCATTGTCTTGAAATATTTCCAAACCATTGATTTTCCAACTCAAGGAATCAGAATATGAGTGGGGTAGTAATTACCACTTTTTGGACATTTATTATTATTAAACACAATATGTCCTAAGTTAGCAAATGGGAGCATGAATGCAGTTTAGGGTTTGGGATTTTTTAAGAGTTATTCCTACCTCCCAAGTCCATTTGCAGAAGAAATTAGATATAATAACTGTGTGCAAAGGAATCTATATCTTCAGTTCAATGTCTTGTTATGTATGCTGTACTAGATTGGTCAAATTTACTTTATAGGTGCTCTAGACAAATTGATCAACTCTATTTTGGAGAACACTGACACTCATTCAGGGCATTAATATCAATTCCGGTATTAATTAAAACCTACAATGGAGAAATAAAAACATTTCCTGAAGTGTTTGAAAAGTTTACTATCACAGTTAAAGGTGAACAGAAATGTTTATTAATAAAAAAGGAGTGGAATTACTGAGAAACTGTTGACAGTGTATATAACAACACAATTCCTCAAAAGAAAGAGGTATTTGAATTATATTTTGCTTTGATATTACTTTCAGATACTTGCTATACCCCAGATAGCCACACAGAAATCATGGCCTGATTTATCCTGATTTTCTGAATAGTAGGTTGTGCAGCAAATTTGGGCTTTTCTTATTGCCTTCTTAATGTAATAGTGTTGCAATGAAATCAAAATTCATATCTACACTCCTAAGTAAAACTGTGTCAGGAGGGTTCCTGAACACAGAAACTTTGCTGTCTATTCTATTAGCTTCCTAGGACATTCTCTGTTATGGTTAAGGATGTGCCATTTATTGCTCCTCAGAACATTGCCAGTCGTCATTTGATAGTTGGCACAACCTGGAGACTGTTCTCAACAGACATTCTTGGTGGTATGTTAGAGTACAAAAAGCTACCAATCCCAGATATGGGGGTAAAAACTGGAATGATTTATTGAACATGCAGCATGAAATTTAAAGATATCAGGGCCAGGATATGTTAAAAAGGAGGATGGATTATGGTAACATATGTTAACTAGGGGATTATACAAGTTTTGGCTAGGTTGCACAATTGGTTAATATTTTTTATACCAGGGATTTTATGTGGAGGGAAGAAAGCAAAGGGTTTCAACATGAATTGATAACATTCATCTTAAAATCCATCTCTATCTTGGAGCCGGAGATAGCTAATCAGCATGGTTGAACATCAACAGGCCTTGTTGTCCTTAGTGATGGGATTTTATCTCAGCCTCTGTTGACCATGGCTTACTGCTTAAGCCTGTCAGGCTTCTCACTTCTGGAAGCTGAATTTTGATCCCTACACAGGTGCCTTGGGGAAGTTCATCATACAGAGTTCATCATACCCTTACCAGTTGGTGTCAGTCTCAAAGTCTTGTCCCAGGCATATTTATCATGATCCTTAGCTTGCCTCATAAAATGCTTTCAAGATTTCCAAACTGAAAATCCATTTATTTTCATGTCAGCTGAGGAACTGAGGAATTCTTGGACAGCTGCCTTCAGAGAAAGTGTCATGAAACTTTAGGGCTGGGTTATTCCAGACTGAAGTTAAAGCATCTTTGAGAAAGGAAGGTGAAGGAAGGGAAAGGGACAAGTTGTTATGGGTTTAGCTAGGTAGGCAGGCTTAAATTTAGGCTTTAGATTTCAGACTAGGCCTGAGACTATCGGCTGACTTGAGCTGGGCTGGGCTAGCTGACAGCTGACTACTGGCCAATAGTATCCCATACTATATTCTGACATCATCTCAAAATATAAAAGTCGGTGTGGGAGTGGCTCGGTCAGTTTCTTCAAGCTCTGGTCCCAGGAGGATGCACTGTGCCATCCCAGGAGGGATGGGAGGACCAGGCCCAGCACCAGCTTACCACCATGTTATCTTAGGGAAGTAAAATGTTTGTTCTTAGTCTTTCTCTCTGCTTGAGTCTGTCCCTCTGGGGATTGAGTTCTCTGGAGTGATTTCTAGCTAAAATAGTGGGATTTGTGTTCGATGGGGAATGGGGAGTTATTTCTTGTTATTTCTAGCTTGTGTAAGTGTGTGTATATTGTAGTTTTCTTTTAATTTTCTCTTTTCTGTTTAAATATATATATAATTAGTTTAAATTTCAGTCTTAGAGCCTCCAGGTTTTTTTTCCTTTCCTTCCTTTTTTTCAGCAGGGGGAGGGAGGCTGACACTCTGTATTGGGCAGTTGGCATTTTGCCAGCTCAACCCAAGACACCCAGAAAAGCTTAGTCAGGGTGAATACTTTTGTAATAATAATGAAGATACAATTTTGAAAACATATCCAGAAGAAAAAATTTAATGGATGTGCTTTGCTAATATTATATTTTATTTTAAATGTTATGGTTTTACACAGTTATCAGAAATTCTGCCCAGGAAGTGTGATCTGTTTCCAAAACCTGTTTTGGGTTTGAAGCTGAAAAATGATGCTATGTGATATGCTTAAAATATGTTTATTTAAAGAGAGATAAGAATGTCATCATTTTGTGCATAGCATACTAAGTTTACTACACTTTCTGCAATTTATGGTCTCAAACTATTCTTCTCAGAATCGGGGAGCCTTCACAGATGAGTTGTATACCTGCTAATTTGATGCATGTCTAGGAATAATTTGCTGTGATGTTTGACCAAGGACTCATCTAGAAAAGCAATTAACAAAAGAAATGGAATTGTTCCCAAATCTCAAGATTTTTTTAACTATCTAACTAACTAACTAACTAACTAACTAACTAACTAACTAACTAACTAACTAATGTAATCTTTGAGAAATATTCAGGCTTTCTTAGTAAGTGTAAAGCAAGTTAATAATTTAGTAGGTGTCATTAATGTAAAAATGTGTGTGTTTATGTTTTTATGCTTTTCATTTTAAATAAGAGGCCATGTTATATTTATTCTACTCACTCTTCTAAACAAGTTATATTTCATAAGGATGCTCAAAAAAATAAGAAATAATGTCATATAGTCATAACAAAGATAATATCCTTAGAATGGACTTTGGTCTGCAATTTTGCATGACATTGAAATTGAAGTCAGTATAGGAAATCTGTGTCACTGCCATGAAAAACAATAACTAGAATATTGACTCCTTCAAAACTTGAACATAGTTGACATTAATTTCTTTCTCCCTCCTTTGAACTTAGAATCATATATATATATATATATATAAATAGAGGGCTTTGTTGGTTTTTTACCATCCATTTCAGTAAATAACTTAGATTTCTGCATTTTGTAAGATTTTACTACAAAAGTGTTTTTTCTCTACATTCAAAGGTAAAAAAACCCCTAAAACAAACAAATCACAAAACCCAGATGACCTCCAAAACTATCTCAGTTACTTTCAATATTCAACCTCTATGTTCAAGGGTTTATATAAAATGCAAATGCAATAATTTCCCTATTTACTTGGCATGGGACAGCATTTTTTTTTCTATACCAACTCATCAATTTTAAGGTGGATAGATTTGGATAAAATAGATTAAGATAGATTCTTCTTCAGGGAAAAGATCAATATACAATGTGAAGCTCTGTTGAGAATGTAGAGAATAAAAGTATACAGGCAATGGAAGAAAGAATTGCCATTTTTAGACTTGTAGTATATTTATAATTTAAAATACAGTCAAATTACTCTTAAGGAAATTAATTATTTTTAGGAAATTAATTATTTTTAGGAAAGGCAACTATTTTCTTAATTTCATAGAATTCACTATTAAATTACATCTTGAAAACATATGCATTACCTAAGTGTCCCCATTTCTGTTGATTGTGACTAGCCATTCAGCTGCACATTCCATAACTTGTTCATGCAAACTGTACATATAAAAGCACATTCCTGACAAAAACCGACTCATTAGTTCGGCATGTTGGAAAACCTTCTGTTGAGAAGTCTGGAGAAGATGGCCTTCTGGAACAAGGTGGCCATGGATGGAACTCATCTGTCCTGAGTGAGGACTTGAGCATATTAGGTGTCTGAGGTGATCACCTACATGAGAGTGGTAATATAGTCCTGAGACACAATGTCTAGTCATCTTAAATAGGGAATTCAGACAAGATGGCTTTCCTTCTTGAGATATGCCTCACCACTGACAGTGATACCACCACCAGTTCTGAGAGCAAGCAGGGAGAACAGGGAAGAAGTTCAGAATCAGAATTTTGGCTTTTGAATAGCAGCAGACAAGAGCCTTTGTGCATGTGCTGGTGTGTGCTTGTCTGTGAGCCTGTGTGATGTATATGATCTGTTTCTTCTCTGAATTGGTATCACTTCTCTCAAAAGGAAGATATGGGACCAAGTTGAAGTTTCTGGTGTTGAAACTACTGTCCAGAAAGTTGAAGTGAGAACACAGCTATCAAGTGCTTTGCAGCAGTTACTGTGCACTGGATGGAAATAAATTTCAGTAACTCATGGCTCCAAAATGTCACCAGTGTCCAGAAAGAAAACTGGATCTGCTGCTGGCAGTGATGTTTTCCATGGTTCCAGAAGCATTTGAGTTCTGTAATTTTCTGATTCCTCACTCAGGAATTACAGTTAACTGAGATGCTGATGCTGTTTATGCTGAGTCTGGCAAAAGGGCACAGAAGAAAAAATGTTTTTTAGAGGTACGAGATCATCAGTTAGAAATCCAGTCTTGTAATTCCTTTAAGTACTGACTGCTCTCAGTTCCTAGAGATGATGGGAAGAGGTACACTATAACTTTTAGAATTCCTAAGACACTTAGTCCCATGATGACAATTTTCAATTTAATGATCTATCTATGACAATCTACATTTTTTTCAATTGATAATCTCCAGAATTGTACCCTTAAGATAAAGTAGATGTAACAGCTGGAATGACCTTCTTGGTAAATGAAAAATTAATTTTAAACTAAGAACAATCTCCCCTTTACAACCTTATGGGCTGGCTAGCATAGCTGCTTAGTCTCAATGATCTATGTTACAAACGTATATGACAAGGTAAAAAAAACAAACAAAACCAAAACCAACACATTGCCAGGTCATATACCTTAACACTATACTTCCTCACACAGCTCATAAACTGGAGGATAGAAACAAAAGCTGGGGAAGGCTAAATATAAACATGTTAAAGCATGAATAATTTATGATAACAAAGCAAGAACATAATTAAGGTGACATTACCTTTCTTCCAGCCAGGAGGCATCTTTGTGAAACAGGTAAACAGAAAGTCAGGTGAATTTATACATGGACAAAACTAACATGATCACTCATAAATATTTGCAAAAGGGTTCTCAAGATTGCTTATTGTGTTGTCATTCTGATAGTCATATGAGGAAATTGCTAACTATATTGCAATAAAAAGATTTCATGTGGTTTACAGATCAGAGATTTACTTGTCAGTAGATATGTGAAGATCATTTCACATTTTGCTTTGATTATTTCTACAAAGTGGGGGGTTTATGTTGTATGTTTATTGAGGTTTCTCTTGTTAAAATTATTACATTTGAAATAATTATTAAATCTAAATTTATTGTAATGAAGCACCTACATTGCACTGAATTTTGAAAAATAGTTTAGTAAGGGGAAATAAGTGGGCTTTTATAATACCCATTCTGTCAGCAATTTTGCTATTAAAACCAAATAGTTTTTCTTATAATTGATACTATAGATGTAATGTTTCATAAAATTCTGAACAAGGTGAAACACAATAACCATAAGCACTAACAAAAGTCGATATGGTTGCTCCTGGTTACATGGCTCATGAAACTCTTAGTAATGGATTGAGGGTCAAATGGAAAGAGCTAAATAAAAGGATTGACCATAAAAACAAGTTTTCCTCTGTATTAGATACTGCCTTTTCTAAGAAATAAAGCACTCCTTCTTGGTAGGAATAAATTTTTTATTATGAGGGTGGTGAGACACCTCAGAGCACAGAACTAGATTCAGAGCTCCAATTATGTCTTTCTCACCAGTGCAGAATGGAGGGGAAGAATCACCTCCTTTGACTTACTGGCAACTCTTCATAGGTGTATTGCTGGCTCATGATCAGCTTGCTGTTCACAAGGACCCGAGAGTCTATCTCTGCTGAGACCTCTCTCTTTTCTATTTCTTTTGTCCCTATGTCCCTTTTCCCATTCAGTTGCAGACCCACGTTTTCCCTACCTGCTTTTTGCTACTGATAAATTTGTAGAAAACTTCCTTGTTGTTCTTCATTTCTTTACAAGTTTCAACTCCATATGGGCTTTGTCTTTTCTATCTTCATCCTTGCCTTGGATTGATGATATGTCTAAATTCCTCCTGAACTAGGTGAACTTGGTTCCACCTCATGTAGACTTCATGTGCGGCTTTATTTGGAAACTCTTTGTTCATCCACACAGGCCTCCATTTGCCTTTATTTGATTTCCTTTTTATCAGGACAGCTTGCTCTTGAGCTTGGAGGAGGGAACCCTTTGAAAGTTAACCAACTCCCTTGAACACCTCAATCCAGGACTGTATCCTGTGGGACTCTTACAATCAGACCTCTGTACAGGTTAAAGACTGTTGTCCCGAAGTCCAGGGTTATCATCCTGCTTTTTGCCTAGTTTCCTTTTCTCATGATCCTGAACTCCATGATCTCATGTTCACTAGAGTCAAGGCTTCCCTTGACTACCGTGCTCCTGACCAGTCCCTCCTTATTTGTAAGTCCAGCAAAGCATCTTCTCTTTTTCTTTCTTCAATTGCTTCACCCAGGAAGTTGTAATGAATGCACTCTGTGAAACCTCTTTTATTGCTTCTGCTCTGTGGTACTTCCCTCCCAGGGGAAAATAGTATGGTTAAGGTCTACCATGAGAACCAGTTCTGTTAATGTGATGCTGCCTCCATTAACTGGAAGACACCTATAATGATAATGCTCACATTGATCTGGCCTCTAATTTCAACTGTTGTTCTCAGCTTGGTCAACATCTGTGCCTACACAGAGCTTCATACACTCATACTGCTTTCTCACAAAAAGGCATCTTCCTCTCCTCAGTATAGTGTTCTGTCCTTCCTAAAGACTCTCTATCCACACATGGCATCACACAATTGTATTAGCTATCCCACCACATCTCCATGATCCCACCAAGATCATAACCCTTCAGATGCATGTGGACATCTAATTCCTTTTGTTTCCCATCTTGTGTACACACACATAAGAAGACATGCTGTCATGCTGACTTCCCAAAGAAGATACAAGAGCTTTCTCTATAATTTTGTTTTGTAGGCACTTGCTTATTTACATGTGTATCATTGAGATGGACCACTTTCAGACCTGTATTTTTAATTTTGAGGTGTTTTTGTTTTCCCTTTGTTTGTCACCCCTTTCCATTGTTTCCTCACTTGGTTCAAATCACCTTTTTCAGACATTTTAGATATTTTTTCCTTATTTTAAAATAGATGGTTTTTTTCCCACCTTACTGTAATCATGTCTTTGCAGCCACAGGCTTGATGATGTAAGAAAAAAATATAATGTCTCACATTTCTGACAAAACTTTACTCCAGGTTAATCTAAATGATCTATTTACACTCAGTGTAGTAAGGAAATCAATATTTCAATCTCCATGGTTCAATCCACAAGCATTTATTTCAAAATCTTATCTAGCCTTCTGCTTGAATAAAGGAATATAGTCCTAAAAATAAAATTAAAAACAAAACAAAAAAAACCCTGAAAATCCCCATGGTCTATTCACTTTTGATACATTGCTCTGTATATCATCATAATTATAAAGAACTCTGCTTTTATTTCTTGGATGATGCATGGCTCTTAAATCTGTCAGAACTGGAGAAATACAAAGTACTTGCACAGTTTTCAAGGGATTATATCTCTGCTGAATATGAATCACTTCTATTATCCAGATAGTTTAAGAAATTATTTCATTAATCACATATACTAGTTTTGGCCAGGATAAAGTTAAATTTCCTCATAGTATCCAATGTGGAGCTATGATTTGTATTTGTGCTGAAAACAGTGTTGATAACACAAGGATGTTTTTGTTACTGCTGAGCAGTGCTTACAGCGTCAAGGCCTTTTCTGCCTCTCACCTAACCCCACCAGCAGGAAGGCTGCTCGTGCCCAAGTATCTGGGAGAGGACACAAATAGGACATCAGACCACAACTGGCCTAAGGGATATCCCATACCATGTGGCATCATGCTCAGAATGTAAAGCTGAGGGAAAAAGGAAGGAGGGGTGTCTTGGGTTGAGCTGGCAAAATGCCAACTGTCCAAGACAGAGTGAAAAGGGAAGAAGGGGGAGAGGGAAAAAACCTCTAAACCAGGTTTATGCTTAAACTAGCTACATATATTTATAAGAAAAGAGAAAATTAAACGAGAACTACAATATACACACACTTACACAAGTTATATATATATAACAAGAAATAACCTCCCACTTTCCAGTAAACACAAACTCTACCATTTTAACTACAAATCATTTTAGAGAAGTCAATTCCCCAGAGACAGACTTAAGCAGAGAGAAAAGCTAAGAACAAACATTTTACTTCCCTAAGATAAAATGATGGTAAGCCGGTGCTCTGGGCTTGGGCCTCCCCATCCCTCCTGGGAGGGATGTGTGTCTTGCTGGGACCACAGCTGTGAAGCAACTGACCAAGCCACTCCCACACCGACTCTTACCCCTTCTGAGATGATGTTGTAATATGGTATGGAATAGAACACTACTGGCTAGAAGAAGTCAGCTGTTAGCTAGCTCAGCCCAGCTCAAGTCAGCTGACCATTCTAGGCCTAGTCTGAACTTTAAAACCTAAACTTTAGGCCTATCTGGCTAAACCCATAACAAGGGGATGTTCAGAGTGATGGAGTTTGTTGTCCCAAGTCACTGTTCTATGTGATGGAGCCCTTCTTTCTCAGAGATAGCTGAACACCTGCCTGGTGATGGGAAATACTGAATGGATTCCTGGTTTCTTTGCTTGTGTGTGTGTCTCTTGCTTCATCTCTTGAATTGTGTTTATCTCAATCCATGAGTTTTCTCACTTTTATTCTTCTGATTCTATCCCCCGTCCCACGAGGGGTGAGTGTGCCAGCAGCTGTGTGGGCCTGAGTTGCCAGCAGGGGTTAAACCAAAACACAGGACTTCAGAAGCCTTTCACTGTATCCAGCAGTCTGAATAATTCAGAACACTTGGTATCCTTTTGGGAACCTATAGGGCCATTGCTAACAGAGATAGTATATAATAAAGCAATGTTTCAGCGAGTTATGTTTTTTCCATCTGTTAAAATTAACAGTTATTTATGTTACTCCTATAAAAAAAAGAATCATTTCATGCATACTTTCAAAAAGAGCATCAAAGATGCTTTGCTACAACAAAAGGAAAATTCATTGCATTCAATGAAAGGGAAATGCATTTCCCGTTCATTGGCTTTTCCAAAAACTCAGTATGGCAACTTGATGACTACTGGATTTAGTGGAGCTTTATCTGTATCTACTTCTTTGCAGCTGAAGCTGCATTGGAGCTATTTCATTGATCATATATCACCAGAAAATCATATCACATTTAAATAATAAAATCAAGGAGTCCACAGCATAGGAAACCCTGTTACTCAAATGAAGATGAGCTGTATGAAAGAGCAATGCTAACACTTCCTTTACAAGCTTTTCAAAGACTTTTATGCCTACAAGAGATAATCAGGAAATCAATTCAGTTTTACATGCTCCTGAAAGCCCAAGTGTTTCATTTGTGGATTTCAGTAAAGTTCTGTCATTTCAAACACGAATTGTTAGCCAATTTCAGTCAGGAATGATTCTCAATTTGATTTATTGTGATGGAGAAGAGAATTAAAGTGAAGATAAATCACTACTTTGTAACTCGGGAAAACTTGAGAGTTATTTAAAAAAATATTTTATAAGGAAATATTTAATAGGTCATAAATTGTTTGTTCTCCTGACTTCAGATAACAATGTAGAATAAATATGTAGCAATCAATTTAGAAAGAAGTGCTAAAATTTTATAATTTTCATTAAAAATATGATAAGCAGAATTAAAGAAAAACAATATTGACATGTGTTCACAGCTTTCCCTGTTAATGTCAGATCTGTTATATGAGGAGATAGTTTCTCGTGCCATTTAAAATAAATCTTTAAGCAATACCTAAAGCCATTTATTAAAAAATATATATAAAGGTAATAAGTAAGAAGATTAGTTTCTTTTAAATTGCCATAGAACAAACAGATGAAGAAAATAATAGCTTATTGTGGGAGAAAAAGCTGTAAGTTTCCATGGTTGCTGGCTCGTAGAATTTTAAGAATCTGTGCAAATTGCTAAAGGAACTGAAGGTACTGACTGTTGAAAGCATCCTTTTTAAAAGTAGCTAAATTCTGTTAGGATGGGTTATGTGCTTTGATTCTTGCTTCTTATAAACAGCATGATATTTAAGTTCCCAATACATGGCATTAGTCCCAGGCTTCCATATGGGACTGACATACATTCAAAATCAAATGTGTGTTTGCCTGTGATCTGTCCCTTTGAAATGGCTGCTGTTTTAACTTCTTTCTTAGTAAAGATGAAGAATAAAAGCAACTAATATCCAGGTGCTTTGTTACACTTGTATCTGAACATTTCTTCTGTTTCTATTTCCCCAAGATGTGAGGGAATATTTATCTACAGTAAAATATGTCAGGTGGTCATAAGGAAAATGCTGGAACTTTCCAGACTGTTCTGTAGTGTTGATTCTATTCAGTTCTTGTGGTTTTGGGTTTTTTTTTAAGCAAAGATTTTCAGTCTATATTAAACAATTCACCTGTTGGGTACTTTGTTTCCTAGATGACAAGACAAAGGAAAAATGTTGCACTGCATTCAGAAGTTTTGTTACTAAACTATGTGTAGGCAATTTGAGTGTAATTGAGGCTGGATAAAAAATACCTGAGAAGACCCAAATTTGTGTACAATGTAAGGTAATAATTATTCAAGAGAACAGTTTCAATAGTGTCCTAAATTCCCTTAATCAATGGGATGATATTACTTAAAAATTTTATCTGAAAACTGATTTTAAATATACACAGGATCATTTCCAAACACAAACAGATCTACAGATCAACTGTAGGATTTACATACTGTCATAGCAAAAGGCTACATTGTCAGCAGAAGTCTTCAGATTATCCACCTCAAGGTACTTCAATAATCTTTCTGGCTCCTATTAGTGTGTGTGTGTGTGTGTGTGTATATATATGTGTGTGTGTGTGTATATATGTGTGTGTGTGTGTATATATATATATATGTATATATATAAGTATATATATAGGGTGGTCCCCTGGTGTAATGGAGAGCACTCTGGACTCCAAATCCCAAGGACCTGAGTTCGAGTCTCAGTGGGGACCGTCCCCTAGCAGTTCAATGCCTCCCTGCCATCCCATCCCATCAGATCTTGGATGCTCAGCAGAGTCAGCCCTGGTTAGTACTGGGTGCTGTCCACAGTCCAGAGTACTTCACTGTCACTGTCCAAGCTCGCTCAGCTGTGGCAAATGGACCTCACAACTTAAAACGGTGGGGCCAGTTCTGCGCACGCTGTGCCTCACCTACAAAATCCACTGTGCAGGCTGGAAGGGCACACCCACGTGGGGAGAGCCCTTCCCAAATCTTCATTCGTGAAGTCTGGCCATACTACTACTAGACAGATAGACAGAGAGACAGATGGACAGATACAAAGACACATAGATACATAGATACATAGATAGATTTTTGGTTTTTGTTTTGTTTTGTTCTGTTTTTTAAGCTCTACTAAACACTCTTTTGACATGATTTCAAAGAATGAACTCAGACAGTTCATCGCTTAAGAAATGTTCTCTTTCCAAACTAGGATACACTAAGTAAATTGTAAATTTTAAAAGAAGAGATATCATTTTCTAGAAGTAATTTTTCAAAACAAAAGCAAATAATGACATACTTAGAAACATTGTCTGGAGAAACTTAACCTCATATGTAATTGGTAACATTATTTTCATAAGTGGTAATTTTTCTTCCTCAATGTATTTAAATGGATAAAGGCAAAGTAATACGTGATTAGATTAGTAATAGTCTCACTTCACACACAGTACTTAGACTATCTACAAGGAGATATTTTGTATTTCTTTTTTATTACATACATTATTAAAACAACAAAGAAAATATATCTGGCTAGTGAGTATCGAAGTCTCTGAAGACTTTTTTTTAGTCTCAATGTAAAACTGGCAATGCATGACATGAATTTTATCATATTTTTACGTAGCTTTTAATTCTATCTTGACATATAAGTTTTATGATAATTAAACATCAGTTTAATGCCAGGTGATATTTTACTAACATGCAAAAGAATGTTTAATATTTAAATTGCAGGACTTTTATAATCAAGAGATAGCATATATTGTTTGCTTAGTCATCAAAAAATAAAAGAAGAAAAACAGACATATTGCTCAGACTATTTTGTGTGTGTGTTTCAGCCATGTGCTTTCTTTAAATACTGATTTTTAGACAGTACACTGCATGGTATCCAACACAGTACTAATATTTCAGTCTGATATCCTTTAATTTCTAATGAATTTCACACTGTCTTCTGTGGTTTGTCCCAGTATTAATGTGCTATTTGTTTCATGGCCTGTGATTTGGATCCTATGATACCACGCAGGGAAAACACTCCCTTGGATCTCTTCTGTAAGGAGATCTATGAGGTGATTTTCTAGCAAGGAATATGCTGTACAGGAAATTACCTAAGTCATCCAATAAGAAATGGCATAGAGTAGATGTGCCTCTGTAAAAGTCCATTCATCACTGAGCTACAAAATATTTTTCCTTTTTTCCCTAATTCATCCAAGATTGAATGAGTTACGTGCTATTCTACTTATGCAAATTCATATACATGAGATATTCAGGTATCTCAGCATTTTGACAAGTTTATAAATGTAATATTCTAAGTAGGTTCTGTGGTGACAACAGATGGGCATACAAACTGCTTCTAAGCTGCTGACTGTTCACTAGATTGCTCTGCTTGTATTTCAGATCTCAACTGAGTTATATAAAGCATTGTTAGCCCTCTGGATTTCATCCTTAGCTACTAACAAGAAACTCTTTGAGGAACAACTTTTTTCAGTGCCAGCCTACCAATATAAATGGCATCCCGACATTAGGAGCATAAACATAATCTGACTGAGTCTAGTGCCTTAAATTATGACTGAGATTTTTTGTAGTGTTAATCACTAGCTGAAGAACTCTGCCTCCCTCTTTACTATACGGGGAGTACAACTTTCTATTCTAGAGTTTAATTCCTGGTATAGGAATACCTAAAGACTGGTAGTATGTTTCTAGTTTTCTGTCTGGCGATGTGTTTGTTTGTATTTTAGGAAGAAAAGTGAAGAAGCAAAAATATTTTTTATTGACATTTGCACAGATCTTAGAGTCTTGAAATTTTGTGATGGTCCTAGTTCTGTTCTAGGGTGTTGTTATGTAGCTTATATGCAGCATTGCAGAACTGTTAAATCCTTGATTTATTTATGCCTGATGTCTCTTTGGTTTTGGAAACAAAGAGTTTCTCTGAAGAAATTGCTGTCTGATGTGAGGTGCAGATTCAGCCTCAGGGACATCTTTCTGAGGACTTTGTGAAGAATTTGAAAAAAAATTTAGCAGGAGGATGTTGTCTAGCTAAACACCAACACTGTTGATCATGAATTAATTCTGTTATTCTTGCTAAGGTTTTGGGGGATGTTTGGCAGCATTTTCAAAATCCCTAATTCTCAGTGAATGTAATAGAAACCAGATGTCCTCGCATTTCTATAAATACCTATAGACATCTGCTGTATGATTAAATATTTAGAGATTTTGGAGAACTGTGACAAATGCCATAAGTGATAAGCAGTCATATTAAGCAGACATAAGGTTTAAGAAGAGCAAATAGCTTTGAAATTCCCAATAATCAAAATTTATAAGGTCACTTTTTACTAACAGGGTTGTAAGAGATGGAATCTTCTATTAGTAGACATTACAAGATGTGTAGCATAGCTATATAAGTATATAGATGTGCACTTTCGCAACATGCACCTAAATCGTTGTCTGAATTTTTTTTTTCTTTTTTGGACGCTTTCTTTAATGTCCATAAATAGGGATAGTTTGCTGCTGAACTGGACAAATCTGTTGCCTGGAGGGGTGTCTAAACACAGGCAGATGTAATTTCTCTCTAGGTACCCATCTATCCCTAATACTTATGTACTAATCGGGTGACCTCTACACTGTCTAAGGCATTAATGCCAGGATCAGTCCTGGCCTCCAGATACAGATTGACTTGAAAGTAGGACTAATCCCTTCTAGACTGACTACACATGTAATACATAGGACACTCTTCATCTCTTTTCCATTTCCCCAAATATCTAAAAATTAGTCAGTATTTAGGGGGTTATGGGGTTTATAGGTTTCCTGTTCTTGTTGCTGTTGTTTTTTATTTGACATTTCTGAGTTATAGTGAGCTGTGACAGAGCTCACCAGGGGACTTTCTGTAGTATCAATCAAAACCAAACTCAGTCAGATCAGGATTAAAGAGATATTCTAAATGAGTAAATGTGGCAAAAGAATAATTTGCTATGCACTCAAATTAATTACAACTTTCTGAAATGTACATCTTCTTTAAGGTCACCGGGCCTTGGAAAAGAGATGTCTATAATTTAGACACCTACATCTGAGCTTTCACCCTAGGTTTCATTTATAATCAACATATTAGAACTCAAACTTCAAAGACACAGTATATCTTATTTTAATGCTGATGTCTGAAACAGAATCCAAATTTTGTTCTGTAAAAGTGTCTATTCCTCTCATTTTCTAATCAAGAAAGGAACTTATGGGGAATAATTCTACCAAATATATCTATTAGGTAGGTCTCTAAGGCTGAATGAGAAGAATCCTACATGATTATTTTTTCTTAAAGTTAGACATTCACATTCTTCCTCAGCACTGAAACTTCAAGCTACAGGTCAATAGACAAAAAATTTCCATCAAAATATCCACTGAAATTTGTTACTATATAGACTGATAAAAGCCCTGCTTAGATGAAAGGATTGTATTTCAATAAATTAGTTTAATTTGACTGCATAGTTTTGTAGTTTGATTTTCGAGACATCTATAGAGCAACAGCTAAATCATGAGCAACAGAATGAGATGTGAGAATAGCCAGGAATTAGAGACTAGAACCTATAAACACAAGTTGATATTCTTGCCATTTCTACACAAAGGAGATCAAGGATTGAGCTGGCAGAGAAAAGCCCTTGAGAAAGTGGCCCTGCCAGTTTAACATTAAAAGGCTTTGTGAAATGGCTTGGGTTGTTACAGTTTGGTGAACCACAAGTCATGTATGAATAATATGAACATGATTCTGGCTTAGTTTCATCTCAAAATTTGTAGGATGCTTTCATACATAACTAACTTTTGTCAAAAGGTAACATATATAAAAGACAATACAGTTTTCTGCTGTAAAGCAAGATCTATAAAGCACTTTAGTTCTTTACTAATGCTTGACTGTTAAATTTTGGATATAAAAAATAATTAGACAATACATTTTCCCTTAAGGAAATTGATTAATTCAATGAACTTCCTAAGATAAAATGGAGGTTTCATTTTTCAATTTTTCTCCAGTCTGAAATGTCATATTTTGTATTATGCATTAGTTATCATTATTATTATTTCATGGAAAATACTTGTGGACCATTCAAAGAGATAAATTAATCTGATCAATTTTTTTTCTGTTTGGTTGCTCAATTTCGATATAGAGTACTACTTCTGTAGTCTGAGGAGGGAAGAAAAGACAATTTTAATACATACATGAATAAGAACATTCCTTCCCAGTTGCAATCCATTAATCCTTATCAAATATGTAAATATAGAGTATAAAAGTTGCAAAAAATTTTGAAACTTTGGTGCAAAACCAACTTTGGGTTTTTTCCTATTTATTTACAATGATATTAAACAACATTACCATTTTTAATTTCTCTAAAATTGCCACTGTTCTTTTAATTAATTTTGCTACTTTGAGAAGAAAAGACCAGCAATAAAATTTTGAAAATAGAAGAATTGTTTTACAAGAACCAGAGGAAGATATGTTCTTCATAGAAGGACAAAGAAAAATTATGTACATTAGAAGAAACAATGCCATGCCTAGTAAACCAAGGACAGAGAAAGATGAACTGGGAAGATTAGCAAAGGACTGACATAGAAAAAAATGTAGGAAAATATCTTTTAGAAAAGTGATAGATATGTTCATAATATGTGAAGTTTTTAATATTTTGAAAAAATTTAAAGAACAGTGTATATTTCATGAGTTTATGCATCAAGGTGGTATGAATTCCATTGAGATCTCAGTAAGAAATGCACAGACATGCAAGGGTAGGTAATAATTTATTCTGTAAAAAAAAAATATTATTAGGAAAATCACATAAATCTTACATCTCATGCTCCTGTAGCATGTGACAAGCCCCTACTTCACATTTCTAGAATATTTCAAGTAAACAAAGTTATCAGTCTTTTACCTGTACAATTTTAACCTTTGTAGATGGCACACTGAGACTCACTGAGAGTGATACCATAGAAAGAAGCACTTACAAGTTGTTCCTGGGTGCAGAGGAGGTTCATGAAAATGATCAGAGGGCTGGAGGACTTCTCCTATGCAGAAAGGCTGAGAGAGTTGGAATTCTTCAACCTGGAAAAGGCTGTAGGGAGATCTTATAGTAGCCTTTCAGTACTTAAAAGGAGCTTATAAGAAAGATGGGAAGAGAGTTTTTAGCAGCATCTGCTGTGGTTCTGAGCAACCTGATCTAATTGAAAATGACCCTGCTCATTCAAGGGTGGTTGGACTAGGTGACGTTCAGAAGTCCCTTCCAACCTAAACTATTGTATGATTCTATGACTTAGAGATGATACTGTTAAAGGCAGACGTGGTACATGGTTGGGTTATAAACCAGTCACTTGTGCTAACACATGTCTCCACAAATAAAACCTCTGGTTAAACTCTGCTAAATTCTGCTTGAAATCCCGGTGTCATCATTATGGTCTGCTGCACTGGCACACTCCAAGGTTGGATCAGATTTCACTAAGCAAAAAGATAATACCCTAAATGCTGCACACATGAATAATTATATCAAATTAATATTCACCTTGACTTAGCCAAAGTTATTCAAGACTGAGGATGAGGTAGCATTCTGTTTTAAGATTTTGGCAGTTTGGATTTTCCAGTTTTCTAAGGAGTTCAGAAAATTCTTTAATGAGGCTAGCTGTTTCTCAGTAGATTCAGCAAAAGTAGCTGTAGGAGAAATGCTATTGTATGTATTATTCAAGCATAAATTATGGGTCTCAGCTGGGTAAAATTCTGTGGGGTTATAGAAGAGGTCAGACAAGATGATCTGATGATCCATTCTGGCTTTGCATTTATGAGTTTCTGAATAATGTACAAAGGGTTTTATAAATTCAAGTCAAGCTGTGTGGCCAGCAAACTAAAACTGTTTACTACCTCTTGCCTAGATCCATGATGGAAGGGAAAGAATCATCTAGAACTTTTTAAAAATAAATTTTTCAAACTCTGTAACACCTACACTTCCTTACTTTGTTTTCTTTCTGTGTCATGGTGAAAAACTATGAAATCATCCTTTCGCCTAAATCAATATGCTTTGACATTTTCTACCTCTTTATTGTTTCTTACTGCTCCTATATAATGATTTTATATGGCTTATCACTTTATCTGCCACTCCTCCATATTATTGTCTTTTTTTTGCAACTCTGGAGTTAAAACATTTGTCAATATGCCACATATTTGACAATATGGACTATTTATGAAATTGAATGACTATGTTTTTTTCGTAGTCCCACTGATTTCTCTGACTCAACCTGCACATTTTCATAAGTATTTATCTGTTCCTTAGCAAAAGACTCTCATTGTTTTTTTTCTTAAGGGTAACTGTGGGGTTTTTCTCACTATTTTTTAGAAATTTCACATTCAAGAGAAAGCAGCACATTTTTAGATGTACACAAAAATATTCATAGGAGTCACAAACTGAAACAGTAACTCAGGTACAACTTATATGGCTAATATCAGGACCTTTAACTGGATAAATACACCTAGACTGTCTCTAGTGGTAAAAGTTCCTATCTTGGCAAATATTCACATATTTTAAATGTTTGGTGGGAGCAGTGTAAGTAACATGAAAAAGCTATGTTTTCTGTAATAAATATTGGTCTTTCATTCTGTTTATTTTTGGAGGGGTTTTTTTGGGTTTTTTTGCAATCTTTGTCTGTGGAAACCTTTTTCAATGTTGGCTGATTAACACTGTAATTTGCACTAATAACATACCTAAAGTATCAGTCATCTTCCACTCTTGAATCAGAGAAAGTCATAAGCAATGACTCAGGCATCAGTGTCAAAGGGTTAGTTTCCATATCCAGCCAAGGCAGGCTGTTTGGCTCTTCAGTGACTGGCACATTAGAGAATTACAAAGATAGCATCATTAGGCTTACAGACAAATTCTGACTTTTTTAAAGGTGTTATTTTTTTTTTTTGCTACTTTCCATAAAATTCCAACTGATTCAATTGTTAAGTGCTTCCTGTATAGTCAGAAGAAGCTGTAGGTCAGGATTCATTTGATCTGTTTTACACAGGTACTTTATGGTGGGATCAATGGTGAACAAAAAGTAACAATTTTCCTAGTGATTTCCCTGCAACTGAAATGTAGATGTAAACATATTTCTATACCTCTTCAGAAAAATTGCTACCCAAGATGCTGAAAGTACTCTTTCTAGAAAACTATAGCTGTCTTCCATGCCAACAACTTAGCTACACTTGTGTGACAAAATATCAACAATCAAGCCCAAACAGGATTCAAAATTCATTTTCAGGACACAATCAGTTTTATTGAACCTCTAACTCCTCCACTCTGTGATAAAAAGATCATGGGAACTGAGTCAGAATTGGTCCCTCACTTTTAGTAATTATTAGGAAATTTGCTTGTGAGATACAATATAATGAGACAATTTATGGGCTAAAATAACACTCTGTAAATTAGATTCATGTCTTTATCAAGAGGATTTTTCTTCCTAATTTCCTAAAAGCTTTTCTCATCTTTGCTCTATAACTCAATTACTTGCATCCACTTGTGAAGCTCTTGACCTTAAGGGAATAGATGAAGCCACTGCCTTGGGATCTCTTTCTAGCATTTTAAGCAATGAGGAGCCAGGAAGTGTAATCATTAAAAAAAAATTATTTTCATCAAGAAAATGCATGTTTATGCTTGTCAAATTGATCTCTCAGTACAGAGAAATGCAAAAAGTTGTTCATATTTTAAACTGACTGATTTTTTTTTTCATCAAAAGAACACAAACTCTGTCTTAAGAAAACTAATACACATTTGTAAAACTCAATTCAATATACTTTTCTTGTTTCCAGGTAACCATCATTTGAATCTTTTGACCTTCTTCAGGCTTCCCAAAGGGACCTAGCTAATTAGCTGACTGAGCCACCATTAATAATTATTCTCAAAAGTCATGGACATTGGGCTAGAAAAAATCCAGGTATGACAGTAGTCTTTTAAAAATGAAAAATAAATAATCCTAGAAGTTTCTACCAAAAAAAAAAAACCCAAACAAAGAAACAAAAAAAAACCCAAACCCCACAACCTGATTCTCATTGCCTTAGGGAGAAACTCATATAAATAAGGGAAAATAAAAATCCACAAAGACTTGATATTGTCTAAACATCAATTAGTATGTTTTTGTAAATAGAACTGATCATACATGGTTCGTATTTTAAAAACTGACAGGGAAGTTCCCCCTGATTCAAACAAGACCAGAGGATGCACAACACTTTACAGGTTTCCAAATGCCTCACAGAACCAGTTTGATTGCCTAAGTGACAGGTAGACTTTATCCCTACTGGAAGACATTTATAAGTCTTATTTGAAAGCGAGGGCAGGTCTTGCATTAGTGCCATTAGGATCCATTCCCACCAGAATTTTATAGCCCTCAGTACAAATCTTTGTGAGCTTTTCTTCCCTCCAGTGCCAAGCACAGACAGTGCACATGAAAGCACAAAGCCAAGCACTGTCACACACTAGACAGGGCTATGCACTGGAAGGACGCTATACCTTTGCCTGTGCAGTCACTCTCAGAATGGAGGATCCCGACAGCCGTAAAGCATCACAGTTTTTATCATTGTAAGGAAAAAGAGGTCAAGATAGGACATTATCTGTTTAGTCAGTGACAGAATCAGTTACAGAGAAATGTTAAAACCAGAACAGATATCCTGCTCACTCAGAAGTTATGAAGACCACTCAGCCCATGTTATGTTATGGTAGCTAATGCAATAGACTCTATAGTGTGTGGTTCCTTGTCAACTGTTAAATGTAAGTAAAACAACAGATTAGATTAGTTGCTTTCTAAAACAAGGAGACTTCTAATTTGGTTTGATTTTTCCCCTGATAATATGTGGCAAAAAGGGCAAAATTATTCTAATTATGTTTAATGTTTTTTAAAAAGGTTGTTTGAATAATTTACAATTTATGGTGTGGGGAAGATTCCTTTTGGAGACCACACATACTTCCCTTTTCTTGAGGGATTTTGGTGATAGCCAGAATTTGGCCTGGTTTGGAAGAGACCTTAAAGATTGTCAAACAGTAAGAATTGGTTTTAATTTAATGTAAACTCCGCAGTTTCCCAACAGCTTTCTGCCCTTACACTGTGAAAAATATGTTATAGTGCTTTTCTTTCTTCCTTTAACATGTGGCTGTTCCCAGGATTATTTACACATTTAGGTGACTGGAGGGTCTCTTATGAGTATAGGCTAAGGGAGATGAACCTATTCAGCCTCAACAAGACCCAACTGAGAGGAGACATCATCAGTGTCTGTAAGTATCTGAAGAGAGAGTGTCAAGAGGACGGAGCAAGGTTCTTCTTGGTGGTGCCAATCAATAGAACAAGAGATAACAGTTAGAAACACAAGGAGTTCCACCTTAATATGAGGAAGAACTACTTTACTGTGCAGGTGACCACACACTGAAATAGATTGCCTAGAGAAGTTGTGGAGTCTCCCTCACTGGACATATTCTGAAACTGTCTGGATTCAATCCTGTGTAACAAGCTCTAGGATGATGTTTCTTGAGCAGGGACATAATCCACTGTGGTCCCTTCCAGCTTTACCCATTCTGGGATTCTCCCAGAGGCCATAGATGTGAAATCAATACTGATCAGCACTCTAATAAAAGAGTAGATTCAGGAAACTGCAATACAAGTCTTTGTGTGCTGGGAAGCATACAGAAAGGAAGTAGAAACTTTCCTTGTTTTAAGAAAAAAAGGACAAAAACTAAAATTAATTAAGTATTTAGGCTGTTTCATTTTATTGTCTCAGAACAATTGTAATGGTTAGTAACAGAGATGCACAAAAATATTTACACTTAAAGGCTTAGATGCATTTTCACACATCGTGGTTTTCTCTGTTTGGTCACTACAGCAGAGAACATAGTGAAGACTAGCAGAGACCACACTAATGGTTTAAAAGGGTTTACTGAATTACCTTATGTCAAAGCTAAGTTTGCTCTATTACCAGCAATAGAAAAACCATCAGATAAGTATCCTTCACTAACAAAAGCTTGAACTTCAGTCAAAGCCAGCTGAAAACTGCTGTTGGCATCTATGAGTTTAGATCAAGTATTTCATGCTTAGTATATATCTGTTTCTTCTAGCTTGATGTTAAAATTCTCACTCACTTCTCGTTTATATGAAGGTCACAGTTTGAAATCATGCAGTTTTTTCACAATCAAAAGGAATTTTAAGAAATACGTGCTTCATTATAATTTGTCTCCTTTAATTTATTTATTTATTGAATGACTGTTTGGGGAACTAGCATGCTAAAGTCAAATTCCCCAAAAATATAAGGTATTTCCATAATCTTTAATAGAATTACTCAAAAACCCTTAGTGGATGGAAGATAGGATCCTGTAGTCTTGCGACAGAAGTTAAACCTGCTTCAAACTGCATGCACATTCATAATTGGAGCAACCCAAAAGGTTTTACTCTTTTTAAAGGGAGTGAACAATTCATCATGTCAAACCTTAAGATCATTATATTCTGTAACACACCATAATGTCACAGTGCTCCAGAGTGATGAAATGCCAGCTACCAGCCAAATATTTAGAATCATATGCTTGTATGAGGTAGCCAAATTACTACAAATTTCTGGCCAAAGACATTCCAGTTGATCCAAAGGTGCAAACTAATATCTGAACAGTCCATTTTCAGAAAACAGATTTTCATAGTTTTTGAACAAATACATAGCTATGGATTAAAAGAAAAAAAATTATATTTATCATATTTATCCAAATTATAGCACAGAAATTTGGGGCAAAGGTTGGTAATATAACTGTGCACATAAAATAAATAGTACAATTTTGTTCCCACCCCCAGTCACATCACCCCACTCCCCTTCTCCCACCCCCAGTTGATTGGAAATAAAGAAATAATGAAATAAAAAATGAATGAATTCAGGAAATTACATATATAAAAAACACAAATGTAAAATGCAATGTCTAATTTAAAATATCCAAACCACAAAAGAGGTTACTTAAGTGCCTTTTAACCTCTGTAAGGAATTCTTTGGTTTTCCATTTCCAAAGGTTAGGGGGAAAAAAATCCTGAAACGGAAATTTAGTTGCAGCTAATTCATTGTGACTATGAGCAGAGTATGAGTAGCCCATGAGTAGTCTAAACAAAGATGGTTGTGAAATCTTAAGAAAGAGGATCAAGGCCATGAGACTTGACAAAATAGTACTTGCCAAAAAGTCCTATTTGTCTTCATTCATCATCCTGTTACACTCTCCTCCTCCCTCCCCCTCCCCCCCAACTAGTTTTGAGGTATTGCTAGCTTTGACTCAAACAATTTGTTCATCATTTTCCACCCATATTTCTCCTGTATGAATTATGTCCTTGCCATGGCTCAGCTTCTTCCTTTCATTGTCATATCCATCCCAAAATAGCAGTTTTCATTCAAGGCAATCAACAGAATTAGGGGAGGAAGGATAAATGCTTTATGTGAATTTTATGAAAACAATATTTTATAAATTTACACTTTAGAACTTAGTTCAATATAGCTTATTTTTAAGATCTAATTCTATGAATGGAAATCAGAAATAAGAACAAAAGGAAAAAAAACCATAAAACTTATTTAACTGCTACAGAAAATTCAAAAAAATTTACTTACCTTTGAACTCTAAGGTCCTCATCCATGGGTGTATCAACTCACCATGGTTCTTGGACAGCATCTCATGTGATAAGGGAAGTTGACTAAGTCAGTATTTAGGGGGTTTAAGCCACATTATCATCAGAACTGAATAGTCTTCAAACACCTCACTGAGAGTCACAGATAATTTTTTTTTACTGATTGAGATGTTCTTAAAAGTATTTCTTAGAGATATAAACAAATAATTAAAGCCCTTCAAAAATCTTAAAATGTCTAATTTAATATCTCAAAACATTTTAGAAATTAAGTAGGAATATGAATAAAGAGCTTGTAGTACACAAAAAACCCCACAGCAAAATATTGTTAATATGATAGAATCATAGTATTCTAACAACTAAATAAGTATGGAGGCAAAAAAAGGAGAAAGGCATTTGGAATTTTAGAAAAAAAAATTAAAAAGAGAAAAGAAAATAATTCTCCAATTTGAATTACCTTAGAAGTTCTAATAACATAGTGGAACCCCTCCATTTTAAAGAAAATTTTTTAATTAAGCTACGGATGAAAGTAACTAATTGCTTTCACAATATATTTCTATTCTATTTTTTGTTTTACATTACTCATGAAGTTTCTTGTTACTTGTGTCTGGGATAAAGCTAATTTTCTTCACAGTAGCTAGTATGGGGCTATGGTTTGTATTTGTGCTGGAAACAGATTTGATAATATAGAGAAGTTTTTGTTACTGCTGAGCACTGCTGACATAGTATCGAGGCCTTTTTCAGCCTCTCACCCCACCCAATCAGCAAGCAGGCTGGAGGTGCACAAGGGGTTAGGAGGGAGCACAGATGGGAGAGCTGACCTCAATGGACCAAAGGGATGTCCCATAACATATGGTGTCATGCTCAGCATATAAAGTGGGGAGAAAAAGAAGGAAGGGAGGAACACCTGGTGTGATGGCATTTGTCTTCCCAAGTCTCTCTCACATGTGACAGAGCCTTGCTTTCCTGGAGATGGCTGAACGCCTGTCTACTAATAGGAAGTGGTGAATTCTTTGTTTTGCTTTGTTTGTGTGTGCAGCTTTTGTTTCACCTATTAACTTTCTTTATGTCAATCCACAAGTTTTCTCACTTTTACCTTTCCAGTTCTCTTCCCACTGGAGAAGAGTGAGAGAACGGCTGTGTGGGGCTTAGTTGCCATCTGGAGCTAAACCACAACACTCCCAAAAAGTAATTACTATGTGAAAGACTAAAGAAAGGCAAGAAAGAGGGCTGATTTTTTACTCTTGTAAATCCAAACCATATAAGAAGTTACTCATATGCTTATTTAGTGAAAGCCAGAGATCTTTCTATTGTGGTCAAAAGAGTCTTTGCCATTACTCTATACAGAACACTTTTCTACCATCATTTATATTAAAAGTTAGCCAAAGCTGAAGAGCATCATTTTGCACAGGATTTATTCAGACATGTTGTAAGACTATCTAAGTATGTTCCTGGCTGTAGAAGTCTAGAGATGGAGTAGAGAAAGATATGAAATCAGATCCTTCACACTACATGTAATTTCTACTGTCTTGGTTTCACTACAGGAAAAAGGCCCCAAAAACTATGTGAAACTGTCACAAGTTACTATGATGGCTTTTTGTTTCATCTATTTTTATGCTCCTCTTGTTTTTTAAATGATGGGAAGGATATTTGTCACTCCTTTTATGGCACACAACTTGCCACTGAAACCCTTAGACACTACTGTCGTGATTAGCTGATTAGGGGATCGCATCGTTGGAGATGGACAAACAAGTCATTTACCTCCTCTAGCACTGCCAGAGCCCTAGAAAGTCAAGCTGGTTGCTGCTACCAAAGATATGGCAGGGAAACAGAATGCAGCAGATGCTCTGTGGTTTAGAACATCATTTGTTGTCTTTATCCTTCCATGGCAATAGTGAGAAAAGTATGACAGCTTTTTGGCACTCCTTCCTTCTTCTCTATTTGTTCCACAACTTCCGCTCTTTTCTCCCTCCCTTTTCTCAGGAGAAAACCATTCCAATTTTGGCTGGTCCTCACCTTGGCAACTCACGGTGACAAAATTTAACTGTTTTGCTAAGAAACCTTAGAAAAAAAATCATGTTTTGCAGTATGCCAGTAAAAGTATAAATTTCCTGGACAAGTAAAAAATATGATGTGCTGGGGACATTTGAATTTTTGATGAGTTCTTCCTTTTAGGACAAAACTTTCTTTACAATGTTACTTAATTTCTTTCTTTTTCAATTAAGTCACCACTCATGGTACTATCCCATTGTCTTAGTTTAACTCTGATTGTGCTAGTAAGACTGAGGTACCTACCTAAACCTTTCCTCTTGGTAATTCCATGTGCTAGCAGACAAGTCATCAGAGCAGCTTTAACTAAAGCTTTTGAAGCATATGTTGTGAAAATAGACACAAACTAAATAGAATGCAGCAATTTATTTCACATAATCACTGTTGATTAAAAAAAGGAATTGTGTTTTTTTGAAATAATCTGAAATATCTTTTTGCTATAAACTAACATAAAGTTGTTTCAGAGAACACAAGGCAGTGAATTTTTTAAAGCAATTTAATTATTACAAGATGCTTAAAGAGACATAAGGTCTCAATTTTTTATGTTGCAGATAAAACAGCAGTATAGTGCAGACCTTGTAAGCATTATAGAAAAAATACAAGAAAAATTAAGGGGGGAAAAAAGTAATTTCAAACTCCTTGTTTGACATTAATGACCTGGTTGGGATAACAGCTTTCAGCATGTAAACTCAACTAGAAAGGAAAAAAAAGTTGCTTGTAAAGATGCACAGTGTGCATCCCTGTCTACAGATGATGTCCCTGAAGGTAAAGATGTACTATTTCATTGCTTTATAGAATGATTCTTCTTGAATGTTTTATTAGCCACCCATATTTTAGACATGCAAATAAATAATAGTATGGAAAAGCTTTCCCATTCCTTTGTGTAGTGGAACAGAGACTGCTATCCCTCAAAGCTTCATGTTATTTAGCTGAGAGGCATGCTTTTTGAGTTTGGTGTGGGGTTTTTTTGTACCCTTTTCTTTCCGAATATATAATATGCATTAAAACTGAGCTCATACCTTAATTGGTTGAGTTACCCATCCCACCAGAACTGTAATTAATGCATAACTTCATGTCATTTCTCTAGGGTACTATTTCATGATGCAGTGATCACTTTTGATACCCTTCTTTACCCTGCCATCCGTAAAAGCAGAGTTTGAAGTAGTATGCTTAGAGTAATCTGCATATGGCTGTCTTTTCATTAGAGAGAAGAGACAGTAAAAAATTAGCCACCTCCCTGGTCCATTCTCCGACCTTGAAAAGGCCATAAAACTGTATGGTTTTTCATTATTGCTATGATATTTATATATTTTTACATTATCTTTTCTAGTACCATTGGGGGCAATTTTCCTGGACCTAAAAGACAGCTCCAATATTCTAGCACAGCAGAAAAATTGAAATGCAGGATTACTCACCACATATCTCTTTTCAGAGATTAATTTGCTTATTCATCAGTTCTCCTACTCCTCTCTTCATAGCCCTGATATTTTTCCTCAAACTCCTGACCCTTCTCTCAACTCAATATGTTAAGTAAAGCTTATCATTTATTCGTACTTATCTCAGTATAATAAAACATTAATTATTATATCTAGAGGGCTACACAACTTGATACATTGCTTAGGTTTCGCTGTCACATTCTTCTATGCAGCCTGGAATCCTGTAATTCACATACTGAGATATAATTCCAACAACAAGCTACAGAACTATTTACTTAGCTATGAAGGTTAATACTTTTAACTGTCAGAAATACCTGATTAATGACTCATAATAATAGGATAAAATAACTACTAACTCTTTTATTTTATCCAAGCCCATTCCCTGAGAACAGTATTACATGAGAATCACATGAAGTGTTTCCAATAGTGATGCTCAGTGGCAGCATCCCAGTTCAGGGATTTCATTAGCAAATTTTGGCAGATCTGGATCTAGGTGAGGGCTAGGGGGTGAGGGTGGGGAGGTGGAAGACAAAATAATGTTTTGGTTTACTGGTACTCTGGTTTTAAAATTTTAAGTTTTGTGTTTTAAGATCCTATTTATTCAACAAAATGTAAAGGAGTGAAGAAAGATGAGATCACACCTCAAATTCCAGTGTTTGAGAAACTTAATCCCCTCGAAAGATCTAGTGAATGCAAGTAATGGAGTTGAAGAAATTTTACATCTCACTCCAAGTAGGCAGCTGATTAGCTAAATTGCTCTCCAGACATCACTGTCTGCACTGCTTAAAGTACTAGATACCTATTTTTCATACAGATATCTTTGTAAGACACTTAAATTTTGCTATATAGTTCTGGAAACTAGTCCCTCTGATAATATTTGTTTTAAGATTTTAAAGAATAAAAAATACTTTTTCTTTTTATTTTATATGAACAATTAGTGAACATTCCAGTTTAGTTTAGAAGTTGTATCTACTCTATATACTTGGGTAAATAACATATGATATGGATATATTGAAGAGAGGAAAAAGAATAAAAATGTTAAATTTCAGTTTTTCAGAATTTCTCGGAATACTTACATGAGCATTTGTTTAGCTCTCTGGTCTATAGAACTGCCCCTTTTAATCTGCACTGTGGGTACTCTGTAGCTCTGATTTTTTTATTTCTTCCCTATCTCAAATATGCTGAAGATCATTTATTCTCTGAAAAGCCCCACTGAAACTAGTAGAACGTATAATGGATCAAGTTGGTTCCATGCGTGAGGAAGGATATCAGTATTGTGTGTTGTCTTGTCAGTACTCCATACAAAATGTTTGGGTAGATAATATTCACAAAACCTGACAGGCACCAAACTAACAGCCTGAATTTATCCTCAGCTTTTTTTTTTTTTTTTTTATAGCATGGTATTTAAATGCAACACTGAATGACAAGCAAATACCAACATCTACTATATACACTTCAAGTATTAAACCACTTTGTGTGAATAAAATCTAAAAGTAGATTTTAAAATGAGTTTAGAAAACTTCAAGCTGCTAAAATTCTTCTGTAATTAAGGATCTGATTATAGGGTCTCTTTCTTTTCATTTTTTTGTTGCATTTTTCTTAGACATTGCATTTTCTTGTTACTGTACTGATACAAAAAAGATAGGCTTATCTATTTATTTGTCTTATTACAAAGCCATTTTCAAATAATTTTTCTGATAAATGTTGATCTCTTATTACTTTATATGCATTTCAGTGATATAATAAAACTTAATTTTCATGGAATAATGAATTACAAATTGAGCCACATGTCATCATCTCATATTGCAAAAGTATTTATTTGCTGATTTGTTATGTATCATTCCAAAATTTGGTGTTATTCATAGCTCTACAGACAAAGGATATTGTTGTCCAAGCCTTAAAATTCATTTGGATATTTGGGAATATTCCAAAGCTTTGAAATTTTCTGCAAATCTGTCTGGATGAGCAACTTCTTTGTAATTTAAAAAAAATATGCATGAAAACAAACTGTAGTAGTTACAGCATTTTGACATGAAGGGAACAGTGAAACTCAAAAGAAAAATTAAATATAAGAGGGCATAGAGACATAAAATAACCATCTTCTTAACACAAATTAGAATTTTGTGATTATTTAAAATGGAAATAGGGTCCAGAACATCCTATCAGAAAAGAAAGTGATAATTAGCTGGTTAGGAGTGTTGGAAGTTTTTAATGTTCTGGATATACAGATTGTCTCTTGGCCCTGACCAAAACTATGACGGAGTAAATTTGTTTCTGCTCTCTTCTTCCTCCAAAGAAAGAATTTACTTCTGTTCTAGACTACCTGATGGTTGCTACTGTTTCTATATTAACTGCAGTGTACAGGATTATGAAGAAAACTATAGAGCTTGATCTATTCTCATTCTTCCACTCTTTTTCTCAATGCATTCAATTTGAGCTAATAGTATGAATATAATTGAATTAAATTGGCATATTCAGGTCAGCCTACTACCCCTGCTGGTAGGCTACACATTTCTATTCATAAAACAATTGCTATTAAATCACCACTTAATGGACAGAAAATGAGATTATTAGAAAAATATTTACTATATCTTTGTTTTGAAATTATCATAACATTTGTCAATAAATAAATCTGTAACTGACCTTTAGCCAGTCATACTTAGAAACTGCTAGACTTTTAAGTGATCATACATTACCCTGTAAGCATTCATGATCAGAGAACTTCTTTTGCCTTTGAAGTCTTTCATGTTGAGCTGACATTAGTTACTCATCACACATCAGTGTTGAGAGGTATATCTGCATTTGTTCTAGAAGTGATATAAATTCTCTTATTCACCTTTAAGAATATCAGCTGTGTTAATTTCTCATTACTCAGGTTTGCTTATTCTTAGTATAATAATCCCAGCTGCATCAAAAACATTTTGTGAATAAACATTGGAAAGAGAACATCTCAAATTCCGGCAGCGGTTTTATTCAGGAAGTTTATTCAGCGGTTTTATGTATAGTTTGGATACCATCTCTTTACTCTCCTATGTGTACCTGTAATTCTTAACTTCAGTGATAGATCTACAAGCTTGCTGGAGAAGAGAATTTTTCTCCTAACATTTTCTTGGCTTGTTTTTAGGTTTTTTTAACCTATCAAGAAGTAGTAAGAAAGACACACTTTTTCTGTGAAGTTCTGTTTTGTTCCTTATTACAAAGCTCTGATTAAGCAGTGCAGGTTTTAGACACTATGATGATGGCAGAAAAACAGAGCTACAGTTAGACACAGGTAAATAATTTTTATTAATGTTAGGAACTACTTTGGTGGTATGGCTAAGAATAGAAATGCTATATAGTTCCCATTCCATTGACTAAAGAGAAGAGGAAAGGGGACTACATAAGGATTTCTTTAGTTATTTTTTTCCCTGCTGCTTACTCTCACTGTCCTTCAGAGAGTGGGTCTCTGCATGAATATGACTGTTCTGACATGCCTTTTTTGCATTATCAGTGCTAATTCTTTCTAGTGTGACAGGAATCATTCTTCATGTCCAAAGAACCATATGGAGTTTGATGGTTTGAAGACAGGGCTACAGAGACAATTTCCAAGGAGAAAATTTAACACAGCCTCCAGTCTTCATTGGCTAGGTCTAATTACCTGCTAATGGTACAATAGGAGTCGTGAATAAACTGAAATTCTGTCATTACAGCACGTTCCATGTGGTCTTGGGTTTTACTACAGAATACTTTCATTCTATCTCTTAGACTTAGTACTTCCATCTTACATGTGACACAAAGCCACAAGAAATAAAGATATTCCACAAACCTTCACCGCACTACCAAGTATCATACTGCCCTTTTGCTGTCAGGAAAATGGTAGTAACATATCATTGCCCACTCCAACTTGGCTCAAATAAAACTTCACAAATGGAAATGGACCTAGTTTCTGTTCCTGCCTGTCTTCTTGCCTGTATGTATTCCTGTTCATGTCCAATTAATATATGAGCATTAAGTTACCTTGGGGATACAGGATGAATGGCAGCAATGAGTGTTAATACCCTTTTTGCAGTTGCAATGTAGGCTTTCTTCTGTGAGTTCACAGGACTGTGAGGTATCAGTACTCACATTCATGGCTTAGCAGTTCGACAAAATCACACCTACATTCAAAAGGAAGTGACTATCTCACTCCCTCTTGTGAAGTCATGCAACACTAAATTCCTACTGATCAGTGGCCTGACCAGCTTAGGGTCAGTAAATTCACTACATGGGGTAAAATAATGGTCAAGATTTTAGATGTCATTCTCAAAAACTTATTGTTTGCATAGTGTGGATAGCATCAAGAAAAGATTTACAGGCTTTTTATTACAGGATTTTAAACTGTTTGGTACCTATCTATTGAATTATCCACTGATGAACTTGTGGATTATTTCAATGTGGTTAATTACATATTCCTATCTCAAATTTGTGGGGATTTAAGTACTTTATTTAAAAAGATAAACATAGTAATTCACCAACTTTGGCTCCTGCCATTTCACTGGGAAATGTTACCATTTCTGCTCAATAACAGATCATGAGGTTGTACCTTGAGATGAGCCTTAATACAGTCAAAATGCCAGGACAGGGTTATTATTTTCAGTAGCCAGGAGAGGACATGGCCAGAACCCAGTGGTTATTCTGTGCCACCTCAGGTCGTTTAACTGCCAGCAGTGGGAGGAAGGGAGACTTTTGCTGGGTGGAGGGCTCTCTTCCAGGTTTGCATGGTGGAGGGAGCAGTTCGGTATTGTCTATTTTCAGGTTTTGTGTGAATTTTTCACTTCTTTCTTGTACCTTTTGTCATTGGCAATGTTACTGTTGCTGTTCATCTAATTACCTCATTGGTGCTTCCAGTAAATCGTTCTTGTCTCAACCAATGATCTTTATCTTTTGTGCCTCCAGTTCTCATCTCCAACCTGCCACAGGCAGGAAGCGAAAGCAAGAAAGCAGCATACAGTTTGGAGAGTCTCAGTGGGAGCACTAAATTAGGGAGTACCATTCCTAAACAACAACAGGCACATACCTTTAGTTATCTAAATCTAATGTAGCTGGGACTGCATGACAAGTTTGGGAGCAGTGGTGATGTGGGGAATGGGATGAAGCAGGATACTCCAATGACTTTTAAAAATATAGTGCTTTCTACAAAATACTAAAAAACCACCTCATTACTGTAATAATGGTAATCTCTTAATTTTTGTTTAGCTTGCTTCATAAGAAGAGTATACACCAAAAAATTTAAATAAATAAATAAATAAAGGAAATTAAAATCTCTCACTCTGAGTGCTCCCAGGCACAGTGGTTGTGGTCTTAGAAGGTATCAGGGATACTCAGCCTGTTCCATCAGGGATACCTCTCAGGACCAGGATGGGGGATGGCTCTTGGAGTGATCCCAACACACACAGGAGTCTTGAACCTCCAAAAAGCGTTTATTTCCAGCTGGGATGGAGTTTGAAGGGTTTGGATAGGGGCAGGGTTTGGAGGGAACTGGACAGTACATCTGAGGGCAGGGTTAGACTTAGGTACTGGGAGGAACCACATGGGGACATCTGGGGCGGGGGGGAGGAGGAACCACAGGGAATACAGAGACTGTGAGCAGGGGGCAGGTGGGCTTCAGGAACAGCTGCCACCCTGTGCTGCCTCAGGAGTAGTGGAGTCTGCTGCAGCAGGGCAGGGGAGGGATGTAGAACTCTCTCAGACTCAGGGGAAACCATCAAGGTACCTTCACAGAATGGAAAAACCTCAGAGAAAAAACACAGAGAGGGGGAGGGAACACGGGGTGTGTGAGCCCGACAGATACCCTCTGTTCCATTCTCTGCAATTGCCCATCTAAGTCTGTGATGTGTGCCTTAAAGACTATACTAACCACCATCATATCATTTTTATCAGAGTCAATAGCATCAAATTCGTACTGATAATAAAGTTTACTGTGTCTGATTTGAAACCAAGTAAAAATAGAGCATTCAGTGAAAGCATGCACCTTTAGAAGACAAAACATGCCTTTCTTCTCTCCTGACCACAAAGAATTTCACAACCCACAGTTGAGTGTCTACCTGCAGACTACTAAAACTAGAGATGCAAACCTGCATCCACTGTGTCTTTTCTGCAAACCATTAGCCGTCTGACCTTGAAGTGGCTACTTAAAACCTCATGAAGAGAAATCCATGACTCAGTGAAGTCCCAAGAGCAGGTTTGCTCTGCCACTGTTTACTCTCAGCCCACCAAGGGCTTGAGTGTCCTGTGAATTATGAAAAAGGAATGAGGGAGGGAGAGGTGAGGAGGAGCATTACAAACATCTAACATTAACTCTACCACTAACTGTTCTGTAACCTTAATAAAAGATCTTCTTCTTTTAATTCTAGTTTGTAGGCAGATATTCAAAAGTTCATATAACAGAAAAGCATTCTATTTGTGGCTCTTTGATCCTATCATCAGCTCATAAACCACTACTTTTGAGAAAGGAAGGGAGTCATGTGCATAGGTCTTTATAGGAGTCTGTGATGAGTGTGATACTATGGTCTACTTAGTACTGGGGTTGAATTAAATTCACACAGGGCAAAGACTGGGCAGGTGTTTTTTGACATACCTGAATTTCAGACAGAAGATTTCTTCCCAGCTCATAGCCTCAGAACAGCTTTTAAAGACAAAACAGCCTTTATGATTCAGTGCTATGTGTCATCTCTGTGCAACTCTGACACCAGGGCTGTCATTGCTCCCTCCCACTGCACATGTAATAGTGACAGGTACAGGAGAACATCACAATTTCTTTTCAGGCTGGAAACTGGAGTTCTCACACAGTGGGTACTTGATACAATCTGTGTCAGGGACCAAGTAGGAAAGGTATCTGTAGATGTGCTGTTGTCCTCAGTGAGAAATGGGAACAATATAGAAGTGATACATAAGCTCTTGGAAATTTCCTATATGGAGATTCCAAGATCTCAGGTGAGAGCATGAAGTCAGACAGCAGTCCTGGTGGTACCTTCTTCTATGAAGATTAATTCAAGGGCTCTGTAATCAATGAACATCTTCTGCATAGCACCCAAAATGTGGTGGTTCTGCTGGATTTTCACAACAGAGTCTTCATCCTTTAATATGAATTGAAATACTGTTTGCCTACTCTCTTTTTACCCATTAGTAGTTAGATACTTCCACAAGGTCGTCACACTGATACTTAAGCTTTTGTTGCTGCCATTTCCTTGGGAATGAGGTCTGTGATTTGTCTCAGGAACACATTTAGGATATCTTGCCGAATCTTTGCAAGAGATACCAATAATAGAGGGGCAAAAATGAAATAGTAGAGGACAGAATAGGCAAGATGTTAATGAACTACAAATAGAAGAAAAAGACAAAAATTAATTTAAGCCAAGGGAAATGAGGGTGAATGAATAAGGTTCACTGATTAAATGGCCTGGAGGTAGTGGGCAGTAACACATGTGAAAGTACATGTACTTCTAATAGCACATGTGTGTTGAAGAAACTCATGATAGTGTGGAGCAGTTGGTTCAGATCCTTCTGAATCTCTCATGCACATTTGGTAAGTGACTGGAATGGAGAACCCTGCTAACTTTCCTCCAGTAGGAATCTTGGTTACACTTGCTGTGAATACTCTGTGTGTTTTAATCACACTTTTTGTGGTATGACCAGGGAACTCACTGCAGAACTGCTGTGTTGCTCTGAACCAAAATGTGGATGTGTTTTTTTTCAAATTGTCTACACATCCTGTATAGAAATCAGCAGTCAAGTGTCATTTTAGTAGTTACAATACAGAAGGAGGCCCACAGAGAGTTACTGATATGTATGTAGAGGTGGGATGGAAAAGAGAATTTTCCCCTTTACTGGAGAGTGAAGCTAAACCTGACATCTGAAAGAGCTGATATGAAGTAAATTTCACTAATGCTGCTGCTGAGATGGTGATATGACATTGAAAGATATATAGTTATATGAAAATTTCTTGAAACATTGTCTTTTTAGTGTCATTAAGACCCATGGCATGCATACTTTTAATACATCTTTGGGTCACAGGATTCCCTTTTTTCAATTTTCATTTTTGCACTGTTATTCCTATTCTAAGCTAAAAATTCATAATTGCCTTTTCCAGAGCATGGTTCCAAATATTACAAATGTACAGTAGCATCATGTCCTTGAAAAACACTACATTGAACAGTACAATGGTCTTATTATTGCTCTGTGCCCAAATACAGCTTGTTTCTTTTGCTGCTCTCAGGCAGACAAAACAAAACAAAACAAACAAAAGAAAACAAGTCTTTGAGGATAAAAAACATACTTAAAAGGAAATGTACCCAGTTGTCTCAGCACAACACTCTGCTGAAAAGTCATAGGGTAAGAAAACAATAAGAAATACACAAACTGAAGAGAAGCAAACAAAATCATGAGTAGTACTATTCAGATACTTTTCCTGACATAATACTTTCATTGTTAAAAGAAATGTATCTGCAAAAATCTGCCACAAATGATTCACTAGATAATAAGTCTACACCAGAACTTCAATGTTCACTATGAATCTTTAGATAATGTCTACTACACTCATACTCTTTTTTCAGCTATTAAAAAAGTCTCCCCCCAACCCTCCTCAAATTCTTTTTTATTTCATTTGGCTGTCCAAAGAACTATCCTTTTATATCAGAGCTACATTCAGCATAAATACTTTTTACCTACGTCTTTGCCCTAATTCTGTCTTTTAGAAAACCTTTAGAAATGGAGATGCAAGAATTACTTTTCCAATTCTCCAGTTCTCCTCTCTTTGCTTTTTTTTCCAAGACTCAGCTGTAGTCCAAGCAGATTATTCACAAAATAGTATTCACAAAATAACTGGCCTTCATCTTTGTGTTTGTCAATATATTGAGAAAATAATGGAATGTGAGATGGAATTTAAATTGGCAAAACTAGCTCTGCTATTTTGTTGGTAAAATTACTCAGATAAACTGACATAACAGTTCTTTGGGATCAGAGACAACAACTTTCTTGCAAAAAATGCAGAATGTGAATTGTTGGGTGTCTCTTATCTTCATTACATCTTTTTTATGTTTTCCCTTAACAGGATGGGTTTTTTTCAGCTTTCAGATCAAAAAAGACTTTAGAGAAATCTAGTGTGATCATTAAGGACTATATTCAGCAAATGTCACCTTATATAGCTTTACCTGTAGAACTTCTGCAGGCTTCCACAGCACGACAGCTTTAAAGCTGAAAAGTCTCAGTGCACCATCCCAGTGAAACCGCAGCACCATCTTCCCTTCTGACTAAACTGAAGCAAAAAGACACTCCTGAAATATGTTTAGTTCAGGACAACTTTGTTCTCATGAATAAGATCACTCAAAGGAGTCCCATTGTGTTTTCTGCTACCTAGTGACGCACCTTTGCATTTTCTGTCAGACACATAAGGCCTGAGCCTCAGGCAAAGCCTTGCTATCATTTGGATCTAAATTCAGCAGTGAAATGGTGTGATAGGTGAACCATATTTCCCCCCCAGTCTTCTCAGTAAGTGATTAGCCTAAAACGTACAACTTATTGGACAAAGCAGGACTCAGAGATTCAACACCTAATGAAGAAATCTTCATTCTGGCTGTTTTTAATTTGTAACTTACTTGTAAAAATAAAATATTCTTTAATGCATTGGTATGTGTCTATTTGTAATATTAACAGTCAAAACCACAACGACTTGTCTTGACATAAGATGGATCTTTTTGCACCCACTGCATAAAGAATCTGGATCACTTTCTGCCCTGTATATACAGAGTAGTGGCAGTAAAGTAAGATATACTGAACCATTTTGCTCTTCAGACAACTTCATTCAACTTTTGTTGGTATGTTTTATTCGCTGTTGTTAGCAAGTGAAATATACTCCTTCATTGCTGGAGATGGTTCTGGATATAAAAGCAAACCCATGTTCAGTAGTCATCTTTGTACTGTGTCAGCTGCAGAAGAAGAAGAATCATAAAAAAGCTAAGGTTCTTCCTGTCTTGAGAAAGCACTTTGGATTGTGAAGTTCTTAACAGCTTTAGAGCAGCAAAAGCTCAAGTTCATAAGAATCCCTTTTTTAAAAAAAAGATAATGTGGCTGTGCAGATGGTTCAGGCAACAGAAACAGAAATTCATTATGTAAACATTCAGACAACTTAAAAAATACTTTGTTCTCTAAAGACTCTGGCAGCTGTAACATCCACAATAATTGCTTCAATAGTTTTATTATTTTATATTGTTACAGAATGAAAGCCATGGAAATTATGGAATTGCCTCAAAATCATTCCTTTATGGCTTAAAAATAATTCCTGCTTGGTTTCATATACAAGAATCTGCAAAGTATTAATATAGACCTAATATGGTAAATTATATGTCTACCAGTTTACTAGTATCACTGCAGTAGAGACAACTTAAACTCTAATTAAAGGAAAAGTATAGATATACATATATGAGATGTATGAAAGTGTGCATAAGATGTGTCAGACTGTTACATGCATTTGTAGCTGTAGATGTTCTCTTTGGACATTATTATATGAATGACACTGAGTCAAGATAACTCTATACAGATTTGTTTCTGTGTTTTCTCCATAGGGAAAAGTGAGACATCTGCAATAGATCACAAAGCTGGAAAGTTGATCCATACTTCTATCAGGCTGGGTGAGATAACTTAAGGAAGGAATAAGCTCCAGCAGTAATGTTGTTAGGTCATTCAATCCATGGTGAAGCAGATGTATTTTCATAAAGAAAGGCTCCATCTCCCCTTGTGTCTTGTACACTGCATGGAAAAGAAGCAATCTGCTTTATCTCCAGCAGAAGTTTTTGTTTTCTTGCTTGTTTTAATCCTCCTGCTAGAACACAAGAAACAAATAACGAATCTGCATGGCTTATGCCTGATTTTCAAAGGGGAATGTGCTGATAAAGGAAAAAGATTAGGAGATGTGGAAAAAAAAGAAAATCCAGAAGAAATTTTAAAACCGAGAATGGGCTGGGTTATCTCAGCAGACAATGAAAGTACCACAGAGAAAAGTGGATGAGAAAAGTGGAGTTGCCTCATTAACTGTCAGCTAAGTTTGAATGGCAGGCCTGCAGTGTAACTGTCAACCTTCTACAGTGGGATGGAGAAAAATCTGTTGGAAGGTTGAAAATCTCTCTAAGGCATCTCACACTAAAATATTCATAGATATTGGCTCTTCTGTCCGTTTTCTAGCATAATAAAACTGAGGGACCTCCTTGAAAATGTTGAGTAGAGGTAGTCCTTCATCAAAAAGTACTTTTTGTTTTAGAGAAAAGCTATGTCTTTGCTCATGTTCATAGGTAAAAACAAAATTATGGAATACAAATACTTTGTCCAAGGCAATTGGAAGACCTAGGCTAAGTTGTTTTAAACATTCAACCTAGTGAAAATTACAGGTAGACTCGATCAATCAAGAAACAGTGTCTTGCACTTGAATTATTATGGATATATTTTGCAACCTAATGTGCTACAATCTGTCACTCCGAGTGCCTTCACTGTGACCTTTAACAATGTCTGATTTTAGAAATCATTATTTTGTGTAGTCCTATTGAGGACTACACAGGAATTCCTCATTGTGGCAATGCTAATTAAACTGTCAGATTTTTCTTCCTTCAATCTTCATTCCTACAAATCTAAAGCTCTAAAATGACCATTTAGAGCTACTGAGATTCTTTTGACACAAACAAGGTACAATAAGACAAGTTTTAGATCTTTGAGTCACAAAATGTCTCCTTTGTGTTTGGTACTAGACCTTGTCTTTTATTAAAGGCTTGATAACTCCATTAGATGACTAATGAAAAAGTAGTGGAATGGTTATGTAAAGGTTTTCTTAGGTGATCTGCTAAGGTTTCCCTGAAGTTTTTTTTCTATGATATCCCCTCCTTTCTCTCCTAAGAGTCCCTAAAACATTGAAATGTTAGAATTATTTACTTCTTGACTGTGCACTTTAATTAAGCTCTTGTCAAATTGTTTGTACTTGCATAAAGACCCATCAATAGCTGCCTGTTTTCTTTAATGATTGAATGAGGCACATGCTTTGTGACATGTTTCTTTGTATACTTTTTCACTAATAGGCACACATCTCAGTATAATTATCTCTCTCTGTGTCTATTCTGTAAAAGGTACTTCATTACCTTGACCTTTCATCTTATATATCCGTGTGCAAAGACTGTTTACCTTAACATTTTATTGAAATTTCCCTGGTTCCTGTAGTTCATAGCTTACTTAAGAGTTCTGATCTCACTTTTTACTTTCTTCTTCTTCAACATCCTAGGATTTTCTCTTCCTTTGAAGAACTAAAGTTATTTAACTTCAGTCCTTTTGGAAATGTCTTTTTGAAGTCATGCTATAGTGCATAAAATTAACAAGTCTTAGAGCAAGTACGAGAGCTTGGGATTCAGAAGATAGTGTCTGGGTCACCACATAGGAGTCTTGGTACTTTCACAGTGGCATAGTATGTATTTGCAAAACTTCAGCATGACAGAATCTCATGACATAGTATTTTTATAACTTGTCCTTTGAGTAAGAGACGAGTCCTGGAGTGAAAGCTGACTGCAAGAAATGAGAACCTGATTTAGACTATGTACTTCAAAACCCAAGTCTCTAGCCACTTAGGCACTAAATGACTCTAACTGCCAAAAGAGATCGACTTTTCTACCCATTCCTCTATCTCAGATTTTATCTTAGATGAGGCAAACACAAATTATGCATGAACTAATAATGTAAGATAAAACTCACAGAAAAATGTCTGAGTAAAAGAAGATATCAAATTCTGAAAGGAATAAGAACATATACACACAATATTTTGGCCTTAATGTTTTGCAAAAGGTGGATTAGACAAAGTCTGGAAGCATGGAGCTCAAGCTCTCTATGCTAAATTTCATGAGCTCGTTGTGCATTGCTGGGAACAAAGTGAAGTACCACCAGATCTTTGTGATGCAGTCATCATGACCCTGTATGAGATGAAAGGAATAAAATCAGACTGCTCGAATTACTGAGGCATTACTTTGCTCTTCGTTGCTGGCAAAATACTTGCAAGAATACTTCTGAACAGATTAGTACCAACTATCACAGAATTTTTACCTGAAAGCCAGTGTGGTTTCAGAGCCAATAGGAGCACCACAGACATGGTGTTTGTCCTCAGACAACTGCAAGAGAAGTGTAGGGAACAGAAAAAAGGACTCTATGCAACTTTCGTTGACCTCACCAAAACTTTCGACACTGTGAGCAGAAAAGGCCTGTGGCAGATCTTGGAATGTTTAGGATGTCTCCCTAGGTTCCTCAAAATGATCATCCTGCTACATGAGGATCAGCGTGGACAAGTCAGATATGGTGATCCATTCTCAGAGCCCTTTCCAGTAACAAATAATGTGAAACAAGGTTTAACATTGCTTGCACCAACTCTATTCACAATCTTCTTCAGCTTGATGCTCCAAAGGGCCATGGTAGACCTTGATGAAGAAAATGGCATCTACATCCGATATCATACTGATGGAAGCCTATTCAACCTAAGGTGACTGAAGGCCCACAGTAAGACCCTAAATCACCTTGTCTGTGAGCTGCTTTTTGCTGATGATGCTGCCCTTGTTGCTCACACAGAAGCAGCTCTGCAGCGCTTAACATCCTGCTTTGCAGAGGCTGCTGAGCTTTTGGGGCTGGAAGTCAGCTTGAAGAAGACAGAAATTCTCTACCAACCTGCATGTCAGGAAGTCTTCTATCATCCTCACATCACCATAGGCGAATCAGAGCTTAAGTCAGTCCAGCAGTTCACTTATCTGGGAAGCTTCATTTCCTAGAATGGTAAGATAGACAAAGAGATAGACAACAGGCTAGCAAAGGCATACAGAGCCTTTGGAAAAACTCCATAAAAGAGTCTGGTCCAATAAACACCTGAAGAAAAGTACAAAGATTAGTGTCTACAGAGCCATTGTACTGTCTACTGTTTTATATGGGTCTGAATCCTGGATCATCTACCGCCACCATCTGCGGCTTCTCAAACGCTTCCATCAGCGCTGCCTCCATTCAGTCCTAAACATCCACTGGTCTAATCACATGCCTAATGTGTCTGTTCTTGAACAGGCAGGGGTCAGCAGTATTGAGGCCATGCTGATGAGAATGCTGCTGTGCTGGGCAGAGCACGTCTCCAGGATGGAAGACCACTGCCTCCTGAAGATAGTGCTCTATGGTGAACTTGCCACTGCCTGCCACAAGAGAGGAGCCCGGAAGAGGAGATACGTGACACCCTGAAAGAATACCTCAGCCTTGGCCATATTGACTGCTATCAGTGGTCCACTCTGGCCTCCAATCAGGATTCATGGAGACACACCATTCACAACACTGTTGCTTCCTCTGAGAACGCACGCAGAGTCAGTCTTGAGGACAAAAGACAACTCAGAAAGAACCATTCCTCGCCAATATCGCCTAAGGAGATATTCTGCTGTGCCCTTTGTGATCGGACTTGCCTATCCTGCATCGGCCTTTTTAGCCACCAACACGCTTGCAGCAAGCATGGGTAGTGCCCTTTCCAAATCTTCATTCACAAAGCCTAGCCATGATATTTTGCAAAAAGTGGATTAGACAGTATTTTACTGAAAATACTAGTTTCTGTAAAGCCAGTTTTTATCTGCCTAATTCTCTCTATGTATTGGATCAAGAACCTGTAAATCCATCTTGGGGCTATGGATTCTACAGTTTAGTGGGTAGGCTAAAAGTTACGTTTTCTACAATAGTCAGCATTGTGATACTTAAGTCTCTTTATGGATCCAGACTCCACAAACTCTGTGATTAAATCGGTAGGTGAAAAAATAGATGCTGACTCTACTAGAAACTGAGAGTACCTGTTGAATTTCAACAGCTGCATGACTGTAAAAGGTCTGAACCAATAACTATAAACAGGTCAAATGTGAACCCTCAAACTCTCCAGATCTATTAACTTTCAGATCATTTCCTAACACATACACTAAAAATGATGCTTACTTTTAACGATCTTCAGCTCCTACTCATCTCTACCCAGAAGTCAAAAAAAAAAAAAGAGACAGTAGTTGCTGAATATACTGTTATCTGATGAGCTGACTGAACCCAACATAGTATAAGCATTAACCCATTCTGTATTTACACAAAATGAAAGTAAAATAAAATAAAATAAAATAAAATAAAATAAAATAAAATAAAAAGAGTATTTAAACTGGAGTAAATATTAAAAATACACACACGCAAAATATTTGTAAGAAACACCATGTTTGTACCAGAGTACGAACCTCAGTTTCTCTTTATTAAACACTTTACAACTATAAGGATACAATTCTTTGATTTATTATAGAAATATTATTTTGAGTTATTTTTGTTTTAAAAAAGAAAGCAATAGAAAAACAGAGTGAGAAAGATTCAGAAAACATTCTTGCTGTTTAATCTCTGCTGGGGTCACTGTAGATTAGGCAGGTTGGCATAATAGGTGCAGCTCTGGGCCCTGGCCTACTTCCCTGGTCTGGCATACCATCTGGATGAATTTGACAGGTGTCTTTCCATTCCTGGTTCTTTTTAGTTTGGTCAGGAGTGGATAATCTGTTTTATCTCAGTGTGTTAGTGCCATATGCTGCAGGATACAATTGATTTCAGTCTTAGGTCAGAAGCCAAGAGAGAAAGGAAATGGAGAAGAGGGGAAAAAAACAGGGAAATAACAGTTACACATAGAAATAGACACAGAGAAACAATTTCGAAAATGCTAAAATTAGGTCCTTCCTACTACAATAGTCATGACATGAGATTTTTCAAAGCTTGTTGGCATTGAACCATCTCTGAAATCAAGTGCAAAGGTACTGTCTAAATATTTACAGTGACAAGGAAGCCCTTCAGACATTTGTAATGTTACTTCTCTGGAAACCTTGCTACTGATCATCAATGCTTCATGATAGAAAATGAGAAGAAGGACCTATGAGATGAGATGATTAAAAATAAAAAAATAAAAAAATACCAATACTTAGAATCTATTCCCTTTTTCTTCACTTAAATCCTGGGTTTTTTTATAATTTTTAGTCTTCTCAAAGAAGTAGGGCCAGCTTAATTACTTACATATATTCAGACTGATATTTTCAATGTCACACTTCCATTTTTTGATTCCCTGGCCTTGAATTGCTAGAATTACTGTGATTTTTGGTTCTTACCAAAATCTTTCATTTGCTTCCTGTTAAAGACACTATTCAAAAAGACAACAGTCATTCTGTTTCAACTGAAACAATAGATTTCCTCAAGTTTTTTTTTAATCTTAAAAAAAATCGTAACTTTCTATGTAGGACTATTGCAATCCACTTAACTTTGCTACCAAAACCCTGAAAGATAGGGTGTTGTAGTTTGGAATTATTATGTAAATTCTCTCCCCTGCCACTAACTGCCCATGCCAGTAGTTAACAAAAAAAAGTAGTTAACAGCTGATCACTTGGGTTGGGGCAGGTTGTCTCTTTTGTTCTTGGGGACTACAACACGGCTAGTGGGTGGTGTGTGCAGAGGTGGGAGAGAGAGGCCATTGCTGCTGCTCTTTGCTGCTCCTGACTGCTGCTGTTTCTGCTTCTTGGTGAGCCGGTTCTTTTCTCTTTGCCACGGCTGTTCTCTTGGTTCCTGCATTTGGGGTCCCGGCCTCTGCTCCAGTCTCACAACACCTGCAGTGTCGTGACCGGCCCACCCCAGCTGGGACAGTGACCCAGGAGAGAGAGGTCGCTGCTGCTTTCTGGGACACACTGCTGTTCTCCGTTTTCCAGTTTTCCTTCTTCGTTCAGGACAAGGAACACAGGGGGAGAGACAGGGTTCATCTGAGAGCTCACCACTAGTCTGTCTCGCTGGAGAGGGACTGGAAACTCACTCTGCAGCCAGCTGGGCTGTAACACTGACATTGCCTAAGTATAACTTTCCTCCCGGAGGAAACCTGCTGGGTTTTGTTGTTGTTTTTTTTTCTCTTGTGGTGTTGGGGAAGCGGTTTGCTCTGGTCTGTTTACATATATATATATATACACACACACATATATATATATATATATATATATATATATCAGCAAAGAACAGTTATCCTTCTTGTATTAAAGTTCCTTTTCTTAAATTTGATATAGAGAGGTGTGATTATTGTGGAGGAGGCCCCCTTCCCCGCTTGTGAGTAAACATTTTGGTTTTTCCCCCTCAAACCTAGACATAGGACTAGAGCAAACATTTTATTAGCAGTCACATCTCCCAGACATAACCACCTTGTAGGCTGCCTTAACACATGTTGTCTCATATATTGCCTGATGCAAGGCAAGGACTGTAGCCATGATAGAGTAGAGCAGACAAATTATAGTGTAGACTACCATATTCCTCTGCACACTTTGGCTTACACAGCTTGTTACCATGGGGGAAAAAAAGGAAAGAAAAACCTCAAAAAACCCACCCCAACCAACCAACCAAATAACCAACCAACCAACCAACCAATCAACTAACCAACCAACCACCAACCAACCAACCAATCAACCCAAAAACCCCAAACAAACAAACAACCTCCCCCACACACACTCCCAAACCCTACATTTAACTTCTCTGTGAAAACAAAATATGCTAGAAAAAACATGTAAGGCAAAAATAAAATATGTAAAAAGAAATACAAATATTTCTTATGATACTTGAATCTCAATGAGAGCAATCACCCAGGAATGTTATGCTTCATACAAAAGAAACAGCAGACTGGTCACCTCCAGGATCCTTGAACACTGTCTACAACAGATAGTAATCACTGAAACAATGTTGATTGTCGGTGTCAAATGGTCCTTAAAGGTTTGAATAGTTCATTGGGAAGGAAGAACTTTATAACTATAGCCAAGAGACCTTTATATACTTTAACTTTGCTGCTTTCAGCAGTAAGCTTTGTCTTTCTAAGAAATTTCTGTTGTGTTTACATTTGATTTTTTTACCTCTTTGCTTTTTAGTGCAGATGATTTTCTCAGCAGGGGACAGTCACAATATTGATTTTATAGATGTAGGTAGTATACACATGGATGTATAACCCTCTGAATATAACCACCCCTTTTCTCTTACTAGATTATTACTGTGCTGAAAGCAAGAGGGGGGCAACTACTGTATCTGCATATAGCAGAAAATTTTCACTTATTCAAAATAAAAAAAAACCATCAGATAGGGCTTAGTTCTCAAAAAACCACTAGTTTTGCACCTTTAAGTAGTGAATCTATAATCTTATGTTAACCAACGTAACACCAAGATACCCATATATACATGGGTATACTCAAACTTTAAAGATGGACATTACAGTTGGAAATAGTAATCATTTTGTCTTAAACAAAATTGTGCAGATAAAGATGTCAGCACATGAGATCTCAACTCATAACATATTGTACTTTTTATTGAGAACAGACAATTGTATAGGAGTGGTATGCAGCATATTTCCCTCTTGCCTCTTCAACATAAGAAAAATAGAAACATTTAGAAATGCAGAATTTACTTTTGCAGGAGGGATAAAATGCTCATGATCAGATTTGAGTTCGACTAGCAGTTGTTTAGGTAAAGTTTCAGGTTGCTGGTTTGAAGTGTGTGTTAATCTACTGATGGTTTTCCTAAGGCCTTTGTTTCATATTTGATGTTAATTCCTGTTCCCTTCTGCCTGTTTTATCTGCCCATGGCTACTGAGCTCCACAGTCTCAGGAAATGTCACTAGAACTCTATTTCTATTGATATCTCTTGCTTCTACAGTGAGATAAGTATCAACTGTAGAAAATTTACAGAATATATCTGAATTTATTTTGGTAGTTAGTTACAGTTTGTGCATCATTTTAGCCTTTGGTTCTGAACTTTTAATATGCAGATTCTAAAAAAGGATGTAATTAAAATTCTCTATTTGTGCTACCACCTTTTCTGTTACCAGTGTTATTTTACAGAACAGAAATTAAACCTTTACTTGTCCTACAGGCATATGTTAGTATCACTGACTCCTAGTGGTCCAAGGTGTCAGTGAAAGAAAAAGAAAATGTTCTTGAACTGTATTTTGTTATCACCCTCATTCCACTAGAAGACTCTGCAGTCTGATTTTTGATGGAATAAATTTCAGACCTTTCTAGCCATTTCAGATGAAACAAAAGAGAAGTCTTACCCCCAGATGGTAAGTAAAATAATAAGTCTATTAGGCTATGTGAACATTTGGAAATTTGTAGTCACTTTAGGTCTGTAATCTTCAGAATACCGTGCTACCCACTCCATGTACAAGCTGGTTGTAACAGATAATATAGATTGAAAATAACTATTATGACCCAGTCAACTGGTATTTTCTATAAGAAAGCTAGCCATTTGGTCCAGATTAAACTCTTCATTCTCTCTCCCTTTAAAATAAGTCAAAATTAAATTTAAAAATACACTTCAGAACTGTTTATGTTCAAGTAGAGTATTTTCTAAGTAAAATAATCTCAAAAATAATTAATGTTAAAAAATTCTGATATATCCTCATAGTACCAGCTGAAGACATTTGTACCTCAGCCTTTTCCTTCTAATTAAATCCACCTTCTAATTATCCCAGTATTGAAACTTATGGTCTCAGAGTGGTGGAACAAAAAACAAGAACCAAAATATTTATATTCTTGAAAGGAGTAGGAGTGCTCTGAGCCCATTGGCCTATTCAGATAGCCCATGGAATAAGATCAGGAAAAAAAATTATATTGTAAAAACTATTCAGATTTTTTTTCTGATTAGATGTGACATCCCAATAACATTGAATTTTAGAAAATCTTATGTATATAAAAATTCAGAATTTTAAAAGAAAAATATTTAGCTTCACTGGTAAATTTTAGCATCCAGTTGGAGGTCAGGGAGTTATCAAAATATTATGCATAAATCTTCTTACAATTCTTTTCATAGACATACTCAGAACAACTCTTTTTCAGCATTTATAAGTTACAACACTGAAACATAAGGAAAAATCTTGGTAACATATTCTCAGGACACACAGAACAGACACATCTTTCTCAATTTATTAGGACAGAGGAAACTCATATTTAGACCAGGACATAGTAATTAACCCTCATTAAGATACACTGTTCACCTCTGTAGATCCAAAAGCAGATATAAACATTTAAGTGAATCCAATAATCAGAATTTATTCTTCAGTTTCTCCATTTTGCAGGGGTAGAAATATATGTCCTATATCAATACTAATTCATATATCCCTGGATAAAGATAAAGGCACCTCAGACTTTACTGTTTCTCTGCTAATTTGTAGCAGAAAAGTAGTACTGTCCTGTGGAACTGGTCGCTGTACCACTGAAGTGCTGTTTGAAAAGGTAATTCCTGAAACACAATTGTAAAAGCACTGATGCTTTCAGATTAGTGACAAAATCCTTCCTCAAATTTCTTCCAGTGAATGTCTTCACAATGCAATAGGATTGATATGGACACTGTGGTGATTAGAAACATTTTCTTTTTCTTTTGGTAATATCTCAAATTTAAGATAATGGAGACTAATAGCAAACTATTTAGAAAGATAATTCTAAATTTCCTACTAAGTGAGCTCTTGTTAAGCTCAAATATGGAATTTAAGAAAGCAAAATAAATTGACTGGTTTTATTGATGGGAGTGAAAAGTTACTTATGACAGAGTATACCATCATGACAAATGAGGGGTTTTTTTAAAAAACATCACCTATGATTTCTAAGCGCTCATCATTTATTCTGAATACAGCATCAAATTAATAACCTGTTCTAAAAAAAAATAAAAATGTGTGCATGCTCAAAAAATATTATCAATTTTGACTTTACAATATCTGTAAGTTTAGAGCTAGTTTTAAAGAAATTTTACTAGTACCTACTTATTTATGAAGGAGTCTTTCCATTTCCAGTCCCTTTCATTCATCCTTGTGACCTGAGATCTCTCTCCACATTTGATGATTCTAAAGTGGCCACCTAGGTCACCAGATAGTTTGTGTTTTAATATAGATTGATCTCTGCTAATCCTTTGAAAAACATTGTTTTATTTTAGAAACATGTCCTGATCAGAAACTTGCCAGATACTGTGAGTAAATGTGCTGATGAACAGCCACTGAAGATAGTTACCATCCACCTCTTTATCCCATTAAATACTTAATTTACATCTACACACTCCATATCACCACTGAGTGCTTTAATTGCATGTCTACTGGATATCAGAAGGAAGCATTTCCAACTAGCCCTAGAACAATTAAATTCTCAAGTTTGCTGATTGTTCATGAAAGATGAGAAACAAATTTCCTGTAGACTAGAACTTAATCCTTACTGTTTTCTTAACATTTTCTGTTGACTTACTTAGTTCCAGTCTCTCTCATCTTTTTTTCACAGTGGACTGATCAGTAACTTTGGGTTACAAATTCCACTGCTATTTCATTGTAGTGTCTCAGTGCCCTGCTTGTAAAATCCAAGCCTCTTAAGGTTTCCATCCTTCAATAGTTATACAACAATTAAACAAATTTCAGAGTTTAATTTACACAGGTATCTAATCAAATAAAACAACTAAAATTTTAAAAATAAAGTTTCCAAGGTCTAAATTCAATGTGTTTGATTGTCTGCATCTTGTCTATGTTGCTGAGAAATGGCATTCTAGCCTTTGTGCAAAACCACCAAGTAATTCTTAACTTTCTCCATACCCCTTTTTAGGCCCTCTGACATTTCTCACTTCATGAGAAATCTTATTAGCTCTTCTGAGAATCTAAGGAAATCTCTTGTCCATTTTCAGATCTCTCACATCTAATTAATGCCTTTTCATTTTAACAATAAAAAATCAATTAAATATTTTAATACTGTTATGAACTGTTTCCATAAGACTCCTTACTAGTTCTTTGAAAGTATTAATTATGCTCCATGTAAATATCAGTATTAGAGCATAATAATGTAGTTCCTGCAAATGCTAATGTGAAAATGCCTGTTTAATTTTTATACTGTTCGTTGGTTTATGAAACTTAGGATGTTTTTATGTTCTTTAAGAAGATAAACCAGACTTTTAGCAGTATATTTCTTCTACACTGGTAGTTTGGCCAAATATCATGTGTCTGCTATGCAGAGAATAGAGTATCAATTTTATCTATAGCTTTCATCACTTAACTGTTGCCCAGCAATGGGGGTTTTGTTCAAAAATCATAGTGTTCTATGTATATATAACTAAACAAATTAAAAAATACTTCAAAGTGTTTGCAAATATATATTTTATATCTTATATTTTATTTATGTTTTATACTTTAATGCAGATTTATAGATGGAAACTTGTTAAAAATATATTTTAAATGAAAAATAAAACTTTTATTTTTTTTTCTCTTCTGCATTTCAACATCTTGTATATCCAAACAGGAGATACGCTTTGGATATCATTAAAGGGTTCACTACTACATCTAGATGAGAAGGTGTCTTGTCAGTCACAGATAAAAGTCACAATATTATTTTTCAAATATATCTACTTTTAGTCATGAAGAATATTAAGAAAAGCATGTTTCAATGTTATGTGATATTTCACATAATCATGTCACATTCACTTTATTATTGTCTGAAGAGTATACTAGAGACAAATTTAAAGAAGCTCTAACAATGGATATTGTCTAAATACAAGTCGTAGTCTATGCAGAGATCTTTCATAGTAAATTGTCCTGCAAAGGACATGGTAGATGGAAGATTCTTTTGGTCATGGTACTAGTTAAAAAAACCCAAAACAACAGTATTTTACATACTATAAACATGTAGTGCACTTCAGTCTTGGTTTATTTATTTGCAGGTTTTGGTTAGGTTTTTTGAGGGGTTGTAGAGGTGTGGTTTTGCTTTTGTTTGTTTCTTTGTTTTTTCCTTTTTTTTTTCCTGCTTAAGATCATAAAGATGTTCCTCAGGTATCTCTCACAGACCAAATAGTTTGCTTTGTGTTTTCTGTTTTGAAGACACAGATTATGAGTAGGAATCTATTCAAATGGATTTGGATGGTAAAGACAGAAGAACAGACATTGCTAGCTTCAAATACATTAAATATCATTAAGATTTCCACATTATTTGATTATAATTTTGGGTGGATTTTGCTTTTTTGGTGTCAACGGGGGGTTGTTTGATTTAATTTTTGTTTTTCAAGAAGTAGAGCAGAGGAATTGATGATAACTCATGACATTTTCAACTTTAATGTCAGCTTTCAATCTATTGCTAAGCCTTTCCTAATTGAGAACTTGTTTCTTCTGACTTCTGCATGAGGCATATGGGATTTCAGGACATTTAAAATAATAGCTTAGATTGCAATCCTGTTGTTGTTATTACTATCATTATTGTTATAATTATTGCTGTTATTGTTGTTATCGTAATAATAGTAATAATATTGATGATGATGATGATGATAATAATAATAATAATTATGATGATGATGATGATGTATTTTTAGCCTGCATACTGGATAGATTTCATTACTGATTCCAGAATAATTAATTTTTTAGTTTAAATTCTTGATTTAGATGGTAATAATTAAACTTATAACCATGGTAATTGCGTAATACCTCTCTCTGGTTTTGAATAACATGATAAATATGAAAGATCACACTCGCTATCCCTATGACAATTATTCAGCCTTTTAGGAGCTAGACACATTCATAAAGTGCTTGTAAAGTTATAAGAAGCTGGAACATTTTCAAGTGAGTGATATTTTATAGTTAGGTATAGTGATAACTAAACCATGTGCTGTGTTGTGTTTTGTTGTACACCCAGCTGGAAATTAAGCATCATGCAAACACTCACTCAACTCCCTTTTTCCCCCTCTCACCACCCCAGTGGAATGGGGAGGAGAATGAAAGTAAAATTTGTAGGCTGAGGTAAGTACAGCTTAATAATTGAAATTAAGGTAAAAGACAGTAATAATCATAAATGCTAACAACAATGATAACTAAAGGGGAAAAAAAATTATGCACAATAAAACTGCTCACAACACCCTGACCGATGCCAGATCCCCCTTCCCAAATCCAGATCAGATTTACCCTTCCAGGTAAATCCCCACAGTTTTTATACTGGACATGACATTCTATGGTGTGGAATATCTAATTGTTCAGTTCCAGTCACCTGACCCATCTCTGATCCCTCCCAGTTTCTTTTGTGTACCTCCTCATTAGCAGAGAGTTAAACAAGAAGTCTTTGATAGGATAAATATGACTCAGAAAAAAAATTCAAACATCCATGTGTTATCAGAACTTTTCTCATTCCAAGTCCAAAACACAGCACCACAATAGCTACTGAGAAGAAATTAATTATACCCTAACTGAAATCAGGGCACCATCTTTTCTCACTGATTTATGAAATAAGTATTTTAGAAGTTTTTTGATTTAGTAGTAATTCTGGTTTTGAAGTATGACCAGATATGGGAGATACGGAGTATATATCCAGAACACTATGGAGATATGTGGGCACCTGTCTTCTTTAAGTATAAAATTACATCCAATGAGCTGTAAAATAATCAAATAAAACATCATTGTATTATAAGGCAAAAAGATTGTTTTTACAGGTATCATAACAAGGTATCACATGATTCTCAACAGAGAATAATAAACTGACTAGTTTAATGAAGAAACTGTCTTTTAGTAGTTCATCCCTATATCTGGAAATTTGATTTTCATTGGATAGAACAATAAAGGAAATATTTTTTATTCTTAATTTCTGCAAATAACATACTATGTTACCTTGAAGAATTAGATTGTAAAACTTGCTCTTACACTTGGTGAATCAAAGAGGAATGAAGATAGTAATGAGAGGAAAGAAAAGGACAAGAAAAAACTGAACTACCAAAGAACAATTCTAATGCATTTGTACCTTTTATTTTCAGTTAATTTTCATCCATGAGGAGATGCTTCTAACATAAAATTCTTTGTCAAATAATAAAAATCTCTGAAAATCACATGTTTGAAAGCAAGGAAGACAATAAAAACAAGTATTGCAGCTTTGAACTCAGTTCATGAGCTGGTAATATACAGTAAATACATCTTCTGACCTTTTCCGCTGTTAATCTATGTATGCCATTTTGTTCACCCCAAACAGATGCACAGAAAGTCCTTTGTATTACCCTGAACTCTCTCAAAAATGTAAGATGAAGCATGCTATCTCTCTTCATGTGCAATTTTTTTCCAGTATTACAAATAAGTGGCATTTTACTGTCATCATCTTAACCCTTTGTATGACCACAAACAATATACTGCTTTCTTAACTGTTTTTCTGTCCTGTTCCTCTTCATGCAAAGAAGAGAGAAACTAACAAGTATTGAGTAAAAACTGGACAAGCACAAATATATATATATATAGAGAGAGAGACCCCGTTTAATTTTGGATCATGTCACAGAATGTGTTATTTTCCTTCTACTTCACTAATTATGTGAATGAAATGAGCATCAGTATTTAATTTGACATTATATTAATTCACAAAATCACAGAATATTTTGAGTTTTAAGGGGCCCACAAGGATCATGGAGTCCAACTCTTAAGTGAATGGACCATACCTTGGCATTACTAGCACCCTGCTCTAACCAAATTAGATAATTATACATCCTTCACTTATTTTGCTGAGATAACTCAAGATTCCGCATTCACTTGATCATTGCAGTCTGTAATACCTACCTATCTAAATTTTTTGTCATCTTACAGATGACTGCAGGCTGTGCGTGCTGCAAAGTAAAACAAATAAAATTTTAAAAGCATGTCAAGCTTTTTTTTAATGTATCCAAAGATGTTCTTTGAATGTCAAGAACAATGTTGTTAAACTTTTCTTTTTCTGTTTATTCACACAGTTGTTTTGCAAATATCTTTGTTCTCATATCTTGTTCTAACATTTCTCAATTTCATCTCCAAAATCAGAATCAGTATCATAATGATATCACACACTGTGAGGTATGAATATTTAATTATGAGGTAAAAATTAAAATATATACCAGCTACAATATTTTCACAGAAAGTGGATGAATTATTCTACATGTGGCTGGCTTACTTTTCACAATCACTGACCTTTTTACTTGTGGAAGACCTTAATTTGCCAGATGTCTGCTGGAAACTCAACACAGCAGAGAGAAGGTAATTGTCCTGGTTTTGGTCAGGACAGAATTAATTTCTTTGTGGTAGCCATAAAGGGGCAGAGCCTGGAGCTCTGTGGGCATGTCCAGGATGTTATGCTGTACCACCCACAACACCACCAGGCAGAGGGGCAAAAATAAGGAATTCTCACTTCTAAGAAGGAAAGGAATACCATTCCTAAACCACAATAGCAGTCTAGGAGGTTCATGGAGTGTGTGGAAGATAACTTCTGCATAGTTGTTAAGTGAGCCTACCAGCTAGACTCGCTGCTTACAAACAGAAAAGGGCTGCTGGGAGATGTGGTGATCAGAGGCTGTCACAGTGACTGTGAAATGATAGAGTTTGCCTGGTGAAGTAAGCTAGGGTGTTAACAAAACCAAGAAGTCTGGAAGTTGGATTTTGGCCTATCCTGGACATTGGTTCAGAGAGTCCCTTGGGAAAGAGTCCTTGATAATAAAGGGTCCAAGAAGGCTGGACATACTTTAGGAAGGAAATCTTAAAGGTACAGGAGCAGGCCATCCCTATGTGCCAAAAGAGGAGCCAGCAGGGAAGAAGACCGGCCTGGCTGAAAAGGGAGCTTCCACTGGAACTGAGGGGATAAAAAAGAGACTTTACAACCTTTGGAAGAAGGGGCAGGCAACTCTGGAAGGGTGAAGGATGGCATCAGTTCACTTTGAGAGAAAATTAGAAAGGCCAAAGCTCAGCTAGAAAACAAAATCTGTTAAAGTTAGTAAAAAGTGTTTTTATAAATCCATTACCGCAAAAGGAGGACCAAGGCAAATCTTCACCCTTTATTGGATGCAGGTGGGAACACTGTCACCAAGGATGAGGAAAGGACTGAAGTACTTAGTGCCTTTTTTGTCTCAGTCTTTAAAAGTAAGATAAATTATCCTCAAAGGAACCAGGTCCCTGATCTGGTAAACAGGGACAAGGAGCAGAATAGACCCGCTGCAGTACGGGAGGAAGTAGTTAGTGCCCTACTCTGTCACTTAGAAACTCACAAGTCTGTGGGGCTGGATGGGATTCATCCAAGGGTACTGAGAGAGCTGGCAAAAGAACTTGACAAGTGAGAGAGACTAGAATGGTAATGGTTTGATACAGTTCAAAATAAGCATATGTCATGTTTGATTCTGAATTATGACTGGAGTTCTTTTCCATAATGTTATCAATGTTTTTTTTTAACTGACTTCAAAGTACTTCAGTTTTATTATTTTATTGTATCAGCTCAATCAGAAAGAGTTGTTCGGGATAAGGCCATCATAAAAATTATGTGTTTTATTATCTTATTTGTTGTAATTTCATAATTATTTCCTGATAATTTCTTTCCAGTACAATATTTGCATCTAAAACAAAATAATAGAACGTTAATGTTAAAGGTTCAAACAAAGGACGGTGGTGCTGGAAGGAGTCCCTCAGAGAATTTTTCTCACCCTGCCAGGACTGAGGACAAAAGAGTGGTTGATGACTTCAGATTCCAACTGAATGGTGGGGTGGAGGTGAGAAACAGAACCCCAGCACCTGGGGGTGGGGAGAGGTTTTTCCTGTGTGCTGGCTTGACTTTTAGTTTTGGGCAGCTGCAGAAAAGGAGCCACGGCTTGCTAAGCTGGTGAGAGCTCCTTTTGGCTCTCCTCTTCCCCTTCTGCCCTCCATCTCTGGGCACCCTGAGCTTCAGAGAGAGAGACAGAGGAGCGTCACATCTGCTTCAGGATACACAACAGACCTTTTCTTCCTGGGGACTGACTTGAACTGCAAGGAGATTCCTGGGAATTATCATCACTCCTCAACTCCCAGCTTTTCCTTTTTATTTGAATAAAGGAGAAGGAGAGAGAGAGAGAGAGAGAGAGTCTGTTTTTCCCCCATGAAAAAGGCTCCATCCTGCACCACGTGACTTTTCACACCTTTGTCTTGCTGGGAAAAGACTGAGAATTCACCTCACAGCCAGCTGAGGTGTGACACTGACACTGTCCATAAATATAACTGCACCAGGAGAAACCTACAGGGTTTTTTGGAGGGCAGTTGTTTGGTTTTTTTTGGTGCTGGGGGAGAAGTTTTCTCTGGTCTATTTACAGTTATATCTACATATATATATATATGTATATATGTGTATATATATATATCTATATATATCTATATATAGATATATATATTAGTTAAGGACAGTTATCCTTCTTATATCCATTTTCTAATTAAAGTTCCTTTAAAAAAAAACAAGAAGGAGTTATTGGTTATTGAGGAGGAATCCTCTCCTCTGGTTTTAGTAAACATTTTGGTTTCCCTCAAACTAAGACAATTAAGGAAATAAATATTAAAACAAATTAAAATTACATATGCAACAGAATATTTTTCCTATAAATTAAAGAATGGTGTAAACCCATATGCTAGTCCCACAAATTTACATATTGAAATTGCCATTACTTATCTGAATGATCTATTAAATATCAGTGGAAATATTAACAGTTCTCTAAACATTGAGTCTAGCCAATACTGTGTACACATTGCTTTCCTTTTCAATAGATTCTTAAAAAGATCAAACAACATAAAGAACCATTGAAACTTGCCCTAGCAATGAGATGGGTTACCAGAGCTATTAGTTCTTTACCTAATATAAAATTTCTACAGTTCTTATATTCATCTGTTTGTTTCATTTTTACTTCTAATTTTACAATGCATGCTCCAAAATCCCTCTTTAATTTTCCTCCCAAAGCAGATGAATGGGATTTCCCCTTGAGCCTGTATTTCTTCATTGGTAGCAGAAATCGTTGGTAAGAATTTAATTCTTACAACAAATATAAATACGTTTCATTAACAGATGTTGCATCATTACACTACATACTGAGAAGAAAAGGTATAATAGTGTCACCATGTCAATATCTCCTTACCATTTTTTCTAAATGCCCAAGTCAATGCACTGTCAATTGCATATTCCAAAGCTGCACAGCAACTTTTGCCTCAGTTTCCTTGTCTGTACATTAATGCTAAAATATTTTTCCTAGCACCTGAAGATGTTAAGACAGTAGTTATTCAACTATCATTGTAAAGTATTATATACTCTAAAAGTCAAGTATTGCTTTGGATTATTAATTATACACAGTTCAAAAGTCTGATTACCAAATCTCTAAAGGTCCTATTAATTTGCCTGTTTCACTGTTACTGAATCATAAAACTGTCTTAACCGTGCATCAAAAAGTGTTTAGAGAGTATATTCCCCAACTGAATAGACTTTTTATCATACTAAGAAATTAAAGAAATTCAATTTTAACACCTGGAAATTGGACAAATCTTCAAAAATCTAGCTATCCAAATTCAGCTAATCTAGATATAATGTAGAAATAATCTTATTAAATCTCCCAAGTTTATTATAGAGCAGGAAAGAATCTATTTGCTGGTGCAAGATCCTGTTTCAAGCATTTTCTTTTAGTTTATCCCCACATCAAATATTATCACTCTACAAAGATTTTTGCTGGTTACCAGTGATGACTGCAGTCATTCACTGCTGGTTACCAGTTTGCTAGCTCAGCAATCAGTGAAAACAAGAGACAGCCATGACTTGAAAGCAACATTTATAAGAGCATTAAAACAGTATTTATCAGGTGCATATGGAAAATGTTAATTGCTTACAGTGGCTTTGCTATATGTCCATGATTTTTGTTTCAAGTTTTATACTGCATTGCTTCAAAATGCAGTTTAGGACTCAAAATACCTGTCCCCACCTTCAATACTTCAGTGTATAATGTTGATCACTTGCTGTAGTCTGAACACACTTTATAAAGACACAATATTTTTTCAATAATATCTTAAAGTCACTTTGCAAAATGCCCCAAAAATGAGGAAAAGACAAGAGTTTAGTAATTTTATCGAGGTTGAAAGGTCTGGGGAAATGCAAAGAGAGACAGCAAAACAGCTTCAGTGGACAGACTTTTTGTGCATAGGGAAAATAGGATAGGGAAAATCCAAAACAGAGAGAAAAGGTCCAAACAACACTTTCAGTGTTTCTATTTGATAATTAATTTAACTTCATACAGAGTTGTGAGAGTTAACATAATTTTAAGGGACACACAAATGAATAGACTATTTTTTGTTTTGGTATTTGTTTCTTTAAAACCAAAAGAAGCTCTGCATTAAATTAAAGGAAAAAAAGGGCATCAGTATCCTCTCAAGAGGATAAGGTCTAGAGGTTTAGTCTATTATTCATTAGCAATTAACCTAAAGGCTAAATAATAATGGAAGCAAGCAAATATGTTATTTTCAATTTTGAAATGACTATATGATGACAGATCAAATTGCATTTGTGATTATTTTAACTGCAGTCATAAGTTTGGAGATAAGATAGTTTTATGTGGGCAGGTCTTTATTGGACACACATTGAAGCATGCTAGTTTTGAAAAATATATCTGCCCATTATTTGAAGTTTTAATGCTATGAAATATTTGCATATTTTACATTTTTTTAGTACATAGAATTCTCAACAGATGCTTGTTTCTTTTGAGGTAGAGTCCTTGTTAAGACAGGGTATAACTTAGTCCCTGTCTTAAAATGATTTCATTCAATGAAGGTTGACAGAGGATATGGAGAGAGACAATTCATTACACTCTTTATAAATGGAAAAAACAGGAAAATTGAGATTGTACTTTAAAGTTTTACTGCTTTAACTGTTTCTAAAGAGTTACACCAAGCACCAATATCAGATAGTAGAAGTATTTGTTTTAGCTTAGTGTGATCTTGGTATCTACAGGAACAGTGTCTAGCATCATAGAATTGCATTCCCATTTTAATCTACATTAATGTCAAGCATAGGAAAATCCTAAGTTACATTGGTTCAAAAAGCACCTGGACACAATCTTCTGCAACTTGTTCTAGGTGAACCTGAGTTGGACTAGATGATCTCCAGAGGTCCTTTCCAACCCCTTCCATTCTGTGAGTCCATGATTCGTTAAGTGCAATTAGTGAAAAAATGTAACAAATTCTGTGCTTTATGTGTTTTATGTTCAGAAGAGTTAAAAGGGTAGGCAAGGTAATATTTTCTATAAAGTACGTACAGCAAATCACCAAAAGATTCCTTCAAATTTCTGCAATATGCCCTTATACACGAGAGGAGCAATTGTATTTCTGTGCTGTACTAAGACAGTCCAAACCCAGGTAAGCAAGTGAATGACGTAGCTACAGAATGAGGGTGAAATTAAGGTGCAATAGGGAAAAAAACCCAACAAAACAAAACCCAAATATAGGAATATGCTGAAATTAATCCCATGAAAGACAGCGCTGGGCAAATATCTCGAACAACTCAGAGACTTGCTGTTGAAGTTTTAAAATACAGTTTTCAATCCCCTGCCTGGTTCTGTTACCTTGTCTGTGCCGTGCTGATCACCACCACACCCTGTCCATTGTATCCCTCAAACTTCTTGATCTCTTGATGAGTCAGCCATTAAGCTAGATTGACCTGTCCTGGGCCAGGCAGTGCTTGCCCCCACTCAGGAGCCCCGGTGATCGGAGGGCCCCCGGACCCTCCTCCCCTCTCTGCCCTGAACCTTGGACCCTTCCTCGGTTTTCACCAAATCCAGCTCAGATCTGGGGTCTGCCCCCTGAGATCTCATAATACCTCGTGGATGTTTTGAATAAACTCACTTCACTTCCTTGCCTGGACTTGCCTGGACTGTCTTGTCTCTGTCTCCCTCCTCTGCCCCCCTCGGACAAAGGGGAAAGCAGAGACCCCTTTACCTTCCCTGCAATGCTGCACACCCAAACCTAAAACCCAAAAAGCAAAAAGAAAAAATAAGTATTCTAGCCTTTTATCTCAATTGCAATTTTATCTCAATATATAATTTGTCTTCTGACTACCCTTGAGAGAAAGTTTGTCAGGAAACACCCTGAAGACAATAACAGCAAAAGTGGTTGCATTAATTTATAGTGATAAGGACAATGGAACATTTCATGAATTAGTTAAATTTCTTTCTCGAAATAATGTTTCAACAGGGGATTGATAGTTGACAGCTGTGTTCACTGATAGGTAACCTTGTTGCAAGATTCTGAAGAAAGATGTTCTTCTTCAATGGACTTGTCTCCGCTTTGTAATTTTTTTCCTATCCTTAGAGCCAACACAGCTATTGTTACATTTTAAAATATTTCTATCATGTATTTCTTCTTTGAAATAAGTAATTTTTTCTTTGCACTATTTGGCTGATAACATGTCATAATGTAGGCTTCCAAGTGCCAAATGACTCTCAGATTCATTCAAGCATGTAAAGGAAGAAAAACCATTCATCTAGATAAGATCTTATCTGACAAGTCAAGCTCAAGAAGTCTCAGTATAATTATATGGTGTTAATGAAGGCCATGTATACAGGCAATTCTTGATATTAACCTCTGCGTTAGTCTATCAGCAGTAATATGAAACATTCATTTTAAGTTAAAACATGTAGGTAGATTTTTTTTTAAACAACTCAACAACTCTCTCCCATGGAAACACTTTATATCAGAAACTTTCATCTTTTGCAAAACTCACTAAACCATGCTTTCCACAGACATATCCTTATTCTATTACTATTAACCCACTCTTCTGGACAGCTGATTGTTTAAAAGACAATGAGCAGGCATTTTTTAATATACAAGGACTACTGCTTGATACAGCATAGTAATATAGGATTTGTTTTCATTTCTATTTTTCACAAATCTAAATTTAGAATAGGTGTAAGGTTGCTGTTTAACAGTTGCTGTCATTAACAGTCATACGTTGAAAAATATTCTTAATGGCAAGTGTAAAAATGTGTGATTGTTCTATATGGTTATAACATTTATTTCTTGATCTTTAATTTATGGAAAATGTATTTTTTTTCTACAATAAATGTCTATATTACTTTTTAAAAAAAAAAAAAACAAACCTACAACTAGTCCAAAAAATCAATCAAACAGTGCTGGTTTATTTTGGAAAAGACTGAATTTAGAAAAATGAAACATTTAAAAATAATTTTTGCATTGCAAAGAATTCAGAAAAAAACCTTTTTAATGTGCAAGGCTCCACTTTTTGAAAAACAGACCTTTTCTTTAAAATGTTGAAAAAATATAATTTAAATATTTCAGATAAAATCCAACAGGATTGAGTTCAATCTGTATAAGACATTCAATGTCATAGTATTTGAATTTCCTCAACAAACATGTAGTTACAATTCACCATTTTGCTCAAAAAATCTCAACCTTTTTTCACCCAAAAAAATGATCACTTAGAATACTTTCATCTGTTTGGGGGCTTTTTTGGAGGGTTAGGGGAATTATTTTTAATTATTTCTTTGTTACTGAATATTTAAAAATAGTTTATGGTTATTTTTCTGGTCAGAGCAAGATTCTATTTTAATAAACTGCATTAGAACACAGAATTGGTAGGAGATGATTGCAGAGTATCTGGAGGAAACTTTAGAAGTCTGCATGAAACCATATGGAAAAAAGTGTTAAATTTGTAAAACTTCACAAAATGGCATCAGGAAATACTGCACTGTAATTCAGAATAATCACAATTGGTATTGTACATGTATTTATGTAGATAGAAAGGTAGATAGATAGATAGATAGATAGATAGATAGATAGATAGATAGATAGATAGATAGATAAGCTAATCACTTTTTACCAAAACAAAATATGTCACCAGAAAACATAAATACAGAGTATTTACCAATTAGGCAAGGGTTTGTAGACCTTGGCCATGAAAATAATTTGTCCCAGCCTCTACTGAAGCACTCCAGTGTTTATACAAAGCAATATAAAAAAATCATCCTCTGTTATAAGAAGAACAGGGCATGGATCTTTATCTGCCCTCCATGGTATCCTGTGATATTATTTTTCTGTGTGTGGGTCAAGAGTTGAGAGGGACAGCATGTCAAGCAGAGGTCTCATGAAGGGGATCATCCCAGTGTATATAAACAGGCCTCTCAGAGAAGGTGGCAATAGCCAGTTTCAATAATCCCAAACTGACGGGCAAGCCCAAAGTTGGCTAAAGAAGGGTAATAATCTAGGCAGTCAGACAAGTTAGCAGTTTAGAGCCATAGCCAGGCACAGGTGCACCTGCAATATGGATCAGGCAAGAGCAAGGCTGTGAACTTAAATCCATTTCTGAAGCAAAGGATGGGGGAATGCAATTAATTTTTCTCACACAGCTCTTTTCCCGGCAGTCTGACCTCAGGTTATTGCAGCACCATATTGGAGTTGGTCTTGAGTACAGACAGCCAAAATCCAAGGTGGTGAATGAGGTTACAAAGTCTATTGTATTGAATATTGAAAATTGAATATAAAGTCTCTTTAAAAATAATAATAATAATAATAATAATAATAATAATAATAATAATAATAATAATAAACCCAAAAAAACAAAAAACTTGTTATGTGATTGGTCATTTTCTCTCCAAAAGTTCTAGAATTTTTTCATTTTTCTTTTAAAACAACACCTCTTCAATCTCTTGGGCTTTCATCTTTCAATCGATAAATATAAAAATCCATTCTGTCTTTCTTTTTTCTTTTTTTTTTCCCATATTGATGGATCCTAGTTTATCTAATCCTATTTTAAGTGTAAGCTCTTCTATAATTACGAACATCTTGTGTTTTCTCCCTGCACTACTTTTGTTTGACTGTATCATTTTTTTGCAGCAGGAAAGTCTTTATTATAATTGTTAGAAAAAATGTGAATCCACTTAGATTTATGCAGTGAAGTAATTTTGACTTCTGTTTTCTTCCTTTTCTAGTGATTCTAATTTATTTTTAGTCACTGCTTAGCTTCAAGCTGATATGTTTTGGGTTAATTTTTTTCTTTTTTTTTTAATAAAGAGTTGTGAGATGACTGAAAATACCTGTGTATATGCAGTTTCTGTTGTTCTTCTTCATGTGTACTTTTTTCTCCTGTCAGCACAGAATTTTGTCTGCCATAATATTTAGGAGATACTTAGCAATGCAAGATCCTTCTGCAGCTCTTTTTAGACACCCATTTTGTTATAGCTCTCAGTAGTTGCACATCATCAGTAAGTTTTAACACCTAACTATTCATCTTCTGAAAATATTGACCAGCACAAATCTTAGCAGTCTTTGTTTTGGGATTTTCTGACCAGGTTTTGGTAGTGGGAGGACTACAGGGGTGACATCTGTTTGAAGCTGCCAGGAACTTCCCCTATGTCTGGTGGAGCCAATGCCAGACGGCTCCAGGACGGGCTTCATGCTGATGGCCAAAGTCAAACTGTTTAGGAATGATACTAATGCCTCTGTGACAACACACTTAAGAATGGAAAGAAAGTTATTGCACTGATGAAATTTGCAGCCAGAGAAGATCAGAGTGAGAACATGTGAACAACAATATAGCCACCAAGGTCAGTGCAGAAGGAGGGGCAGGAGGTGCTCCAGGCACCAGAGCTGAGATTTCCCTGCAGCCCATGGTGCAGCCCATGGTGGAGCAGCTGTGCCCCTGCAGCCCATGGAGGTCCACAGGCGTGCAGAGATCCACCTGCAGCCTGTGGAGGAGCCCACATTGGAGCAGGTAGATGCCTGAAGGAGGCCGTGACCCCATGGGAGGCCCAGAATGGAGCAGAGTCCTGCCAGGGACCCTGCAGCCCATGAAGAGAGGAGCCCATGCTGGAGCAGGTTTCCCTGGTGAGACTTCTGGGCCTGTGGGGGATCCATTTGGGAGCAGCTAGTTTATGAAGGACTGCAGCCCATGGAGAAGTGACTGGGGAACACCAATTTTGCGACAAACACCAGGAAGGTTTGTGCATGAGTGTCTCCTTTGGGAGGGACCCCATAGGAAGCAGGGGAAGGACTCCTCTCCCTGACAAGCAGCAGAAACAACAACTGACCATGAATCCCATTCCCTGTCTCCCTGCACTGCTGTAGGGGAGGAGGTATACCTTGGAAGGAAGGGAAGGTGGTGGGAAGGTGTTTTTAAGATTATTTTACTTCTCACTCTTCTTCTCTAATCCTGTTAGTAATAAATTTAATTATCCCCACTTTGAGTCTGTTTTGCCTGTGATGGTGATCAGCAAGTGACTTCTCCCAGCTCTTAACTCATGAATCCTTCATTGTTTCTTTTTTCTCCTCTGTCCAGTCATAGAGGGAAGGGAGTAACTTCAGTGAGTACCTGGCATCCAGCCAGGGTCAACTCACTGCACTCTGAAATGTCACTGCTTATTGTTCTATACTTGAATCATCTAGTCCTTTGTTGCCTCTTTTGCTCAATTATTACCCATCTGTACAATCTCTTTTTGTCACTATGTAACACAGTAATGACTTTTTCAAGAATCTTTCCAGAAAGCTCTCTCGATTTCCATATACAGCAAATAACCTGATAGCACTAAAGCATATGTTATTTAACTTTATTACGGAAATTTGATAGATACAGGAGTCATTACTTACACTTGCAACAAATTTTTCCTCAATGTTTCATATCTAAGTGTTCCACTTATTGTTGATGGTACAGCCATACTGTTAGATTATTTTATTTGGGCATGGGATTTCAATAGAAATATTTCTTGACAGTAGTTATTTTACTCTGTGTATTTCCACATTTTTTGTCTTTCTTTGTCACTCCTCCACACATACAATTTCTGCCATTCCTAATGTAAATTGTCTTCTAGCATCCTAAATATGGTGCTGCTGTAGGTATCCAACTTCCATTATATTCTTCAATCCCTAGTATGAAAATACTTTACTTAAACTCAGGACTTTCATCTTGGCTAGTGTTATGGGTTTAGCCAGGTAGGCCTAAATTTAAGCTTTAAAATTCAGACTAGGCCTGGAACTGTCAGCTGATTTGAGCTCGGCTGAGCTAGCTAACAGCTGACTTCTTCTAGCCAATAGTATGGTATTCCATACCATATTACAGCACCATCTCAAAAAGGGTGAGCCTGTGTGTGGGAGTGGCTTAGGCAGTTCCAGCAAGGCTGAAGAAGAAGAAGGACGTGCTGCAGCTCTTCTACTGTGCTAGGCCTTGCTCCTGCTGCCGCTACCTACATTTTGTTTGAGTTTCAGGACAGTAGAAACATTTTGTTATTACTCTTTCTGTTCTTTGCTGGGTGTCTTTTTGGGGTGCTTATAAAACTACAGTGACAAAATGTTTTTGGTGGAAGGCAGAAAATTGTTGTTATATCCAACTTGTGTGTGTGTTATATTATAATTTTCTCTTCGTTTTCTCTTTTCTGTATAAATATAAATAGTTAGTTTAAGCATAAACCTAGTTTGGAGGGTCTTTCCCTCTTTTTCCCTTGTCTGGTTAGGGGGGCGGGAAACCTTTTCTCTCTGTCTTGGACAGCTGGTGTTTTGCCAGCCCAACCCTAGACAGCTAGCTAATTCTTTACATTTCTGTAATCCATATAGAATCACTTAAATATTTGTCCCCATTCTGGTTGTCAGTTGTTTATGTGTTTTGCTCCAATAGTCTCTTATTTATAGGGATTGGTCCTTTCTATTACCTTCCTCAATGATACTGACTTCTGTTTTGTCAGTTTGTAATACTACAAATATTTTATTCCTTCACCCTTGTACACCTGTTGGATTTTCCTAAGTCTTTAGTTTAAAACTTTCCCATAAACTTTATTTTAGGTTTGAGTTTTATTTGCTTTAGATGGAACTAACCCATCCTTTATATGCTATTTCAAAGGTTTCCCCAGTTCCTAATAATTTTACCTCTCTAGTTGGTTGCAAATGTGGCATAAGAAACACTACAAATAGCAGAGTGTGAGTTTATCTTGCCCTTTAGAAACATTTTTACACATTTCTCCCTGAATCATTCATCTATGCAAGTATGATTTTCCTGCCAGGACTTACTTGTATGCAAATGTCTTGTAGTATTTGCCACTCACTGGCATTTACAATGACATCTTCTCTGGCATCATTAGATGAGCACACCTAATGGTGCACAATTTAATAATTTATTTCATAGAATCATAGAATCATAGAATCGATTGTGTTGGAAAAGACCTCCGAGATCATCGAGTCCAACCCTTGGTCCAGCTCCAGTCCAATTACTTGATCATGGCACTCAGTGCCACGTCCAATCTGCATTTAAAAATCTCCAAGGATGGTGAATCCACCACCTCTCTGGGCAGCCCATTTCAGCCCATTTATTGTAGCATCTTTTCTGGATATCATCTGTAATCCTGTTTTACAAAAGTATCTATGCTACATACGTTGTAATTTTTCCAGCTGGGGAAAAAATATTCCAGCCATTGGATTTCTTTCCCCACAGGTACTAGGGCATAAGTTGAACATGCTACTGATCATAAAAATATGAGAAATAGAGATTCAGTTGCTAGACTTCTGCTAGTCTTTGGTTTTATAATAGGCTCCTATTCTGTTATGACTGTGAGTATGAGATGAGGAAGCACAGGAGAATAAATAAAGTACCTCTTTATATGTAGGGTTACACCTTTGTATTTGTATGTGTGTGTGAAATTTCTAAATCTACTACAAATATTTCAGACTGGTGGATTAATGAAAATGTAATAAGTGGATTTTTTTGTTTTGTTTTGTTTTAAGGAGCATTTTAAAAATATTTATTATTTGTATAATTTTAAGTATCATAGTTAAAGAGTAAATGCCCACCCTCTCCCCTCACTTAGGGGGGTGGCATATCTATATTTTAAGAAATGTAGGCATTTGAGTCATGTTCATGTTGTTATTTTTTTGGTCGGTATTGTCCTATTTAAGGCAGTTAAATGCCTCCCTGACATCCGATCCCGTCAGATCTCGGAAGCTAAGCAGAGACAGCCCCGGATTAGTACTTGGATGGGAGACCTCCTGGGAAATGCTGGGTGCTGTAGGTTCTAGTCCTGAGGACTTCAGTGTCACTGTCCAAGCTCGCTCGGCTGTGGCAGATGAACCTCAGGACTGAAACGGTGGGGCCAGTTCTGCGCATGCTGAGCCTCACCTGAAAAATCCACTGCGCAGGCTGGAAGGGCACACCCACGTGGGGACAGCCCTTCCCAAATCTTCGTTCACGAAGCCAAGCCACACACACACACACACACACACACAAACACACACACATAGTCCTAATGTTTAATATTTCTCTTTGGATCAAGAGAATAGACACCTACAGATAAACTGATTTGTCTAGTGAAGTTTGACTACACTACCCTAGGCTGTCATGCACATGGTATATCATAATAGTTGTCATGGTTGACATAGAACATACAGAAAGCTCAAGTCCCAGTGCATCAGCGTGACACTGGATAAGATGTCACAGGTCACCTGAAATAACAGTAGATGTCTACGCTGATGGGACGCGATCATCTTTAGAATTTATCTGTTACACAAATTTCATTTCCACTGACTTATAATGGCACTTAGACAGACAAATGCTATGACTGGAAACGTTTAGGCTCTAGATGTGAATACCATCCTTGAAGTCACATAAGTATTATAATACTCCAAGTTTTCTCTTATTTTCCCACCTGCATAATTCATGTTTACAGAGAAGTAACATAATCTGAGCTTGATTTAATGTGGACTGATTTCTGAGATAATTTGAAAAGCATTCTTGTAAAATTCTTCCTTTTTCCTATTTACATTAACTAAGTTCCTTATTTTCCGTGTTAGCAGAGATGTTTCCTTACAGCTTGTTTTTTTTTTTTTTTTTTCCTTTTTGCACTGGGTTTAATACTGAATAAACTGAATATGATTCAGAAAAATCAGGAAGAGGAATTTTGCTTTATGTCTTCTATGCTGATGGAAAAGTTTTCCCTCAATTTGGGGAGTTGCATATGTTAATGAATACATTTGATCAACCACAACATAGAACTAATTGCATTTTTTGTAAAATGTATTTTGTCATAGCAAAATTACTGCCACCTGTTTTGTAGATTTGTTCAGAAGACTGTATGAATGAGAATGACAATCATAGAAATGTAGCATAAGATTTTTCCAGAGAAAAAATCTGCAGTCTTACCTATTAGATTTTACAGTTGCTAATGTCTTTTACTTGATAATTCACATCACTTCTTCAGTCACACACACACAAAAAGATATGACAGTGAAGTTTTTAGTAAATTCATATTATAATTATTCTATAACGTAGAATCTCTTCAGAACATAAAAATCATGTCTTCTGGAGTAATTTCAGCTTCTTGTACAAGAAATAAAGCCTTGAATTAAAGATTATATATATTACCAAAGCCAATTAATTCATTTTCTGATTGAAATAATATGAAGCTTAAAAATGTCTTATTATCAGAAACAGATTGTAGGATAAGACGAACATGTTCATAGCAACTGTTAGGTGTTTTAAGCTTAAAATGGATGTAGTAGGGGAGAAATGCTGTAAATGAATGCAAAAGTTGCTGGCTTTCACGTAAATTTGTCAACCATTCTGATTGCCTTGAGCCTACTCTGATTTTAAAGGTTGCTGTTAAAGGTGTTTTGGTTTTTTGTCGTTTTTTTTTCTTTCTTTTTTTACCTTTTTGTAACATTGTCAAGACAGATAAACTGAAATGTGAACATTTGCTGGAGAACATTTCCTCTTTTTCTGAAAGACAGAAAAAAAGAAGTCATTTTCACTATTGTAAATGCTACAGTACCTTTCTTTTTGTGTTTTCTCTAAATTCCAGTTAGTATTTCAGCCGAACCCCAGCTTATCCTCTTTCATAGTCCTACTCAGATGTTGCAAAGATGACAAAACCCCACATGCACGTAAACAAACAAACAAAAAATCTAAAATGTTCCTTCTTTGTTGTAGCCATTTATTCTGTGATTTTTTTTTTACTTCCTCTTTCCCCAGGTAATGATGTGGTTCATTCAGTATTTTCGTGTTTCATTTAAGGCTGCTTGTAACAGTTCCCTTTCTCTCTTGTCTTTACACCGAAAGCTCCTTTTATCTGTCATTTAGCAAGCTGCAGTCACTATTTTGCAATTCATTGATTGCTTCTAGTTGAATCTAAAATCCTAACTATCCCATTTGGTAAAGGAGAAAAATGAGTAACCATGCAACAGAAATGTGCTCTGCCAGCTCAGGTGACCAAGAGGGAATACAAGACTTAGACCACAGTAACAGTTCCTCACCTCAAACTCCAGACCACATTTTTGGCCTTTCTGTTTTAAGTGGCTGAGTAGTCCTGGAATCATAGGCAAGTTGACAAGGCCTTGGAGAGTGACGTTAACATGTAAAACTGAGAAGAATATAAAAGAGAGATCAAGAAGACATTGCAATGCAAGTTCTCTTTCCCATTTTCTAACATTACTGGATACAGACAAAACAATTGTTCGATTTTACAGCATCCTACCAAGTGAGCAGGTGCAAGGTAGCTTTCATTTTAAACTTCTTTAACCACACAGGTGCTTCTCTAAACAAGAGCTAATATATCATGCTGAAAGACAACAATGTGAACCACTATTTTGATGTTGTTGCAGAAAGGGCTGTTATTTTAAGATATCACTGCATACCTGCTGCTTATTGCCACCTCTCAGCTGGATGTTGTCACCTCATGTAAGGCCTTTGAACAGGCTTTAAGAGGATGAACCTGCCATTTGTTCATTGAAATAAAGGCCAAGAGAACTTATATTGTAGAGAACAAACATATTCTGAGTTTGGAGAGAGAGAATATAAAAAGTACTTCAGTACATAGGGACAACAACAACAAAATCTTCTGTATCTTTCTAATTTTTTGCTAGCTGTAAAAGGAAGTAAAGTGGACACTAAATCTGGTCCAGAGACTTACTAGTGAGAAAGAAAGTTATTTTTACCTGCTTTAAATTTTTATGTAAGTAAACTTATCTATGATTCATGTAAACTTCACTGTATATATTTGCTTTTATACTATTGAAGGTGAAAACAAGTGTATGTACAATATAATAAAATGCTCAAGAAAAATATTTTATCACTTGTAGGTGGAAAATTAAAATGCTATCTTTCAGACATGTTATGCTCTTGAAATAACAGGTAAGAAGGTTTCATTAATCTAGGAATGACTAAGTAGGAGGGAAAAACATTTTGACCCCTTTTATGGATTTTTCATAGCTATGGTATGATTTTAGATTCTGCTCCTGTAGCTTTGTACTTTTACTAACATTTTAATCAAAGGCAGAATGGAACAATTATTTATTTATGATCAATATCCAGCACTACCCACAGAATTGATGGCATGACACACAGAGCTCTGGGTTCTCCTACGCCTTTTATTAATATTACACCAGCTTTTTTGATGTTACTAACACTAACTGATCTGCCAAGTGCTTTCATATTTTTGTCACCAAAGCCTTCTGCCACTTTTTTTTTTTAAGTCAGGCCCTTTCACCTTTTAAATGAGATTTTTTTTTAATCTCTTTTGTATGTTGATACATCTCTTCCTTCCCTTCCCATTCCCTTCCCTTCCCTTCCCTTCCCTTCCCTTCCCTTCCCTTCCCTTCCCTTCCCTTCCTTCCCTTCCCTTCCCTTTCCCCTTCCCTTCCCTTTCCTTTCCTTTCCTTTCCTTTCCTTTCCTTTCCTTTCCTTTCCTTTCCTTTCCTTTCCTTTCCTTTCCTTTCCTTTCCTTTCCTTTCCTTTCCTTTCCCTTTCCTTTCCTTTCCCTTCCCTTCCCTTCCCTTCCCTTCCTTCCCTTCCCTTCCCTTCCCTTCCCTTCCTTCCCTTTCCTTTCCTTTCCTTTCCTTTCCTTTCCTTTCCTTTCCTTTCCTTTCCTTTCCTTTCCTTTCCTTTCCTTTCCTTTCCTTTCCTTTCCTTTCCTTTCCTTTCCTTTCCTTTCCTTTCCTTTCCTTTCCTTTCCTTTCCTTTCCTTTCCTTTCCTTTCCTTTCCTTTCCTTTCCTTTCCTTTCCTTTCCTTTCCTTTCCTTTCCTTTCCTTTCCTTTCCTTTCCTTTCCCTTTCCTTTCCCTTTCCCTTTCCCTTTCCTTTCCCTTCCTTTCCCTTTCCTTTCCTTCCTTCCCCTTTCTACCAAACTCAGGAGTCATATATTTAGAATAGGAGGGGTGGAAAAGCCAAATGAAGAATCAGATGCTCTTCATCCTTGCTTTTCTGTAAATTATCAACCTTGGAACATTTAAAGTCAGTGTCTTCTATTTCCACTTTGCATTCTATTCCTTCATATATGGCTTCCTCAGGCAGCACCCTGTTGTTATGCCCAGTTGGCTGGATTTCAGTCAGGGTTGCCTTATATCAGATTTCTAGATTAAGTGAAGGCAGTATTTGGTACTTCAAAATAATTTGGGTAAGATAATTCAGATGGATGTCTTTACACATTTGTGTGCTGGAAAATTAAAGAATTACAAAATATTCTTAGCTGGAAGGGAAAGTCAATGATCATCAATTCCAGCTCTTAGCCCTGCACAGGACATCCCCAAGAGTCAAACCATGTGCCTGAGAACATTGTACAAATGTTCCTTGAACTCTGTCAGGCTTGGTGCTGGGACCACTTCCCTGGGAAGCCTGTTCCACTGCCCAACCACCCTATGCGTGAAGAACCTCTTTCTAATATCCAACCTAAACTTTCCCTGACACAACTTCAGGCCACTTCCTCTGGTCCTGTCACTGGTCACTATAGAGAACAGACCAGTGCCTGCACTTCTACTTCCACCCACAAGGAAGTCATAGATTCCTGAGTACAAGGAAACTAATAGTCTTTCTATTGAAACTGTTTTAGCATGTACTTTTTGCTGATGGCTAGGTAGCCAGTCTGGCAAATCACAGATTTGGTTGAATTTAAAGAAAATAGACCTTTAATTTCATTTGTCCAAATGAAAATGTTGACTTTGATGTTAGGATTGGACTTATATTAATTGGATATCCCTTGTTTTTGGCAACTTTGTCTTACAGTGTTTATTTTTGCCTTCTGTTGATGTCAAAAAACTGGAAAATAACCCTCCAAAACTTTTTTTGAGTATTAGAAAGCAAAAAGCACTCATTTATTTTGGTGCCAAGATGCAGAGAAATATTATCCAAAGTGTGCATGTCAAACTACACAAGTTTCACAACTTTATACTGTCATCTAATTACAAATTCAGACATCAGTTCCACCTACTTCCAAAACCATTACACCCATCATACTGCCCTTGACACAGCTCCTGAATTTGAGTTGAAGGACTCAAAGACCCCTATCTTCATCTTGTCTTCCTCTTCCTCATCTCCTGCGGCACAGTAGCACACCTTCTGGAATGGTTTCAAGGCTTCTGAATAGATTTGACTGGTTATATCAGTGTACTGGTTTAAAGGTAAAGCAGCAGGAGAAATTAACTCAAAAGTGATTACAAGTCAGAGGTACAATTTACTAAAAAGATTACAATAAATACAATGATACACAGAAAATTGGTTTTAACTAACTCAGAAAAGAACAGATGTATAACACAGCACCCTGGGGCACAAAGAAAATGGTGGTCATTAGCCCCTGAGTACAAAGTAAGAGGAAAGGAAACCTGTTGGTGAGGATGATGGTCGCAGTCTGGTTGGGAGTGGCAGTTGCAGCCCTGTTGAGGTTCTGGTCTTCCTCTGGGTCTGATGAGTGGTAGCTGAAGTCCCAAACCCCCAAAATTACATATTCTCAGATTCAGCCAGGAAAGTCCAGAACCTCTCCCTAGTGCATGAAATTTCACAATGGGTAATTTAATTCCTTGAGACGTGGGATATTTTTGGAATCTTTGATGGTCTAGGTGGTTGCAACTGCCTATTGTGCCAATCCCTAATGGCCCCTTAGCAGACATGACCCCTTAGGCTGATATAAAGATACTAATGCCTCCCCGGAGGGGAGTTATCACAGCTGAGTTACTGGTGTGAAGACAGGAACAGTCCCCTGTTTCCCAGGGTTCTCTAACACACAGCTTGTAGCCTGAAGTGTCAAGTGTGCCCTGGGCAGCTGCTGCAAATTGTCCATTATTAACAGTTAATCAGGAATGACATACAGGGTGTAGAATACACAGGTTTGGTTACACCTACACAGCAATAAACTGGTCCCAGCTGCTGTAACTAGGACAATCAGATGTTATATCTCTTTCTCAGTATATTTTTAAAGATAGGAAATCCATTAGCTTGTTGAAATCCCCTTCTGTTGAAATTCATAACAAAGAATGGTAACACTGCATTTTAGGAATTTTGTACAAATGTACTAGCAAGTTAAAGGTACTAGCAAGCTATAATAAAACTTAGATGATATAGGTTTTAGGGTTACTGTATTTATTCTAAATTCCCAGAACTACATTTAAAAACAGAAGTAGATTTCTACTGATTGGAGAGACAGCAAAAATATTAAATTTAAATAGGGACAATACTAGAACAGCTGGCCCAAACTGACCAGATGGACATTCTATACCATATGACACTATGTTCAGCTACAAAGAGCACAAAGAAAAAAGGAAGAAGAGAGTGCATTTGACTGTCCAAGTAACCATTAAATATTCTGAGACCCTGCCTTCCAAGAACTGGCTGGACACATGCCTGATGATGGGAAGCAGTGAATTAATTCCTCTTGTTTTGCTTACACAGACATCTCTTGCTTCCCTTGTTAAACTTTCACATTCTCAGTCCACAAGTCTTCTCACCTTCCTTCCATTTGCTCCATATCCTGTGGGAAAGGAAAGTGAGACATGGCAGGGCAGATGTTCACCTGATAACCAAATTCAACCCACTGTCCTAGCACCAGAAACTCCTTTGCACGTGTACTTGCTGCAGTTACTCCATTCATACAATCTTGTGACCAGAGGTCCAACTGCAGGTGCTGACACTCAGAACTCATCCTCACACGTGTATCAGAGAGAGTCTCTCACTGAGAAAATGAGTGAGAAATGGGTTTTAATAAGACAGACTACACTGATCCCATGAAGACAAGTTTACTGACCTTCAAACTATTTACATGTGACAAAACATTTGTCCTGTCATCCCTCTATTTTCTAATGACTGTTCCTCCCCAAACTAACTAAATCGACCCCTTTTCCTGCCTTTGTCTTTTCCTCTAAACATTGTATAAGAAGTTTGTGCAATGCCAAAATACTTTTCCTCTGTACTCTAGAATGTGTCCCATATGTCTAGGAGTGACCTCCATCAATCTGAAAGGTGTTCTGTTCACACGAATTGATGGATTTCATGCTGGACAGTGGGCTTGAGTGTCTTCTGAGGCAGCCCTGAGAAGAACCCAGACAAACTATCTGTTCCTCTGAGTCTTTAATTGGCAACCTGTGATCCTCTGTAGAAAAGTCTGGGGGATTTGATTATCTGATGGCTCCTGTGATTGTCCTGGAAGTAGTCTGGCAGGCTATTTTTCAGATTTCCACCTGCCGTTGTCTCTTTCAGTGACTGTACAGATGAGTTTTTATTACATAGACTAACACATCCCAATTGTAGAAAATGAATTTTGTCTTTTGGGGTTTGTTCCTTGTTATTGTCCCTAGGGTACTCTTTCTATTACAATACAATTAAGGAAGATGAGTTTCAGAGGCCTTTATCAACATCAAAGCTTAAAAAGAACTATTAGATTAAATAACATAGACCCTGCCCAAAGCAGCACCTGAGTGAATTAAAAACTACTGCCAATCCTCTTAACTAAATATGATCAACTGAAAAGGGAATGTTCCACTGTCTCCACCAGAATACATTTCCTCCTGGATTACTGTTCAATTAATTAACCTGCCAGATACTACTTACCCCTTGGGCTATAAAATCTGTGTATGTTTTATTATTATTTTGCATTGAAATGGATCATGCACATAGTATCATACAAACAAGATTATCAAGTATGCAGTTACATAATCCAATGCATGAAGTTACATAATCCATGGACTACAGTCTCGAGCACATGTACAAATACAGGCACTAAATTTTTTTGAAAAAATCCCACCATTTTGCAGGAAGTTCTACATAATATTGGCTAGAGATATGGGAAAGTATTTTCTCTGAGATGTTTTGATCTATCTGCTTGGGGGTTTTAATACCACTGAGATATCAACTTAAGAATTTACAAGAAAGGCAGATTTAGGCTGCACACACATAAGCAGAAATCTTTCCTAGCAATGAGAATAGTGGAGCAGTCAAATAGATCATCTAGAGTCAGTGTCTGATTCACATCACTGGAATTTTTGTGAGCAGATTGATAAAAGTAACTGTCCAGAACAACACTGGCACAGTCACTACTGGCTCTGGACAGAAATAAGGCAGGCAACCTGTCAAGATTCATCTCCATCTTCTTGTCAGAAAATGGTGTTTCTATGATTCTCGATGTTGTACCACCATTTCACCAAATAGTGACTGAAAGAAAATATTGGATACTGACACCAGAGTTTGGATAGATTTTGAGTTTTATTTCCACTGGAAATGGCATATAAGCTAGACTGATCCTACAAGGAATTAATTTGCCTCAGATATCTCAATCCATTAACTGAATGTTTGTCCCCCAAATTAATTCAGCTTCCACAACTGAATTCAGGTAATGAGAAAAACTATATAATACTTCTGTGCAGATACATTTTCCTCTTTATGTAGGATGCCTCTCTGAAGAACTAAGACATCACAACTTCTACACTGTCATAATCTGTTTTATACCTAGCAACAGCAAGAGAAGAACTGAAATAACCTAAAAGGCAATGCTTCTACTCCCATGGGCTAGAACACTCCCTGATGATTAACACGACTATTCTCAAAGTAGAGACTATAAATTTGTGGAAATTCCTGTTTGTTGTTGGGTTACCCTTTAGGCAGACATTGCTGACACTGCTGGCAAATCTGAAGGTGTGGAAGATAATGTGTGTGTGTGTTGTGCTATTTATTAATATGAGTTAAACAGAACTTTCACAAATATTAAATAGTTACCAAAGAAAGTATTGGTGTCTGGAAGTTAATAAATAATACTGATGACCTTTTTAACTCCAAGAAGAGTAGGAACAGAACTGCATTTAGTAGACTAAATACAATTTCACTGAGGGAGATTTAGTATAACAAGGACTGCAGCTGGGTATGGCACTGTCATGCTGCTGTTATGTATAGTGTGAAATCACTTCTCCTCTGTTGGTATTTTATCATCTACATACAAGGGAACAATAACACCCTCAGAGAACCTCTGTTTCTCTGTGGATGAACCGTTCCTGGAAACCAATCTGACACTGTGTCTTGATGAAATTTGCAGATGTCCCTTTGTAGGATCATTTTCTGAGTCCTGAATATAGGGTGACAGGTTTGGTAACAAAGTATCTAATACATTCAAAGGAAGGGACTTCAACCAGAGTTGCTCCCAGCATTTCCCTTTTGGGAATATTTGAACTTTCCTCTTGTTCTGAAAGATGTTCCTTAGGCACTGCGTGTAGAGCACAGATGTTCAGTTTAAGGCTGGAGATTCTTCTTCAAGGGGCAATTGTGCCCTTTTTCTTGTAGTTCAGCAACATCAGGAATCTTCAGTGAACTTGGGCCTGTGTAAGAAGAGAACAAAAGGCTAAATGAAATGTGGGGTAAACTCTTCAAGGTAGAAATAGAGATAATATAGAGTATACAGTATATAGTATGTACATAGTGTGCATAGTGTACAATGTGTAATATATGATACATAGTGTGCAATGTGTAATATGATACGCAATGTATAATATGTAATGTATAATACACATGGAAATCAGGTATACCAGGAGAAAAATGGATTCACGTCAATTAACAAGACCACCCTTTTCTTGTTTGTACTCTGTTCTGTGGTTCCTTGTAGTGTCTTTGAAAATTAGGGCCATAATTTTCCTACATTTCCACAGAACATTCCAACTGATTAAGAACAAAAAAAAAAAAACCAAAACAAAAACAAACTGCAGCTTTGGGATTTGTGCTTTGTATGCATGGGAAAGCCATAAACGAGGTGCCTCAGGCTGTGTTTGATTTTCTGTGTTTGCACAAGAGTCTTTAGTCACTTGTGTTGGCCAGCAGAGGCTAGATTCATTGTGTGCAAATGCATCCTTATATGCTCAGATAAGTGTGTGCATGGTAGGCCTTTATTCCTCCAGTGATTTTTTCTGACTTGTTTGAAGGCTTGTACATCATTCCTCTTACTAGTCTTACTTGCTTTCAAAAAATGAATATTTAAAAAAAAAAATAAACCCCCCCAAAACCCAGTACATTCAAATCAGTCTATCATTAAAAAAACATGGCTTCTAATTAATTATTAATTATTGAGAGGAAAGACAACATGCAGTAGCCTCAGGCTTGACAAGCTGTCAAGAATGCCTGCCAAGTCTGCCAGACTCACCAAGCTTCTGGGTCATCACCACATTAAACACTGAAAGTTAAATGACTTTTTCTGGAATCTGAAGAATAGCAATTGGACATAAAAGCTGATTTTTTATTTTTACCATTGGTATCCTGTATTGCTTCTTATTCTTGGCAAAAGCTGGAAGACAATGGAAAATCTGTTAAGCAAACAACAGCACATTAATGGTGGAGCAGCTAATAGATTTCTAAAACAGCACACTGATAAAATAGTTTGTAAAGCCAGTTATCACGAAGTATAAACTCCTTCTTCATAAATATGTTTTATATAAATGTGAAAGATAAAGTGATTGAAGCCAAAGAAGAAGAGAAATCAAAGGGTGCAGAACAGCATGCAGAACTGTCATTACTTAAGTTAAATGTGCAACCTAATTTTATGTGGCTATCTACCATGCAAATAGGTTTTATTAACCACCTAAAAAAGGAAGAGGGCTGTATCATGGAAATTTTTGACCTGTTGTAGTTTCATGCAGTCTGACAAAATGGTCTTAAAACATTGTGAATAGCTAGGGAAGGAGAGATCTTTGCTTAGAAATCATAATAAAAGCAATCCTTGGGAACTAAAACTTATGTTCTGTAAATATCATTGAATCGAAGATCACACTAAAGGGGAAGGGAAAACCACCATAACTCTCATATTTAAACACCCCTAATGAAAATTATTTAGTAAACATTCAAAAAATTTATTGATCTTGGGGACACGTCAGTTGAACCACTGAAAGAATATTGCTATTAGAAGTGGGCAAATCTATTTGAATTTGAAAAAAATTTTCAGTTAAAAACCCATAATAAACCAATATTTTAATGCAACATGTTTTCAATAAATTATTAATAAATCACAGAGATTTTTTGTAACTTTAGAATAATACTTAGAACTCTTAAAATCATATCAGCTAAAAGTATTTTCCTAAAATAGCCTTTAGAAGACAATGGAATTTCTCTGGTAGTGATCTCAGTCTTAAAACCCCCTTACTGAATGCAAAAGCAGAAAGTGACACATATTTTACTCTCACTATAGAGGGTATCTTTTTTTCAAAGAGCTTTAAAACCTATTTCTAAAATACAATGTCCATGCAAAATGGGTTGTTTTGGAAATTATGATTACTGATGGACTATTACACAAAAAACTTTCCCTATACAGGGGCCTAACAAAAATGAAATCTCTGGTGTTAATTTCAGTGGAATCATGCCTTTAAGTTCTCAAATTCTAAAATATAGAAAAGAAAATAAATTGGAGGAATGTTGTAGTGGAAGTCAATATTTCCCAACTTCACTGGTCTAAAATTTCTACCTGTACCAAGGATGTATCTGAAAATGGAAAACCAACCAACCAAAACAAAACAAAAGAACATAAATAAACCTGGTAATAAACATGCCATATATATATTCTGTGTACAATGTTGTAAAAAGTTAAGATGAACCAGTTAAACTATCTCAGAAAAAACAATTACATATCCAAAACTAAGTTTTAGTTCAGCACACAGCAAATGATCAAAACAATACAAAGAAACATGCCATAAATGCTCTAGAAAAATAACAGAAGGTGTATATTCTTCAGGGAACTTCAAGAGTGAATAAGTGGTTTTAATAATGTCTATGCTAAGGTTGAAATAAAAGGAGCAAAAAATCAAGCCATCATGGACTATGTTTTTTTTATTTCATTAGGGTTGATACATATGGATAATGTGAGTTATTATTAGATGTGTTTTCTATAGTGTATCACAACATTTGTGCACAGAATAGTCAATAAGACACAAGATTCAACAGTGCAATATTTGGGCGATTTTGTATTGTGTGGTTTTCCCTCAACCCTGTCATTGCCAAAATGTATCACCATGTTTGAATGCCCTCCTGAAGGGCACACACACTTCCATTGTTATCACCTAAGTGTTTTTAAGGTAGTGGAGGGTCACTTAAAACTAAATAATGAATTTAAGTGGATTTGTATTTTGAAACTAAAATTTACTATGGAGTGCACATGATTTTTCCCAGTCTGTCTTTCTTGCTTTCTTGTCTTTCTGATTTTCCACTTTAGTATTGCTATGAATTTTCTTTCTCTTGGAAATTTCTCCTTTATTTCAAAGGCAGCCCTCTGCCTTCAGATCTTCTTTTAACCTCTCCCAAAGCCATTCAGGCTGTATATATGAAACATGTGGAGGACTACTCTTTCTGGCACTGTGGACGATTGGCTTGAAAGACACTATGTCCCCACTAATAAACTCTTTCAGCACTGAACAAGGTGCATGTACCAAAGTACATACTGGGAACAATTGCACTTCCATGCAAACTCGTGAGCCACAGCCAAGAATCTTTTGGCACAGAATAAAATCATGCCAGCAACTATGTTACAAATTTAACAGTATACACTGTTTCAGTACCTGGGAATGTTGCCTGGCATTGTTCAGTTCTCTATTATGGTTATAACTTCCATGTTTTCATAGGAAATAATTAGACAAGGCTAGATTCTCAAAGGTATTTATGCATCTATCTTCCATTTCTTTCAATGAATTTAGGCCCCCAAACTGCCTTCGAAGGTGGGCCAAAGTGCACGGAATTAATGCATTCACCTCTGCAAATTGAAGTAGGTCCAAGTACAGTTTCATGCAGAAGCAGCTTCCTGGAATTTTGAACAATAACACATGCACAACATCCACTGCTGTAAATTAGCTATCGGTTACTCCTCACTCAGTTTGGTTTGCTTTTTATACAGCCTCCACTTGGACAAATGAAAATATTCCTGTAAAAAACATCTTGCCTCTCACTCTTCAAAGCTCATGTCAAAAGAGTGGTGGTAACTTATATCACTAACTAGAATGCTAGATTTATTAACCTTTTTGAAAATGTTTAAAAGCACAGTCCTCTCCTTTCAGCCAATTTTAAGTGTATAAAAATGCCGGCTAGTGTTTAGATAGAAACATAAATTATATGAGGGTAAACTATTTCTGTCATGCACTGGCATTTGAGAACAGCAGTAATGTAGAGGGCTGTGCTTTGAACTGCATAATGTGTACTCTGTTTTCTGTGTGGACAGTGGTGTCTTGAAAATGTCTTTCAAAAAATTTCCACACTATCACTCTTTTGTGGCTGGCTGGACCTGCCAGCTGAGATTACTTCTCATGTTCTGTCTTTGTCTCACCTTCTGGCTGTTGTTCCTCTCCCTAGGCATTTCTGGTTTGATTCTTTGTTTTGTAAGAAGCTTTAGCACTAACTCTAGCACACTAAGGCACAAAAATACCCCCTGTGTGCAACATATGCTAAGGTTTTGAATAAAACCAACAAAAGCAGACTCAGATCCACAAGGCTTCAATGTATGTCTGTCTGAAATTATTTACAAGATGACAATTAGTGTTCTGCATGCATAATATTTATTTATTGCTGTACTACACAACATTCATACACATGCACAGATGTATTCTTAGATACATAGAATAGCATAGCAAGGTGCTCCTGGCACCTCTGATGTAGAAGAGACTCAGTGCATAGATCATCTGTACTCCAGTGTGATTCTCCCAGTGGATTTACTTTTACTAAGAGACGATTGAAGTTGTTGCTGATATTAATAACACTGGACAAGTCACATAAATGCTCAGTGTGAAAAGTTTAGCCATACTGATAATGATTTTGCCCCTTGAAAAGTATTTTGAGATTTGCGGGTGAAAATTGTGGTACTTTAATACAGTTTGTTCCATCTGAAATCTGAGTGACTATTCAAACAAAATGCATCTCAACGTGAGCAAAAATGTGAGATGCAAATAAAGTTACACCACATTATTACCAAAGTATATTTAGTTTTTATTAGTCTTTAACTGAATGTGAGAAAGGCTAATAAACCAAATAAGCCTAAGATGTGTGCAGAAAATATGATCAGTCATCAAATAAACCAAGAATTACTATGAGAAACACAATATTTGAAGGCTTACATCCTGTTACTTTCCAGGTTTTAAAGTTTGTGTGAAAAGTTTTCTGTCATGAAAAGCACTTATTTAGGCTTCTCCTCCAAAAGATGCTTCATGTCATAAAACCAGTAGGAACTTCAGGTCTATACTTGTAATTAAAAGAAGCTTCTGGGAATGAGGTCCAGTGTTGCACCACTGATTAGTTAAGTATTAGACCTCCCAAAGGCTCTGGTGTGCATTGCTCCAGGTAGATCTCTCTGCTATACAGATCCACTCCTTACAAGGCCAATTGGTCTTGCAAAAAGGGATTGAATTCTAGCTTGCTTTTTTTTTTTTTTGGCTATATAAATATAAGATAAATCCATTGTTCAATTTGCTCTAAATTGATAACCCAATTAAAAACATTATTACAGACAACTTAGAGACAGATACAGAAATATATGTATTCAAACATCTAGTCAATCTTGTTGCACCATCCTTAAATTATGCAATCAGGACAAAAACTTGTTCTTGAATGAGTCATACTGTTAGTATCTATCCTGCTGTGACATATAAAGCATTGTAAGTTCATGGGAGAAATGTTATCCCTGTCCATTCCCTCAAACAAACAGAAGAAAAAAAAAAGGAGGAAAGCTTTGAAAACTTTGAGAAGACATGTAGAAAAGAAATATTTATTTTTCATGACTTTTTAGGAAAAGTGGCACATTTCAAAGACCTTTCCTGAACATTTTGTTGTTTTCACTTAATGATTGTCTGGCTAAGCCATTTATTCACTTTATGTGCAGAGGGGGAGGAAAAAATTCCTATTATTTAAATTTGCTAATCTAATGAAGGATTCATCTCACTAAGTTTAGAGCATCTAAAAGTCATTAATTTTAGTCTACAGTCATCACACAGTTTCTTTCTAGAGTGAATGGAAAGGAATTGGCATTTCCACAGAGTGATAAATCTGTTCTAACATCAGTGTCTAAAATTGTTGAAAGAATCACCCTCTGGAGATGCCTGCTTTTCTGTGGCATCCGTAAAGACACCTCCAGTAAGTCACTAACAATAGCCATCTAACTTTGAAAAGCTTACATTTAAATCTGATCAATTTCATCTCACCTGATTTCTTATGTAGAAAAACCATGATTACTTGAGCAGTATTTCCATCAATGACTAGGATAAAGTGCTCTTTGTTTCAGTCACAAGTCATTCAGATTCCCAGTCTGCCATTCTGACCCACAAAGAATCATGCTTTATTTGTAGTGGTGAATGATGCTTGGTATTGAGGAAGGGTGGAAGAGCTTGATGTGAGGTTACTAAGTCCTTATAGATGAAGCTGAAGCATTTACCTGCCAAACGTTCTTTTTCACTGTTCAACTGCACTTTAGTGATTGGTAAGTACTTGCATTTCCTGATTGCTTTTGATTCAGATTGCCACACAGAGGATGATTTTTCCCTTTTTCTTTCCCGAAACTACTGATGGCAGGGTTTTTCACAATGTTCTGCATGACCTTTTTGCCCTGTATTCAGCTTCAGTTTTGCGAGTTCATCTGTGACATCTCCACATTGCATATATGATACTATCTGTCCCATCTTAGACAAAGCACTCTAAATTGATATTTTTTTCCAGCATGCCATGATACTCACAGTGGCTGTACTACTCTTCTACATTTATGGCCTTTGAGATACTAGTCTTAAACTCTGAGATTTTTGTTAGTAACACAAGCACTTTTTTCTGCTTTACAATGCATAAGGAAATTCTTGGCATCCACACGTGGTTTTTGAGCACTGGAAGTAGGAAAGTGAGTGTCTGCTTAGAAAAATCCTTCCGCATTGCTCACTCTTGTTCAAGTGTAGCAAACATATCTATTACCTTCTCTAAACACTTCTTTCACCATGCCAGAGATTTCTGTTTATCTCATTCACATGGGATCTTTCTCTGATCTGTTAGCTACACCTAATACCACAGGGAGTTTACTTCACCTTTTCAATCATATATATGGCTTGCAGTTCACACTCAAGTCCTTTGTAAATTACTTCTGACCTTGTTTATCAGCTTTATGGTAAATTATACTAAATTAGCTTGTGGTGCGTGCTAAATAGAGTTTTACATATTTACATATTTGATGTTGTTGGAGTTCATATATTATTTAAGCTTTTACTGCGTTGGAAGGTTACCTTTTTTTAATGCAGCCATTAGAGCCTGCAATCCTCTTAAACTCATTCAATCACCCGGAAATTCTGATTTCAGCTGCTCTGTGATCAGCCTACTTGTCAAAACATGATAGTTTAATTTTGCTAGAAATGTGGGTCAGTGTCATGCTCCTGAGTCACTTCCTCCCCAGAGCACAGTGGTTTGGGTTCAGCACCAAACTAGATAGTGTGTTGCTGGTCAACTTGAAAGAAATCAATAGAGGGTGTTTCAGAGTACTTTCCCAAATATCTCTGCCAGGTTGCTTCAGAGAGGCTCTCCTCTCCCACTGTGGGAGACGCTTTCAAGCTGAAGCTTCTGTACACAGTGCCCACCTTAGCTCTTACCCCTGCTATGTCACAGACATTCCTTTGCTCATCCATCAACCTGATCCCCTACCAGCAGGCCCATGTTCCCATACACATTAAGGTTTCCCCATACACATTAAGGTTCCCAATTCCCAAAAATCATCTGGGAATTTCATCTGTCCCCACACACATTAAGGTTCACAATTCTCAGAATTATGGCTGCCTTGGCACTCCGCAGATATACTGCTCTTATCTGTGGCAGTGGGGCAGCCATGACTGCCAGCCCTCACCCCTGGCAAAGCTTATAGGCATACCCCTCTTCCTCAAGAAGCCTCCAGTCTCAATGCTGCTATGACAGTCAACTTCCTAAAGTGAGCTATGTCCTGGCCTACCCCACCTATTTCTGATAATCAAGAGAATCTGTTTTGCAACACTGCATGCATCAAAACAGAGCAGACGCCCTGTAGTAGGATTTTGACAAGAGTCCTGAATATGTGAACAATCTAGAAGTTAAAAATATAAAGATAAGGCAAAAGTGTGGAAAATGTGGAAAAATGATTTGCTATTAGAGGCATCAGAAAAGAGAAGTCTTTTATAAAAATTAAATAAAAATCCCTCAGCCTAAATATACTTTCTGTTTTTTACTAATTTCAGAATACTGTAGTTCAGCTCACTTTGCTTCAGTGATTCACTTCATTCTTGATGGTTCACTGAGCTGGGACAATAATAGACTGCACAATAAATGTTCCTTATGTGTTGTACAATTTCATGTTTGGGGATGATTTTGATGAAATGTACTGCTTATGAAAGGAATCAATAGTCAGTAATAGCCTCAGCTAGGCCAGGTACATGGAAGAAAGAGGCTATATAGAGTTTCCCAAGTATGTCTGCCGATACATCTCTATTACTTGCAGCGACTTGACTTTTCCAGTCCAAAACATGCTGGAAAGAGTTTTAGGGATCAATTTCTGATTGCTAAACTGCCAAATACAATCTAAACCTTAGAAACCATTCAGTGAACAAACCTGACTCTTGGGATCTTTAAGAGCTTGCTCAACTAGGTGACAGAGCTGCACTTCTCGCATTTTGTGAAACTACTAATTGAAGCTGCCCCAGTCTGTGATGTTCTATTTTATCCACCCCCACCCCCCACCCCCTGCCCCAGTTATTCTGAATATTTCTAGTTAATATGTATACTATGCTTGCATCTGTTTCAGGGTGTGTGTATTTGTATAAATATATATCTACATAATTTTTTGTATGAGCAAATAGTGAAGTAATGTTGATACTTAGTAGATATATAATCATACTAAACCATTGCATTCATATACCTGTCTTTGAACTTGAACAAACATTACATCATTAACAATGGTAGAAATGTTCCATCACAAACAATAATGCCTCTGCTGAAATATGAAAAAGGAAGATGTCTTTCCTCTCTGATCAGTGAGAACAATGAGACTAGAGAGAGATATTTTACAAGAGCATGTAGTGACAGCACAAGAGGCATCGCTTTAAACTTAGAGAGCAGACATTAAGACTAGATATTAGGAATTCTTCACTATAAGGGCGGTGAAGCACTGGAACAAGTTGCCCGGAAAAGCTTTTTTTGTATTTGGTTATAATGTGAGAAGGCGGCATTTGACCTCAAGAGACATCAATCAGACATCTTTGTGGTAAGTCCAATGGCTTAACCTACAACCTTACATTGTGTGAGATGAAAAGAAAACCAATTATTAACAGGCTGCTCTGATGCAAGAAGAAAACCAAGCAGAATGAGGCACACATGATTATAAAAAGAAATAAAATTTGCCCTTTTCATTCCAGCCACTCATACTTTGGAGCCATTTCTAACACACTATCAATCAGAAAAGTCTCTGTCTCTAACAGCCTTTGTTAATGAACTACGTACATTGTGCCAATATCTATATATGCATATCAGGAATAAAACAAAATTATTTGTTGGTAAATCAAAAATAACTGTGAAATGAAAATTATTTTATACAGAACCAAGCTGAATCCCAACTTTAAGAAACTCTATGACCTCAGAGTTTGCTATCTGAAGGAAATAAATGGAAAGAAAAAATCCGTAAACTAAATCACAGACAGAAAGGATCTATGTGATGCTATCATTTCTCTCATATCTACTTCAAAATCTAGTGTCAGATTTAATAAGTTGAAAATTTTACTATTATAAAACAGTGGGGGTTTATTGTTTTGTTTTGTTTTTAAGTTTTCACGTTTTTAAAACTAAGGAAGATTTTTCTTTTAAAATTACTTTTAAGCAAACCACAGCCTTTCATTTCACAAGACAGGGTAATATAAAATGAAACACTGACCTGGCACAAAGTTTCTGTGTAGAATACTTTCTTGTATTCTATATGCCAACAGAAGTCAACATCCCACGTCTCCTTCCATGAGGCTGCAAATATGAGGAAGATGGTAAAAGTTGTATCACCTTCTTGTAAACATGTTAGGCAGCGTGACTTGGGCATATTATTGCATTATAGTGTAGAGGGCTCTGAAACCATATAGCCACTACAATTATTGTTCTATGGGTCCCTTCCAACTTAATATATTATGCAATTGTGTGATTCATGTTTCCTTGTTGTTTGCTTGTTTTTAACTTGGCAAACATACACCTTTGTTCACAGGGGAGCTACAAAGCTCATGAAGGGTCTAGAGAAACCTTATGAGTAACAGGCGAGGGAGTTAGGGTTGTGTAATCTATACAAAAAGGTAAAGATTCTGGTCCTACATTCTATCACACCTCCTCTCTGTGTCTAATCTTATCATCATCCCATTTATACAAGTTTCTGCCGATCATCAGTCATTTCTCAGATCTGTTTGGTTTCCTTGCAACAGAAAAAAATAATGCAGAAAACTAGTAGATAAGGTGTCTGCTATTTTGATGAGTTGTTTTAAACGTACTATTTTTTTGGATAAAAAATGTATGATCCCAACTGCAATTTTTCTTACATATAGTTTTTTTGAGAGTTTTTAACATTCAGACCTATAGAAATGACAGTTCTGCAATTAATAATTAGAAGTCCAAAATTGTATGTTATGCATGTTATAAATTTATCTTTATGAAAAGTAAAACACATGGAGAGGATGGCTGAACTGGTGACAGTTTTCTTCATATGTATTTGCAAGAGATGCGTTTTCCAGAGTTTGTTCTAGTATTGGGATATTGTTCAAGTACTTTCAGAATCACTCCAATATTAATAAAATTCACATTTTGTATTGATTTTACTGGCATGCTATAATGCTAGCAATGTAAAAGGTTCTACTTTCAATCAGCCTCAGGATTCACATTCTTAGAAATTATTAAAATGTTCTATTAGACACCTGTCTGCTTCTGAAAATAAAATAGTGCTCATGCATATAAATGTAATGCCCAAAGGGAGATGTTTTTGTAGAAGCTCAGATCATACCACTCCTTCTATAATCTAACTAATCTGTCATTGCTGCCACCAGTACTTCTTGTTTGAGTCTTTTGGAAATGAAGCTAGTTCTCTCTCTCTTTCTTTGATTGTCTTTACTTACTTTTGGGGTTGTCTGGGGTTTTTTGTTTCTTCATTTTTTTGGTTTTCTGTTTGTGTTGTTTCATTTTTTATTATTGTTAATTTTTTTGTTTGGTTTTGTTTTATCTAGAGACAAATAAAACATTTCAATATTCAACAGTAATAAACATCAATCCCCCATTCAGTCTGCAACTGGTAGACTCAGTCTGGATATCTTATTATCAATTCTTTATTACCTCTGCAGTGTCATCTTCAGATTTATACCAAATCACCGGCAGAAACTCATTCACTATGATGCAAGCTGTAAAGAATAGAAGGCACTCTGAAGTATGTCAAGATAGGGAGCATTATGCATGTTTATTATGCTTTAAACAGAGTTTCCTTTGCAGGTCACTAGTCTGAGGTTCAAAGTTATTTATGGGGCAGGCCTTTACTGAGGGATATGAGGCACTTTTGAACTCTAAGCTTTGATTGTCGCATTTCAATCTCAGGGCAAGTCCAAGGCTACATCAGCACTGTCCCTTCACTTCACTTCATATCATGATTTCTGAAGTAAGAAAACAATGACTATGAAGTGAAAGAGAATTTTTTGTACTTCTTCAGTCTGGATGAATAAAAACCATTTTAGAAGTGCACACACTACTGCCAATTTGTTTGCCTTTAAAATACTGCAATAAGTCTGTGAGAACAATCCTTGTGACTGCTTGTAACTGAGGAAAAAAATATTTGCAAAGTAGCTAAGTCAAGACTAGACATTTCTCATAACAAAAATGGTTTTACTTTTCCATTAAAAAGACCATGAATGAACTATCTGTCCTCATAGGTTTGATGTATCATTCTCTTTCAATGTCAAGTAAAACAAGTATTGGAAATAAAATTATTTTTCCTTGTTTTGCTTTGGTTTTTTGTTTTTTTTTTTCCTCCAGCGAACTGTAGAAAGGGAAGAAGAGGATGACAAATAAGTTACTGGGTTCATGTTTATTTAAAAATGAAGCCTTCCTTTAAATAAACAGGTCTAGAGCTGCAGGATCAATACTAGGCTTCCAAAAAAAAAGGTCTATACTTTGATCTTGAGGTTCCAAGGTGAAAAGGAAGATAGCATCCCTCACACTCCTGTTCTGTAACTAAACTGTCATCAGCAGCTTCCTTCTCTAGCCAGGATAATATGTGAGATTTTTCTCTCAAAATTTGGTACATCAATGGAATTGCCACAGAAGCCATCAGAAGAGCAGCTTGCTGATCTCCTGATACAGCTGTTATTTATTTCTTCAAGATCTTGTAATTATAATGAGCATTGCAATAAAGACATAGTTCAATGAAAGAAGTGGCAGTGATGATGTAAAGGAAGTGGAAGATAATTTTAGAAGTAAAGAATACTGAGGACAACTTAATAGACTTCTTTGTGACCTCTGAAACAACCAATGTGCATCCATGTTTTTTCGCTGGAGATATCTCTTCAATCATATTGGAGGTAAAAAAAAAACAGTCCAAATTTTCCATATGTATAGATCTCCAGTTACTGGTTAAATGGTATTATGTAGAATGCTAACAATAACAGTATCACGTCCATGAAAGTCTACTAGGGAATGTAATATATTGGTATTGTAACAGAGGATTTATGTACGCTGATGTTTGATTGTCAAAGTCTGTCCTGTGGACAATGCTCCTGCCTCTACTTTTCAAGAGGAAGGAAACATCCATAGCAGATGGACTGTCTTCACTGAGATACTGACATCTCCCTCCTTGCCCTCTGGCAAAAGTCCATTCCAATGTATTCAGAAAGGCCTCCAAGAAGAGAAATGGTTTTCTGTTTCACATTACCCAAAAATCCAACCCTGCAGAAGCAAAAGGTTACTGGCAGAATAAAAGGCCCTTTCTAGGAGATCATCAAACAATGCTTTTTCAAGGAGACTAACCAGTGAATAGTTACTATTATTTATTTATTGATTGATCGATTCAGAATGAAGTGCTGAAGTTTTGGGGTTTTTTTATTATTTTTTAATTTTTTTTTATTTCTCTATCAGATTCATGGAACAGCTAAAGTTCTATCAAATGCTGATAATTTTTGTCAAATGGAATAACATGGAAAACTTTGATCCTTTCAGGTGTTGATATGTGTTTGCTTTAGTATTTTGAAGTGAGGACTGAGGTCTCTTCACCTTGCAGAGCAGTTTTGGCCCCAGAGACCCGTGGCTCAGGGGAATTAATAACTTCCCTTTCTTCCTTACCTATACCCATGGACAGAAGAAGATTGGAATGTGAGCCTGGGCTGACCTAAACAAAATGGGGAGGGAACATAATTTGAGATTAGTCAAGCAAATTTGTCTTCCTAATATAGCCTCTTGATCAGAACATCATTATGTTTATCTGGGGCACAATTCTTCCTTAAAACTACTTAGATGAGAATGACAGAAACCTATGGACCATTCCTCACATTCTTTCCCAAGCCAGCACACTTTTACTTCTTTGTTGAGAAGGAGACCTGAAGGCTTTGCAAGTCAGACTCCTATTCAGAACAGAAATGACTTAAAGTCACATATTCTTTTACAGATTTGTTTGTCACTATGTACACATCCTCACTAGTTCTGTACAGATGGTAAGAAACAAGAGTGTAACTCAACCAAGTCTTTTAAGCTATGCATGTGAGCAGACAGAAAGGTGACCTAATGGAAGGGAATAGTTATGGAACAGAGGAAAATGTCTGCTGAAATATCGCCAGGCTGGGAACTAGGCATGTGAACCAGGACCATCTTTGAAAATTACAGCTGGCATCTTGGAAGTATATATTGATACCCAGAAACCAGAGACATCCTGGCATAACAGAGGTAGGTGTAAAAAGAAGGATTTATAAGGACAATTTGCTCTCTACAAAAATAGGAGAAAAGTAGTCAGGTAAAAGGGGAAAACATCCTGAGAAAGTAAGAGTCCATAACTACCGGTAACGGCAAGAATGAGAAAACAGCCTGGAAAATTAAGTATCAGTCTGAGGTAATAGCAAATGTTATAGTCTATTGGCTACCCCAGGTGAAAAATAGAAAATAACAGCATGTACTGGCTGCTGAAGTCATGGTGTTCAATGGCTTTTTATGCCTCTGTGATACAAAAATTACTTCATTTTTGCCCAAAATGTGCTTTCTGTCCTTGAGAACTTCCCATGCTACGTATACTGTCCAAAAAGTTGATACATTAATAAGGTAAATTCCTCTGTGTTAGTGTGTACCGCAGAGCTCTGTTAATCCAGGTTTGAATCTCTCTGTTCCTGCAGGCTGGATAGCTCCAGGCAGGTTGTGAAAGCTGCTGTATCCAAAGACAAATGTTCAAAAATTCCTGGTTAAGGTAGCTGGTTAGACCAGTCTAAGGAGAAATATGAAGGAGTTGGAGCAGTATGATCTTAGGCAAAACCCTTGAGGATTCAGACATGATCATTTTCTTTTGTGCCACCTCAATGTTTATGAGGGCTGGGAGCAGTGACTGTTCCTGTCCATATGAGTAGCCATACCTCACACACTACAATGTCTCGCAAAAGCCATGACACAGTTCAGATTTTGTTTTCCTCTACTCAAAGAATTACACTATTTTGATGATGCTAACATGTGAGTTTCATCTTTGGCCGTATCCAAGTCCAAAGTATTCTAATAAACAAAACCTGAGGAAAAAATAATCAAACCAAAACAAAAGAAAAAAAAAACACTTGGGACAGGTCTACATTGCATGGTGCAAATTAGTGCAGATGTAGCTAAATAAGCTCTAAACAGGTATGGATGTGTTGAAAATAATTTTAAGCAACAGGGAAACAATACTAACATCAATGAATGTAATAGTCACTATTTTTGAGTTTTCAGAAATATTCATCCATTTGAGTATACTGAAAAGCATTTCTACAAAAATCCAAAGGCATCATTGACACTGGTAGGACTCAAGCTTTACCTGGCTACATTGTAGACATGTATATGACGAACAACCCAAACCTTCCTACCAGATTAATAAGTAAATTTAGGGCAACTATTCATAAAACTCAGACAACTATTCCAGGATTAAAGACCTTTGCAGTAAAACTTCCTGTTTTTCTCTGCAGACTAGGAAATCTAGTATGTCTAATTTAGATGTGGACATTTGCACCCTAGGGATGATTTATACTGACAGATAATTAAGAATTAATGTTGAGCTTTTCAGATTATTGCTGGTCCATTTTTACAGAAGGAAGGTGTTTGTCCAAACTATTAATTATATGTTGAGAGAAATTTGATCCAACTTGCTTCTGAGTTCTGGCTCCAGAAGGAATAATTGTGAAACCAGTTTAGTTGCCACATTAAGGATTTTATTCTTTAAGCAAGAAAATGCTCACGGTCCAAACAGATTTAAACATGCATGTAGAGTGAAGTTGTCAAGAGTGTCACAAATTGTTCCTGATTTTCTCATGATGCAAATAAGTAAAGTTTGCAGTTATTTCCAGAGATGAGTTTAAGTCAATAGGAAGTGCTTAGAAACCTCAGCTCTAGTATGAGTGATAAAAGCTTCAGTCTAAAATGAGATTTTCTTGCAAGACACTACACTTTGAATTACTATAATAACTTGAATTTTACACCTTCCAGTTACTTAGAAAACTCACTTGAATTATTCTCAACACATTTCTTATCAATCTTATTATGAAGTCATGTGAACACATTAATTTCTGCAAATCAAATTATTCCCACTTTTCTTTAATGTTGAATAGCATTTTTTATCCAAGCCTAGACCTGCATTTGTAAATTAAGAGGTCATGTTCTCCAGCTATAAGACTAAATGGCACAAAAATGCTCAGTCCAAAACAGTTTACGATAAATATTTCCTCCCCTACAAACAAATAACTGTACTACTGGCTGAAAACAGTACCTATATCAGTCACTATCAATTAAAAGATTTGGAATTAAGATTATAAAAAAATCGTTTAATCCATACAGGGTTGTTTCTGTAAATGCTGAAATTATCACCTGTGAAAAGACTCAACTACTTCAGCTGTATATAAACATGAGATGGTGCATGATGTTGAGGTTGCACTCTGGCCATACTTAAAACTGAATGTACATGTTTACAGTATTTTAATGGAATCTATGAGTGGACATTTACATAATTTGGATGTACCAGGAGAACTGTCACCATTTAGATACACTTGTTCTGTAAAACATAGCTAGAGAAACCATACTATGAAACCACATATATATAAGACCTTACTGAGCCCAACCCTGAAATTCTAGCTAGTTAGCCAAACCGATGTAGTTATCAGCAATCTCTTCTGCCTATACTTGCATTTTGGATAGTAAAATATTTTGAGCAAGAACTGTATTTGTTCTGTTCTTTAAAAAGTTAATTTTAGGTTAATGAAAAGACTTTAAATTAAAAAACAGATTTTTAGAGCAAATATACTGCTATTCACATTGTCCATGCTTTGTAAAAATCATGAAAATTATCAAAAAGACAAACCAATCCAGTGGATGCTCAAACAGATTACAGATCATTCATCCTGTTATTATGTGACTCACTAAGTGAAATAAAAATTAATCCATATTTATGAGATTCAGATGAAAAGTTTTAGGTATTTAGAGACCTTTTAAGAATAACTTTCCTGATTAATATTTGTAACTCTTGCTGTTGTCTTTTTTTTTTAAGTGTTAAGCATAGGCTGGCTGGTCAAGCCATTCAATCATGTTTGCTTATTATTGATAACATTTCTCTTAATTTACTTTATAGCTCAGTAACAATCTCTAATATTCAAATTTACATAATGCATTAGAAATAAAAGGCACGCACATTCTTTTTTGAGGTTGATTTTTATACCTAAAAAGCACTTCTGTCAGCAGGAAAGATGTTTTATTTAAGCTTTCATGTCTCCTGAGTGTGCTTCTCAAAAGAGAAGAATGGGTTATTTATTATTTCAAAGATGAAGGTGGTATTAGAAGACTTGACTATTACTTTTTCCTTCAGGTTGTATATGGCAATAAAAATTACTTCTAATGTCTTTGATGTTTCTCTGTGTACTTTCAGTATCTTTGATACTTTGGGGAATATCTTCCTAGCTGCATGCAAACTGTTATGTTATATAGAGAGAAAGGTAATCTGATTTGCCTCTAGTAATCTTTTCCTCTAGTAATCTTTTCTTTTATAATTCTAGGTATAAATTGTTTTGATAGAGTTAACTGCCCATCATTTAAATAAAATATTTTGGTGTAATACTTTTGTTTCACAGATTATATTACTGCACAAATAATTAACCTATTCAATTAAGTTATCACAGCATGCCATGCAAAGTAAATCTATTAAAAATAAGAATCTAAAACCGCTTTCAAACAGAGATTTCAGATTCTAACTCAATAATGTAGGCGATTGTGCATCATTAAATGGGTGACTGAATAGCCACATACTTAAAAGAACCTTAAATTTAGAATGTGATATTCATAACTAGAGATTTTGTAAGAGATCATTTTACAATTTAAACTAATAGAGCAGCAAAAGTGAATGCCTTGTCTTCAAAGAAGTCTAAATCAGGATTATTAATCAGGAAAGAACTGGCATATAATGAAAGAAAAAAAGTTTAGGGTTTTCACAACTAAGAATAGGCTATGCTTATTGAATATACACCAGCAATTATGAAAAACCAAAGGGAAAAATATCAGGTGATATTTTAGAGATATCAGAGGATATCATTTTAGATAGATTGATTGATATTATATTATTCTTTATATTATATATTGTATATATATGAAGTGATATACTAAGGAAAAATATCTAATGAATAAAGACACTTTTAAAATTTTAGGGAATATATCGTATAAATTAGCACATATTTTCCTCTTGTTCCTCTGATATAATGTGTTTTACTAAGAGGAAGAAATTGTATGAAAATTCTGCACTGAAAGACTATTTAGAGCTTGAAAAATTTATCTTTTTTTTTTCCTACTAAAATACTGGAAAATAAACCACACAAGTAATTTCATCCTCCTGAAAGCAGGATATGTCAAGCCACTAAAGGCTATAAACAAATATTTCAGATGTCAAAGTAGATTTTTTTTTAAAATAAGAAGTATTAGCCTATGCATGATTATTCGTGGGATATAGTGTATACTGCCATGATCTGCAACTGAAATTTGCTGTGAAAAAAGAGTTAGGAGGCACAGATGCACAACAGTATCAGGGGCAGAAACAAAAAAATCCCGTGTTGACAAAGAGTGAATAGCTAACTCATTTGTATCTTTCACTGTGGAAAATGTGTTAGAAAATACCTCTTTGTAACAGCAGTTAGGGTGAATTCTTTCCACTAATTTAAAATAAATTATTTTTTTTGTGTGGAATTCATCTCTAGCATGAAAAGATTCTCTTCCAAATTTGAAGAATAAACTGGTTATTATTCACAGTAGAAACTGTTCTTCAGACTGCTCAGTGAATTCCAGCAGCATACTTCCAAAACCGCTCAGATATAATCTTACCTATCCTCTACTTCAGTCTTAGCCAACCAGATTATATATTTCTCTTCCTGTCATGAAGAAAAGAGTTGACTGCCACATCCACAAAACTGCAACCACAGTTGGTCTTTCGGGCCTTATTTTTTAACTTTCCAACTGTCTCTATATGAATAACTTAATTGGCAAAGAGAACAAAGCAAAACCAAAAACCAAAACAAAACACACAAAAAACACCTTTCCAACATTTTCCAGTTCTGGTTCATCTGAAGAAGAATGTTTGTCTTCAGCTGAAATTAGTCAGCTTGCGTTCATTCATTCTACTTTCCAAAGTGGCAGGAAATCTGATTTTTCATGGCTTTCTTTAGCCTTTCAAATCTCCCTGACACTGCTTGAGACTAACTATTTGGTTGGGCAATAATTTGTCTTATCGCTGAGAAATTTTGATGTCTTACTGTCGGAGGAGACCCAGGGTTTATACAGTGGCAAAAATACTGCAAGAGATGGATAGACGAGGACGCCGAAGTCCAGGAACCTGGCTCCCCGAATATGGAAGCTCTGCGAGAGATTTATAAGGACTTTAATAAGTTCACACCCTATATTGATGTTTCCCCAGTTTGAATGTTGTACCCTTAATGTGGCTACCCTGGTTACTTTTCCCTTAGTTGTTCCTTATCCAAGTTTCCTCTTCCCACAAAACCCTCCGGGTCACAGCCCCCTGTCCTGGCCCGACCTGGCCATGGAGGCAGTTGCCGGCGGGGCCGCCCACGAGGCGCTGCTGGAGCCTGGGTGGGAGCTGTCCCTGCCTCGGAGTGCCGGAAGCCCTACGGTAGAATTTCCCTGCCCACCTCAATCTCCCATTGGTCCTTTTGCCGCTCCTCCCCTCCCTCCTTCCCTTCGTTTGCAGGCACCCAATGAAGTGCGTTACTCCGCCCCTCTTCCCCGCCTACATCCAGGGAATTCCCATGCTCTCCTTATAAGCTAGCGCACGGCATTAAACTTGGCTTTTCCTCGTGGACTCCTGGCAAGTGCAGACTTGTTCCGTTTGGGGCGGTCGCCGGGCCGGGGGCGGGAGGAGCCGACCTCACTTCTAAGGGGCCTGATCCTAGGGGAGCCCTGCTGGCCACTTTCCTAGCCTTGCTCCTGGAAGCAGAAACCTCTCCACCGTATCGGTGGGCTATTTACAATCCGCTGATATCTTACTACTTTAAAATGTCTTCCATTAGAAAATTAAAATTTCACCAGCATTGAAACATTATATCTTGTTATCAGTTTCTCAGGATTTGGATAAAATCCACAAATGACTACTACACCAATAACATGACTGACTAAGCAATTTACCAATTTGAAACTGGAACTCTGAGGTCTTATTTTTGTTTATATGAAAATTTCAACAGGACGGGCATAGAAATAGTTGAGCTAAATAGTATGAGAGAACAGAGACACTTCTGATGTTTAGTATTCAAAGATATGTATTTTTTAAAACTCTCAAGTACTACAGCTAACTGTGCAATCCTGTGATTTACAGAATCCCAGAATCCCAGAATATGTTGAGTTGGAAGGGACCCATCAGGATCACCAAGTCTAAATCCTGGCCCTGCATAGGACCATCTCCAAGAGTCGCACCATGTGCCTGAGAGTATTGTCCAAACTCCTTGAACTCTGTAAGTCTTGGTGCTGTGACCACTTCCCTGGGAGCCTGTTCCAGTGCCCAACCACCCACTGGGGGAAGAAACTTTTTCTAACATCCAACCTAAACCTCCACTGGCACAACTTGAGGCCATTCCCTTGTGTCCTATAACTGGTCACCATAGAGATCAGTGTCTGTCCCTCCTCTTCCTCTCATGAGAAAGTTGTACACTGCAATGAGATCTCCTCTCAAGTCTCCTCTTCTCCAGCCTGAACAAACCAAGTGACTTCAGCCATTCCTTATATGGTTTCCCTGCAAGGCCCTTCACCATCTTCACTGCCCTCCTTTGGACACTCTCTAAGAACTTAATATCTTTCTTATATTGTGATGCCCCAAAATGCACACAATATTCAAGGAGAGGCCGCCCAAGTGCAGAGCAGAGCAGGACAATCCACTCCCTCAGCCGGCTGGTGATGCTTTGCCTGATGCCTCCCAGGACACAGTTGACCCTCCTGGCTGCCAGGGCACTGCTGACTCATGTTCAGCTTGCTATCAACCATGACCCCCAGGTCCCTTTCCATGGCACTCCTTTCCAGCATCTCATTCCCCACTCTGCATATACATCCAGGGTTGCCCCATCCAAGGAGCAGAATCTGGCACCTTCCCTTTTTAAAATTTTTATGATTGGGGATTGCCCACTCCTTTAATTTGTTGAGGTCTCTCTGCAGGGCATCCCTGCTTTTGAGGGAGTCAACGGCTCCTCCCACTTTTGTGTTGTCTTCAAAATTGCTTAATATCCCTTCCAGTTTTGCATCTAAGTAATTTATGAAGATGTTGAAGAACACAGGGCCTAAGATGGAGCCCTGTGGAACTCCACTAGTGACAGGTCACCAGTCTGATGTAACCCCATTCAGTGTTACCCTCTGTGCTTGACTCATGAGCCAATTGCTCACCCATGACATGTGTTTATCCAGCTGCGCTGGACGTTTTGTCCAGAAGGATCCTGTGAGAGACAGTATCAAAAGCTTTACTGAAATCATAAAACATTACATCAACTAGTTTCCCTTGATCACCTAAGTGGGTTACCTTGTCATGAAAGGAAATTAGGTAACCCACCTAGCTGATCAAGGGAAACGAGGAGGACTTTCCTCACATGAAGCTGTGCTGGTTATGACCAATGACTGTATTGTCTTTCAGGTGGTTTTTGTGCACTAGTTTTTAATACAAGATTGATGTAAAAACCCCAAAAAAGAAACAAGTTTCATGCTACTCCCATGAAAACACTTCAAAATCTGAGGACTAATTTGTTATTAGCTGGTTCTGAAGTAACTGCCAAGCCCATTCTTGTTACTATACATTAGCACTTGTTCTAGTATCTTCTGGATCTGCCTCCCTGTCAATCCATATTCCCAGCTGATAGGTAAATTGGGTTTGTTATCACCTATCTGATAGGTGCTTCTCAACTTCTTTATTAGCCCTTGTTAAAAACAGTAAGTTCCTTTAGTCTCAAATGCTGCTGGCATTTTGTGTTTTCCTTTCTATCCTTGGTGCTTCTGCCTAAATTAATCACCACTATGACAGTGCAAAAGGCTTAACTTAGAAAGGCTTAGATAGTGGACATATTGCAACTTTTCACATTAATCACTCCCAATCAAGTACAGTTTGTCTCCAGGATCCTAAGTTACTTTCACCCCCTCTTTCTAGCTTTTGTCTCCATCCAGCTGAGACTATGCAGTTCTTAGTACATCAAATCTTGAAACATTTGTATTCTAAAAGTTTTATGTAAGATGAAGACGCGCATGGAACTGGTAGGAAGGTGGACCACTGGGGAAAGGGGTGGTTTCTTTCCCTCTCTTTCCTTATTCACACTCCCTCAGCTTTTTCAACTATCATGAGGTTGAATGGTGATCAATCAGGGAATCTATCCCATGACACATAATACAAACACCATAGTTCCTTATCAAGAAAATCAATTCCCTCTTGTTCCTCTCAAGGCCATCTAAATACTTAAATCTGCATAAGAAAAGAACTGAGAACATGTAGCTGGGACAAACAACAGAATGGAGTGCCTCTTTCAGCAGCAACCATATTAAAGGGAAACAAAGAGCATGAGGAATCTTTTTCCTTGTGTGTTGTTTTTTTGTGTGTGTTTTGGGTTTTGGTTTTGGTTTGGGTTGGGTTTTTTCCCCAGACCTACTGGTTTCAACACTTGCATGGCTTCCATCACAATCACTCACTTATTTAAGCACACAAACCCAGAGAATTCATATATGAGTATTCTCAGCAGGTAATATACTGTCAATTGTTATTTTTCTTTCACTCATGATGGAGTGAAATAAATTTTCTCCATACTTTATATTAAAATATAGCTTAAAATTACTTTTTAATGGCTGCCTGCTGAATCAAGAGAATCAATCACAGAATTATAGGACGGTGTGAGTTGGAAGGGACCTTAAAGATCATTTAGTTCCAACCCTCCCTCCATGGGCAGGGACACCTTCCACCAGACCAGGTGGTTCAAATCCTCATGCAGCCTGACTTTGAAGAAATCCAAGTATGGGTCATCCACAACTTTCCTGGGCAATCCATTCCAGTGGCTCACCACTCACAAAGTGAAGAACATCTTCCTGATACCTGATCTAAATCTACACTCTTTCATTTTAAAACCATCATCCCTCATCTTATCACTACACTCCCTGAAAACAGTACTTCCTCATCTTTCCTGAGGGCCCTCTTTAAGGCTTCAGATCTCACTGAAGCTTTCGGTTCACTAGACTAAACAACGCCAGTTCTCTCAGTCTGTCCTTGCAGGGGAAGTGTTCCAGCCCTCTGATCATCTATGTGGTCCTCTTCTGGACGTGTTCCAATAGATGGGTGTCTTTCCTATTATGGGGGTCCCAAAGCTGGACACAATACTCCAGGTGGGATCTTGTGAGAACAGAGTAGAAGGGACAGAATCACCTCCGCTGACCTTCTGGTCAAGCTTCTTTTGATGCAGCACAGGATACAATTGTTATTTTGAGTTGTAAGTGCACATTGGTGGTTCATGTTCCGTTTTTCATCCACCAACACCCTTAAGTCCTTCTCCTTGGGACTGCTTCCAGTCTCCTAATCACCCATCTTGATCTCCCAGTAGTTTTCTTGCACTTAAAAAAGCTGACATATGTTACTCTTAACCTTCGATTAGCTATAATGTGCTATGCACTCACAGTTTCTTTTGGGTACTCCAAATTATTCATGCTCAAATAAAGTTTGTAAGTATTTTGGATATTTGGATTTGTTTGACCCATCTTCTACAGTCCAATTGTTAAGTGTCTGGTCTAGTCATACAAGCTTGCTTACTAATAATTAAAAAGAAAACTATGTGTGCAAAATGTTTTCTTGCATCTTAGAAAATTTTTCTTAGGATTGGATAGATTAGAGGGCTTTTTGAAACCCCAATTTTCCTTTCTGGTTATAAAGAAGACCTAGGCAGATTATTCCAAAGTCCAACTTTTAGATTGCTAAAAATATCTCCATTCAATATTTTCAATTTTTGTCAATGAATTTCCAGAAGTTAAACGGTTATCTCATGACCTCTGTTTTGAAGATAGTTGTTTGATCAATATTTACTATGATTTCTGTGTTATGAATCAAACCAGGAAATTGCATTTTTCAAAACCAGAATCTTTTCACATCGTTTTCAAGCTACGTGTCTTTAAAAATTGAGATTTTTCTTTAGACACCAAAAAGCAGAATAATAACTTTGCTTTTCATTAGGTTGATAGTGTCATATGAAGTGGATTACATTAACATGAATCAGTTCAGTATCTCCAGGTGTAAAATGATCGTTTGGCAATATCTTTTCCACTGTTAAGAAATGAGGTTAAGAAAACAATGTAGTAACATCTTAAAATATAGTGATATGGCTATGTCAGGTCTTCTCTAAAGCTCTATGTAAGTACATTCTAAATACAGTGGTACATGAGAAAGTTATAACATCAGGGCATCTTTGGGTTCATTTTATGTTGTTTTGTTCATTGTCCTACAACACTATCAGAGCACGGTTCCCTGAGCAAATAATTTAACCAACCTTTTGAGTCCAGATTTTGTCACATATTTGAGTGAATGGCAGCTTCAAAAACCCCTCACCTTTACTATGATAATAAAATCTAATTCAGTCCTTGCATTTAAAATGATATGCACAGGTATTTAAGATCTGTATGAAAAGGTAGTATTTGCTAACACATTTTAGTTAAAATTTTTTAACAAGCTGAACCTTTCCTCCTAGTAAAGTTACAGGTTGGCATAACTTAAAACAAATGTAAACCTGGAAGTATTTACCGAAGAACTTTTCTAATAATTCAAAATACTGAGTATTTTTTGAGCTTTTAAATGCAAATAAACTTTAATAGGAATTTTTAATTTTCAAGGATTTTTGAGGTAAATTGTTTTATAAGTTGCCTCTTTGTTCAAGTGTCATGACATATATTGATGTAATTCCCCATTATCTAACTGTCTTTAGATAAAGAACTCTCAAGTTTCTTAACTCCTACAGCCATCTGATTCTCCTGTTTTCTGGATCTTTACTCATACAGATCCTGGATTCCTGATTAAAAAGGTAGTATTATAATAAAGCTCTCTACCTTGTACTCTGGGAAAAAGTAAATAATAGTATACTCAATTTCCAAATTCCAGGTGCTCTGTTTTATAATGTCTGTGATTTATACATCCTCTGAGAATAGCTCAGCTCCCTTGACAAGGTTCAGTAAACTAGATTTCCAGGTGTTTTGAGACCCATAGCTGCTCCTATAGAGAGATCTGAGGAAAAATAGATACTATTAATTCAGCATTTACAGGTAAGAAGCCATAAAATTCTCAGAAGTCACACCAGCTCCTGTCACTGGTTCCTAGTGCTCCCAAATAGGTAGCTGTGTATATGGTAGGTAGGTCAGCAATTCCAATGAGTGTGTGCTAAGAAACACCCTCAATATTTGCAGTCAAAATGTTGTATGGTTGTAGTTCCAGAAATATTTTCAGATTCTATTCTTTGCTTTATAAGTACCAATAAAACCCCAAACAAACAAACAAACAAACAAACAAAAAAACCCCACAACCATAAAACTGAAAAAAACCCTCCAAATTATATATGGGAAAGTGCATTATGGTTTCCTAAGGGTGACAGATCTTGGCTCAATAAAGTCCTAAGAGTTTGTGAGAACAAACTGCATTAAATGTGTTGAGTAACTTTTTTGTCTCTTGGGCTATAAAACAAAATTGGTGTCAAAGTCCATGTTTTCTGTCTTCCTTGCCCTTTATATCCTTGAGTTTGCCAGTGATGTTCTTAAAAAATTAAGGTCTTTTTTAAAAGTGTTAGATCAGACAGGGTCACTTCCCTTCCACTGACTATTTTTCTCTTTATTTCCAAATGAACATTTTATGCTTTCTATAAGTACATCTGAAAAGACAATTAAGCTCTGTACTAGAGAGAGTAAAATAAAAAGAAATGTGAAAAGGAAATAAAAAGATAAAAATAAATATTTAAATTCCAATTACTTCTATAACCTATTTTTTCTTGCAAATAAAAAATAAAAATTAAAAGAAATGAAAAATTTATTGAAAGTTTATGTCTTAGGCTAAAACAGTTGATAAATTGATAGATCTCTTATTTCTCTTGTTAAAGGAATGAAACCATGAATATGTTCCAAATAGCTTCAGGCAGCTGGAGGTTAAATGGCAGAAGTTACTGTATATGAGATGGGTTTAAATCTCTATATTTAGCCAACTTCTCTAAGTCACTTCTGAAAAGAGTCGAATGTATAAGATGACTAGACAGAATAAAGCAATTTCTTTTGTCAGAACACATATACAAGTCTAGTGCCATTTGGGAGATTGCTCTGCTTTTCTTTCATTTGCCACTCCAGAAAGGCCTGAATATCTCACTTATTGTTTCTTGTCTCTGTCAACTCCATCAAAATGTTTAAGAAACCTTAAGGTGGTTCAGATAATTCTTGGTGCTTGTATAGAGTTGAGTCCTTGGTGTCTACTTTGCAATGAACATACATTTTTAATGGTATTTTTAGATGTTGCTAGGTACCTACTTGTCTTCATCTGTCCCATAAAAAATCAAGTCCCGTTTTATAAATGTGAGGTCCATATTAGCATCTTGAGTTCTCTACCTGATCTCAAAGAAAACATTTATAGAACTGTATCTTAAGATTGAGGAAATATGACTTTAGTTCCTTAGTTCAAGTGTTCAGACCTACATTTAGAGATCTTAATTTCAAGGTGAATTCACCTATTTTGTTTTTCTTCTGTATAAGTACAGTTTTATTTTGCAATAGGCATTTTGCAATTTATTAGTCATCTTCTGGAGTTTTCAGTTAGAAGATAAGACAAACCGTAGTTATGGACATTGTCACACTAAGCATTCAATACCTGCAAAGGAGCTAAACTTCAGAATATTACACTATAATCTTCAGCTTTTATGAACAAACTGAAAATTTTGAACAATATGCATAATACTGTATAGATTTGCAATACATTTTTTGTTATATGAAACAATGCACTGTACACTTCTAAATATGACTCTTGCATAGATTCATAAGGGAAATTATATGTAAAATTATACTAGATGCGAGTAAAACCAAATCTAAAAGAAAGAATAAGGTTCAAACACATGAAACTAAACAAAAATGTTGAGAATAAGTATTAAGTCCTCTGACCTATCCCTCAAGTGTAGGACAAGATAAATGATGGACACTGTCCGTCAAAAATCCCAGCAACTACAATATTTTGCTATCATTTAATTTGATAGAAAAAGACCACAGATAAAAAACTGGAATATCAACATTGTTTATTCACATAACAAAATATGAAATTTTCCAAGTCTTTGATAAGTGATGATATAAAACTCAGAGAATGAGATAAAGACAAGAATTTTGCTCCACACATTTTCATATCTCACAGATGCAGTATTACTTGGTGTTCTACTTAATGAAAATTGCAATACCATTTTATCCCTAAACAAAATGCTTACTAACACCTAATATTTCTCACAGATGTGCACAAACCATGTATAGTGGTCATGATATTTACTTCAAAATTCCACTTTGGTCTGTGCAGTTTTTCTTTTCTTTTTTTTTTTTTTTTCCTAGATTTGACCACTATGGTCATTGTTTCGCACCATCTGTCCTAGGTTTTGGGGTTTTTTTATATGAAATTTTTATTCTCCTGTTTGCTATTAGGAAGATAATGATTCAACACAGCAGCCATCACTCCTAGTTTTTAATAATGTCTTGAACATTCTATTTCTTGCAGTATGGTGTTGTTTGGGCTTTTCATACTACTAATTTAATAAAAGTTCTAAGAATTAATTCAGCAAAGCCTCTCACCTGATGGCAAAGTTGAATCTCTTTCTATGTCCAGCCTTTTCTGTGTGAAACTATTGGGAATTTGCCTGATTGGTAAAGTCTCTCTGAATGAAAGTCACTCCAGGACCAAATGCTGATTCTCCCAGCATCCTAGAAGAGATGATGATGAGGTCTCTGGCCATCTTTCTCAAAAAGATCTTAAGACCAGTCACACATATGTTACAGCAAGATAACCACAAGTGAGGACTCACAACTATATTCCTAAAGGAATCTTCTTATCTATCACTCTTGAAAAAAAGCCACCAGGGCTTTTACAGCCTTCCTGCACTAGTGCAGCTAGTTAAAGCTGGAATTGAGTATTTGGACAAGAGAAGTATAGTTACAAATAGCATGCTTGAAGATGGTTCCCATAACAGCATTCTGAACATCTTACTGATAAAAAGGGCATGGATCAGACTTTTTGTAGCCATAGTACCATTCACATGTAGCTTCCTAGTAATTTTCTTATTTCTCCCAAAAGAAACAAAGTATTTCTGTTATTTATAATGGTAATGTGAACTGAAAATTGAAACACAGTACTGTATTCTCAAGTTTATCTGTTACAAATGCTTCAAGTAATTAATGTTGAGTTAATGTTAGAAATCTGTATGACATCTTCACTAATTCCAAAAGAATTCTCTTGGATTAATGATAATACAGTAAATATAAAAAGAATTAATAATGATTAGGTTAATATTTTAAAGTGCCATCCTCACTTAAGCAACCAGCAATTTTCATTTATTTTTAGCAAGCTTCCATGTCAAGCCTTTATACTAAGTTACAAATCATCATTATTTCTTTTCATATTCATGTGCTAATATTAATCAGGGTAGCTACTTATGCATATGTGCAGATAGAAGTGCAGTAGTGGATCTTCTAGAACTGCAAAGTAATTGAGTGTCAAGTATTATTACAGCAGGTATTTTGCAATCTTTCTCTGATGTTCATGCTTTGCTTTTTGTTTGTTTTTTAAATCTCCTTTTTTCTCTGCTGTATTCTGGTTTTGGATTTGAAAGAAAAGGCACAAAATATTAAATTATTGTCTTCTAAAGAAAATTTTATGTGTTTTTAAAACCTAAAAAATTAAAAAGAAAACAGCTTTGAGAGAACAGGATGATTAAAGAGGCCAGTCTGAAATATCATGAGGATAATCCTAAAGAGGGGAATGCTCCACTGCTTACCATTTTCAAAATCGTAGTAACAGAGAAGGTGCCTCAAGCTGGTGCCCAAAACTGTAAGACACCTTGAATATCTGCATAGTACAAAGAAGTCAAGCACACTCCCTAGCAGCTTTATAATTTTTGCTTCATGACAGCTAATGCTCTCCAGACACTTCTTAGAAACAGGCTGAGGGAGAGACATGGATGAACCTTATTGTTCCCAAGTTTCAATACAGTAGTAATTCTATTTCAGGGGAGAAGAGAGTTTAACTGTAGGTGTCAATTAGAAAGAAATGTTCAGCCACTTGTCTTCAGGAGCAAAGAAAAGGTTCTAGCACATTTTATTTTCTAACATGGATGTAGCCATCACAAACAGCTGCAAATTCTTAAAACTATTAACAGTATTTGTTTAGTCTATTCAGTCTTCCTTCTGTCTGGAGAGTATTTTAAGATATGTCATGTTAATATTATGTAAGTTTTTAAAGAGATTTGGGATTCTGTCATTCAATTATATTAGTAAAATAGATTATAAAATATCTCATCAAACCCACAGTTTTCAGGTGTTTTCCTTTATGAATACACATGTGTATCCCTGGCCAGAGCTAAATTATTTAAAGTACATGATAAACACAGTATTTTGAGCCATTTAACTTTTTAAAATTTGGAGGAAAATGTGAAGGCACAAGTTCTCTTAGCTATAAAACAAGGGCATTAAATGAAATGGTAAATAAACCAAAAATCTTTGAGTTAACAGAGAAATACCTTTCAACTACATTTATTACTGTTATTCAAAGAAAAATAAATGGAAAATTTCAATTTTTGAACCAGAGTCGGTATTTCAAAATACGTGCAAATAAAAGAGTAGCAGCAGTCATGCAATAGATCAGAGTTTCATCAGTTCAGCAATAACTAATCCCTCCATGGATTATGACATTTGCTTATCTCAGAGTCAGTAAGTCAGCAGCAGAACCTGACAAGCCCACCTGGCTTTCTGGCCTCCAAGAGCAATTGGAAATCTTCACAAAATTGTCATGGAAGTCAATTAATGAAACTACAATGCAGGGGTTTGGTTGTGGTTTTGGTTTTTTTTGTTTTGGCTTGGGTTTTTTGTCACATTTTTTGTTGTTTTGATTTTTGTTTTATTTTGGGTTTTTTAGTTTGTTTTTTGTTTGTTTGTTTGTTTTCATGAATTGCACTGTTAATTCCACTTATGTATCTGGTACATTATAACAATATATTCCCCTCTCCTTGTGATTTTCCATTTTAATATGGGAGACAAAGCTTTTTTTCTCACTACACCTTCTCTGAAATTTGTGGTCTGTCTCTTGTGGCATGTCACTCCCAAATCTCTTATGGCACTTGACTGAGGACAATTTCAGAGATGGGACAATATATTTGTATGATAACTTCATTGTGATGCATGTCTATACGATCCATTGAGAATAAAGCATTCATTGCAATTTCTCTTTGCTGAAAAAAACCCCCAGCACATATAAACCTAAACAAAATCAAGAACAGTAATAGAAAAGCAAAATGTACTGCCTGAAAGATTTCAGTGACACTTATGATTTCTTCAGCCGTATCAGTCTTGCATTTTTTTAAATGCTAGCCTAAGTAATATTTTTGCTATAGTTTCTAAATAAAATATTTAAAGCAGGTAATTTTGTCTGCATTGGAACTGCAGTCTGAAATTTTACAAAACTTAGTGAAAAGCATGACAATTCCAAGAGAAAACATTTAGATGAAAAATTCCTGCTCATTTCTAATACACAGATAACCACTATTCAATTTCATGTTTCATTCATATGAGAACTAAAATTAACATGCAACTGTTGAAAAAGAGGAAATAGAATAAAAACATTTTAAATATCCATTCTAAGTCTCTATTAAAGGAGACAGAAGAGGTAGAAAATGCACAAAAGATTAAGATAATTTATGTATAAAAGAATAAAAGACACCAAGATGATTAAATTTAGTCTTTTCTGGCAGTTTCATAGCAACAAGTTTGAGATGGAAAAGGCCTGTTAGATTATTCATTTCATCTCTCTGTCAAGGCAGGACTTTCTCCAACTATATTTTTTTGTATGCTTTGTCCTGTCTAGTGTTGAAAATGCTAAGTGATGAATCTTCTACCACTACCCTTAGGAGACTATTTCAAATCCTATTACATCTCCCTGTCAGGATATCTACGCATATTCAGTGCAAACTTTCCATTTTTTAATCTTACTTCTTTGCTTCTACGATAGCCTGGTTTTCATATAAAATAACTTCACTCCCTCTATGTCCTGCTGGTGCTTCCATCCCACTTAGTTATTGTTTAGATAAACTCTTTTATTTTTAGCACTACTTATCATTACTCCGAAGTCATTCCCTCCAGCTTCATGTATCACTTTTTATTCCTTCTCCTGACTTCTATAAATTTATTCGTATTTTCCTTAGTAACATGATATCTAAAAGTTGCCGGTACCTAAGACAGTGAACTGTAAACCAGTAGAGGTTGAACCACAGATATTCTTCCATTTTCTATCTATATTAATACCTTATAAAATTTATTTCAAAATGTCACCTTTTAAGAAATAAGCAATGATACTTCAGAAATTCAATTTATAAAAAATTCAAAGTAAATTTAGATAAATGAGCAAGTTATTATATAAAGATTAAAATATTTAATTTTCATGTTGTCAGAACAATTTCAGAGAAGCTCAGTAAATTCCTTCTTAAAAGTTTTTGTATTAAAAAAAGAAAAAAAAGAAAACAGAAAGAATCTTCAGAAACACTAAAAGGAAGTTTACATGAAAACTGGAGCTTATTTTAATATAATCTACCAAAATGTTATTTACAAATCTGTCTCTTTTTTTTTCAACTTGTTATTATAAGTATTGCTTTCATAATAAATCAATATGAAAGTATGCTTATGAGTTCTTATATCTAGATATATATGTCAATGAATGGTGTATAAAGTCAAAGTTTAGACTTGATATCATCAACTTTTCAATGGTAGCTTTTTTCCATGTTGATGACTATTCTTTTTCAATAAAAATTCCTGCAATACTGCATTTTCAATGAACCTGTATGTGTGAGAAAACTATAAGACTAAACCACAGAGAAAATATGTGTCTAAAGCTAATATAATTGAGATATTTAAATATTCTTAGTCCTATTCAAGATAGATTATCCTTCTAGAAATGAATTAATAAACTCTTTCATATATTTGACATAATCCTACTATATGTAATACATTTTGATTAATCACATATTGTCAGTGTAAAGCAGTGGTCACCTAAACAAGATAATCTTATATCTTTGAAGTAGCTGAACCGTAAAAAGAAGAAATGACAGAACTTCCTCAAGTATGGTAGAAACACTGCAGTGAAATGCAGATGAAAATTAGATGTCAATTAATAATAAAGCCTGTGATTTAAAATTTCAGACAGAAAATTAATTCAGACTAGTTCTTTATATAGTCTTAAGTAGCTGTTAATACTAGCATTTTTCAGTCCAAGTGAAGGAAAGGTTTTGATAATGACATGACTAAACTCAATGAGCACAATGAGGACATTTGACTTTAACAAAAGTGTTGCTATGTTCTGCCTTATTGAAGAGCATGGTGGTTTTAATTTAACTCAGTGAAAGAAACTCTGATAGTGATCTAATTCCATTATTTTCTTTACATGGAGTGGATTAGAGACCGTGAAAGATTTTTAGGGGTTTTGCATGGTGTGTTTTTTTGTTTTTTTAAGAGTACCTTAAAGTGCATGAAAAGAACATTTTCTCTTTTTTTAATACCTTATGTTTTTTTACTAGTATAATACTGTAGAAACTTCATATTGGAAACAATACATTAAGATGGGAATTACTAGAAAATATCTTGTTTTAACTGTCAGTAGAAATATATCTGTGTGTACTGACATCCACAGTATTTCTCTACATCAAAATATTGACAGAAAAATGCACTTCTTAATGGACAGTTTACCTTAATATACTAATTGACATCTCTTTTCTGACATACCATTGCTCTGAATATGCTAATCCATGTCATTTTCTGACTTTAGGTTTTATGTCTTCACTGTTGATATTTCAAGTAGGGATGACACATTCTATTTCCCCTTCCTCTTTTTAAATTATTACTCAATCAATCAATCAATTTATTAATTAATTTTTATTAATATTCTTTTGAATATCCTGAGTTACAAGGGATCCAGAAGGATAACCAAAGTCTAACTCTTGACCCTTCACAGTGCAGACCCAAGAATCACACTATGTGTTTAGAGAGTTGTCCAAATGCTCCTTGAGCTCTGGCAGGATATTCATGAAGTTGTAGCTGGATGCAAATGATATCTGTGGAGAAAAATACATTTAAGGCTTCAATCAGAAGTTTTCTACTCTAATAATGTGCTGCCAATGCTACATACTTTTGCATTCCCTTTACTAAGAAAAAATAATTAAGCAGAACTTTTTAGATGACATGAAATTTGTTTAGGTCACTGAAATAACAGGTCTTACTGACCACACCAAATTATGTTATATGATCAAGCTGGGTGGTGCACATCCTCAAATCAACATTTTTTGATAGAAAATTATGGTCTATACTACTACTTCTTCTTCAGCACAGCTGTTGTTGAACTTGAAGTCTTCAACAGTGGCTTTGCATTCACTAGTTTTACTTTACCTTTCCCCTAACTTGTCTAAAAGTAATGTCCTAGTTGTTCACTTTTGCCTATCTATAGGTTAAGCTTTGAGTAAGTCTATATAGAGAAATTTCTTAGACTTAGAGAACATTTAGTGACAGGTGTCTAAAACTAAAGCTGTAAACATCTCTAGTCATTTCTTCAACAGAATAGAGGCAGAGAAAAACAGCTGTTAGTAAGAAACTGAAAAAAAGGTTATCTCTCAGCTTATTCTAAATATTTTGTTTCAAAATCACATTTTTCAACTGCACAGGAGTAAACAAAAATTCTTGTAAATTGTTTGACCACCTTCACCATTTAATAATATTTAATCCTTCTTAACAGAATGTTATACTGAATAATGTTATCTTTGCTAATCAAATGCAAATGTCATGACTGCAGCACATGTTTTTCAGATTACTTATTAAATTTAAAGAGTTTGACATTTTAACAGGCTCCTCATTCTAAACATTTTTAATAGAAATACAGAAAATAACCAAAAAACTAAATAATTTACTAGAAAAAAATAATGAAAACTGAAAGCTTTTTTTTCTCTTTTCTTCTTCCCCAACCCCACAGTATTTCACTGAAAACCTAACAGAAAAGAAAATCAAATTTTTATGTTTGTGTTTTATCAGGCTTTAAAAAGTGTTGGGAGCATGGGATTTTTCTATAAATGACATTGAAAATAGGAAAATTTGTATGTGACGAGGTGTATTTTACAGCTAAGGTAGGTTTTACAACTTCTTTGCACCATTTATCACTAGTTTTTTCAACTTTTCTCATCCTTTTCTCAGAGATCTATTCCAATTTACTCCATATATGTATTTTTATAGTATGCTTATGTTCAGTCTTCTGTAGAGTTATGGTATGCAATACTGTTCATTTCAACTACTTTTACATTATTTAGAAAAGCTGGAAAGGAGACCAAAATTTGCTATTTGCATAGAACAATATAAATTTGTGGCTTCCTTTAAATGTCATATCTCTTACATGATATTCTTTTAATAGTCCAGCCTTTTCCCTCACCCATTTTTTTCCTGTTAAGCACTTCTCAGAAGTGTCTAGGTTTCTATGTGTAAATTTCAGTGCTCTTCATTTAGAACATGTGGTGTCAAGTGTTAAGAAATATTCCTGAGATTTGTTTGAAGAGACACTCTCTAAAGACTCCTTAAAGTGATTTTCAGTGAATAAAACAAGGAAATAAAGGGAGAAGAAAGATTACAGTATACCCATAAAACCTTTACACTGAGGATATACCGTTCTTCTGGAAAAAAACAGGCTTTTGTGTTCAAGGTATTTGTTAATCCACCATCATTCACAAACTTAAATATAAAATCTAAAACTGTATAAAAGGAAAGTCATAAATTGACTAGTCAGTAAAGGAAAAGAAAGCAAGGACAGGGAAATTTTGTAAAAGAGTATAAAACTGCATATTTATGGACAGCCAATAAAGGAGCTTTCTGTATTGCGTGTATTGATAAAACATGACAATAATAGGGCTTTTTTATGATCAATACCTTACAAAACCAACAACAGCAACAAAAAACAACAACAGAAAAAGTGACAAGCAACAAAATTATCAGAAAACCCAATAAACCTTAAACACAACTCTTCCTATTATTTTACTATTACCATTTTGAGAACAAAACATTCAAATCTGTGGTTACAATACTTTTATATATCTGAGGAGGACACATTTTATTTATTTTCTTTATTAAAAATAATAAACAAAAAATTGTAAACCATAGAGGAAATCTGTATCTATATAAACAAATACAGTCTATATCTCTATAAACAAACACCGTCATTCTTTCATTTTGTAAAACTTTATAATTAGGTGAGTAAGTGGACGTAGGTCCCTGTTCTCTAAATACACAATTCAGCGTTAAGATTAGATAGTGAATTGTTTTGTGCTCCACACCTACAGAAATAACACAAGAGCTAAAGTACAGGTCTTCTATTTTGTCAGAGTTAATTAGTTTTATAATTAGAAAATCACAATCTTTTGTTTTATTCTGCAAGATGATAAACCAGTACAGAACAAACAAGTCCAAGACAGTCTTTTTAAACAGTCTGAAGAAAATTATGATACAATTTCAATCTGCTATCTTTCTTCCAGCTTTACAAGAAAACAGTTCTATTGACTTTACTCATGCAAGTATTTGTAAGCATATTTATAAAACACTTTAGGTATACTGAGTGTACTGGTCACAGGATTTATTATCTGACCATAAAATATATTAATCTTTAGCAGTGACCTTTCTTTTGGGACAATAATTTTGTGGCCATATGAACCAAGAAATCCTAAGCAATATGAACCCTGTCCAGTATGTTAAAGGGATCAGCAAAACTGGTATTTTATTCAGCAAGTTCTTCTTTTGTGTAGCAGGCAATTCTACTGTGTGAGAAAATAATTCTACTGTGTCATTAGTCAAGCAAGTAGAGCACAAGACCAGCTTGACTGAACAGCTCCAAAAGAAAAGGAAATTTTACGATCTCTGAAAGCAAGATCAGGGAACTACAGAACCACGGTTCATGTATGCATGGTGAAGACACAAAAGGGTAAAACTCTATTAAAGTTGAAACTGGCCAGGCTTTTTAAAGTATGTTGCTAGCAGTAGCAGGTCTAAACAAAACATTGGACTGATACTTGTTGAAGATGCTCATGTGATTATAGGGATGAAGAAGAAGTGGAGCCACTCAATTTTTTTAATTTTTTAAAATTTTATTTCAATTTTAATAATATTGATAGATATTCAAATGTCTGCTTCCCTGAGACAGAGAAATATGAGTGTGGGAACACTGAAGTTCCATTTGTCAATGGGGATTGAGGGAATTCATCCCAGAGTACTGAAAGAGATAGCAGGTGTCATGGCAGGACCCACCTTGATCATCTACCAAAGGTCTTGGGAGACTGCAGAGGTCTCTGACTACTGACCTTTAGTCAATGCTATTCCAATCTACAAAAGGGTTGTGAGGGAAGACCTAGGCAACTACAGATCTGTGAGTCTAATCTCAGTTCCTGGAAAAATTATGGAGATTATACTGGGTGTTATTGAAAGACATTTAAAGAATCATGGAATCTTGAGGCACAGTCAACATGGATTCACAAAGAGAAAGTCTCGTTTAACCAATTTAATATTCTTCTATGATCAATCACCCATCTGGTAGATGAAGAGAGGGCAGTGGATATAGTTTTACTGGATTTTGGTAAGGCTTACCCTGATGCCTGATCCCATCAGATCTCAGAAGCTAAACAGGGTCAGCCCTGGTTAGTACTTGGATGGGAACCTCCTGGGAATACAGGGGGTTGTAAGTTCTAGTCCTGAGGACTTCTCTGTCACCATCCAAGCTCGTTTGGCCATGGCAGATGAACCTTAGGAGTTACAGGTGGGGCCAGTTCTGTGCACTCTGTGCCTCACCTAAAAAATCCACTGCACAGGCTCAAAGGACACACTCACGTGGGCAGAGCCCTTCCCAAATCTTCGTTCTCAAAGCCTAGCCATGCATACACAGTAAAGCTTTTGATACTGTCCTTCACAGCACCCTTCTGTGCAAGTTGTCTAGCTGTGGGATGAGCAGGTTCATGGTGCTCTAGGTGAAGGGCAGAGCTTAAAGGGTTATAGTGAATGGGGCTACATCTGTCTGGAGACTGATCACCAGTGGTGTTCCTCAAGGTTCAATTCTAGGACCAGTCCTATTCAATAAATTTACCAACAGTCTGGATGCAGCAGTTGAATGCAGCACTGTCAAGTGAGATGTACTGTTGACTCTTGAGGGACAACAAATCTTGCAGAGGGATCTAGATAGATTGGAGCATTTGGCTATGTTTAATCAGATGAAATTTAATAGATCCAAATGGCAAATTATACACATAGGTTTGAGTGATGCCAGGCAGAAATATAAACTGGGAGAGGAGCAGTTGGAGATCAGCCCTGCAGAAAAGGATCTGGGAGTGCTGACCAATACCAGGCTCCGCATGAGCAAGCAGTGTGCATTGGCAGCTGAGGGTAAACCACATCCTGGGATGCTGCAAGTACAGCATGAACATTCAGTTAAGAGATATGATTATCCAACTGCATTCAACACTGATGCATCCTCACCTGAGTACTGTAGGCAGTTCTGGGTCCCATAACTTAAGAAGGATATGAAGGTCCTTGAATGTGTCCAGAAAGCATAACAAAGCTGGTCAAAGAGTTGGAAAAATGTCCTGCATGGAGCAGTGAAGGACTTTGAGCTTGTCTGGTTTGGAGAAAAGGAGGCTGAGAGGCAACCTCATTGCTCCCTACAGCTTCCTGAGGAGAGGAAATTAAGAGGGAGGTGTTGAGCTCTTGTTCCTTGTATTCAGTGATAGGACACATGGAAATGATCCAAAGTTCACCAAGGAGGTTTAGACTGAACTTTAGAAAGCATTTCATTGCAGTAGATTGGTCAAACATGGGAACAGTCTTCCTAGAGAAGTAGTCAATGCCCCAATACTGTCAGTGTTTAGGAGGTATTAATGACTTTAACATCAGCTCTGAATTGGTCAGGCAGAAGTCCCTTTCAACAGAAAGAGTCTGTTTTATTCTGTTCTATATATGGGCTGACTTCTTCACCTGGATAAGCTCGAGAATTGAGTCCATGGGAATCACATGAACTTCAACAAGACCAAGTGGAAGGTCTACACCCCAATATCAGTATAGTCTAGAGGATGAACAGATAGAGAGCAGGACTTGGGGTGTGCTAAGAAGAGCTTGGGGATGCTGGTGGATGAGAGGCTGAACGTGAAATGACAATGTGCCCTTCCATCCAAGAAAGCCAATTGTATCCTGGAATGCATCAAAAGCAGCATGGCCAGCAAGATGAGGGAGGTGATTCCACCCCTCTGCTCTGGTGAAACCTGATCTGAAGATTGCATCCAGCTCTGGAGTCCACAGCACAGAAAGGACATCAACCCATTGGAGTAATGCCAGAGGAGAGTGTAAAGTGCCAGGTTTAAGCCACATGCTTGCCTAGGTGGTTTACTTTTGTTTAACACTCAAGAGTTTCACCAAGATGAACACTTGCAAACCCTTTAGTTCTTTCATACTGTGCTGGTTTAAAGGTGAACCAGCAAGGAAAATGAACTCACCATGAGAGAGATTATAAGTCAGAAGCTAAAATTTAATAATAACATTACAATAAATACACTGACACAAAAAGAAATTGCTTTCAACTCAAAAAACCTAGCAGTATAACCCAGTGTCCTGGGGCACAAACCCAAAGGGGTTTGTTAGCCCTTGTGCTGAGACCCACATGGTTCCCCCCAAGTCCAAAGCAAAAAGAAGTGAGAAACCTGTTGGTGCAGGTGATGGCTGTAGTCTGGTCGAGAGTGGCAGTTGTAGTCTGGTCGAGAGCAGTGCACTCCTCCTGTCGAGGTCCTGCTGCTTCTCTGGATCAGACAAGACCCGCTCAAGGTCTTACCCACCACTTATGTACCCTCAGGGAGCACCCAGTCCCTCCCCGAGGGTGGGGACTCACACAATGGGTGATTAACTCTGGGAGCCAGGGGGTATTGTTGAAGCGTTGATGGTCCATGCAGCCACGCCCACTCAGGCTGGGTGTGAAGGTGCTAATGACTCCCTGGGCAGCTGCTGCTAATGGTCCATTGTTCTTGGGGAATGAATAGAGGGAGTAGAATACACAGCTTTGATCCCCCCCACACAGTGAAAGCTGGTCCCACATGCTGAGCTAGGACACATACCTTGAATTCACATACGGAGAAAAAGCCACAGACTTTTCCCAATAGAACTTGTTTTAATTTATATAAAAAATGAGCATTTTGGAAAACAATTTTACAAGAATAGCAACAAACTAAAGGAGAAAATTCCACAAAAGCACCCAACAAACACCAATGTCATAAAACCTAGTGAAATACAACCCATTGGTTATCAGTTATGCACAACAAGAGGAAAAAGGTAGAGGAAGAAAAGATATTACAAGAAGAAAGGAGTAGTGAAGAAAAAGAGAGGAGAGAAACACAGTTACCACCAGGAGTCCTAAGTGGAGAGAAAGTTTTTACAAGTTCATGTAGTAAGAGGACTAGGGGTAATGGTTTCAAACTGAAAAAGAGAAGGTTTAGATTAGATATTAGGAATAAATTATTTTCTGTGGGGGTGGTGAGGCACTGGAATACATTGCCCAGAGAAGAGGTAGATGCCCTTATCCTGGGGGCCAGTTTGGATTGGTTTATGAGCAACCTGGTCTAGTGAAAGGTGCCCCTGCCCATGGAAGAAGATCAGAAATTAAAGTTGTTCCAAACCCAAGCCATTTTAAAATTTTATGATTCTAAAATTTTATTCAAATCTGGAAGAGATCTATTTGAAGCAATTTTTCAGTCAAGAATATTTGTATGAACAATTCTGTTAGGTCTAGAATTCATATTTTCCACACATTGTGTCAATTTGTCACATTAAGACTCTTTCTCAATTAATGGCTTTTATTCTGTGGTCTGTTTCTTACATTGAAGTTAATCATAACCTTCTTCAAATGACTGTTTTCAAAGTTAAGTATTATAAATTAGAATACCAATATCTAAATTTGAAATAAACTTGCTAGCATTGATTTCTCATTAAATGTTCCTTACTATTGAAAAGAAGGTGTTCTCAATAGCAGTAGACCCCACAATCTGAAATAATAAACAAAATTCATTATTAACATCTATTCCTTAATTTTTCTTGGAGGAGAGTATATTTAAAACCTATTTATGGAAACAAGGAAACAGAAATTCTAAGATGCTATCGTTTCCTTTCCAAAAAGGCTCACTAAGGTTCAAATTCTATATCAATTGGTCCATAACACTTCTATTAATTAGTTTTTCTGGACATGGTTTAAAACAGGACATCTTTCAGAATTTTTCTAAATTATTCCTAGAAATTAAATTTCAACAATGACCTGATATCTGGGAATTCTGAAGTAAATAGGAGACAGATATAAGTTCAGACTCTTTATTTGCTTTTGCACTTGTTTTCTTCATTAAAAGTATTAAAACCACTGCAAAAATAAAATCTAATTACATAACAGAACCCTAAATAAAGGTAACAAATATTTTCTATAGGAAGGATGATCTTTTTTTGTATTGCCTATTTTTTGGTGCTCATCCTGAATGCATCTGACATTCATGTGTAATCAGATGCTAAGTCATACCCTCACATCAATATGATTGCATATCTTAACCTGGTTAAGTCAGCTTTCACATTTTTCCTGAGAGGGACATAAGGAGGTCAATTGCTTGTCAATTTAGGCTGTAACTAACAGACAGTTTTATGAGAATGAGCAACATCAATGGCCTGCTTTGTCTCTAGTTAAACGGAGTTTATTTTCAGAATAAAACACATCCAACAGCTCTAAACAAGGAAATAGACTGACTATAATGCTAATAAAAACAATGAATATTATAATACGTCCCTTTAAAAGAGAGGAGAATGCTGAGAAGAAATATTGCTAAGTTTAGAAATAAAAGCCATTTGTATTGTTGTTTGGTTTTTGTTTGTTTGGTTGGTTTTTTTTGGTGGGGAACAGAGAGGTTGGAGGGGTGCTCCTCAATCTGCTGGTTTTCAGCAGACCAGATAACAGTCGTCTGTTAATTATTTGTATACAAAATCCCAAAATTTTCCTCTGTTCTGGTTTATTTTTTCCTAAATTAATACTTCATCTTCAACTTCCTTTTAAAATAATATTTTGTAAGGGGAGAAAGGACTCTGCATGCAAATATGTGCATAAAGACACAAGTAACTGTGCAAATTCAGAAGTCTCCAAACAAGACCGAAGGTTTAGTTGTGGTCAACTGAAAACATAATATTACATGGATTACATTCAGCAATGTCACTGCACTTGTGACTGTCACTGAAATTGAGTATGTTGATTAAAGACTGCTTTAGCATAATGAGACCTAGGATTCTAGATCCAGGAAAGTGTTCAGATAGTTGTCTCCTGAAGATTGGAAATACTCCAGGATCCCATGATTTAGATGTACATCCATACACAGTAGTTTGCACTGGTTTTTAGAACAACCTGCCATCATTAGAAATCAGGCTTTCCTGTTTCCTCTCTCATTTATCTGGAAAAAGGTAGTGACTCCAGTGTTATTTCAGGGAAACTATCACCTGAATTATGATGAAATTCAAGTGGTGGTAGAGCTGATAATATCCTGTGTCACTGTACACAGTTTCTCTCTCTTGATCCAGATCTAGAGAGATGAACTCTTGTTCATCCAGTGAAGTAGATCTATCAGATAAGATAATTATATGACAAAAAATATTTTGGAGTATTTAATCAACAGTGTGATAGGCTACGATTTTTAGAGTTGGGATTCATTTTGTTTAATGTTAAATATCCAAAATATATCACATAATCACCTTAAGGAGTAATAGGTTTCATGAGATGGAGATGCATACTTTTTTTTTTCTCTGAGAGCATAATATTTTGTGACTGTGTATTTCATTCTTCTAATTACAGAGAGATATGTAATTCATATTGTGAACTTTTAGACTTCCATCTTAAGGCAGAGTAAGTCTCCTTCTATAGCTGACCTATCAAGCTCCCTTCTAGCTCTGTTTCATGTTCTTGCACTTATTAAAATCAAGTTTCAGGAATAATCCCACTTATATTTTGTCTTTCAATGCAAGTCTATCTACTCTTCATGACTACTGCATATATGCAAGCTTAATAACATGTGACATTGCATTTTCAGTTCGCTGAAACTGCTGAATCAGATATTTATTCAATATAAATAACAATAGCACCTTCAGCTCAGATCCACTAAGAAAGCATCCATTTTAAAGGATTATAGGTTTTTTCAAACATATTTTTCATTGTTAAATGATGGTGTAATTTCAGTGTTAGCTATGGTTTGCAGAATGTGAGTTCTTTATTTAGATAACACTGTTACAAATTAGGGAAAATGAAGTCTGCTGTTGCCTGTCTTGGCTGGAAGAATTTTTCTTTTTAAGCTTAGTGATTTGCCTTCACAGATAAAGTTTTTAATTATACCTTGCACTTCTTTAAAGCCCATTAGATATTTAGAAATGTAGCATACTGTAAATATAATTATACTTATGAGAAGTAATTAATCTAATGGATTTTCAGTCTACCTCACCTAGTGAACTGCAACCTGTTCCAATTTATTATGCTGTTTCACAGCAGTAATACAAGGGGGTAAATATTGTCTTTCATAATAATTTTGAGTGTTTATTAAGGAGATTCCCTGCATATCTCATACAATTAATTGCAGAAATTTGCTTAGTTCAGAAGATCTCATGACTGCAATACTTTAATATTTTGCTAATTAATTCAGTGGTACATAAAAATCAGTATCATCCTTACATATGTAGGCATCAAAATTCTGATTTATCCATCTGTCTAGAACAGATTATTGTGTCATTCCTGGAATACATGGGAAACTATAAAGCTCTTTGTCACAACACTGTACGATTCTTGAGCTTATCCTCTTCAAGACCAGGAGATGGACTTCAGTGATCTTTGTGTATCACTTCCAACTCAGCATATTCTATGATCCTAACATTCTTTCTTTTTTTTTTTTCCCTCTTAAAAATAAAACATATTTCCAAATCTCAAACAAACAAAGAATCAACCATGACTGATCTGGAGAGGAATCCAATCTATACAGTGGAAAATTTCGAAAAAGATGTCAGTAGTATAGTTACAAATATATGTGTATATATATATATAAATATATATATTTATATTAATATATATATGAAAAAATATATATATGTTGTTTTACACATACTGTTTTGTCTAATCTTGCTGTAAAGCACAGGTCCTGAAGCCTCAAGCTTTACGTGGCGTTTTCACTCAACCAAATACTTGCAGATCCTATGGTTCTTTGGTACCTTGAATTGTGTAAGAGGAAAAGCTACATACTTTTTCTCAAAGAACTTCTTTTAATTTAGTAAGAAAATAAATATTTTGGCAAAATGTTTTACAGAAGTAACAACCAACCAAGGAGAATCATTCCTTAAAAGTAGCCAGCACATGACACCCCCAACTTCAGTAAAATACAACCCATCAATTTTAAGTTACCTGCAAGAGGAAGAAAAGTGTAAAGGGAAAAAAAGAGAAGGGAGAGAAGAAAGGAGTAAAGAATGAAAGAGAGGAGAGAAAAATAGTTACTGTCAAGAAGTCACATGGTGTCAGCTTTCAGAAGATATGGCATGATGAGATAAGGCACCTCTATTTATATGGTTTGGCTATGGTGGCCACCCCTCCCAGGCAGGACATCTGGTTCACTGACCACTGGATGCCTTGCTAGCCAAAATGAGAGGTGCTGTAGCCAGTCAGTGGTGTGGGTGGGGCTATCAGACAGCCCTTGTTTAAACTGACAGCCCAGCTCCCAATATGGCCATGTGCACTCTGGGCTGCCATGTTGGCTGCAGACCATGATAAGACTGCAGGCCTGACCATGGCCACTCCAACCCCCACACACAATGGTTGATATGACACAGTAATTAAGCAATCCAGTCAGATACAAATCTGGTCTCTCACAGTTGCTCAGAAACTTAAATACCATTCATTCAGTCAAATGCCTTTTTTATATTTACAGACAATGAGGAAGAATATTTCTAAATAGCTCTTTAAAACATCTATTCTGCTTAAAAAGACCTGTGTCTTCTCAATTATTTGATAATTTACAGATAAAAATGAAAGGGTTGAACAATGTAGTGCTTTAATTTCTTCTTTAGTCAGAACTGTACTTCTAAGTGTAGATTTATAATTACTCTGTTGTCTTACTAGGTTGACACAAAATCCTTTTCCTGTTGGTCACTGTTCTGTGCAACACTGGTAACTCTGCATTTCCTATCAGCTTCAGTTTTAACTTTTTTTTTCCTTTTTGTTTCCTGTTGCTGCACAACATTTTCAAGATCTCGTGACTAACCTACCACCTATGCACAGAGACCAAGAGCACAAATGAAAATTGTGTCTTGTGCATGAAGATGTGTTGTAACCTGGCAAGTTGCATTTTAAGTGAGCTGCTGACAGAAGAACCCAGAATAAAACTTCATGGAGATGACTAGCTGTGCACCATCTTTCTTTCGCTGTGACTGATTTAACTCACAAAGGTTTGGGGCATGTCTCTATGCAAGGACCATGTGGTGTGCCATTGCTAGTCCAAACACATTAAGAGTTGTTGTTTTTGTTGCCTGAAAGACACACAATACCATTTATCTAATTAGCTTTGGGATAATAGGTGAGTAAAAAAAAACACTACTGGAAGTTTGTAAGTTGCTCATTTCTGTCAGGTTAAAATCACTTTTTTATGATTTCCTTATCAGAACACAACAAATCAACCCCAATTTTATTTCATCTTTATCTTTGTAAATATTAAAATGCATACACATGAGCTAAAAAATAATTGAGGACGTATGTCTGATATTTTAAAATCTTATATAACTATGCATTGGTACTTTGTGAGCAAAAAGCAATTTTTCAGTAATTGTTTATACAAGAAGTTTTGTATGATAATTTGGCAGGGTTTATGTACTTTTTTAGAAGAAAAGAAAAGAGATTCAGCAAAATAAAAGTGTAGCTTCTTGAAAAGGCTCACTAAGGTTCTAATTCTAAGTCAATTGGTCCATAAAACTTCTATTAATTGATTTTTCTGGACATGGTTTAAAACAAGATATCTTTCAGATTTTTTCTGAATTCCTAGAAATTAAATACCAACAATAAAATGACAGCTGGGAATTCTAAAGGAAATAGGACAGAGATTTAAGTGCAAACTCTTTCTTTCCTTTTGTGACTAAAGTTTTCTTCATCAAAATAAAGAAAAGCACTGCAAAAATAAAATTAATAAAAATTGCATAAGAGAACTAATTTAAATATAATGAACTTACTGAATGATTTTTTCGTTGACTTGTAAGTCAGCAACACCTCAGACCTTCCATGGAGTTTACTGTATGTCAGAGATCAACAAGTCAGAAAAATGACTAGTTATTACCCGTCTCCTACTGCCTCCCTGACATCCTATCCCGTCAGATCTTGGAAGCTAAGCAGGGTCAGCCTCAGATTAGTACTTGGATGGGAGACCTCCTGGGAAATGCCAGGTGCTGTAGGTTCTAGTCCTGAGGACTTCAGTGTCACTGTCCAAGCTCGCTCGGCCATGGCAAATGAACCTCAGGACTTAAACGTGGGGCCAGTTCTGCGCACACTGAGCCTCACCTAAAATGCACTGCGCAGGCTGGAAGGGCACACCCACGTGGGGACAGCCCTTCCCAAATCTTCGTTCGTGAAGCCAAACCACACACTGTGGTGGAAGAGAACCTAGAAACATGTTCCTCACATCCCTGAATACAGGTCTGAATGGAAATCTACACCCTGGGCTGTAGTGTCTTTTGCAACCTGCTCAGTCTTCCTAAAGAGGAGTAGGCAGGCTTTTCTCTGACACTTCATGGCCTTCAAGTCATGGCTGTCATGCTCTGAACAATATCAGCTTTTGAAATTCTGAGTTTTTAGGCTAAAATCTGGAGTTCCATCAATACTGGTTATTTAATTATGTCCATAAACCATTTCAAACAGTTGTTTGTACATATTCATCCAACTACTTTTTACAAATTTATGTAATTTTGAGGTGATTGAACTTGGGATTTTTTTCGTATTATGGAAGATGAAATATTCAAATTTCTCCTCAGTAGTAAAACACTGTTCTCTACTAAACTAAAACATGGAGTTTTCCTCTATAATCTGTATTGATTAATTTTCCTCTACTAACTGGGCTTCCATCCTTACAAAAGAAAATTATTCCTGCATTGTTGTGCAGAAAAAGCTCATACATAATTAGGATTTGTTGAAAGCAAGGGAAAAAAAATAATCAACAACAAAAACCAACCAACCAACCAAAAAAAGCCTCAAAAAAACTCACCAGCAAAATAAACCCAACTCCATTAGTGAAACCAGTGTGCCTGTATAAAAGATTTGGGCAAAAAGACTGCAATCTTGTTAAAAATAAAATCACACAGAATGACTAGTTGGAGGAACAAACCAAACTTTTATGTTTACTATCATAAAGTTTGTGTTGTATCTATGGACTCTGAAAGGTATTAGTGAGTTGTGGATCTGAGGGAGAAAAGTAGAGTATTCTCATTGAAAATTGCACCTATTTTTCAATATAATGACTTTAATTACCCCATTCTTCCATCACAACCATTGTCATTTCCTTGAAGACTATCTAGCCCACAGTTCACTGGAAAAAAAAATGACCATATAGTTAGTGATTAAACTTCAGAAAGGACAAATAGTATATTTATTGATGAATTCCTCAAACCTTCAGATTTTTAATGTTCTTTAAAGACTTAATGCACTTCAAATGTAGCACATAATTTCTTGAAAGTTTATGAGTTTAATTTTTTAAGAAATCTCTGCTGTTTTAAATTGTGTTTAAACTCTCTTTGCCTTTGTTTTCACTGATTTTGAGCTTAACCTAGTTTAGGTTTCAGCAACTGTTCTCTCTAAACAAAATGGATCATGTCAAAACTCATAATCGAATTTATTTTCTGTAAAGAGTGGCTAATTTTCTTTGGTTTAATGTAGTTTGATAAGCATAGATCTTTTCAATGTTCTGCCTTGGGGACATTATCCCTTACAAGATATTTATATGTTTGAAAGTGAAGGTATAACAGAGAGATGTAGAAAAAGAAATAAAAAGGTAACAGCTCTTTCGTAACAGATCACTTTAAACTGGTACAGTTTTGATACTTTAAAATAAAAATTATAACAGTCAAGTATTTTAGAATGTTCCAAGCTATATTTTGGGAGGGAAATGAAATTGCAGGGCAAGATGAAGTGATGTCAGCTCTTGAGATTGCACAGACAGGCTTTGGTATTTGCAATCAAAAGACTTCTGAATCAAGAAAATGAGTATTTGTGTTACCAAGACATAATGTAGCTCCACAGTTAGAAGTAATAGCTGACTACCCTAAGGGATGATTATGTAAATAAGAGCAATTTTGTATTCTAAAAGTAAGGCCTACCTTTACTATTATTTTATTTTCAAGAAAATAATCTCAACTTCACAGAGTTTCTGTTTCTAACTGGACATAGATTAGTCACAAAAACAACTAATGTCAAAGGAAATTTAGAAATTAGGCATCTATTTGACTTTTAACACCTTTGAATATGCAAAGTCCTTACATTTATCTTCAAATATTTGTAAAGGTTTTTCTTAAAAGTATCAATAGTGTAAGTCTGATACTGTTTCATATACTTTGGAGAAAAAGAGATCATTGATCTGGAGGTATATGGATGACTTAAGAAGTATTGCCCTTTTTGTTATCCACTATCAATGAATGTGAACACAGAAAATAATGGGTTTCTTTCAACTTGGTTGTTTGAAATTATTATTTAAAAAAACAGACTAGTAGAACAGTCTTGTGCTAGGTTTAATGCATTTTTTATTAATGTTGTGTGACAAAAACTATGGCTTACAGAGGTTCACTGGCCTTACTGCATTTAAGATCTGGTAAAGTGTGCCAAATGGAATGTCATGTTTTAGAGACTAATATTTGTTCTTTCTCCTTTGTTTTACATTCTGACTACCATTTCTGCATCACAGTTTAAATGTATTTACACTGATTAAAAACTGTGTATGCTACAACTGCTCTCCACCTTTGAACCTTTCCACTGCTTTGGATCTATTTGCTATTGGGCTAATACACTACCTACAACTATTGCAATATTAACATGTTTAAGTATAAAGATGTTTCCTATCAAGTTATAAAGGTCAATAATAACAACTTTAACAGTCCAAGCCATAGAATTTTCAGCATGAGTGATTTGTTCCTATTTAGATCAAAGACAGATTATTTCAAGTCAAAAGGAAGTACAGCTGTTCTAGAATAAGAAATGTTTTCCCATGTGTTTGCTCAGAAATACTTTTTCTGGAATGGCTGCTCATGAATAGCTAATTTGGATTGCCTTCCTTTGTTGATTGGTGATAAGGAATACAAAAGAGCAGAATTCAAAGGGACTTTTCATTCATCATTCTCTTGGGAGAGGAGGAGCAAAGTGACTTTTTGGACTTTGTAAAAGCATTGTTTCTCAAGCAAGTTTGTATCAAAAAGTCCTTTATAATTTTAACTGTCTGTGTGAGGTTATTTAGAGGATTTTTTCAAGTGTAGTAGAAACTTTTAAATCCTTGTCATTCAGTTAACCATTTAAACTTTATTATCAGAGAAATGCATAAATATGATAAATATAATAAAAATTACTATAACTACACAGATTAAGCATTTTTTGCAGCAAGTTGAAAAGTTTATGCTACTAGGTATAAGATTTGGGAATGTATGTATAAAGTATGAAGGATTTTTTGGTGACAATTACTAACACCTGTTCTTTTTTAAGGCAGATTTTAAAATAAACCTTGTTCTCTGAGTTCACTTTAAATTTCTCTTTCTTCTACTCTCCAATTTCTGATTCTTCTAGGTTTTCTTTAGTCAAGACAGGATTTGACACAACCGAGACAAGCTAATTTCCACCATTTTTTCCATTAACTGAATTTATAAAAAAAGCAAGAAGCACCCTAAACTGGACCTACATACACTGTGCAACCATACAGACAAAAGTCCTGAACTGAACAGTGATGTCTCCATGAAAAATGCAACATTTGAAGCACTCAGTGTTACTTAATTTTTGCATTTATTGCATGGATCTAGTGCAAAGTGCTCCAGAATACTAAAATTTGTGCCTGACTTCCTTCCTTCCTTGCTTCCTTCCTCTTCATGTTTCATGGCATTTTTTAGAAGACATTGAACCAAGAAAGCATAAACCACCTTTCAGGAGTTGTTGATGAAAGCTTGAAAACTTGGAGAGTAAAAATAAAGGAAAAATTGTTCAGCAATATGTCCTGACCATAACCTTAATAACTCAAAATATCAGATGTTCTGCTTAAAATCAGAAGTAGAAAAGCATTAATTTTGGTCTGGCTATTAAAAAAAAAAATGAACATACCTATTAAGATACAACCTTAGATTTAACTTTAAATTTCCATTTGTATAGCAACTTGTATATTTATTTACGGTTTATACATAAAAATAAATTATAATTTATATAAAATACTTATATAAATTCCTAAAAATTTAAACAGATGGAACTACACTGTTGAAAAACAGAACTGCACATTCATTAGTTCCTCAGCTGAGCAAGAATGAGTTCTAACAGTTAGTTTAAAGGAAAGGATGCAGAACTGAGGGGCCACAATTACTGAGGGATGCTGCTTTAGTTTCTTTTCGTCTCCTAGATAAGCCTCAATGCTTCAAAAATTTCATTTTTAAAACTTTTTAAGACTCAATGCTTTTGGAGTCAGGAAAGGAAATTGCAATGAGTGCAGACAAATTAGATGATCCAAGCAGTCTCTCTTCCATCTTTAAATCCTCACACTGCAAGTCAGGAACAGAGGGCTAGATAAGAAGTGCTAAAGCTGTCAGACTCTTTGCAGGCTGAAGAATATGTTCACAGCTGACTCTTGTATACAGTAACTGAATGTGATTTTTTGATACCTAAATATGTCACTATGGATTCTCCACTTACTATTACACAGAGGTCAAAGACATACACAAGATACTTTCAAGTAGCTTCTTTTGGATTTTGATGTTTCACCTGTTCCTACCATCACAGTGAATATGGATGTTTGCTATTAGCTATTAACCTGTAGCTCAGTCAGACGCACCTTGACTTCTAATCCAGATCAGTCTGGTTCACCAAACAGTGCCTACATGTTTGTTTAGTGAAATCAGTTTCTGAAAGGACTTGTCCATTCAGCCTTTGTTTGAGAGTCTATTATTCTTTTCTTATCCTTTTTTAACTCTTGACTCTTCCATTGTTTGTCCAATCTTTTGAGCTTCAGTATACACGACAGCCTCTAGGCACTGAAGTACACATTTGAGGAATATGAATTTTCAAGTAGCAGAGGAAAGGGTAAAGGAGATGACAGAAAACTTTTTACTTACCTCTTGTTAAAAAATAGTTTATTTTAAAAAAAGATTAAATGTGATCTCAGCTAGTTATTTTTTGTTCTCAAACTCTAAAGCAGAATAATATCTGCCAAATGGCTCTGGATAGGTGAGAAATCCCCAGTTGCCTCTCTCTATCACAAGTCTTTTTCAATTAATCTTTGTCAGTCCTCAGGGATATAAGGAGAGCCACCATTAAACCCTCTAATTTGGACTTCTGGAGAGCAGATTTTGGCCTATTCAAAAAACTGATTCAGAGCATACCCTGGGAAACAACCCTTAAATGCAAGGGGGTCCAGGAGGGATGGACATGTTTTAAGAAGGAAATTTTGAGTGCACAGCAACAGCCTGTCCCAGTGTGCCGAAAGGCCAGCCGGAGGGGAGGACAGCCAGCTTGGTTAAATAGGGAGATTCTGAAAGAAAGCAGGGATAAAAAGAAAGTTTACAGACTGGAAAAAAGGGCTGGCTACTTACGAAGAATTTACAGATAGAGCTAGGTCATGCAGGAAAAAAATTAGGGAAAAAGAAGTGGAATTTGAAGTAAATTTGGCTATTTCATTTAGGGATAACAAAAAGTTCTTTTATAAATACATTAATAACAAAAGGAGGGGCAAGGAAAACCTCCATTCTCTGTTGGACTTGGAGGGAAATATAGTTAAGGAAGATGAGGAGAATGCTGAGGTACTTAACACCTACTTTGCCTCAGTTTTCACCAGTAAGACAGGTGGCCCTGAAGACAACTGGCCTCTGGAGCTGGTAGACAGGGAGAGGGAGCTGAATAGCCCTCCTGTATTCCAGGAGGAAATAGTTAGTGACTTACTGAGCCAGCTGGATCCTAACAAGTCTATGGGACCAGATGGGATCCATCCCAGGGTGATGAAGGAGCTGGCAGAAGAGCTTGCCAAACCGCTCTCCATCATCTTCCAACAGTCCTGGCTCTCTGGGGAGGTTCCAGATGATTGGAGGTTGGCCAATGTCACTCCAATCCACAAAAAGGGCTGCAAGCAGGACCCTGGCAACTACCGGCCTGTCAGCCTGACCTCCGTGCCTGGCAGAGTTATGGAGAAGTTCATCCTGAGTGCAATCACACAGCACCTTCAGGGTGGACAAGGGATTAGACCCAGCCAGCATGGGTTTAGGAGGGGCAGGTCCTGTCTGACCAACCTGATCTCTTTTTATGATCAGGTGACCCACCTGGTGGAAGAGGGGAAGGCTGTGGATGTGTCTATCTGGACTTCAACAAGGCCTTTGACACTGTCTCCCATATTATACTCCTGGAAAAGCTGGTAGCCCATGGCCTGGACAAGTGTACCCTCTCCTGGATTAAGAGCTGGCTGGAGGGTCGGGCCCAGAGAGTGCTGGTGAATGGAGCTGCATCCAGCTGGCGGCCGGTCACCAGTGGTGTTCCCCAGGGGTCTGTATTGGGTCCAGTCCTGTTTAACATCTTTATTGATGATTTAGATGAGGGGATTGAGTCCATAATCAGCAAATTTGCTGATGACACCAAGCTGGGAGGGAGTGTCGATCTGCTGAAGGGCAGGAGGGCTCTGCAGAGGGATCTGGATAGACTTGAGAGATGGGCTGATTCCAATGGGATGAAGTTCAATAAGGCCAAGTGCCGGGTCCTGCACTTTGGCCACAACAACCCCCTGCAGCGCTACAGGCTGGGCACAGAGTGGCTGGAGAGCAGCCAGGCAGAAAGGGACCTCGGAGTACTAATTGCCAGGAAGCTCAACATGAGCCAACAGTGTGCCCAGGTGGCCAAGAAGGCCAATGGGATCCTGGCCTGTATGAAAAATAGCGTGACCAGCAGGACCAGGGAAGTGATCCTTCCCCTGTACTCTGCCTTGGTGAGGTCACACCTTGAGTACTGTGTTCAGTTCTGGGCCCCTCAGTTCAGAAAGGACATTGAGGTGCTGGAGCCAGTCCAGAGAAGAGCAACAAGGCTGGTGAAGGGACTGGAGCACAAGCCCTATGGGGAGAGGCTGAGGGAGCTGGGGTTGTTTAACCTGGAAAAGAGGAGACTCAAAGGTGACCTCATCACTGTCTAGAACTACCTGAAGGGAAGTTCTAGCCAGGTGGGGGCTGGTCTCTTCTCCCAGGCACTCAGCAATAGGACAAGGGAGCACGGGCTTAAGCTCTGCCAGGGAAAATTTAAGTTGGATATCAGAAAAAAATTCTTTCCAGAGAGAGTAATCAGGCATTGGAATGGGCTGCCCAGAGAGGTGGTGGATTCACCATCCCTAGAGATTTTTAAATGCAGATTGGACGTGGTGCTGAGTGCCATGATCTAGTAAATGGACTGGAGTTGGACCAACGGTTGGACTCGATGATCTTGGAGGTCTTTTCCAACCCAGTCGATTCTATGATTCTATGATTCTAAAGAGGATGATGATGAAAATGCTGTTGTAGGTCCACCTCAAGAGCCTGTTGGTTTCCAGACTGTCTTTCATTCAGGAACTATGTTGGATTTTATTCATCAAGAAAGTATGTAGATATTTCCCTAATGCCAAAGGGGTTTTTGATTTTTTGATTTTCACATTTTGTAGATTTTAGGAACACAGTAACTGTAGCAAATGTAGATTTAGTATGCTAGTATTCTGGCAGCCTAAGTTCATTGTTTATATGTCCTAACCCCTATCACAGACTAGTAGCTCAAATTCTTTTAGCTATTTAAGCTCTCTTCAAGGCAGAAAAGCTGAAGACTATCAGAAAGGTCTGCAGAACAACACCAAACATAAACCAACAACCTTGAGTCTAAAAACACTGGAAGAACTCCAAAGGCAGAGGAAGAGAAGAGCTGATGAGAACAGAGTGTCCCATGACCCCAGCCCCAAATCCTGGGGGATGGCACAGGGGTTGACTGGGGCTGGACTGAGAAATGTGTAAAGTAATGATTGGGTGGGCAATATTGTAAAAAACATTGAAATCAATATTCGGGGGTGCAGGAAGATGTCATCAGGTATTCCTAAAAGCCCTGAACCTGGATATTAAAGAATGTACCTTTTTATCTTATCCCACATTAACTTGGCTTGGAGTCCTGTTTTTGGGGGCACTCAGGGCATTACCCAGTTACAAAAAATGTGTTTCTGCTTATAAATGTTATTATTAAGTGCAGAAAATACTCCTATTACACATGTAACTCAATGACTAGCTTTAATGTCCAAGACCTCAGAAATCAGTTAGTTGCACTATTGTATCCAGACTACATACATTTCTTAATCTGAAGGTGGAGAGTTTGTTTTATGTCTGCAAAAGTAGGGACATTCATCTAGTGGAGCAGAATTTTGGAAGGAAGAAAATAGAAAATGTTAATCTTATCTGCAGTCTTAGGACTTGTTCTGAAGTTTTTTACAAGAAACAGAAGATGACGCTGATAACCTTGTAAGGTAGCTACAACATCTTTTCTAAGGCTCTGTGCTGTGCAAGAAGGAATTGGATATGTTTTCATGTTAATGAAAACTGGTCCCTTGACTGGTTTGAAGGGTTTGGTAGCAAGGGGAAGAACACAGAAATATGTCAACAGTTTATATTTACAGGAGGAAACATAAAGTTACAGGAAAATAAATAGGTAGTTATTCCAGAAAAAAGAATGGTAGCCTGAATGTCAAGAATTTTTTTGAGCCTTAGGCAATATCTGGCAGTGCAAGGAAGATTCAAATTCAGCTATTTCTTTGCTATATGAAAGTCTAGGACTGCAACATTACTTTACTTACTAGTGTATAATACTACTTCCCAAAAGCACATAGTATGCCCGTGAGAGTGTTATGTTAATGATTTAAACATAGAACAAAGCCTCTGCTTTCATTTATATTTGCTTCGCTGTATAAGCATGTATTGTTCAGTAACCTTTGACTAAAGTCTTAAAAATATTTTACAGTAAATAATTATTCTAACTCAACAAATTTTAATTTGATTAAAGAAATTGCCTATCAGAACAGCAAATACAGCTGTAAATATTGAATCACAGGTTAACCCTCAGGTAGGTAGAGGAAATCCAAAACCCTTCAAAATACCCTGGAGAATTTCCTTGTACTCCTGCTTTACTATTTTTACAGTATGTCTTCTATACTCAAACTGGTAGTAAAGCAGAAAACAGAACTCTATATGGAATTTTTCTATTAACTTAAAACCAAATGTGGTGTTGTTTCAGCTTCTGCTTCATGTTATCCGTCAGGAATAAAAGTTTTATCTCTATCTTGCACAATTACTCCAGTTACCGCCTCAAAAATCCAAGGAAACAAAACATAGAATAACTGAAATACAAAAGCAATACTCTTTATGTGAAGATGTAAACCAAGAAAACTGAAGATAGAGTATAACACTTTCTACTCAAAAATTTTTCTAATAACAGCTAAAGCAGTGAAGATTGTTTCTATTAATAACTATTTTCTGCACTCCTTGCAATACAATATGCTGGCAATGTTTATGTGTTTCTTAGAGAAAACACTACAGTGTATTTTTCAAAACTGATATATCTAGAGTACTCACTTCTCTAGATGATTTTCTTCTAAGCATAAAACAATTTTTTTTGAATTCCAGAAAATCTGGATCATTTACTGATCTCTGATAGCTTCCAAATGAATATCTGCCCTGACCAGGAGCTTGGGCAGTTGCATTCTGCAAGTGTTTACTTCCTCTTCTCTTTGATCCACATAAGAAGTCAGGTTTCACTGCTCTCTGACCTCTGTGCTTGCCATCTGTATGCTCAGAGGAATCCATCTGAATAATCTGTTTGTTATATTGCGGCTTTATTCAATTGCCGTGCACTGACAATGTAGTTGTTCAGAGACTCCATCTTCCTGTCCTGATAATCATTTTGTTGCTCCTGCTGATACTGATGCTCACATGTGCATGGAATTCATTAGGACTAATGGAGTTTCACATGTAAATGAAACCAAAAAACTTCAACAAATATCTAGGGTTTTTTTTTTTTATTTATTCATTCTGCTTTTTTGACTTTCAGCACTCATTTTTTTCTGCTTTAGAAAAAGTACAAACTCATCATTCAAAAATGTGTGTACAAAAGTCACTGCCTTGACTTTTTCCTATTCTGTAATTCATGAAAACATTAACTTATTTCTATTTGAGATAAAGAGTGGAAGACTATTGCAAAGTAGGAAGCAAATCTATTTATTTATTCACTAGTCAAGCCCTCTAAAAACAGGAGAGAGCAACATCTGTGCAGTCTACAACAATCCAAGTACTACCATGACATTGTGCAGTCAGTTCTTTTGGCATTTGACTGCACATTCCAAGTACTACCATGACATTGTGCAGTCAGTTCTTTTGGCATTTGACTGCTTCAGGGTGGAAGAATGCATCTATTTTGACCTCCACAGGGAAATTCTTCACAAAGCATTTTACTGTGATTTTATGCAGGAAAGGAAGATCTGTCTGTTAGAAAGAATGTATCTTCCAATTCTAGTACAGAAAAAAGACCCTGAAAAAACCTCTGGCTGCAAAACCCAAATTCTCAACATAATTTTTCTTCTTCACTCAGTAAACAAATTTCATTCAAATCTGTAATTTATCAGAAAAGCAGAAACAATTTTTATTTTCTTCAAGAGCAGCCAGGCACAACACTTTTATTTTTAAAAAGAAAGAACATGCAGGGGCTTAATAAAATCTTGAAGGATCTGACATTAAATATTTCTTAGAGAAGGAGCAGGAAGGGAAGAGAAGGAAGCTAGAACTAATATTTTTAACATTCACACACAGAAACACAAACGAAAGTTAAGGTTTTTGTAGCCTCTTTTAAAATTCTGCGAGGTGCTTCTCAGCATGATTAAAGAAATCTGCCCTCTTTTTTTTTTCTTTTAAATTTCAATCTCTTGTGTTATCCTACCTAGTTTCATGATTTTCTGCTGTTGGTGTTGAGAAGCAGTGCTGGACACCCTACCTCTTGATGCTGTCAGGAAGGTAACCTGTTACAATCTGCCCCTGAGGGAGTGGGTAACTGGTCATACTTTGGTGCTCACACCCTCTGCACCTGGTCTGTTACCTTACATTTTATCAGCAAAGCCAATTGTTTGAGCCATTAACCATTAACATTTCAGTCTCTCATACTATCTAACTCATCTTCTGCTTTGCTAAGTGTGAGTACATGCATGCAAATAGAAACACAGATTCTGTATCTCATTGTGCTTCTTAGCACACAATATCAGACTTGGACTGCCATATCTCCCTCTCTGAAATGCTGATTTATATGAATAGGAATACTTTTCTCATAAAAGGAAAAGACTGACCTGCCCAGGAAGATGTTAACTTATGGGTGAAAATCTATCTCTCCTTTGTGGAAAAACCAGGCTTAGAATACTCTTAATCAGATGGACAAGTGACAAAGATGGTTCTTGAACATCTCCAGTGAAGGAGACTCCTTAGCCTCTCTGAGAAATCTGTTATAGTGTGCACAGTCAAGAAATGCTTCTTCATGTTCAGGTGGAATTTTCTGTGCATCAGTTTATGGCGATTGCTAAAAATATATTATTTACTATAAAAATATAAATATGCATATATCATATGTCAATGTATTCTACAAATATACATTATTTATGGTAGATTTATAAATTTTAAAATACCTTATTACATTTAAGAGATGGTTGAAATGTTTAACATTAACATGAAAATGTATTCCTGATCTTTTATTCAGGTTTTATTTTTTAATTTTGTTTCAAATCAGTGTAATTCTGAAGGGTTATATTAGGTTGATAATGCATATCTGATCTATTCTGCCATTCAAAAGCAGCTGAATAACATCACCAAAATTTTGTGATTGTTATTATAAGCAGATTTCCAGATAGCCATTGATTCACTTATGCTCCAGTTCAAAGCTATTGATACCTGCTTCTGATACCTCCCAAAGATAGATTTGTAAACTGGTCTTCCAGATTACTGTAGAAAACCTCAAATGAATTCAAAATACAGACTTTAAATAGATTAATTAACCTCTCCACCCCATACTTTACAGGCACTACTGTGAATACCAGTAAAGCATCTTATTGATTTTAAGATTTTTGCTCCGCATTATAAATCCCTTCACTGGCTTTTTCCACATCTGGGAGAATTATGAACACTGTATTTCCCTTCCTGCTGTTTGAATGCTGGCCCAGTAATGGCTCCTTTGATCTTTCTAAACCTTCTTTGAGCTCTATATTATTCCCTCTCACTGAAGACTTTATTCCCTGGTATACATCAATGTCTCTTGCTAGCCTTAAAATCAAGTTTAAAATCTGATATTTCACATGTAGACCACTGGCATTATTCAGCTCTGTTAGCGAATGACTGCCATACTATGATAATAACAGAAGTTACTCTTTTTTTCTGTACCAGCAAGAGGCTTGGCATATTAATTATTTCTTTTGCATGACTTTTTGTCTGTCTTTATTTATGTACATATGTATTTTGCAGGATTTTAGGCCACCAGGCAGGGGTATTTTATGAAATGTTTATCCATTCTCAAAAACAATGACATGACAGACAGGAAAAGAAAATATTTGTGAAGCTAGACTGAAATTTTAGGCATTTTGTTGACAACTATTCCCTTAAACAGGCATATATAATCAAAGAGGACATGGGCTACCAAAAGTTGGGAGGGAGAAGCAGTCACAAAGTTCAAATTTTGCGGATTTTGTTTGTGTGTGGAGGATTTTGGTTTGTTTGTCTTTATTTTGGTTTTTTGTTTGAGTTTTTCCTCATGTTACTCAATCAGTAATTAGATACAATTTAACTCAAAAAAGTCTGTTTTTTTGCTTTAAAATCTAAATTAAAGTGTTCTGCAATCCCCCTTGTCCAAGGCAGTGTGACAGTTTGTATCAGCAGATCAAAAGGACTATTCCAGGCAGTTCCAGAGAACCACCTTTCTTTATATTCAAACAATTTCTTCTACACCTTTCAATTACAAAAAGCAAGCAGATGGAACTTAACTTTAGTCATTATTAAGGATGTAATTTTCATTTTGCTTTCATCTTTTCCAATGATTTGACTTTCCAAATTTTGTTTTTCAAAGAGCGAATTTATATTCTGGTACAGATAAAGCAAGCACATATAAGATTGGGAAGTAGATTATTAGTCTCCTGGGTTAGCAACATATCAACATTTCCTGTTCCAATATTATGAAATTATCAAATCACATTTCATTAGAAAAAACAGCGGTTTGTGGTTTGGTTGTTGGTTTAGTTGGTTGGCTGGTTGATCGTCCTTTGTTTGTCTTGAGACTATGTTTGTTTTCTTTAATTTGAGGTGTTTGGTGTTTTTTATTTTGCTTTTTTGTTTGTTTATTTTTATTTTGAAGTAATTTTCAAATCAGAATGTCAAATTAAGGATTTGAAGTAGCTTTTTCAATACTTTGTGGCCAGATGATGGATAATTTTTCCAATTAAAGTTCCATGTCTTTTCATGTAATACAGATTGAAGGTTCACCCCCTTCGTAGGACTAGACATGGAAATGGAATACTCCTACATGTGATTCCTATTTATCTGCTTTAGTTATGATTATAATAAAATCTGTTTTGATAAAATATACATAGAAAACCAATTAAATGAAAATTAACAGGATATTTACAGTTTAAATTAATGATTATTATTATATTATATATATTATTATATTATTATTATTATCTGGAGATAAGGGAGTTGATGTACTCGTGCAAATAAAATGACGAGGGTGATTCTTTCCTTTATTAATTAAAATGACACTTTTATTGATTGAAAATATAGAGCAGTCACAGAAATAATTTCTGAATTACAACAGTATAGCCATAGTATGTGAGGTTAATGTCTTAACTGCAAGTAAAATGAAAAAATTTAAACTTTCAGAATAATCAAAATTAATCAGTTCTAGGAAAAAGTGAAAATTTAGTAGGGGTAATTCCCCTCCTCCCCCCTCCCCCCCCCCCCCCCCCCCCAATATGTCACGAAGTGAAGTAAAAGGGCTAATATGTATATGGAAAAAAGGACTAATATCAAAAGTAAGTCACAACAGTATATGTCCTTTTCTCATGCTTGTGCATAGTTAAAAGGGGCAAAATAATTTTCAGAGCAACATTAAAAGAATAATTCTAAGAAAATCACATTACTACTTAATTATAGAAAAAAAAAAAGACCAAGAAATCTCTACATAATTATACACACAAAATACATTTAAGATTCCTAGTGTCCATCTAGATACAATGCATCTGTAGATTTAAGTAGTAGAATCAGAATTTAGAGCCAGTAGAACAGAGTACATGACTTCATTCCCCAAATTGTAATTCATCAAGAACAAATGTATTTGTACAAAGGACCAGAAACTTGTCATGAGAACTTCACAGGGAAAATGATCGCAATAAATTAAAGAAATTCATTTTTTTCCTGAGAGACAAAGCAGTAGACAGTAATATGTTTCATTACTCTTTGGAAGATCCTTTCAAAGAGGATGAAGAATCTAAAGGTCATGTCATTGAAATAATGCAATCCAGGATAACTAGTGTCATCTTTATAATACAGTAATCTAGATGTTAAATAGGGCGAGGAGGGGTTTTTTTCCATTTTTCAAAGCTGACCTGCACATTAGAATGAATCAACTATCCACCACCTATCATTTTTTCAATGCCAATTGTAGCTGATGAAATGTACTTCTATGGGACTTACCAAGGCAGTTTTAAAAGAATACAAGTATACACCTATATATATATTATCTAACAACAGAGAAATGATACCTGCTTCAAGGGGCTACAAATACTCACATTTGCAAAAAAGAAAATGGAAAGAAGTACTTCTATGGACAGAAAACTCTGTACAGTAATATTTGTGTTTCCTTGATGGCCATGGAGAGAAATGCTTCCACTCAAAATGAGTTTGCCCATAATTTTTCAGAACTGCATATTGAAACAGAGGAGAGCAGAAGACGCATCCTGTACAGTGTTTGTGTGCTACAGACTGTTTTGAACATTTCTCCATTTGGTATGTAATTTCCAGGTCTCTCCCATTCTGAAATGGCCTGGACCCATGTGCTTTAGGGTATCTTCAAACTGGACACTACTGTAAAATTAGGAGTGTTAGAGTAGGTGGAAAAAGAAAAGCAGAAAGAAAACTTAACTCCATGTAGAAGAAGTGTTTTGCAGAGGACAAGTGCCTGTACATGTATAGATTACTGAAGGTACACATCAAGGACACTTTGTCAGACCATCAGAGAAAACTTTCAGGACTTCTTCTGGGTTCCTATACTGTGGCTCATCATGTAGTTCCAAGCAACTAGGCTCTCCAGTCATCCACACAGGGTAGGAGGATATGACGGGGGTCTCATAAGGATCTCTTAACACCCTGGAACAACTGCTTTTGAAGGCCTAGGTTTACACTGACTCTATCAGATTTTTAGCCACCTCTTTTACATGACAACACTGACATGAAGTAAACACACATGTCTATTGGCATTTGAGATGTCTAAAATGTCCAAGAAGGCCCTAAAGAGCATTCCTGAAAAACATAGCTATCCTATACATTTTTTGTCATATCTATCAGATCAACTGGAATATTTAAAATACTCCTGAATTTCTCAAAAGGCATAGTGGGTAGCTGAATGTAGTTTCTTAATGTCAAGCTGAATATTACACTTAAAAATTTTAATTACTTTAAGGATGAAACACTGCTAAAGAGTAAGAAGCTTGAGTTGCCCTTGAAAACACAGGAGGAGGCTTGGGCTCCTAAGGCACTACTTCCTGCTATTCTGCTAAAAGAGGATGAAACAAGAGGATCAATGCAGATAGCCTCTGTACTGTTAGTGTCCCAGTCTCATTCTGGATTCTAGTAAGCTATTTGTGTTAGTTCTCTACAGCAGTGAATTTCAAAACTTAACCATATTTTGCTCAAAATAATATTTTCTTTCCTGCACAGGTAAAATAATGTTGAAGGCTGAAACAAAAGACTTAAAGTAGAAAGAAGGTGGTATTTCAGGAACCTCCTCAGACAGGTCATTTACCTAATTTCTATATGAGTCCCTCTAGCAATAATATGGGCATAACAATATCATAGTCACTTAATGCTCTTTCTGCTAAAAGGCTTATGCATGGGCTTGTCTTCAATCCCATCTTGGAAATTCATGTGCTTAAAGTTTAAAAAGTTAATCATTATAAAAAGATCCCCAGCTTACCTTTTTATTTTAATTATTATTATTATTTTACATATTTTCAAGGATTCAAGGAGTAGATTTCACATTGCATATCTTTACTATATTATAAATTCAAATAGCATTTAAGAGAGTTGTATAGTTTCTTACTTTATTTTGAAAACATATTTTGAAAAGTTATTAAATAACAACACAACTATCTTCCTTCTGTACAGTGCTCTCTAATGTAGACTCTTATCCTCTATTTTGAAGTCCATGAAGGTTTGCAAATTTTCTAGTAAGTATTAAGTTGCTCTAAGAAACAGTTTGGTGGAAGAAAAGAAAAGAAAAGAAAAGAAAAGAAAAGAAAAGAAAAGAAAAGAAAAGAAAAGAAAAGAAAAGAAAAGAAAAGAAAAGAAGAGAAAAGAAAAAGAAGAAAGAAAAAAGAAAAAAGAAAAGAAAAGAAAAAAGAGAAAAAGAAGAAAAAGAAAGAAAGAAAGAAAGAAAGAAAGAAAGAAAGAAAGAAAGAAAGAAAGAAAGAAAGAAAGAAAGAAAGAAAGAAAGAAAGAAAGAAAGAAAGAAAGAAAGAAAGAAAGAAAGAAAGAAAAAGAAAGAAAGAAAGAAAGAAAAGAAAGAAGTGTTCATGATCTCATGGCATGAAAAAAGATAAACAAAAAAAGGGGGTCACATTTTAAAAATGTTTGGAAATAATTTCTTAGTCTTTCCTAGAGTAGAAAAGTCTACTGAAATAACAGACCTTAAGTCTTCAAAAATGTTTTGTTTACAATTACATTTTCCTTAGGCTTGATGTGTTGAAGTCACTGGAAAATCTCTTCAGTGCTGAATAACATTGTGTGTTTGTAATAGATTCTGATTAATAATGAAACTTTTATTTAGGGAATAGTAAATTTATACTTTCAGTCAAATAGAAAAGCAACAAAAACACAGAACTAAACTAAATAAAAACTTAATAAAAATGCCAATATACTTGTGAATTAGCTTAAATAATTAGACCCAGATATTAGTTATACAGTTTAATTGAATTTAGGAACTATCATTTTAAAAATTTAAGCTACATTTTGGATATCGTTCACAGTGTTTTTAGACCATATTAATAGGAATATTAAATAGTCAAATATTATGCAACCATCTTATGGAGGCTGGGATTATTTTCTGGTTGTTTGCTGTACATCTATAGGATTCTGAAAAGTTTTGACAAAGTTACAAGGCAGATTTGTCTTTTTTAACATGTAGGATAGAACCACAGAGAAGTTACATGCACTAGTGTCTTCCTATAATATAAAGAACATGGATATAATTTTTCTGCGCTACTGCATATTTTGTTATTAAAGACCCTGTAAGTAAAATAAAGGAACAGCTTAGAAATTAGAAAATGACAAGTTGTAAAAAAGATGAGAAATTATGCAAACACTGAAATTACTATAATTTACTATTACATGATACTATTGATGACCTTTCAACCCCCACTGTAAAGATATAGCAAAGATGTTGAGCACTTTTTAGTGCTCTCAAAGAGAGTAAAAATGAAGAACATTACATAATATCTGTTGTCAAAATATAATACATTCTGTCTCTATCCAGATTTCCAAGGGAAAATGTGTGGTATATTGCCTAATGATTTAAAAAAAAAAAAAAAGAAAAAAATTATAGAAAAACTAGCAGCTGGCTATTACTACTAAGTGAATTATTTGTGATATTGAAGAGATTGATGTGCTTAGAATGCCATGAATGTCAAAGAAATGGTAAAAAATATCAGTGGCTGAATAATACAGAGATTTTATACAAAGAAAGATGAGAAAGAGAAGCAAAACAGAATCACAGAACTTCAAAACCTTATCTGTAATAAATATTCCCCTTGAGAAGAGTTTGGAAAGGAATTAAAATTTTCCCCAAACTGTGACTGTACTGCTGTAAGAAAGAATTGATATAGAATAAAATTATTGCTTGATTGCAGAATAGGTTGAAGTTAACACTCTATTTATAAAAGTGTTGTAATTTGGAATTATTATGTAAATTCTCTCCCCTGCCATTAACTACCCATGCCATTAGTTAACAAAAAGAAGTAGTTAACTGCTTCTGTCTTATTCTTGATTGCTTGGGTGGGGGCAGAATGTCTCTTTTGTTTTTTGGGGACATTTTTTCACTTCTAGCTTGGCTGAATGCGGAGCAGGGTGTGTGCTGCTGAGGAGGGAAGCCGTTTTCTCCTGCTCCTCGTTGCTGCTGCTGTTGCTTCTTGGAGAGCCGTTTCTTTTCTCCTTGCCACAGCTGTTCTTCTGGTTCCTGCATCTGGGGTCCCGGTCTCTGCTCCAGTCTCACCGCTACTTGCAGCATCACGGCCTGCCCGTCCCGGCTGGCGCAGCAACTTGGGAGAGAGAACTTGGAGCTGCTTTTCCAGGACACGCAGCGGTTCTCCACTTCCAGTTTTCCTTCTTCATTTGGGACAAGAGACACAGAGGGAGAGACAGAATTCATTTGGAAGCTCACCCTGCCGCCAGCCGGGCTGTGACACTGATACTGCTCATAAGTATAACTTTTCTCCAGAAGGAAACCTGCTGGTTTTGGGGTTTTTTGTGGTTTTTTTTTTTTCTCTTCTGGTGGTGGGGAAGCGGTTTGCTCTGGTCTGTTTACATATATATATATGTATGCCCAAACTTCGTGAATGAAGATTTGGGAAGGGCTCTCCCCACGTGGGTGTGCCCTTTGAGCCTGCACAGTGGATTTTTTAGATGAGGCACAGCGTGCACAGAACTGGCCCCACCGTTTAAGTCCTAAGGCCCATCTGCCACGGCCGAGTGAGCTCGGACAGTGAGAGTGAAATCCTCAGGACTGTCTACAGCACCGGGCACTAACCGGGGGTGAACCTGCTGAGCATGCAAGATCTGACGGGATCGGATGGCAGGGAGGCATTGAACTGCCCGGTACAGTCTCCACTGAGACTCGAACTCGTGACCTTGTGATCCAGAGTCCGGAGTGCTCACCATTACACAACGGGACCATATATCAGTTAAGAACAGTTATCCTTCTTGTATCCATTGTCTGATTAAAGTTTCTTTTCTTAAATTTGGTAAAGAGTGGTGTGATTATTGTGGAGGAAACCCCCTTCCTCCGCTTGTGGGTAAACATTTTGGTTTTTCCCCTCAAACCTAGACAAAAAGCTGTAAGAAAAACAAAGCAAAACAACAACAACAAAAAAAAACACAAAGAAAAACAAAACTAAAAGGAGTGAATTTCCAACTACCTTATTATATATTGTTGTTTTGTGAGGAAAAATTTATTTGTGTTATTTAGCCAACTGTCAGTGCTATATTGCTATAATTTAAAAGTAAAAAATGCTCTATAATGTAAACTGGGCACAACGTTCTCGTCAGCTCACAAGCCAACTGCATTTTCTATCCTTAGGTTTTTAGTACCTGTGGGACACTGAAAACTGCAACAATATTTATTCTCCTTTCTGTTAACAACATCTATCAGTTTCAAACCTAGACTTTCCTCACAATATTTAGTTTTCAATACTGAAAGATACAAATATATAATTGTACATACATTGTAAGTGTTGTAAACCCTGATAAAGGTAGGAAACCACTTCAGTCATAATGAGACCCCTCTCTGTAGCAGCAGAATTGACCTGAATTTCCAGCCAAAGGTCAATTTAGCGTTTTGCATGTCACCTCAGTAAGAATAACTGGACAGAACAAATGTAAGTTTAAGAAGAAGACAAAGATTTACTTGTGTGTTGCTTACCCACAAATCAAATGAACCTTGATGACTGCAGTCTGGAAAATTTGGTAAGGGTCATGTCTTATGTTTGTAATATATGTTTAGTATAATATAATCATGTTTATAATATATGAAGTGATTTCATTACTTAATATGTAAAATAAAATTATATAAAAATACATTAGTCTATATTTTTTTCTTTACTTAGGATCTAGATAGAACAGTATTTGTGAGTTTTAGCTTGACAGGCTCAAGAACACAATGTAACAAATGGAACACTTAGAAGTATGAGTTAGTACATGTAGATGTGTGCTTGGTAGTATTTGACTCCTATAACTTATACAATAATTCATGGGGAGTGAAATACTCATTTGTGATAATGATGATGCAATATGTTACTATAGCGAAAATTACTGCTCCTCTAGAGAGAAATTATGATGTTTCATGGAACTCTGATGCTGATATGTTAGGGAACTGTTATTTGCCAGAATTTTAATGTAACACACTTAGAAAATAAAATTCCAGAGCCCTATGGTTGTATATGAGCATCTTCATATAAACATCTTTGTCCTAGTTCAGCAGGAGGGACCAGTTAACACTGTGTGTGGGGTGATCAAAGCTGTGTATTCTACCCCCTCTATTCATTCCCCAAGGACAATGGGCCATTAGCAGCAGCTGCCCAGGGAGTCATTAGCACCTTCACATCCAGCCTGAGGGGGTGTGGCTGCTAATGGTCCATCAATGGTTCAACAATACCCCCTGGCTCCCAGAGTTAATCACCCATTGTGTGAGTCCCCACCCTGGGGGAGGGACTGGGTGCTTCCTGAGGGTACATAAATGGTGGTTAAGAAGACCTCGGGAACTTCTTGTCTGATCCAGAGCAGCAGCAGGACCTCAACAGGAGGAGACCAGCACTCTCACCCAGACCATAGCACTCGCCTGCACCAACAGGTTTTTCACTTCCTTTTCCTTTGGACTTGGGGGAACCACACGGGTCTCAGCACAAGGGCAAACAAACCCCTGTGGGTTTGTGCCCCAGGACACTGGGTTATACTGCTGGGTTTTGTGAGTTGAAAGCAATTTCCCTTTGTGTCAGTGTATTTATTGTAATATATGTATGGCCAAACTTCGCAAACGAAGATTTGGGAAGGGCTGTCCCCACGTGGGTGTGCCCTTCCAGCCTGTGCAGTGCATTTTAGGTGAGGCTCAGCGTGCGCAGAACTGGCCCCACCGTTTAAGTCCTGAGGTTCATCTGCCATGGCTGAGCGAGCTTGGACAGTGACATTGAAGTCCTCAGGACTAGAACCTACAGCACCCGGCATTTCCCAGGAGGTCTCCCATCCAAGTACTAATCTGAGGCTGACCCTGCTTACCTTCCGAGATCTGACGGGATCGGATGTCAGGGAGGCATTTAACTGCCCATTTATTGTAATATTAATAAATTTTAGCTCTGACTTATAATCTCTCTCGTGGTGAGTTCATTTCCCCTGCTGATTCGCCTTTAAATCAGCAAAACCTTAAACCTTGATGACTTCTCTGGGACTCTAGGTAGGCAGTACACATTGTGGTACTAAAGTATTTGGCTTTTTTCTGTAATTAAAATTATCAATGTTATATTGAAGATGCATGTTGTGTTATAAACAACATAGATAATTTCTTAAATTTAAAGATTAAATAATAGATGGTAGGAAGTTAAGGCCTCATGAGTGGAACATCATTTATGTCTGCTTGGGATCTACTTGAAATCACTATAGGAATTTAGGAGTAATGCATTTGAATACTTCTTCCTAACTAAAAAATTACTATTCTGCAGTAGCCATATTTAATACCGAGTATCAATATTAAGTTAGCCTAACAATTTCATATTATTAGTTAAAATAGATGAGGGTTAGTAGAAAAATTCTTGTATTTTTGTATTCATATTCCTAAACCTAGGAAGACGCTAAATAAATGTTTCAGACTTATAATTAAATTCTTTTATTAATAGAAATTTGTTAAGAAATATTTGTGTTTAGAAACTAGAACCTTAAAAATATTGAATTAAGATTTTACGTACGTAGGTTCCAGTATTCTATGAATATAAGTAAGTCAGTAGTGTAATACCACATATAAGGTCCATAAGGTACATTATTTGCTATAACCTGTTAGATAAAGTGTTGTAAAACTTATTTAAACACATATTCACATGATAGACTGCTGTAATGATCCATGAGAACATATATACACCCCCCCCAGTGATCTTTTGAACAACCCTAATTTATCATGGGAAACAGAATGTGTAAATTTCTGCTTCAGAAAAGAGACCATTAATATTTGAATTAAAAGACAGCACCCTCAATTTCTACTATTTACTGTCTTAGAAGACTGTACTCTAACACATCATCATGGAAAACTCTTCAGGTTTTTTTGTTGTTGTTATCACGCTAAAATCTGTAAAATAAAGCCTTTTGAACTCTTATTATTTATTGGCTATGAAAACTCTGTACTAGCCAATGTGTAAATCTATATGATGGAGATGAAGGATGAAAACAAACTGCTAAAACATGTTTGGATGCACATTCTAACATCCTCTATTTATTTTGATCTTGATAAGACCTGAAATGTCCATTAAGACATGAAGCTTTTCTAGAAGATCCATATTGTTATTGACTGTGTGTAAGACTACAGCCACAGAGCTACAAGCTCAAACAGAAGTTTTACTTTAAAAATATACAAGGCTCAAAAAAGTCTCCCACTTAATCTTTAGAAGAGTTGTTGTTTTTTAATACCTTAAAGTACCATAAAGAAAAGGCATTGCTCACATTTTTTACTGATAAACTTTAAGAAATAAAAAATCTTGGCAAAAATTTTAAGGGTAACATACAACCAAAATAAAGCATTTCACAAAGCTATAATTTAGCACATGCTAGTCCATACAACTCAACAAAATCCAACCCATTTGGCTCCAAGTTGCTCAAAATATTAAGAAAGGAGATTGAGAGAAGGAGTTCTTCTAGTTAAGCAGGTGGGACCAGTTTATTGCTGTGTGGGGGTGACCAAAGATATGTATCTTACACTGTCAATTCATTTCCCATGAACTGTTAACAATGGACCATTTGCTGCAGCTGCCAGGGCACACCTGGCCCCTCAGGATGTGAGCTGGGTGTGAAAGACACCTGTGAGATAGGAGCTGTGATAACTCTCTTCCAGGAACTCGTTAGCAACTCCACACCCAGCCTGAGGGGTCACGTCTGCTAATGGGCCATCAATGATTCCGAATACCCTATGACCCACAGAGTTAGATCATTCATTGTGTAATTCCCCACCCTGGGGGAGATACTGAGTGTTCCCACCTGGACCTGAGGGGCTATAATCTTGGGGGTCTGGGGACTTGGGGAACCATTTGTCAGATCCAGAGGAGACCAGAACCTCAACAGGACTGTGACCACACTCTTGACCAGACTGCAACTGTCATCTACACCAACAGGTTTCTCACTTCTTTTTACTTTGGACTCGATGGGAACCATGTGCAGCTCAGCACAGGGGCCAATGAACACCATTGTGTTTGTGCCAGAGAGTGTTGGGTTATACTTCTCGGGTTTGTGGGTTAAAACCAATTTCTCTTTGTATCATTATGTTTATTGTAATTTTTTTTTTATTAAATTTAACTCTGACTGATAATCTCTTTTATATTGGGTTCGTTTCTCCTGTCAGTTTACATTTAAACCAGCACAGGAGTAAAGAAAGAGAATGAGATAAAAATAGTAACCACCAGAGAGTCCCAAGCAAGTCCAGCTTCCATGTGGCCAGCTGGTAGGTCTCAAGGAAAGATGGAGACCATGTGCTGCTGATTTTATGTGCTTTGGCCCTCTGTGACCACCCCTCCCAGGTGGGACTTGAGGCCCACTGGCCATTCTGTGGCTACAGGGCATGGTAAGACGCAATGCTGCTTCTGTTAGCCAATCTAAGGCTGGGTTAGGGATTCCAGGGTGTGGTATAGGCCATACTTATGGGCCTTGCTCCAGGGTTACCCCATAAGGCTTACAGGGGCTAGCATGTGGGATACAGCATTGCCTCCATGGGATTTGACTTATCCTTCCCCCCCACTTCCTGCCCGCACACACTTGAGTTAGTTCCAATCCAATAATTAATATAATAATCCAGTGTCTCACACTGTGTATTTTAGATACTTTATCCAGTTGGTATTTCTAGTGTCATGTATTCAAATGAAGCTAAAATCCCTAACATGTAGGGTTTGTGAAGGAAACCAATATTAGAAAATGTGTTGGTAAGATAATTTTGAACACTATAAAGTTTGATTCTAACATACTCAAATTTGCCCAGGATAGCAACTCTTTCTTTTAGCTTGCTGACTACAACTTATATCTAGCAAACAGTTATGGATGCAAGTAACTTTAGCTATTGATTTCATGGAGAATAAGCATGAGCAAAGTTATCCACAATCAGAATGACTATTACTTTTCATAATTTTTTACTGATTCCAATAAGATAACTTTCACAGAATGTTTTTCACAGTATCACAGTATCTTTTCAGTTAGAAAAGACCTCTGAGATCATTGACTCTAGACTGACTGAACACCACCTTGTCAACTAGATCACAGCACTGAGTGTCAGGTCTAGTCTTTCCTTAAACATCTTTAGGGACGGTAACTTAATCACCCCACTGGACAATCCATTCCAATGTGTAATCCTTTCTGTGAAGAAATTCCTCCTAATATCTAACTTTAACCTCCCCTGGTGCATCTTAAGACTGTGTCCACTCATCCTGTTGCCTGGCAGCAGAGGCCAACCCTCACCTGTCTACAACCTCTTTTCAGGTAGTTGTAGAGAGTGATAAGGTCTCCTCTAAGCCTTCTCTTGTCCACGCTAAACAACTACAACTCCATAAATCACTCCTCACAGGAGTTTCAGATCCTTCACCATCTTTGTTTCCCTTCTATAGACATATTTCAGCACCTCAATGTCTTTCTTGTCAGGAGGGGCCCAGGACTGGACACAGGACTTGAGATGTGGTCTCCACAGTGCTGAGTACAGAGGGACAATTGCTTCCCTAGTCCTGCTGACCACACAAATACAAGACAGGATACTACTGGCCTTCCTGGTCACCTGGACACACTGCTGGCTCATTTGCAGCTGGCTGTTGTCCCCATCCCCAGTTCCTTCTCTACTGGGCACTGTCCAGCCTCTCTGCCCCCAGCATACAGTGCTGCATGGGGTTCTTGTGACTCAAGTGCAGGACCTGGCACTTTGCCTTATTGAATTTGGCACCGTTGGCCTTGGTCCATCAATCCAGCCTGTCCAGAACCCTCTCAAGAACCTTCCTATCCTCCAGCAGATTGACACTCCCATTGAACTTGGTTGTCATCTGAATTTACTAAGGGTAAACTTGACTCCCTCATCCAGATTATCAATAAAGATATTAAGTGTTTATTTTCTTTAGAGAACTTAAACAAAATACCATCCTAAAAAGGCTTAAAACTATTGTTACTCTTCAGACAAAATAGAAAAGCATCTACAAAGGTAATGTACATACTACAGCAACCTAACTAAGCTGTTTCAAGACAGAATACCTCCTTGATGACAGCATCATTGAAAAAAACAAACAAACAAACCAAAACCGCAATGGTTTTACCTTGAATAATTGATTACTCAAATTGCCTTTGAAAACCTGGAAGAATTATTTTCTATTTCTCTTGATGCCAAAGGAGTTTTTGTTCTGATTTTCACATTTTGTAGATTTTAGGAACACAGTAGTTGTAGATTTTTAGAGGGTTAATATTTCTAACAGTTTAAGTTTAATGCTTTTCTATCACTACCCCTGTCCCAGAACAGGGAGCTCAAATTCCTTTAGTTAATTAATCTTGTTTAGACTCCTTTTCAAGGTAGAGCTGAAGGATATCAGAAGGCCTACAGAATGAAACATAAACATAGGTCAGAGTGACCCAGAAGCCAGAACTGGATGAACTCCAAGAGACCTTTGTGTGCCTGAAGAAGAAGAGCTGATGAAGACAGAGGGTCTTAATGACCCCAGACCCAATTCCAAGGGGTTGGACAGGGGTGGGACTGGGGCTGGACTGAGAAATGTGTAAAGCAATGATTGGAGGGATCTCATTATAAAAGCCATGGAAACTAGAACTGGGACACATGCATGTCATCATGTATTCCTGTGGGCTGTAGGCCCTGTGTTATTAAAGGACCTTTACTTTTTATCTTACCCTACACTAATGTGGCTCGGTGTACTGCTTTGGGGGAAAGGGTCATTCACGGCATCACTCTCCTGCTACTTGTTTTAGGCACCTCCATCCTAAACACTGGTGTTTCTCTGTGCCAGTAGACCTAGAAATAATTTTGCTATGTGAAAAATACTAATGCCCATCCTCACTCTTATTTCTGTGTTCATAGTTTATCTTTCCATAGATCATTTCACCACTTTCTTATAAAGGTCTCAGTAGTTCCATGGCACCATCATTATTCATGTTCTAGATTGTGAGTGTTAGAAGCATATATGTGTGTGTTCATGCATTTTTTCCCTGCCTTGATGAATCTGTGAAGTGGCATACAGCTGAGATTGAATTGGAAGATTCTTGGTCACTACTCATCTGTTTTAATCTCAAATAAGAGAACATAAGAAAACAAATCAAGTTTATCTGCAGTGCATTTCTTTCAAGTGATGCTTGTGAAATCAAAAATTAAAGATGATGGAGTAACACATGTCTTCTTGGGAGGTATCAGGCATATCTATATACAAGACTAATCTTAGCATGACTTGTCTGGTACACTAAGAGAATTTTACTGCTTCTTTATCAAGCTCTGCTTCCCCATCTTACCTACTAGCACGCAGTCACTTCTTTCTGTTGTAACTTCAGTGATGGCAATTTATTCTACAGAAAAATGTGGAAGGAATGTGAAGTGGAATTCAGTCAGTTTATGAGCAGCGTGAATACATATGAAAATTTCTGTTAGTTTGTTTTTGGTTTTGTTTTAATTTTTTAATCCTTTATTAGACTAAAGGAGCAGTTTGCAAAACTCATTTATATTCTCCTATTTCTATCCTTTGCTCAAGATTTTTCTGTACATTCTTCAATACCCTGCTATTTCTACTCCTACTGTTCATTTAAATGTTAAAAAGACAGATTCATTTCAACTGCAGAAGCTGTCGAAATACCATAAATTACCTGGCTTAATACAAAGAAATTCAGAGCTTTGAAAGAAGCTCATCATGCTATGCATGCATGACCCCACTTTAGATATTAAACTGGTCTCAAAACAATGACCATTCTTTGTTGCAATATTGAGGTTTAACTAAATGAGATGTGGGGCCCAATTCTTATCCTATTAAAATCAGTGGGATTTCATTCTTAGTGGGATTTGAATATAATTAGAAATGCTTTCATTTTTCATAAAACAACTACTTTTTATTCAGTCTCTTCTCTATTTCAAAGGTTATGTCAGAGCAATGAATTTAAAAGAATCAAAGAAAAAAAAAGAGAAAGGACCTGTTCTTGCTCATTTCAGTATTCTTCAAAGTGCCATGGCTAAATATCTCAGGAGGGATTTCTGGGATATGCTTGGACATGAGCTAGCATTGTACTTTGCTAATAGAACCTGAAATAAAGAAGACTCTTGAGAACCAGGGGACTTATACCTAGACCTACTAAAATTAGGTCTGTCATTTAAAAATTCTGCTTACGTGTGCTGCAGTCACAGAAAAGACTTCATTATGTAGTAGAAACAGAGACAAGTATCTAGTTTGACAAGTTTATTAAAACTCCTAAATATTTTTAAATAATAACTCATTGAATTGTCAACTTATAAAATAACTAATAACTAATAAAGTCAGAATATAAGTATTGTGAGAGCACTACAACTGAGGGATGAGCCTATAGGAGAATTAGTTGGTTTTGTCTGTGGTCAGGAGAAAATGTCCAGGGCACAGCTAGCAAACACATCATATGATGGATGAGCAATTGGCTCAAGAGTAGAGCACAGAAGGTAAGAGTGAATGTGGAAATATTAGACTGGTGACGTGTCACTAGTGGGGTTCCACGGGGCTCCATCTTAGGCTCTGCACTCTTTAACATCCTTGTAAATGACTTGGACACAGGACTGGAAGAGATAATAAGCAAGTCTGCAGGTGACACAAAACTGGGAGGAGCCATTGACTCACTTGAAGGCAGGGAGACCCTACAAGAGACCTTGACAAATTAGAGGACTGGACAATCATGAACCATATGAAGATCAACAAGGGAAAGTATTGGATTCTGAACCTGGGATGGGGCGACCCTGGATGTATATGCAGAGTGGGGAATGAGATGCTGGAAAGGAGTGCCATGGAAAGGGACCTGGAGATCCTGGTTGACAGCAAGCTGAATATGAGTCAGCAGTGTCTGGCAGCCAGGAGGGCCAACCACGTCCTGGGAGGCATCAGGTACAGCATCACTAACCAGTCAATAGAGGAGATTGTCCTGTTCTGCTCTGCAGTGGTGCAGCCTCACCTTGAATATTCTGTGCAGTTTTGGGCAGCACAATATAAAAAAGTTATTAAGGTCTTAGAGAGTGTCCAAAGAAGGGCAGCAAAGATGGAGAAGGGCCTTGAAGGGAAGCTGTATGAGGAGTGGCTGAGGGCACTTGATCTGTTCAGCCTGGAGAAGAGGAGACCAAAGGGAGACCTCATTGCATCCAACTTCCTCATGAGAGGAAGAGAAGGGGCAGGCACTAATCTCTTCTCTGTAGTGACCAGTGACAGGACCCAAGGGCATGGCCTCAAGTTGTATCAGGGGAGGTTTAGCCTGGATATTAGAAAAAGGTTCTTCCCCCAGTGGGTGGCTGGGCACTGGAACAGGCTCCCCAGGGAAGTGGTCACAGTACCAAGCCCAACAGAGTTCAAGAAGCACAAAGATGATACTCTCAGGCACGTGGTGTGATTCTTGGGGATACTCTTGCGCAGGGCCAGGAGCTGGATTTGATGATCCTTGTAAGTCCCTTTCAATTCAACACATTCAATGATTCTGTGATTTGTATAATTTTGGCTAATTCCTCTTTCCTATTTAATTTCAATTGTACATGCATATCTTTTAAAAATGTGTCTAATTATATCTATCAGTGTCTTTGGTGAGGTCCTGATCTTGTAAACAATTTACTGTAAGTGGAATGTTGAATATACTAACAATTGCAGTGAAATCGTTCTTCTTGTGAATACAGGTTGGGGTCAGTTGAAAGGGTGGGACACAAGAAATTGGCATGTTGGTAAATGTAGTGGTGCCAGTGCTTGCAAAGATTTTATGCAGAGACAAAAGATCATGCTTCTTCTGATGTGCATGTGACACTCTGTGTGATATCTGTCAAAATATGACAACATTAATATTATAGTACAATAAATAATAACATTGTAAGCACAGTAATATTTTCATTCCTTTAATTATTAGTCATAAAATTAATTTTCCATCCTTCATGCTTGATGTTGACCTTTGGGTTAAAGAAGTCTATATTCTTTACATTATTGAATAGTCTTTAAATAATTGAGTATTTTGATAGGAAAGCTAACTGTATTTTAATTTAAAATGACAATTAAGTCTCATGAATTCCCTTTCCTGAAGTGAAACTGAAGTCAGTATGTTGGAAACAAACTTTTTGTGCTGGTTTACAGGTAAATTGGCAGGAGAAACAAACCAATTCAAGAGAGATTAAAAGTCAGAGTTACAATTTAATAAAAATATTACAACAATACATGCAGTGACACAGAGAGAAATTGGTTTTAACTCTCAAACCCCAGAAGTATAACTCAGACCCCCGTGCTGAGCCCCTACCTGGTTCCCCTGCATCCAAAATAAAAGGAAGGGAAAAACCTGTTGGTGCAGATAATGGTTGCTGTCTGGTCAAGAGCAGTGGTCTCCTTCTTTTGAGGTTCTGGTCCTTCTCTGGATCCAATGACTGGTTCCAGAAGTTCCAAAACCCAAAATTATATCCCCTCAGGTCTAGATGGGAACACCCAGTACCTTCCCCAGAGTTGGGAATTTTACAGTGGGTGATCTAAATCTGTGAGTCATGGAGTATTTTTGGAATTGTTGATGGCCCATTGCAGACATGACCCCTCAGGCTGGGTATGGAGGTGCTAACAACTTTCTGGAGGGAAGTTATCATAGCTCCTGTCTCATAGGCTTAACACCCAACTCACAACCTGAGGGGTTGGGTGTGCCCCGGGGCAGCTGCTGTAAATGGTCCATTGTTAACAGTTCTTGGGAAATTATATAGAGGGTGTAGAATACACAGCTTTGGTCACACTCACACAGTGATAAAGTGGTCCAGCCTGCTGAACTAGGACACTTTTATTTGCGGTACTGAGAGTTATTTTGGGGATATGGAAACAACCCACCAACCATCAAAGGCTGAAATTCCATAATTTTAAACTGAGAGGAAGATCACCTTTTTTGAACTTTTAACAAGTGATAATCTGCTCCTTAGGCAGTCTTATATAAATGTATCTGTGATTCAGAGGTTTTAAGGCATTCAAAATTTATCACATCTTCTTGAAGGATGAGTCTGTGGTTAACTGCTTTTAAAATGAAAAGTATTTTATTGTGCTGATAACTGACTGTAACTGTGGCAGTACTGCACATATCTACCCAGGTCAGGACTTGGGAAAGATTTTGCTTATACACTAATTCTTTACCTGTTTATCTTGAAGTCGTTACAAAAAATTAGCCTTTGGCTTTATTACTCATCCTTTAGAAGACACTAGTTTGTGCAGCACATTTTTAAGCACATCAAAATGTATGAAATATCTTTAAGGTTATTCATATTATTCATTAGGTGTAATAAATAGTGTTAATCATATTGTATTTATTATTTTAACCTTCTTTCAAAAATTAGAGTTATATGAAGGAAGTTATTATGATGGAAATGCATGAAAAAAGGAAGACAAGACCACTTCAATTCTGTCTTCTCTCACCAATGAGTTCTCAAGTCTAATCACCCTGACCTTCATGACCAAGAACCACCAAGGGCCATAGTCATCAGCACCAGCTATACAGCATCACCTCTGTGGTCTTTTGTACTCACAGGTAATTTGAGATATGAAAGACTAAAAATTTCATCTTCATTGTATTAATTATCAATGACATAAAGGAATTAATTATTGGTATGAAGGGTTCTGTGACTGTAGGAATTTAGTAAAGTTCTGCTTGAAAGTTTAAAACTGGCCTGGCCTGTCAGTCTTCTGAAGTTTTTTGTCACAATGACTCCTAGTTCCTTAGTTTTTATAGCACATAGACACATATTCTGACAATCAGCATAACAGAGTTGTAACTTATTAGTTTTCCTAGGGTTCTGCTTTTTTCAGTAAAGATACAATTATGTTGAAATACAGCAGAAATCTCTACTACCTGGCCTTTAAAATAAGGTGTCAGGAAAAGGATATATGATCTTAAGCCTTCTTACCTAATTAGTATCACTTGTGACCAAGCCATAATATGCCCCTAGCTTGTACAGATGTGTCATGGAACACTGGAATAAAACTATACAATAAAAAATTACTTCATACTGAAAATTTTATCCCAGTGTGAACTTTTGGTAAGGCTCGGAAATTCCTTTCGTAAAAACTCCCTAATATCTCAAGAAATACCATTGATTTTATCCTAATAAACTGCATAATTTGGTCCTTACAAAGATTTTATCTCCATTAAGAAGGATTTAATACACTTTTATTCTAGTCCACACATCAGAACAGAAAGTCTTTCAGAAGCTGCATATAAAACATGGGGATACTTGGCAATCTTCACACGACTGTATGGTTCAGTTCCAAGAAGAGGAAAAAAACCCATCACATCACTTACAGACAGCTAAATAATCTAAAAATTCACCTAATTGATTCAGATTTTCAAACGTAAAAGTAGGTGTTCCCTTCAGTGAAATTAGGGATGCTTGATCTTTAAACCAGTGTTAGAAGTGTATACACTAACTTAATCATTAACTGGTGTTCCATGGAGACAAGCATGTCTAAAGAAAGGAGAAAAAAAAATACAAGTAAAAGAGGCTAGAGAAAAAGAACTAAGTAGTAAAAATTACCTAAGAATAAATATCTTTGGGGATTATGGATCATATACGATGACCTTCAAAACTTGCAGCAAGATTTATGCCTTTAGATATTTTCAGTAATGCTTTGGGCATGATGTGTACCTTTAAATATAATCATAGTTACTCACAGAACATGCTCTAATAAACTTCTGCAACTAAACTTGTTTTGTTGTGCTCAAAATCATGTGTAATCAAAGGGCAGTCACCACTTATAGAGAGAAAGCAAGATAACAGGGGAGGACAAATAGTACCTTCTATTTCACAGTTTACTATTAACATAAATGACTTTTGTTCTACCTGTTCTAGGTTGTTTTTTTCCCTAGAACTTCTGTTTTAGAGTTGAGAGGGGGTTATATCTAATATGCTTTTTGCAAAAACTGAGTAAACATCTGCATATGATTATATGTGAGAGAAACAGAAAGATAGAATAAAGGGAAAAACTACAGTAATGAGAACATAGTACTTCAACTCTATCTCATCCTTTAATTTGCTGAGCACTTATATAACCTTTCAAACACCTGCCAACAATTTGTTGTTAATGTTACTATTATAGAATCTGATTTGAATCTTAAAACAATATTATATTGGAACAGTCATCCGTAAATTGATTATTAAGAAAGATTTAGTGGATTTTTTTATATGAAATAATGCTAAGTAGTAAAGTAATTAAATTTATGTATTGTAATACATGTTTATAAGTTATTCCAGAGGTCTTGTTCCTGGTAATCTTGCTGTGCCCCTAATATAGGTTAAGATGAAAAGAATCAAATACAAATAATTGATTGCATTATTTACTCTTTCTGCAGGTCATTATTGTTTAGCTCTTTATATTTCTCATGAATCCTTTCTGAGGTGAAAGATCAGACCTGAATAAATCTCCAAGACATTAGAGAGTTTTTGAGGGTTAGTGTTTATGTGTATGCCCATATAACACGCACACACACACACACGCGCGCGCGCATATATCTATCTGTCTATAGATAGATAGATATATAGATGGATAGGTATATGCATGTGTGGGGGTTTTTTGGGGTTTTTTGTGTGTGTGTGTGTGTGTGGGTGGGTGGGTGTGTTTGTATAGGCTGTCTGACTAAAAGGTAATCCAATTAAATAGAAAGACATTGTGGGGATCTATGCTTGGCCAGAGGAACCAAGTAACCTGATCTGTGAAAGATAGAGTACTTTGAGTCTTTACTCATATGAAAATAATGAAGAATGATCGGGTCATTGTCTCAGAGTTAAGTCACTATAAAGAGTAATAAGAATATGTTCTTAGCTTCACTACTGACTATTTCTGGGCACATGGAGCCAAAGCAAACAAAACAAATCTATGGGACTCCCCACTGCGGGATTGAACGCTGGTCAAATGTATTTACTCCAACACTGTATATAGATTTGTAAGTAGGTTAATATACACACACTTCTCTCTAGTTCCTAATACATGTGGTTTGTATGAGTAGGAATTTGTGTGTATGAGCATGCATGTGATGCTGAGTTATGGAAAAAGAATAATATCCAAACTTTTTAAAGGACTTAGAGCACAGAAAATTTGCAAACAAATAAATGAGAAAGTAATAATATTAAATAATTCTAAAATATGTGTCATGAAAGCACTTGAAAAAAATATAAAAAAAAAGACAACTTGAATTTTTGGCCCATAAAACAAACATTTATAAAAGTTAGATAGTTTCTACTGTTCTTCAAATCTGCAAGAGATTCTTTCTACCAAACAGCATTCTACACAACCCACAATGGATCAGCACTGGTTAGGAACTAGTGTAATTCTAGAACAGGAATCTGGACAGAAGAACTTTACTGTCTTATTTGTCTCATGGCCCTAACCCGGTACCTTTTATTTTCTGGCTTTGTGGATATTGGATTCTTGTCTGAAAAGAGACATAACTTCAGCAGGAAAATATTTATTTCTAATATATCCTGAGACAGAGGATATTGTGTTCTACAGGCATTCAGTTTTCAGACTGAGGGACCAATGTTTTAATCATGAGCTTATTATGAAGAAAAAAAAAAGTGGCCATTTCTACTTTTAATGAGTTTCAGTGCAATCATATTTTCATATCTGCATTCATCGTGCTTGGAGTAAGACTAGTGATTTAGGCTATAGTGGAGATGCAATCAATGTCTTAGAATGTCTCTGACTAAATATAGATTGAAATCGAGTGTGAAAGTGAGATAGGCTCCTCGGGAGGAGGAAAAAACTAAACGTAATGATACTCATCTGTAGGGATCTTTACACTTACCAAAAGGAAGGGCCTCTGAATTTTTGAATGCCTTCATTGTCTGGAAAGAAGACTGAATTTCTGTCTGAGATCCTGGGATCTCAGTTCTGCCTGTACTCCATCATGAGAGAAATACCGGACTCTTGATTTTTTCCCCTCTTATTTAAATGTAAATGTTCAAACTAAAATGTGATTTCAATGCCCCTTTGATACACAAACTTTAAGCCTTTGTGCTAATTAAATTAACCTTTGTCGTTTTAATTTTATGCTATTAGAGATTTTAAAAATCCCTGTAAATCTCAGTAGAAAGGAATAAAATAGCAATATGCTATCTAAAATAACCAGTGGATTATTTGAATGTCATAAAAATAAAAAAGTAGTTCAAATAGTTTTTCAAACCAGAAAGGCCTGCCAATAATATGGTAAAAATTTCAGTAACTTGAAAGGTTTCTTTTAGGATTATCTAAGAGCTGATGCTTTCTTTACATCTGTCAAATATTCATACTGAAATTAATGCCAGAAAATAGTTTGTAGAAATGTTTGAAGAAATACACAAAAAACCTTGCTGTTATGATATTTATTTGCTCTGTTGTTTTGGAGGGATTTTTTGTATTCAGGTCTATTGTGACTGTAGACTTCGTGGAGGAGTGATTATTCCTATACATATCTGCAACATCTGGAAAGAAAAGAAAAAAAAAAGAGATTCTCACCTTGGTATGCGATTCTAAGGGTTTCCTTAATAAAACAGTGCACATGCAACAAAAATACTGAAACATAACTCACAGATCATAAAGCTTGCAGTCCTCATTTCATTCCTGCTATAAGCAGTTAATGCAGCAGTAGCTTGTAAATGAGATGAAGGATTGGAACTTAGTTCTGAAGAATTATAGGACTTTCTCCATTAAGCCAAAATCTTATCTGATTTGCATTCTGCATATCCCATTGAAAATGGCACGATTAATAGAGTTATATATGAAGACTAGATGTGTTAAACTTGTCCTGATGTTTAATATGCAGTTTGAAAAAGGTAAGAATGTTGAATACTTAAATAAATTGATTTCGGTTAACCTTTAGACAAAATGAATGACCATAATGAAGTTACCGGTGGTATTTTTTGACTAGCCTGCCTTACAAAGACATTGAAAAGTATTCAAATATCCAGTTTTACTCAATGGATAAAGAAATTCATTCAACAAGTTTTACTCACTGGAAGAAGCAAATCTAGAATGTTATGGTGATTTTGGCCTCTAAGAAAAGACACATCAAATCAAATCAAATTAAGATCTAGTTTTGATCTTGGAGAACAGCTTTCCAGAATTCCATTAGTTGCCCTCATAGGGAGCAAAGGTCTTTAGAATTCCATTTTCCATCTTTTCTTGGGATCAGAAACTTGTCATCACATACCTGTTTATCTTTCTCGCTGATAATGTCATCTCTTTATAACGCTCTATGTTTTTGCTCTCCTATTTCATCCCCTTTTCCAAACCTGTTTTTCTCTAAATGCAGTGGTCATTTTCCTCTCCCTTTAAATTCCTCTTACACAAGAATCACTTTCCATTATTTCTTTACTTCCAACTCTCATCTGTGCTTTCCAGCTTTTCATTTCCTGTAATAATAATAAACACCTTAAAATACATCTAAGAGGCATGTGAAACAAGATTCTATTTTTTTTCATGGATGTTTTCAAGGATGTGGTCTCAAGGCATATATAGGGAAAGGCTGAGTGGTTGAGTTATGAAGTAAATTATTCCTGCACCTTTGTTTTGGGAGGTGGATTATCCAGTATACTGAAGCTGAAAAATGAATGCATCATGTCATCATGGAACTGCACGCTTATTTCTACGTGGCAAGGACAATAGTGTCTTTTGGCATAATAGTAAGTTTGTAACAGTGTAAAATAAACAAATACAACTCTCTCTTCTTTTTCTTTTCTTTTTTTTAAATGAATTTTTAACATTTTTATATCAAACCAAATATCTAAAAAATTTATATTTTTCATGAAATCTAAAGAATAAACATTATTCAAATGGTTAAAAATTTTATCAAACACACTGTCCCACAATCTGGATGATGGTGCAGGTTTTACCCTAGAGCAAGTTTGCTGATGACACAAAACTGGGAGGAGTGGCTGATAAAACATAGAGTCATGCTGTCATCCACAGGGACCTCAACAGCAGGGAGAAATGGACTGACAGCAATCAGGAAAAGTACTAAGCCCTTCACATTTACTTTCTATCTTCTAAGTCCTATCTCACAGTTAGGGGTAGAAGAAGAAGAAGGAAAGGGGGAATGAAGCATTAGACTGTGCATTCTATCAAAGGACTTGACATATGAGTCAATACTAATCTAATTGAAATGTGCATTGAAACATATGAAGCAGTTACTGAAAAACTTGCCTGTTTCTCCATACAAAAAGATATCAAGAAACCTGCAGGTACATGCCTATCTGTACATCAATTATCATATTTAAATTCTTTACAAGTTTTGGTTTCATACCCTCATCTCTAAGGAATTAGTTCCCATCCCCACCAACCATCTGGGCTGCAAATTCAATCAGAGACTATGAATCTTGAAAATTTATGGGTCTAGACCCTTAGTTCGAGCAAGAGTAGCTCATAATCTTAACCCTAATGGTGAAATGGCTGAAATGACTTTTGTGATGTTCAGGGGTATTAATTATTATCTTCAATGATAATTGTTTATCTCAAGCAACCTACACAATTTGGCTGCCTTTGTTCATGAAAGGTCTCTAAATAGGAAGAAAACTTTTCCAAAATTCACTAGTTTTGTATTTTAAAAATAATTTTAAAGGTTAAAATAGCAAAATATATTTCTTGATGGCAGGTTTTGGTAAATATTATAGCTTTTATGTTATGAAGATGCATCATATAATGACGCATACAATTTTCTTTAAGAAGACCAAAAGGCATTTTCATTAAACGCCCACTGACCTTTTCACTAAACACACATTTTTCTTTTGATTTAAAAACAAAAGTCTAACATAAATCCTTAAATTAATAAATTATCATAAACAGGCTATCTGTGTTATTAGGAAAACAGTAATTTTTTACAACTTTCAATCATAAAGAGATTTAATGCTGACTTTCTAAAATATGACAACAGATGTATAATCATCAAAGACATACAAAGAAGAATTCTTAACACACAGTAAAATCTAAAGCCCGTCTTAGGATACATAAAATTGTATTGATAATGAAACTTACAGTTTTCTGTGTCTCTCTTTGCAACTAGTCTCTTTGAACATGATGGATCAGGCTATTTTAATGCACATACTTAGCTGTAACTTTCCAGTTGCAGACCTATGAAGTCAAAGTACCTTTCATGTTTCAGCCTTTTTGTCTTACTATCACCAAATCCAATTTAGTCTAAAGCAGTGAAAAGGGGAAAAATAATGGAAAAAAAACCAGTTTTTATTGTGGGAGGTGGCAGAGTTAATTCTTTCTCTGGTTTTTGTGAAGCACAAATACACTTCAGACTAGAAATACATGAAAACCTCTGAGCAAAACTCTTTTTCTCCTGAAAAATATAGTTTTTACAAAATGAAACCTAAGTCTTTCTAAATGCATATAGGCTTATTTATATCAGGGAAAAAATAATGCTCTCCAAAAAATAAAACAAAAGTGCCTTAAACCCCACATCCAGCACAGAATTTGTGTGCATGTACGTTATTTATTTTTGGTTATATTTTCAAGAATATTCAAATAGCCAGAATCAAGAAAACATGTTTTCATATGTGCAAGGAAAAAAATGCTTTCTTAGAGGTAGGGAAAATAAAACCCAAACAAAACTAGACAAAAAGCTCCCTCACCCCAACAAAAATCAAAGCCTTTTCCTCTAGACTTTTCACTGACATTTTGATTAAATTTTGCCTTGAATCGAATTGAAATACATCAGAAAGTACAACAATTTTTTTTTTTAATCAGTTCATTTTCAGCTTTGAGACTAATTTTGCTGCAGGTAGTGACAAGTAGCCAAGCTTCTGGCTTCCTACATCCCCAAATGAGCTTCTGACTGTTGTCATAGTTACAGAGATATTTGCACCTTTGAACTTGTTCATCTCCCTGATTGTAACCCCTCAAGTAGCAGGTCTTTTCACTTACTTTCCTCACAGAAAAAGAATAACCTTTTCTCTTCAACTGTGCTAATCATTTATTATTGGCTATACTGGTTGGTTTCAACTTTTTCTCTTAGCAACCTGACAGTGGTTGCATTTCAACTGACACTTATTACAAATCTAATAAATTTATCCTTTTAATCTTCTTTTTCCAATAATTAATAAATAAATGGGAAGCTTTGTTACAGGAACTTTAATCTGTCCACTACCTCCTTCAGGATGCCCCATTGTCAACACTAGAGCAAGTCAGACATAATTCAGTATGGTATATGCTACAGGTTTATTTTGCTGCTCTAGATTGCTTTGATCAGGGGTAGATCTGGCTGGTGGGATGTTTGCTGAATTGTTCCAATCATGTGGTTTGCTTCACCTTTTTCTTACTGACCTTTCTATAGCAGAAATCTATCTGAATTTTAATGTTTCTATGGACCTCAATGTTGTTGATATTGAGGTTTGCTACAAACCCCTGTGAGCTAGCATCCTTTTATGTTATCTTTTGAAATTATTTGCTCAAAATTACTTCCTGATCTTTCTTTCCACATCCTTTATAACATAATTTAATTAAATTCTTACATAATTTTACTTTCAGTCAAAGTTCTGTTTCAGTTATATCAGTAGATAAAACAAAGTTTATGAACATTTCTAGAGCAATAGATAACTCTCTAAGTCCTAGCATGTGTCTTAGGGTTTATCCTCATTAATCTCTTAAAAACTGTAAGAAAAAGGAAGAATAGTAAAGGTGAAATTCATTTCCGGATTGTAGCCAGTTGCAGGTTTCTTCTTGCAATGTATAGGTTTGGCTCAACTCTCTAAATCTGGAGTTTCCCATCTGGCCTCTGATTGCCACTCCTCAGGTGCATCTCTGGAGCTGTCAGCCACATGAACAAGACCTGCATATTGTAGGGACTGCAAATTATCTAATTTTAGTCAGTAAATCATTCCCAGTGTATTAAACGAGAGGGCAAAATATGTGTACCCAATCAATTTCATTTGACATATGCCTGAACATGTCTTTAACTCCTGCCTCCTCTGTGTTAAGTCTTGTCCAATAATTCTTCAAAGTTTTAATGTAAGCATAAATATGAGACAGGTTAAAACATTATATCCTGTACAAGCTCAATTATATTAAAAGCTGACTCTTTTTCCCTGGGGCTGGTGCCTACAGTAATTCTTATTCTTCGTTCCTAGTCATACTTCTGAGAAATATGAAGAATGGTAGCTTACTAATAGATGCAATTTGTTTTCTTTATATTAATTCTGAATATCTTCAGTGAGAAAAACCCTCTGTAAATTGTTGAGGTTAAGTCATCCTTATCAAATGAGAGCTTAATCCCTATGAACCTAAAACTTGAATGTCTAACTGTGTAGTTATACACAGGGTTGGTGTCAATGATAGTACTCCTATTTTTTCAGCTGGAAGATGTATTGTCTGATTTCTCACAAGGATTACCCTCATCAAAGTAATTTCTAACTTTTTATCCCTAAATACAACTATCATTTATAAAGCTATATATTACATGTAGAAAGTTGTCAAATATTTCCTTTGACTGCATTTGGGTTGCAAGATTAAGTTTCAAAATAAGTTGGTTTGGTAATGTGCATCTCTCAAACACATCTTTATTTTCATTCATTTTACCTTAAATATCCCTTTTCCTTTTTCTTCCATTTTTTTCCCAATGTGAGTTCTTTCCTTCAGTGATTCAACAGTATCCTGGCACAGTAGGGTGTTGGCAAGGGCACTTTTCAAAAAGTGCGAGGGAAGGACTCAACTAAATCAGTTAAAACACTTTATTAGCTCAGTTCTGTGTTCCATGGCCACATAAACTATTTTCTAGGATAAAAACAAATCCAAGGTTTGAATCTGTGAAAACTGTCTCTTTTTTCCCTTTAAAAAAACCCAAAGAAATTGGGTAAAATTGTTTGCTATTATACAGACCTGAACATTTCTGTTATATTTTCCCAGCTGTCAAAAATTTCTTCATAAAGATTTGGCCTTCAGGAAATTCCAAGAGCTGGTTGTCTGCCCAGAGGTACATTACCATTACTATGTCCTTTCCTGATGGAGATTACCCATGCACTGATGAAACATAATGTTCTATAACATGACATAAAGCAATAATAGCATGTAATATAGTCCTTGTTATATCTTTAATAATGAGATAAAACTAAATTACAGCATTTGATTTTGCTGACTTAATTTCAGATGCTCATCTTTTACAGGAAACCTAATCTGTGCCAGAAGTGGTCATTGAGGATCATCAGCAGTGCAACTAAAATAGAGAAAATAGAGTTCAATTATAGGTACCCGTTAAAACTGAATTTAAGGATTGTAAGCTCATTTGCACAGAATACTGTCATTTTTCACCTTGTAAGTTTAAATATGCTTGCATAGTCTTTGATAGATTCTCCCACAGCAAAGAGAATACTTGCATACAATTCACCCTTGAGAATCTCATCAGTCTTTAAGTGATTTTTGTACATTTCCTGAATGTTACAGCATTGTTTAAAAGACAATTTTAGATATCACAGGATTAAAAATAACTTCACAGGACTTTATGTTTGTTTTTCTCCCTGAGCATTCTTCATTTGTTACTATTTGTTTGTTTATTGTCTTATAAAAATTTATTCAGACTCCAATAAGGAAAGGGATCTATTGTGTAAACACTGTACAAATACATACTTAGGAATAGACACTACTTAAATGATTTTTCTTTAGTAAAGACCAAATAACTCTGCCAACAGTTATTAATGTTTCCTGATATTTCCTCATAAGACCCTGAAACTTGAGGGTTTTGAGTTCTTTATTTTTTCACTTGGCCTGAAGTCCTTCAAGCTTAACTTTAGGCTCAAAATGTGTAATTTCTAGAAATATCCCTTACAGTTAACTCTGGATCTAACATGAAAAGGAAAGGAAAATTAGATGTTCTAGCATTTAATAAGAAAAAAGACAAGATTTGACATTGAAATCTTTAAGCCTTGTGGTGAGAACTAGAACTCTTTGGAAGATCTTTTGCCATTCCTTATTGCTATAAATGCTGACGCAAATGGCCTCTTCAGTAATGAAAAACTATCTTTCAGAGTGTGTTTCCAAACTTCATGCTACTTCATCTTGTTAGGTTTGATTTCTGTAAACAAGGTGTAGCATCTTTTTTCTGATGTTCTGAGCAATTTTGGCATTGCATTAGACAACAAAGAGCTTACTAGTTATTCAAATATGATTAGATTATGTAAGTACAGCAGCTTAGTTTTTTTCTCTTTATGAAGAAGGAACAAACACATCAAGAGAGAAAACTTAGAAAATCATGCATATTAAAAATATTTTTTTTTTAAAAAAAGACCTTTCACGATCTTGATCAACACTGCTCAATTTCAAATAACTTATTATCAGACAAAGACTGTCAGATCCATGAAAGTTTTTCAAACAGCTGAAGTGAGCTCTAAACTTACCACAAGTACTTACTTAAGGTTTTTCTAACTGCTTAATGAGAATCTTAGTATTCCTCAAATATATAAGAAAAATCAGAAAGAAAGAAAGAAAGAAAGAAAGAAAGAAAGAAAGAAAGAAAGAAAGAAAGAAAGAAAGAAAGAAAGAAAGAAAGAAAGAAAGAAGAGAGAAAGAAAAAGAAAGACAAAATTTCTATTCAGAATCCTGTTCATTTCTAAAAGCAGTGTCAGGGATGAGCCTTAATGTTACACGACAAAACAAAGAAGCATCCTTCCCCTTATTAGCTCCTCGATTAATTTTGTGAGTGCTCAGTAGAGAAGAAAAGCAATGTTAAAGGTCTTTTTATTCAGGAATGTGATCTGCATTCTCATCTGGTGTAGAAGTAACTGAGATGATAAATATTTTTTTTCCCCAGGTATTTCAACTGAGGCATGAAGTTGCTTTGAACAGTTCCTTTTTTCATCGGATGACAACTACAATTCTAAATATCATGCAGAAGTGAGGTAACACCACCTTTTACTCTTCTAACTGGAGCCAACATCATATAAGTTTCCATAACACACTTTTTGAATTATTGCATTTTCAGAAATATTCAAGAGGATTCAGACATACTGCTGATTGCCTCAGGCACTATATGCTTTGCCTTCAGCTGCCCCACACACACATCAAACTTTTCTGCTTAATGCTTCTGGGTTGCACAGAGGAGGCTTATGTTCAGACCTACTGTGACATGGAAAGCTACATCAAATTACTTTCTAAAATGTTCTAGTTCTTTTTATGCTACAGCTTATACCTACCTTTTTAAGTTATGACCATGAGAGATTTGTGGTATGTAAAAGAAGTTAACACAGCATCATATTATCCAAATCTATCATATTGTATGCCATAGGCTAAGATTCAAAACCATTTTATGGTTTAGCAATTACATTAGTAATATATCATTTACCACAGAAAAACGGTAACCAGTAATTTTATTTCCTGTCCCTACAATTGTTTATTTTTACTGGTTAAGACAAAATCAAGAAAGAAGCTCTGTCCTGTAACTCTAATGAAAGATTCCATCTGTAGTAGTATGAAAAAAACAGAAGTGCTCTACCAATGGGATAGATCTGTGCTTCTCAACTTGAACCATTTCAGCTTTCATGTCCATTAACTCTCTAGGTGTCCTGCTGAGGCAGTCATCAAGATTGCCAATTGTGATGGAGTTGATGCTGGGAGTGTTTGTCCACAAGCAAACTAAAAACATTAACTAACATAAAGGCCAGTAATTCTGAAACTGCAGCCCTCAGACTTGTGAAAAATATGTTCTGAAACAATTTCTGCATTTTCAAAGGGTTCAGATGAAAGGTTTAAAAGACATCCTTAACCTTTACTCTGATCAAATGCAAAAAGTTTTGAAAGTACTTTAATTAATTTGTTGTAGCATTATAGCAGGTTTTCAAAATTTGGAACAATTTGAAGTGAAGATAAGAAAAATTTCCTGACAGGGCAGGAAACAGATTGTAGAGCCTGTGGGTGTACTTTGGGCCCTGACACTATGATCATAATTTTATTATCATGTATATCCATTTGCAGCTACATATATGTTACATGAAACTCTAGTTTACTGATAATACTAAAATGAGTCTCCTGGGTGCAGTGGTATCTCTTACGAGGACAAGTTGAGGTAGTTGCTCCTGTTTAGCCCCAATAAAAGACAACTGAGAGGAGGTCTTATCAATGTATGCAAGTATATATGGGAAGATATCAAGAGAACGCATCCAGGTTTTTCTTGGTGGTGCCAACCAATAAGACAGGAGGCAATGTGCAGAAACTGATGCACAGGAAGTGCCACCTGAACATGAGGAAGAACTTTACTGTGAGGGTGGCCAAACACTGGAACAGATTGCCAAGAGCAGTTGTGAAGTTGTCTTCCCTGGGGATATCAAGAATCATCTGGGTGCAATCCTGTGTAATGTGTTCTAGGACAACTCTGTTTGAGCGGGGAGGTTAGACCAGATGATCCACTGTGGTCCCTTCCAACTTTGTCATTGTGGGATTCTGTGAGTTGCATTGATATTTTAAAAGATGAAAAAAAGAAAAGGAATTAAAGTCAGTGATAAAATTAAACCACTAGCAAATCTCACATTGCACAGAAATTTGAGTCATGAGACATCCTTCCACTTCAAGGATTCATCACAAATAGTTTGTCTTCATCACGGCCCCTCAATTAAATTATTTTTGTAGCATTGCCTATGGTATGTTCATATGTAATCCATGGGAATGCTAAGGAGACAGAGCTATGTGGGTAAGGCATGCAATTAAAATCAAGACCTTTTCTGGGAATTTTCAAGAAAACATTACTGTCTAACGAGTAGTGTCCTATCAACCCAAATTGTTAATGTAATGCAGTAGGGGAAAAGATCTTTTGGAAGTGGTGGTCCTTAGTAGAACTAGGTGAGACAGATCACTGAAATCCTGTTATAGACACACACACACTTTAGAGACACACATATATGTGTTTTATATATCAGTACTCACAATATGTAGAGATATATAAATAGAAAAGCTATATAAATTGGAAAATATTGCTTTTCACATGTACATTTCAAGACAAGTAGATATGGAATATCAGCCTAAAACAGTCAATCTTCAGTTGTCAACAGATTTATTGACTGTGCTGCAGACTCAAGATCATGTGTCCTTTGTGATAACTGTATTCATCCTCTAGGGGAACCAGAATTAGGAAACTATACAATACAATGTAGGCCAAAAAATTTGTCTTCCAAAACAATGCAATTTAGATGAATTGTTAAATGTATATGCAGAAAAGTGAGTAGGAAAGAAAGACTCCTTAAATAAATGCATAGGTGAGTTTTCTATCCCCTTCTTGCTCTTGTCATTTTAAAGTCTGAACTGAAAGTCTTCAATTTGAGAAAACCCTTATAAAAGGAACATTTCTTTAAAAGGTTTTTTTTCAATCAATCAGTCAACCAATCAACCAACCGATCAATTAAGCTATTAATATTTTTATTTACTATTAAGTCTCCCAAATAAATAGATGGAAAGGTATATGTCAGCTAGGTTACAATACAGAGATAGAATTTCAAAAATAGAAAACAACTCCATTATATGTACACTTCTGATATGGTGGTCATTAGGGGGTTTTAATCTTTTAATGTTGAATTGCTCTTTATGTGTAACTAAGAGAGGATCAAAGACATAGTTTCTTCTGGAAAAGACAGACAAAATTTGCCAGGAAGTATTCCCAACACACTACATATAATTCTGGAAGAAGATGGAGGACACTAGTAATTACAAAAGTATTTATTACTATCGATTTGGAAAAATAATTTCATTTTCTGGATATATTATTTGCTAATGGTTTGCATTGATTTCCTAGCATTGTCTGTATCTCCAGATACTGTTCATAAAGGCCATGCCTAATAATCTTTTGCTTATATTTCTTCTATTTTTTTTTCCCCTATAGAGAGCAAAAGAAAGAACAAAGTAATATCCTGGTAAGAAAATCTTGTTCTGGGATTTATATAAATAATTATATATATATATATATATATATATATATATATATATATATATATATATATATGTATATATATACACCTAATGCTGGTTATTGAGAATATCCTGCTCAAAGATGAAATTTATATAATGCAAATGCAAAATTAATTCTGTCATGTGTTGGGGGATATTTGCATCTCCTGGAAAATTCTAGTTCTGCATTTCTCAGTGAATACTGAATATCTGCACCTTTATAATAGCTCATAGTTTTACTGTCTTGTACCTGATGCCCAATCCTGTCAGATCTCAGAAGCAGGGTCAGCTCTGGTTAGTACTTGGATGGGAAACCTCCTGGGAATACCGGGGGCTGTAGGTTCTAGTCCTGGGGACTTCACTGTCACCGTCCAAACTTGCTTGGCTGTGGCAGTTGAACCTTAGGAGTTAAAGAGTGGGGCCAGTTCCGTGCACACTCTGTCTCACCTAAACAATCTACTGCACAGGCTGGAAGGACACACCCACATGGGAGAGCCTCTCCCAAATCTTTATTCATGAAGCCAAGCCATACACATTGACAAGTAGTCTGCTGTTACTACTGAATATGTGTAAGAATTAACCCCTGCTTCTACCACAACCTTTTTTCCAGATTGCAGGTAGGGCATTTTAATTGCAAGAAATAGAAGGATTTGCATTTACTATAAATGTCTAGAAAAAATTATATATAATAAAATTTTTCTTCGATTATTTTTTATGTAAGTATATACACCTACACATAAAATGGACATTTTAATTTCATTGCTTTTGTTAGTTGACAATTTTAGTCAAGATCCACAGTTTATGTTAATCAGTCAAGTCCTTGACACCAATAGGTAAGGAATATGTACTCTTTTCAGTCTTGAATGCTGGATTTGTCTAGGACAAAACAGCCAACATAAAGTTGGATTCTCAGTCTTGCTTTTGGTTTTCATGAATATCAATAAAAAAGCTAATATAATTGCCATCACTTATTTAACTGACCAAGTACACTAATTAGATTATGGTAATGGACATCCATTCAGAGAAGTATATTAATTCAAATTCATTTTTTACTCATCAGTCTTGCAAACAGAAAGGATCTGCTTAATCTTATCCACACAATAGTTGATCTGTTAAATGCCTCTGTAGTTTCACAGCAATGGAAGACATCCATCTTGCTTCAGGAAATGCTAGTTCAGGTCCCTTGATAACTTGAAAGATTACAAGCATAAGGATGAGTATGCAAAAAACTTGCATAATTAAACAAAAGTAATTAGGTTAACAAAATGCATCGTATTTGTCTTTACTCAGGCTATTTCCTTTTTTTTTTTTACATTTCATTTAAAAAGGAAGTGAAAAATGGGATTAAAACCAAACGTGTTCTTCTTCAATCACATTTTTTATAATGTAGTACAATATAATGATATAAATAGAAGTAGATTTTAGACAAGCAGTCATGTGATATGTCAGAGTTAAGTTCCACATCAGATATTAAAACAACATCAACAAAACAGAAGGATCTAACTTACCCATTTCTGATCTGGGTATTGGTATGTTGTAATAAAACTATTTTGCAAATGTAGTGCATTTAAATCTGCAGACTGTAGAATTTGAACCACTTCAAAGTCAAGTCATGGATGAGAGCATAAATCTAGAAATGGGGATCATAAAAGTCTTTTAAAACCTCAGTGCCTTCTGAGCAGTATCTCACGGGAAACAAGCTGTACCTCTTTCTCATCATTACACCTCCATCAACCTACACATACCATTTAATGAAGACATTTTCAGTGATTGTTTTATATAGCACTATTATTTTTCTTTAGTAACATATTGTTGGGGTCAACCCCCCAAGGCTCACACCCTCATGTTCCTTCCCCCTCTCTGTGCGATTTTTCCTTGAGGTTTTTCCATGCTGTGAAGGTACCTTGACGGTTTCCCTGAGTCCGAGATGGTCCTGCACCCCTCACCTGCCCTGCTGCATCAGACTCCACTACTCCTGAGGTGGCACAGGGCAGCAACTGTTCCTGAAGCCCCGACAGGGCCAACAGTGTGCCCACCTGCCCCCTGCTCGCAGCCTCATGGTTCCTCCCCCAGCCTGGGTGTCCCCGTGTGGTTCCTCCCAGTATCTAAGCCTCTCCTGTCCTTGTCCCGGAGCCTCACCCTGGCCTCAGATGTACTGCCCAATCCCCTCCAAACCCCGCCCCTACCCAAGCCCTCAAAATACCACCATAATCGGAAATAAAGGCTTTTGAGCGTTCACAACTCCTGTGTGTGTCTGGCTTACTCGAAAGCCATTCCCCTACTGGTTCTCGAGAACATATTTATGTTTTTTTGCAAATTTATAGTATGTTAATACTTCAGATTTGCCAAACTATGCAGTAGTACAAGGCACTGATTCCAGTTCTGTGTTGTTAACCAAAAATGCTTTCTGAAGATCATCAAGCCAATATCTTTCAAGTTATAAAAAGTTAGCTGCCAATTCTATTTAAATTTATTTTCTTTACTGTTGCATGTATCAATAAGCTGAAATTGGTCTACAATATTGTATACTCCTTGCAAAAACAGTAAAATAAGAGAACAAACACAACCCTCCAAAAAAATGTTGTAAGGACTGCTTCTCTATTGTTAGACTGATTCCATGAGTTGATAAGGATTCCAAAGTACCTCTAAACAAATTTTATTTTTAATTAATATTTAGACAATATTTTTCAAGGAAGAGTAGACTTGATTAACTTTTACCACTGCTTGTTTTACAAGAAATAAGAAGATATTTTTAAAAATATGCATCTACTGCAAAGTTTGGACTGGCTTCTCTCAATTTTGGAAGAAGAAATAAAAAACCTGGCAATACATAATTTTGGGATTGCATTTTCATTTTCTAGGCCTAGATCAGATCAAAGTCAGTAGAGTCCTTTGATTTCTTCAATATTATCCCTATGGAATGCATTATCAAGGGACATCTAGAATACATTTTTCGATGATGTGCACAGACTGTGGCAGAGCAGTTGAAGAACTTCCAGGAAACTTAGAAGTAGTTAACCTTTTCCTTCAGAACACTACAAAGAGGACCAGGAATTCAATCCTGTGTAACTTCATGATCTGACTGTGACATTTACTTTTTGTTGAAAGCCAGAAGCCTGTTTCACACATAAACTGAAATCCTGAGCTTCTGGAAGATCCACTTCTGTTGCATTAACATTCAATAATCTCAAAGTCAGACTTCGAATTTTTGAATTATCCAAATACAGAAAGTCTTTTGATGTAGCTCTTGTCTTGTTACATTCTTCATATAGATATAGATATGTGAAGGGTTGGTTTAAGGTCTGTCAGTCTTCTGTGAATTGCTAATCTGTGATGCTAAATGGGTTTCAGGTTTCTGTGGAGCATATCAAGATTTTAAGATTTTAAGAAATTGAGGAAAAAGGTAATTGTTAGTGACCTGTTAATGAGCTTTGAGCTTAGGCTGCACAAACATGAACTATGAAGTGGCTCTTCCATTTCTTGTAGAGAAATATATTCATTAACTCAAAAAAAATGTTAAAATTGTAATAAAGTAATAATGAATCAAGAATTCAAGCAAAATAATCTGCCAAGTCCTACTTCGCAGAAGAATCCTATTGCAAAACTAAAAATGAAAACTAAAATTATTTCTTTAATTCTGCAAACACTGAGGTGTTTTGTACAGAAAACTGAAAACAAGGTTATATGAACTATGAATCTTTTTACAGGCAAGAAAAAGTTATTAATTTCCATGAATTTTTAGTTACAGAATTTTCTTACCATCACTTCCTTTTCAGTCTGACCCCCAGAATTAATAAGCATAATTTATAACTATATTATCTAAATGTCAAATGTCTGAACTTCAAAACACATATTTATAGTGTACAAATGAGTTTCAGAAGACTTTTAGTTCTTGTTATTACCATTTTTAAAGTTGTGAAGCTTTACCAGTGTTTGTAGATAGTGTTCTCTCCTATGAGGAACTTTACTGTAATGAAAAGATTTGATACATTATGACAAATTAAAAGTCACAATCAGTGTTAGTACACTGGAATGTTTTACTTCAGCTCCAGCTATACTTCATCCACTGCCTGCCTGGTCTCACCCTTTCCTTTGCCTTCCTTTTCTACTTTGTTTTCAAAAGTAAAGCTTCAGCGGCATAAAGTAAGGGTGAATTTTGTAAGTTAAAGGGGAGGAGGTATCTGGGATTTTCTTTCAAAATGTCCCTATAGAATTGTGTCAACTAATGTTCACTGCTTATATGAAATGAAGATTAATGGTTAGGTGAGATGTTTGAGTTGTACAAGCTTTTATTAGCCATCTGTTTAAACATGAAAATAAAATATCCAAGTTTGGAAGTTGTTTTATTTCAACAGATAAGTGAAAGATATGAAGGATAAAAACTGGAAAAAAACCTCTAAAACAACAAAACCCTTAAGAATAAAAATTGCTTTTGTATTTAAATAACTGGTTTTTTGTAAGTTATTATTACTTTTAGATATGTTTATTCTGAGAGTTAGTAAATTTCCACCATTCTGCCAGCATATAAATTCCTTGTATAGCAGTACACACAAGAGTATCTGATCTGGGATTATGCTGCACTTTTTCACTAAACTTGGCATGATATTTCAGAGATGTTAGAGAACCAAGATAACAACTTTGAAGTTGGATAAGCCATAATCCTTTAATAAATCAATATAAGACCCAAGGTTTTCTTACAAATCATACACAATGTATATACCAAGGCATGAAAGAATACACAACTAATCCAAAATCTTAAGTGTTCTGAGAACAGGTTGAATTATTCTTTAGGATAAACATAAAATTTTGCTTTACATTATACAACTGTTCCACATAAAAATACATATAAAAATGTACTATAGGAGATACCATTAATTCATGATAACTACATGTGCTGTGTCATGTTATGCCCATATATGTATTAAACAAATGTGGTTATAAAACATATTTCTTTACTCTAGGGAGATGAAATAGGTGATGTATCGATTACATAACTCGAAGATAAATTATCTTCTATGGGAGCACAGAAATTTTGTTTCACATCCATTTTCTTACATTGTAAATGCATTAATTTTTTAAACCCATTGCTAATTAAGGTAAAATGTGTGTTTTGAGAAATAATATATATATATATATATATATATATATATATATATATATACATACCATTATTTTCAGGTATTATTTTGTTGGTGATGATCTTGATTTTTTTGGTGGTTTTTTTTGTGATTTTTTTTGTTTGGTTGTTTTGTTTGCTTTTTTGTTTGTTTATTTGCTTGCTTTTTGTAATTTTTTTCTCTCTTACCACTTTGTTTTGTATATGGACAGCTGCATTCTGAATACTGATTCATTCTTCACATTCAGGTGCAACCTAGCAAATTCCAGGAATTGAGTCTTAAGGTGGTAAAGACATAACTTAAAGTCACTAGGAATTGAGTTGAAAAAAATCAGATTTGCTAGTAAGATGAGGATAAAATTAGATGTGTTCACAAACATAACAAGCTTACTGAAGTTTAGAGACAAGTGAAAAATTATGCTTCTACACCATTTTGATGAATGAGAGTCTATACAGTCTCACTGAAAGCTGAAATCAATCTTTCTGTCAAACCATGGATATCTCAGAACCAGTTTTTTTGCCCTTATTTGGACCCTGTCCAGTGTCTCAGTGTCTTTCTTGTACGGAGGAGCCCAAAACTGAATGCAGGATTTGAGATGCATCTTCACCAGTACAGGGTGACATAGTCCTGCTGGTCACACTATTATTGATATAAACCAGGATGCCATTGATCACCTGGCCACATGATATCCAGCTCCCTGTTGACCAGTATCTCCAAATCTCTCCAAGTAAGTAGAGAGTAAAGTCCTTTTCCGCCATTCATCTTTCCAGCCACTCTGTCCCAACCCTTTAGCATCACAGGGTTGTTGTGACACAAGTGTAAGACAGGGCACTTGGCCTTGTCAAACCTCATACCATTGGTCTCAGCCCATCAATCCAACCTGTCCAGACCTCTCTAGCCTTCCTATCTTCCAGCAGACCAACACTCCTACTCAGCTTAGTGCTCCCTGTAAATTGAGCGAGGGTGCACTCCATCCCTTATCCAGGGTGTTGATAAAGATATTTAATAGGACTGTCCTTAATACTGAGCTGTAGTAGTTTTGGCTTTAGTCAGCATAGGTCCCCATGTAGGCCTCAGTTTTTAGCAGGCCTCAAAGGTTGTGACACAGATTAGAGGGGACAGGTATCATCTGACTTATGCAGCCATAGAGGTATTTCATATCATCTGACATCATCAGGAAGTGTCGGGGAGTATAACAAGCAAGGTGGGAGGAGTCTCGGCTCTCTTCGGTCCATGCTTCTGACCAGGACGGTTCCCGCTCCCTGACTGCTGATATCAGGCCCTCCTGCCGGTCAGCACGTCTGTTTAGCCGGGGACGTGAGCACATTCCTGTTAATTCCTCTTTCCCTCTTGCTGGGAGGTTTCCTTTGGGGAGGGGGTTTGGTTGGTTCGGAGTTTCACCTGTTAGCTGGGGCGACCTCGGTGAGCCTGTTGTTGTTTCCTGTCACCATGTGCTATTTCATATTCTGTGTTAAGCTCTCCTCTTCTCTGTATAAATATAAAAACCTCACTGTGTTTAAAGCCTTGTTTCTGCTGTTTTCCCTCACTCTCCTGCTCTGGGAGTGGACTTTTTGACTGGGTACCAGGCAGTTGGCATTTTGCCAGCCCAAACTATAACATGAGCCCTAGGGAACACCACTTGTGACCAGTTGCCAGTTGGATTTAAATTCATTCACCATCACTTTCTGAACCCGGAGATCAATCTAATTTTTTACTCTCCTTTTTTTCCTGAAAATGGATGGTAGTCTACACCTGGCAAGACTGTTGCTCTATGGAAGTTTGAGCATACTCAGTATACGTGATGGTTTTAACTCTAACCTTGTCACAGGGACTAATTTTTAACTTATGTGACACACATTTGATCTTGTCTGCATCAGCCCAGAAAATCTAAAGCCCCTAAAGCTATTCTTAATGAGTGGTAATACTATGTCAAAACTTACTAATATTTTAACACCTGCATATTTCCAATAATTATGCATGTGATATGAAAATAATAGAATCATAGAATTGATTGGGTTGGAAAAGACCTCCGAGATCATCGAGTCCAACCGTTGGTCCAACTCTAGTCCATTTACTACATCATGGCATTCAGCGCCACGTCCAATCTGCGTTTAAAAATCTCTAGGAATGGTGAATCCACCACCTCTCCGGGCAGCCCATTCCAATGCCTGATTACTCTCCCTGGAAAGAATTTTTTTCTGATCTCCAACTTAAATTTCCCCTGGCAGAGCTTAAGCCCATGCCCCCTTGTCCTATTGCTGAGTGTCTGGGAGAAGAGACCAGCCCCCACCTGGCTAGAACTTCCCTTCAGGTAGTTCTAGACAGTGATGAGGTCACCTCTGAGCCTCCTCTTCTCCAGGCTAAACAACCCCAGCTCCCTCAGCCTCTCCCCACAGGACTTGTGCTCCAGTCCCTTCACCAGCCTTGTTGCTCTTCTCTGGACTCGCTCCAGCACCTCAATATCCTTTCTGAACTGAGGGGCCCAGAACTGAACACAGTACTCAAGGTGTGGTCTCACCAAAGCAGAGTACAGGGGAAGGATCACTTCCCTGGTCCTGCTGGCCACACTATTTTTGATACAGGACAGGATCCCATTGGCCTTCTTGGCCACCTGGGCACACTGTTGGCTCATGTTGAGCTTCCTGTCAATTAGTACTCCAAGGTCCCTTTCTGCCTGGCTGCTTTCTAGCCACTCTGTGCCCAGCCTGTAGCGCTGCATGGGGTTGTTGTGGCCAAAGTGCAGAACCTGGCACTTGGCCTTATAGAACTTCATCCCATTGGAATCAGCCCATCTCTCAAGTCTATCCAGATCCCTCTGCAGAGCCTTCCTGCCTTCCAGCAGGTCGACACTCCCTCCAAACTATAAAATGTTTATACAGACTCTCATTGTTCTATTTTATACATGAACTTTTGATGATTTTACTATACATACTGATAGTCAGGTCATTGTTCTCATATGTTGATAGCTGCAATGAAATTACTTTTTTTCTCTAATTCATATAGTATTTCATGACCTGGATCTCATTTTCTTTTAGTTATGCTCTGTCCCACACAAACTCAGCAAGTTTTGTGTTCCAAAGGCTCAACAAATTATATTTCATTATCAAAATAATAAAGGTTGTACACAAGATGAAATATTAATCTCATTAATACATACACCCTTAGTATCCTTGAATAAAGCACTTGGACAATGCAGTGTGTTGTCTTACTCTATGATCTTGCTCATTGTAAAAATTGCTAGTATAATGTAGCTTTATGTATCTAGTGAAGGTGCTCATGGACTGTTTGTGCACTGCTTAATGGAATAATGCAAACTGGAAAAGAAAGGGATTTCATTAGAAGTAATTTGATAATATTTTAGAACTGCAAGTCTGTATTGCCTCTTTACTGACAGACTAGTTTTTAGAAGTAACAGAACCCTATACATAAGCAGAAGCCTGAAAGACTTACCAGCTCCACTGCAAGGGCTTTAGTTTTGATGGCTTTCCTGTTTGCACTGCTACCTTGGTTCCACACCTTTATAACTGAAATGTAGATGCAAAACAAGTGTGAAATAAAAATCTCTTGTATCCTAAATTGCTGTTGAAAAAGTAGCCTTAAATTACCTCATGTCGTCAATACCAGTCTCATGATTTTCTCTTCTGCTAATCTTCAGCCTATTTCAGATAAAATTCTGCTTCCTGGAAAAAGATGATACTTCATGCAGTTCACCTCTTTCAGAAAGTTTATTTTTAAACCTTTAAAGAAGTTTTTGCCAAGGAAGTAACACAAGCATGTTGCAGGCCTTGCATGATGCTGAAGTTATGAGTGAAATGGCAGACTGTGAAACATCAATTGAGCATGTCGACATGATAGAAGAAAATAAGGTCTCTCCTTCCAATTTAATTTACACACTTAAGAATAAAAGTTATTATTATCATCATTATTCTTAACTGCACAGTGTTTTTAATGTGTTCCCTGAGTTCTCCACAATAAAATTTCAACCTACTTTTATTCTGACTCTCAGGTTCAAACTCTCATCTACAATGTACTTTGATTCACAATTGTGAACAAAATATTCCCTGACAGAGTACTCAGGTCTGGATTAAAAAGAAGGGCAATGTGTCATCATCAAAACATGCAATTGTCTTTTTGAATAATCTTAATATTGGCATTTAAATATTGCATATACCCCACTATAAGAGATTATTTAAACCCATTACTATGAGACTATTAGCAAAGAGAAAATGAGCTATAGGGCTACCGATTTCTGTTAGATATTTTCTAATCAGTGGAAATCACTTGACTCATTTAACCTTTTCAGCAGCCATTTTAAATGGCTTTTTTCGAGAGTGTATGAAAAATAGAATACTTTGTATTACTTCTTTCTCCTTATATATTTTTTTTCTGAAAATTATGTCTGGTTTTAGGTAAATACCTTATGAAATTTTATAACATTATGGAGGCCTAGAAATTGGAGAACTGCCACTCTTTTCTCTATAAATATCAAGCTGGCTTGCATTGTCATTTTTTTTAAGTGTTACACATTTCCCTTTCTCTTCTCTTGTCTCATCCAGTTTAGGCTTAAAAATTGAAAGTCATCCTCCATTAATATTTGTTGTTCGTAAAGTATTAGTAATTTTGTACTGATTCACAGTAATCTGTCAGCTGACAGTACTTGCTATTTTATTCTTATACTTGTATCTTATGTTGTTTAACAATTATGTTTCTCCATGATCAATACTGTATTCATCTGCCTTGTCAGGGAAGGGAATCAGAATCTTTTCAGAAGTGCATAAATACAGAAAAAATGGCATGATCGCATCCTGAAACAAGGGAAATACTGATTACATATAGAGGGAGGGGGGTATGGGGTGTGGAAATCACAATGAATGAAGTAAAAAGAAACAGGTTGTTTAGACAGGAACTGAAATCTCCTTCTGTGAAGATATTCGGGTGGAAAACCAAACTGAACAATCTGATCTAAGTGAACCCTACCTTGAACATAGAGTTGTACTTGGCAGCCTCCTAGATACAGACTGGAGAAAACTCAGATTCCAGTTTAAATTCACTGTGACTGGTGGCATGAACACAACCTCTTTTTTTCAATGTCTTTTGGAATACAAAAATTGACCAACCAAAAGTCTGAGACAAGAGAGCTTATTGTTTGAAATCAGACAATTTAGAATAATGCAGTTTAGAGATAACAAGAAACTGCAGTATGCTTCAGTTACAGTGTTTTATTCTCATATACAATCTCATTAGGACAATATGAATAAAAGTAATAGAAGTTTTTGTCTCCAAATCCTCCACACGCCCCCCCCCCCCCGCCCCCCCCCCCCCCACACACATGCTTATCTTGGAAATTATATGCAACAGTTCTCTGTTTTCTATGGATTTGAATTTCTTACACCTCATTTAAAAAAATATTTGCTCCATTCTATCTGATCTTCCAGCAAAAATTCAGGCGTGTGCATGAAAGCCACTAGAGAGGTTCTTAAGTTTTGCTCAGAAATCATATTAGATGGATTCTTCAGTTCTATTAGTGTTGTTAAGAAGGGAACAATTATGAAGTAGCTATGCTGCTTTTTTATTTATCCAATTGCTTTATTGGTCATAGTGTTCTTTTTTCTTTTTTTTTCTTCCCTTCATCCTCTTATGTGAGAGTTACCTTTTTGGCTGATCTCCTTATATTCTCTCAGAAAAATTATCTAAAAACTGTCTTTTGTGGATCTGTGAGTCCTGCTAAAGCAAGTGCAGTATGTCTGAATATTTTCATGGAAACTGTTTTTTCCTTCCTTCTCCGCCATTCATTTCTATTATGATTTAAATAATTTTTTCATAATTTTTCAATATATTCATGAACCTTTCTTTTCCTGTTTAACCATGAATCAAATTTTGAATGCTGTATTTTGATTGACAAATTTTTCATGCTGAAAATTGCTTCTAAGTTTTGTAAAGATTTTGTAGGGACTGGTCCAGATTGCTGAGGTGGCAATTAGTGACCATTTCCATGTTAAATAATGAAATAGCTGCCATATATTCTTTCCTTTCTTGACTGAAAAAAAAAAAACACCAAAAAACCCCAAAAAACAAAGCCAAACATTTCCATCAATTTCATAATTTTCACTTGGTGAGAAAAATATCTACTTCTACATCATTACCATAAACATTGAGTCTGTCTGCTTTGCAGAGCACATTAGCTTGCAGCCATACTTATGCCTTTCCTTTTACAATACTCTTAATGTTTTTATTTCATGTCTATTTTTAATTTCTCAAATCAATCATAATGAAAGGGGGGGAAAAAGAGAGAAAAAATGGAATGTTCAGGATTTTATTTTCCTGATCATAAAATATAATATAGGATTTTCTGGTGGATTTTAAGGAAGAGTTTTCTGATTGCTAGAAGAATTATCTGTTTGTTTTTATTTTGTTTGGTTTTTTTTTCCAGTATCTCATATGTAGTCACTCAGTACCCTTTTTCTTCTTTTTTTTACTACTTATTGTTCCACACTGAAATATAACCAAGGAAAGGTTGTTCACTTAATAAAATATTCAGGGAATGCACATAGCTTCTTCTCTGCTTCTGTACAAGAAGAAATGTGATTATGTACATCAATAAGTTAGGATATATAGAGAGGAAGCAAACTCCATACTTTTGATATATTATCTAGTTATACAGCACAGCAAGGTCTCCTCTTCAGTCAAATGGAAAAGTCTTTAAATTTTTAACATAATGGTTATACTCTTTCCTTTTGATGAACAATGTATTTAAGTGAAGGAAAGGACCTAAACCCCCCAGTTTTATCAGCTCTTTTGACAATGTTTTGTATGTTTGGAAGCATTGGGTTCCTTTACTTGTTTGAGTAAGGTAAATCCTTTTTAATTGGTTCCTTTCTTGTAACAAATTAGGATTTTCTAACAGGCAACATATCTGTCTTTTTTTCAAATGCCAATATTAGCTCTTCTCCTCTAAACTGCAGATGTTGCAGTATGCTGCATTTGTTCTTTCCTAGGCAGGGGCATAAAATCGTGAATGTGCTATCAAATAATGGATTTGAATTTAACACAAAACATTTTAGATAAACTTCATAACACAGTCTTCAACAATAATCTTGATATTTGGCAACAATTAGTACTATATGTTTCATAAAATGAAATATAAAATAAGTAACCCAAAACAAAATATTGGGATTTATTTAATCACTTTATGATTCATATGGTCCTGTACTCAATATTATTATATATTAAATTGTAATACGTCAGTATTAGATGTTAAGCAGGATTATAAAAATTTTCCTAAACCTATTGCTAGGGTTTTGTATCATAATATTGAAGATAAAATTTTTTTCTTTTTTTTTTTTCCCCCTCTTTGCTGTTGAATATTTGTGAGATTAAAGTGTGAGAGTTGTTTCTAAGTATCTAGGAAAATTCAGGGTATAGCTCAAATTTGTTTTTCAAATATGAACTATTATATAATTATCTCAGTGTTCTTAATGCAAAAATATTAATTTTCAAATCAATTTATTATTTTCTATAATTCTTATTAAATTATAATATTCATAAAAATTACTGCAAGAGACAATACAGAGCAGAAATCAGATGGTTCAGGTAAATAAAGAAATCATCCAGACCACAGGAAAACACTTGCTGGAAATCTCTGTGAATTGTGGGGCTCGGAATTAAATGTTCCTTTGAATGCTATGTGATGGTAAGTGCATAATCTCTATTCATAAAACTTGGGGAAAGTTAGCCACGCTATAAGAGTCTTCTGAAATTCAAAACATTTTTATTTTTAATTATTTTTACTTGATTGAAAAGTAACTAGATCTGGGTGAAAAATAGCTGAGTGAAATATTCATTGTTTCCTGTTTTTGACTTAACAATTGAAGTGGAACATTTAAAAATATTGAAAATGAAATGTCTTCATGACATTTTAGCATAAATGTTTATGGCAGTGTGGTTGTTTGAGAAAAACATGTCTGTCCCACTGACACTGTCACATGCTGTTAAAGCAATAACTGTAGGATAAAGATGTAGCTGTTTATCACATTGGAAGACAAGTTTACTCAAGGACTAAAGCAATGACTGCCTTTTACTTAATGAAATGGGCTAATATGTGTGCATCTTTTCTCTCCAAAGCCTGGATAAAGAGTGGAGAATTAGTTCAAGAGAGGGAAAAAAGTATCTCCAGAGTCTGGCAAAAAATGTCTCACTTCTTAATCTTACAGAAATTTCTTGTTTAATTCAGCCAGGAGTTATGTGTTCTTTCAGTGCCATTACATGTCTGGGGCTGGAAGTAGAGGTGCCAAAATATTGTGAAAAGCTGTTCTCATGGCATTTTCTTCTAAGACTGCTAAAAAATCTGACAAGAAATCCTCTTTCCAGATTTCTGCCCCAATTTTGCAGACTTGAGGGACTTGTGTAGTCCTAGTGAGCTTCAGCTAAGCCTGTGAACATTTAGATACTAATCTCGATCAAACTGAAATTCCAAACCTGACTCTCACCCATCACCATTCTAAACCTGAAAGCTGCAATTCTACCTCCAGCAATAGTTTTCAAATGAACACTCGTGCACTTGAAGGAAATGTCAGAGTACGCCAGGTATATCAGACTGTACCAGAGAAGCACATTTCATTATTGCGTTGTATATGGCACATCATTCAAAGCTTGAAAGATTAATCATCTAGTCTCTAAATTCACTTTCCAAAGTTTATTAGCGGTTCTGGCATGCATAGTTACGCACTATGCAAGAAAATGTTTGCTTTCTTGAGAACCTAGTGACTATCTTATTTTTGACCTTTTTAGAAAGGAAGAAAGGCAATGAAAATTGATCTTAATAGAATGGGCTAGGGAAATATTTATAGCCTCTAAGACTCCACCTATCACATGTAGGTATTTAAAAAACACAGAGCATAAGGGATTAGCAAGTATAAACAAAGAAATCCAATGTGTTTACATAGCATAAGTGTACTGAGGAAAGGGTCAAAGAGGTGGAACAGGAAATGTCAGAAAATATATTTCAGTTCTTGGTTACAAATTCATAAAGCCAAGAGGAAAAGAAGCAGAAAAAGTAAATAAAGTAGAAAGAAATAAATGATACAAAAACTTCTTTATAAGCAGTGTGATAATAGTTGCAGCTGGGAAGACTACTTGGGTGTCTAACAGATCTTTTTTTTCTAGAAAGTACAGAGTCACGCCTGTTAAGGGGTGAAATTTTACCTTAATACTCATCTCACAGACAAGACTATATATTCCTTAGAAGCAATAACATTTATACGTTTTATTAATTTCTGTAAGTTTCAACAAATTCCTAAGGGAGAACATATTACTATCAGTCTGGACCTGAACATGCAAGGCAGGGTGAAAAGTAAGACATTGGAACAGTTTTGCTCATTATACACAATCTTAATCCAGTTCAACAAATGTTGAGCTGGTTTGCTGTAACGCCATCCTAACACCAACTTCTTGCTGAATCTGTGTTACTCACTGAATAGTGACCTTTCAAGAAGCATAGATTTTTTTGTAAGCTATTTATGGTGTAAAGATGCCCAGAATTAAACTTTTCAATTGTATGGTTGATGATATATAATACTGAAAACAACTTCTGTTCTCTAACTGAATGCCTGCCTTATTTTTCTTTCCTATATTCAATTATTTGTCACAGATACATCTTAGATAAACAAAGTCTTAGTTGCAGCCCCAAAATCACCAGAACTTCCTAATGTACTATTATGATGTGAACAAAATCAATGAGATAAAATAAAAATATAGTGCAGAAAGTGTTAAAAAACTCACCCATGAATTATTTTCTTGTTGCCTAGGAAGTTCCACTGCAGTCTTATATCAGCTTCAGATGGTGCCAAATCAACTATAATTCAATTTGGTTTACAATGTGCTCCCCCAGCTAAGGAATATGAACTGATTTTACTTCTTTAATGAGAACAAATGTTTATGCTGCCATGATTTCTGTTGTCTATCGAGAATTTTAGCAAACTTTTTTTTTCAAGGAGCAGAAACAAAGCCGTTCATCAAAACTAATTTTATATTTTCTATACCTGCTTAGGAAAATTACAGGCTTTATGCTCTAGAAAGCAGCATTCTGATTGCTGTTATAAGTGACCTGTAGTAAATCCAGGCCAGGTTGGCTTCCTTCATCTGTTGTAACTTTCCTATTTCATTTATACCAGAGTATCATGCACTCATTAAAACTTGAGTGAAATAAGATATGAAAGAAGTAGATAGTTTACATGAGCCACAAAAGACCAACACAGCATGGAATGCTACATAATGAAACTAAACTAATATAGGTGTACAGAATTAAATATCTATGCAAGTGAAATGTATACTTGTAACAAACACATTTGTGGATACATACCTTTTATAAATTGATAAATTCCAATTTCAAGTTGCAGAACACATCCTGTTTCTGGGTGTCAGAGTTCACAATTCCTTCCCTTGAAGGAATCAAATCATGCCAGCATTAATACAAGTGCTACTCTGGTAGAAGAGACTTTGAATTTTTTTCTGGTATGGAGAAGTATACTAACACATGTGCGCACAAAGCATCAGTATTAAAACAAAAAACCAACAAAACCCAAAAACAAACCCCCAAACCAAAAAACAAAAACAAGTTGCTGGGTAAAGTAACTGTTAATGATAACATTACATCACAGTACTGAGACATGGTTGCTTGTTTAAGAGTATGAATTGTAATCTAGAATTGACAAACATTCTAAAGTATGAGAAAATATCTATAGCTTAGTCATGCACCATGTTAAGAATCACACCAACGAAAAGAATCAGTTTTATCTTTCTGTTACCTTCACTTCCTCTGTCCGTTCTTTTCAATCAATGGTACCCAAATAGGTGACATAATGAGTACATTTACCAGGTATGACTATAAACCACTTATTTATTAACTGATACACAGATGAGACAGGAAGGACTAACAAGTTATTAGGTTAAAGATTCATTTCATCCTGCAGTCCCTCTGAGGAGACACTGCAGTTCATTTTGGTCAGGAAGCCAAGTAGGGTGTTCAAACAGCTTGATCCATTTTGTGGGTGACACACTTTTGCCTTCCTTAGGATTTTCATCCCTGTTTTTATTACTTAGAGCACTTGAGCTACTATTATTAAATATTTGCTATTTCTATATATACTGTCTCAATTGTATCTGATTTTTTCTTCTGTTTTGCATAGCTCTAGTTTGTAAACTTCTTTTTTTTTTCTCATCTCTGTCTTATCTGTCTTATCATAAGTCTGAGTAACACAGATGTATTGTGTCCAAACTAGAATTTGGATCACAGCCAGCTGAAACCCTGAAATAAGGATTACAGGCTAAACGTACTTGCTTCAGGTGGTGAAGATGTGTTGGAATAAACACATCTCAGCTTGTGGTAGTTCCAATAGTTTGATAACCACTCTGTTAGAAAATAAATTGTCTTAATTCCTTGAGTATTTATGATTTCTTTAGGAGTACTACTCACTGGGTAAGCCCATTTCTTTGTGGCATTTATTTAATTCTGTGAAGTAATAAAATAATGATGCAAAAATCCAGCTTATGTTGCAACAGCTCCACAGAAAAAAGAAAACAGGACATTCCATGTCACCTTTGCTATGACTCATTACAAAAGAAAGAGTATGAACAAATCGATAATGAATAGGTATGGCTAAGTAGGGCAGGAACAAATGTGCGAAACAATGAAGTACATTATGCTAAAATGATACGTCTCAATACTTTCAGTAGTCTAAGGAAGAAAATTTCTCACTTTCTTCATACATCTTGACAAAAATTATCTATTTTAAGGTACTATTTTTCTTTCTCTTTTTTTTTCCCATTGGTTCTTCAGTATGTAAATGTTTTTAGTTTAAAACACTACTGTTCCCCAAGAAAAATACTGAAGTGAGTATGTGTCTTGGTTTGAGATAAGCAACTGCCAACTCCCCCAAGCACAGAGAGAAAAGCCTCCCTCCTAACACCAGGGAAAGAGAGGAAAAGAGAGGGGAAAGAAAAAAAAACCACTTCAAACTGCATTTATACTAAATCTACATATATTTTTCACAGAAAGAAAGAGACAATTAGAAGAGAGTACAAATATACACTCACACAAGTCTGCAACAACAAAGTCCCCACTTCTTAACGAACACACAAATTCTACTGTCTTAACTACACATTACTTAAGAAGAAGCTTATTCCCCAGGGAGACAAACCCAAGCAGAAAGGAGAGACCCAGAACAACACATTTTACTTTCCTGAGGTACCCTGTGAGCCAGTGGTGGGCCTGGTCCTCTCCATCCCCCCTGGGACAGCATCGTGCGTCCTCCCAAGAGGAGGGCTGAGAAGCGAGTGCCTTAACCACTCCCACACTGGTTCCTACTTCCCTGGAGATGATGTCATAATGTGGTATGGAATACAAAATTACTGGCTAGAAGAGGTCAGCTGTTAGCTCAGCCTAGCTCAAGTCAGCTGACAGCTTTGGCATGGTCCACACTTCAGAGCCCAAATTTAGGCCCACCTGGGTGAACCCATAACAGTATGTTGCAATTATTACCATTCACAGAAATCTTCAAATAGCTCATTTTGTTTGTTCTGTTTGTAGAATATGATGAAGTCTATACTTCCTCAAAAATTATTTTCCTTTAGCATATCTTGATCTTTCTCAATTAAACTCTTCTTTCTGTTACTTCTCTGTCCCTTTAGAGCATCCCCTCCCCATAAAATAATGTAAAAACTAGGGTCCAAAGAGCCTTTAGCAGTCAGTAGGATTGCCCAGAAAGGTTGAAGAATCTCCTCTGGAGATATTCAAACCCTGTCTGGGCACCAGAAGACCCTACCTGAGCAGGAAACATTGGACCGGATGACCTCCAGTTGTCCCTTTCAAAATTCCTCCTTCTGTGATTCTGTGAAAAGACTGAGGAAGGGGGTGTCCTGTGCTCATAGTACAGTCACAGATCTTGTGATCATAGAGGCATAACTAACTTTTTCCTTCTTCTTTGTTTAAACATAGGACTCCTCATAATGAAGACCATTATTTTTTTCATTATCTATCTGAGTTCCCATTGCACTCAGCAATGAACAAATATCTTTCTGTTTTTTAAGGACCCAACTGAACAGGTAAGCTAAGGCATTAAAAGGACCAACCATTCATTTAGTATTGAGTTTTTCAAACCTGGGCAATTACAGACACTCTATTATTCTAACATATATAATAATTAAGGATATTCCTTAAGTTGCATAAAAATACTTTTATTTGTGATAAAGAGATATCTATCTATCTATCTATCTATCTATCTATCTATCTATCTATCTATCTATCTATCTATCTATCTATCTCTATCTATCTATCTATCTATATCTATCTATCTATCTATCTATCTATCTATCTATCTATCTATCTATCTATCTATCTATCTAAATAATACACCACATTTGTGAGTTCTTTTCTGAAAAGGAGCACAAATCCAGATGGCAAGAACAAGGAGTATGAGCTGGTATTCAACTAATACCATATTCACTAGCAATATCTGGCATCATGTTAGGAAACTGCAACAAATTTCTCTCTAACATCATGTGATGCCCGTTAGTTGGAAGGCATAATAATATGATGAATGTGATTCATTACTCTTAGAACTGTCTGTGGCTTTCTTTCATGCATTCAGTCTTCAAATAGATAAAATAGGAAAGTACAATCACTGTATCATGAAGAAACTTCTACTATTCATCCATAAAACAAGAGCTATGATGTTTCAAGTTACAAGTAAAATTGCTATACATTTTGTCTCTCTCAAAAAAAAAAAAGTTACCTGGAATTGTACCAGTCTGTGAAGTTAAATATAATTCCAAACTCCGTTTAAAAAAAAACATAAGATGTAATTAAGTGAAAACAGAATTAATTTGTTCATTTTTTTCCTCATTTTATTGAACTTTATTCACGTAGACTTTTGTTTTTAAATATAATGCTTTGCCCTGATGCTATCTTGAAGTCTAATGAAATGTGTGTTATGATATATTTTAAAGGAAATCACTAATTTCAATATCCCTTATATAGAAACAAATAAGTGGAAGACTATTTGGGACTGCATCATTAGAAAATTCTTTTCAAAACAGCAGTTCGAACAACATCAAAAAGCTGAGTAAAAACGTACAATAGAAAGCTTGTCTCTTCCAGTTTCTTTATGTGTTTATTCCTATCTTTTGAAGTGAGAGTAGGAGAATGTGAAAAAGAATTAGTAAACAGCTATAAAGGAATATGCTTAGAATATATTTTAGTCAGCTTATATTCTATGGAAAAAATACAATTGAAATACAAACTCTGCATCAGTCAGTATACTGGAGATATTTGTGCAATATTCTTTGAAAAAAGTTACATATTAAGTTAGTTGCCAAAGAAAACATGGCTGTTTACACTCAGACCAATTTTCCAAAAATACAAAATAAGTGTCCTAGTATTAATCCTAGGTCACAAAACTAGCAAATATAATAATCTCAAAACTTCAACACTTTATAACAAGTCATCCAATGCTACATAGTGAAAATATTGAGATAGAATTCTCATGAGTATAGGCATCTCTCAACAGATTTCTTATTTAGATTTTAGATGGAAATACAATCCCCTGAAAACAGTAGTTTCTCTGACAACTTCTACTTAAAAAAAAAAAAAGAAAAAAGGCAAAATTCTAATGCATAAAAACAATCTATAAGAAAAAGGAATGCTATCATCTTGCTAAAATAAATTTGAATACTGTTTAATTTGAAGAAGGGTCCACTCTTAAAAATAAAGACAGTCATACAAATAATAATAAAAAAAAGATTGGACTGCAACCTCACAAAATTAAGTTACAAGAATTTGTGTCATTTGCTAAAATCCACATTTTCTCTCGTGCCTTCTCCTGCAAGTAGAGTGGTCTGCTGAACTGTTCAGTAGCTGAAAGCCAAACTCACAGATACCCCTGAGTACCAGGCTTGCATTTTCTTCATGTTTCTGGTTTACTGAGAATAGCCCTAGTTGGGAAATCTTTATACATGAAAAGTGAATGAAGCTAATCTTCTGATTATTTCTCACAGGTACTTGGCTGATGTCGAACAACTTACAGGAAAATACTTGGTTTTATTTTCCCAGTTGTTGGAGGATAAAATTAAAAATGTTCACTTACTTTAGTGAAGTAAACTGAAGGAATACAAGGTCATTATAGCTGTTTGTCCTAGTTACAGCTGCCAGGACAAGTTTGTCACTTATGTGGGTGTACCCAAAACTGTGTATTCTATGCTCTCTATGTAATTTCTGATGAACTGTTAATAACGGATCATTTGCGGGAGCTGCCCGGGGCACACCTGACGCCTTAGGCTACAAGCTGGGCGTGAAAGAACCCTGGGAAACAGAAGAATGCTTCTTTGTTTTCACATCAATGTGTGATAACTCCCAGAGGCATTAGCACCTTCACACTCAGCATGAGGGGTCATGTCTGCTAATGAGCCATTAGGGACTGGCACAATAGGAAGTTGTAATCATCTAGACCATCAAAGATTCCAGACTCACATAGTTAAAACACTCATTGTGATACTCCCCATGCTGGGGGAGGTCCTGGACATTCCTACCTGAACCTGAGCATGTATAACCTTTGGGTTTTGGAACTTCTGGTACCACTTGTCAGATTCAGAGGAGGACCAGAACATCAACAAGACTGTGAGTGCACTCTCAACCAGACAGTGACGATCATCTGCACCAACAGCTTTTTCCTTTCCTTTACTTTGTACTCAGAGGGACCACTTGGTGTTCAGCACAGGGCTAATGAACACCATTCTGATTTTGTGGTTTTAAACTAATTTATCTCTGTATCATTGTATTTTGTTGTAAGTAAATTGTAACTCTGACTTATAACCTTTGCAAGTCAGGTTCATTTCTCCCACTGGTTTGCCTTTAAACCAGCACACTGTTAAACAAAGTTTTTCCAAACTTTTTTCAAGAACTCCCTTGGTGTTTTATTTTGGCAGCTACTAGGGGAAGTATTCTGATAAATTTAATTTTAAATTCCAGCAGAGAGGGTAAAAATGTAGTATTTTAAAACTTAAAATTATTAAAATAAACCAGAGACCTTCTCCCCTACTCCCAATTTATAATGTATTTATCATGCAAAGAAAGTTGAAATAGTTTTGTGCTCTGTTTTAAAGCCAACATAAGCCAAAACCTCTCAGTGTGCCTCTCTGTAGTTCCCTCAAGTAGTAACAATGTGATATTTCTGTCAGACTTTTTTTTTTTTAATTTTCAGTATATGGTTTATTGGGAATTTCTCTATTAATTTATATCATGTTCAACTAGTTTTTAACCTATCCCACCAGTTTAATCACCTATGGGCACTTCAGACTGGATTGTGGAAGTGTTAAAAAAATCACTAAAATTGATTACAGTTTAGGACATATTTTAGTTTACTCCTCAGTTTTATTCTATCTGTATTTACTGCTAATAATGTTTTTATTTGTAAAGTTACTAATGATGAAAATTGCTAATTATTTTTCTTTAAAACTGTATTGAAAATACTATTTTGATGAGAGGGAAAGGAATTTTGACATGGACTACACAAAGAAAACTTCAGAAATTTCTTCAGAATTGAATTATGTTTCATTTATTTGAATGAGAAGCTGCATTATCACCTGAAAAAGCGTTTTGAAGTCGGATGTGTTTTCGCTATGTCTACAAACACCACATAAACAATGAAAATCAGCTCTTCACAGATGGCTAATAAATTACTGAAAATAGTATAGTCTACAGCCTTCAGCTTCCACTGACATCAACTGGCCTCCATATTTTCTCCTGGTTTGGATCAGCTTTGTTTTCAGTTTGAGCTGATCCTAGAATTTTCATCTCTTAAACACGGGAAGAGTCTGAAGGGAGTGACTGGGCTGTACTTCTCAAAAAAGACTTTGCCTCATTTATAAATACAAACATTGCTAACAATCAGTACATGTTCTCAGAAGGATTAGTAACATCTTATTTCACATTAAAAATTACATGAGATGCACGAGTTTGTAAATTTTTCAGAGCTGACAAGTAGTTCTCCTTCAGTTTTTAGATTCCAGCATGTCCAAATTATTGAGCCACATAATAGAAAAAATAGCAACAAAGTAGGTTATAAACAGGATATGGTAAGGAGAATTGCTAAGAGAAAGGTCATCCCAGATCATTAAGGCCTTCAGCATCCAGTCAATGAAAATTTGCTCAAAATGCATAAAAAAAAGAAGAAATTGCATTCTTAGAAGTTTTAAAATACATTTTTATAACTATGGAAGTTAAGGGTTATCGTTTTAGGTATTTTAATGACATTTTATATTCCCAGTGTTACTTATGCATGTCTAATTAGTGTTAAAACAAAAACTAAATGTGTTTAGCTCAGCTTCCTTTATTATTCTAGCATACATTTAACTCAGAAAGTAGAGAAGTAATTTGAAGTAACATATATTTTCTCTGCTTTTTGAAATGTACAGTTGCATCCTCAGGAGTTTTGCAGCAGACCTTAATCAGAAGGGACATTCTAACCTGAATGCCAGAGGCAAAACCTCACAAATTCTCAGAAGAATATGACAGTACTCTTCCCTCAGATTTTATCCCTGGACATAAAGCCACAGAACCACTAGTGACCAGAGTATTAAGTAAAGGTTCAATCATGGACCTAAGAAACTAATAGTTCAGATTTTATTTGGAGTTACTGTAATTTTAAAGGAGCATTTGCATTTTTAGAATTCATGTTGAAGAAAAAAAAGACTCAAAAGTGAATCAGGCACTAGGGAAGAGGAAATTAATTACACATGCCTGATTCAAAGGTATTTGGGTACTAGTAATATTTTTCCTGTGTTCTCATATACACATCTGTGTGAGTGTATGAACCTCACATGTGCCCTTTCCTCTACAAAGGACACTTCTAGAATTATGTAGAAAAATGAGCTAAGCATTCTTTCTACTCTTTTTATTTTATTATCAAGTATGTCTACAGAGTGGAACTGCATATATAAAACAATTATTTTTGTGAAAAAAAAAGCTGTAGCTGAGAATGAAAAGGATTGGTATTATATATCTACAGAAAGTAGAGGACATACTGGAAATGTAGAGCTGATTGCGGATTCTTTTGCAAAATACATCTTTTGTGAGAAAATTCCAATTCTTCAAAAGAAATTTTTCCGAGGAAATTTGGGTGAAATTGATAGTAAGATAATTTCAGGATTGCTTTTCTGGGTGAGAAAAGGCTCCCTTTGTAGCAATGCAGTGATAAGGCAATCAAATACAGTACATGAAAAAATGTTTCATGCTTTTACACTGCTTGATTGGAACAGCCTCACCTTTTCCTTTGCAGTGCATGAACTTCTTTTAGCCAAGAACATACTGGTCATGCCAAACGTGCTGCTTGTTTTCACTTTGCCCCCCCCCAAATTTATTTCCTTTACCTGAGAAAGCCATCTCAAACTCCACTGAAAACAGTGTGCTTCTCATTTCAAGGAAGAATGTGAAACTGGATCCTTCCTGTCACAGTTACCTTCCTTGCCTGCAGAAGATAATGTTTGTTTTCCAAATGTCACTATTGATATAACACAGAGTCTTATATTTTGGCACTCTGTATTTCTGTAGTCTGTGTTCTTGCAACTGTTTCTGTTTCTTTGGTAGCTGACTTCATTGGGAATTTTCTCCTGCTCTTCTCTGATGTGACATGGATCAGCAGTTGGGAAAATTGGGGCAAGTTGCAATTCCTCATTCCTGCCAGTTTTCATATACCAGGTTTTAGGCCAGAAAACAATTAAAGAGGTAAATAGAAGACTTTTCAAAGAAAAAAAAATCTTCTTATATGAGGTATTGTGATATTAAGGCGGAAACTCAAATCATTGCACAATTGTGGTTTTGTGGTACTTGTTTTTCCAGCTGTCTTACACTCAACAACTAATTTATTGAACTTTTCTTTGAATTTGGGAAAAGACTACCTTTTTCAACTTTGAGAGTATTGCTGGTTCCTGCTAAAAATTGCTAAATGTGCTGACTCTGTGCATCCATAATGCAAGCTTGCTGTTTACTTGGGACTAAGGAATTTAATTTTATTAGATTTCAGGTTAAACTCAGTCAAGACCCAAATGAAAAAGCTCATATGAAACCAAATCAGGTGATGTTAGTGATGTTTCAAAGCTCTGGCTGATGCCTTTTTTGCTTTCTGTACAAGCATTGCATGTACATATGTGCATTCTTTCCCATTTCCTACCCTCTGTCCCTCCTACAGACACCTTAATTTTTGAGCAGACAAGGTGGGGCATATAAATGTTTTAGGCTGTATAGCTTGAAGACATAATTTCATTTGTTAATTAGTTTCAGAAAATCTAATAAGGAAACTCACAGAATATTGAATATTCTAGCGTACCTGTCCTCCTGGCTCAGTATAATAAAAGCCAGATTTACAACTGATAAAAACTGTTGTGTAATAGGAGAAGATCAACTCAATATGAGTAGTTAGTAAAAGAGGATAAATAGTGTTTTGTTATTCAACAAAACTTCTACCTCCTATACTACTAAGGTCTCTAATATGAAGCTTTGATTTGACCATTCATAGATTACGTGGGAAAATGATCTGTGCATTCACCCTGAGCAGTTGTGGACAAACATGTATTTCTCTTAAGCACTGCCACTTCCTTAGTCATTTATTTCCTGCTCAACAGGCTGTTCAGAGTTGCTGTCACCTTAACAACTCACTGGTCAACTCTGCAGTTTAAGGAAAATACAGAAGTGTCTGCCATTTATGTCAGGTGTAAAAGACTGATTTGGCACAGTTGTTTTGTTCATCCTCCAGTGAAATTCTGCTTGTAAACTGATTGTGTTATTACTATTTAGTCATATTTCTAATCCAAGAGAGCCACCATAGTAAGTGGATCTTATGCACAAAGCTATATTGAAAAAAATACTGAAGAGATTTTATAAGTCATAAACCATAAACCCACAACAAATAACTGAGATAATTTTATATTTGCAAAGCTATAATTTCAAGTATGAGTTTGAAATTTACACTACAACTTTTGCTATTTCAGCTACAGTTACAGTGGCAAACACATAAGTAAACATGATGGTAAAGAGTCAATAGGATGATGACGTACTGGAAAAAAAGTTTAAAGTATTAGTAACAACAGGGAAAGTAAGAGCCATATGAGCAAATAGATTATGTAGAAATTATGCAGTATGGCTGAGAATAACTGGATTTTTTGTGTTACTTAATGTCTTATATGATAATGAACTTATGCTTACAAAATGGCTAATGGCTCAAATGAAAGTAATGACAGAATGGTAAACTTCTCCCATACTGTGAAGTGGCTGGAATTATTGCTTGAATCCTCTCATAGTCAGAAATTCTTTTATTATCTGAAATAACATTCTTACTGTCCTCCTACACCTGCTTTCTGAAAGAACACCAGCTGAACTGAGAGAACTGATTTGCTTGCTGGTATTCAGAAATAAAAAGTACCCTATAATCAAAGGTGGTCATCTTTAGAATACTAGGGAATGTTAAGAAAAAGACTTTCTGCTCTAGAGAATTATTACAGAGATGTAAACCCAGGGGTTTGTGTAGTGGTCCTGCTATAATAATATGAGTGTTGCCTCACTGGAGATCAGGAGCGAGTACAACTGTGTCAGTCTATATTTGTGACTTTTGACAGGTTGCTCCTTTCACTGTTTCAGTGAGAGCAAAACTCTATCCCTTTGTAGGCTAACGTCATCCTGTTCCAGTACATTTCCTTTCTTCCTTAACTTTAAGCCACTGACACAGTAGGTGATTGAGCCTACTGAAACAGAGCTGTGTGTGTTCTCTCATGTACTTAGGCAGACATTTAGTCCTCAGATCTCAGCTGAACTACGAAATGCATTTTTTTTCTTGGCTAAGAAAAACCTTTTAGACTGCGTTAAAAAGAAAAAAAGTAAAAGAAAGCAGACAAAAAGGCAGCCAACTAGTATTGCTCTAGTTGTATATTAACAAATTTAAGTTACAACATAGAGCAGATAGATGAAAGTGATACAAAGTTTCATAAAGCAATGCTATTAAAATTATTTTTCACAGCACATTATTAGATGGTTGTTATTTATTTTCTTTTCATCCTTATTATGTCAGTGAGGTGTAAGGCTTTCTACATATCTGAAGTGAACAGCGGCTTTACAGAAACAGCACCTCAGACATCCTGGAAGTACTTATTTGTGGTGCTTATGATGTTTGTTCATGTAAGAATAAATTAAAGCAATTTAATTAAGGACAAATGCAAAACAAGAAATGAAGCCAGTAGAATGATTTCAGAAGTCATGAACTTCCACCAAAGACCTCCAAAAACTTCTAGAAATAACATTCAAAAAAAAATGTATGTAGAGGATTTTTTGATTTCATACATCATGAATCTGGATTTTTGTTTCTGTTTTTTTGTGTGTGTTTGTTTGTTTTGGTTTTTTTCAGTAGTATTAACCCAAGTTAAAACAGATTCATTATTGAAATCATTGCTTAAATAATCAATAACAAAAAAGTATTTTCCTGGTTGTTTTGTGTGACCCCACTTGTCTCCAGCCTTTCTTTTCTTCATTTAATAACAGATGTAAATAAGTTAATAAAGCATTTTTGTCAAGATATTGCATATTTGTTTGACTTGGAACATATGTAGTAGAAATTCAAGAAGGAGACTGAGTGATGGCACATATATTGCAAAGAAGGAAAAACAAGGAATATTTCTCCCTGCCCTTCATCTTTAGATGTATATTGCTTTGGACATTGGTTTTGGTCAGATTGTTTTCTCTTAACCTAAGTATGATTAATGATCTTAGAAGCTATTATTAGGCCTAACCTATATAGATTAAAAGTTTTAGTGAGTTAAGTAACACATCACGTCTATAAAATATGTATGAATCAAATACATATATTTTGTATTATGTAGATAGTAAACACTTTCTTACTCTCAACAAACATTTCATGGCAGCTGAGAGCTGCTCCCTTCAAACTTTTCTGGAAGGATTTTACTTTCCCTTTTGCCAGAAAAATGAAGTGAGCCATATGAAGAAGAGGCACCTAAGCTTCTTGTTCCAGCCACTTGTCCTCAGCAGGCCAAAATCAGCATGCTGAACCATTCAGCTGTTGCTGCAATATGCTACAGAATGTGAGATATTTCCAATATCCTAATACATTTCAGAGCACCATCCTGGCTTGAACTTTAATAGCTACAGTATGTGTCTATGTTTTAAGTCAGGCCTCCTGTTGAAGTACCAAATTAACCTTAAAAAATTACCATCATGTTTGCTCTCAAATGCTTTTATTTTTTATTATTTTTTTTCTGTTTGTTCATTTTAAATTCTCAGCAATACAGTGACAGACAAATTGCCCAAGGTGATATGCCAAAGGAAAGCCAAGGACACCATTGACCCAAAGCAAAACTCTGTCATTCACCTCAATCTGGGAAGGAGGCAAGGCCAAATTCCCATTTTAATTAAGTACTAAACAAAATTCAGAATTCTGGATAGTGTAAATTAATTTCAGTTGGCAGAGAAGAATATGTTTCATGACAGGTGAAACTTCAGCTTTACCACTTTTATCCACCTTAGCAATGAGACAATTTGAAATGATGCGTTTTTGTGGTACCCTAAACACCTCTAGCCCTTTAATTAACTTGTGACGAAAGCACAGCTTTGAGAATTTTTTAGAGTATATAAAGGAGTAGAGGAGGAGATTTGTCCTGGAAACACTGATTCAAAGAGTCAAAGTGCTCCAGACTTTGAAGACCATAATATTCCAGTTGGAGAACCAAGCATCAAGTTGGTTGTTTTATGGCTGACAGACTGATGTAAGTCACTGAATGTAAACATACAGAAAAATATCCGTGCAGATACATATATACCTTCCCATAAACTTGAGATAAAATATACAATAAGGGATTTCAAAGGTAGAGGACTTGTAAGAAAAGTTCTTATAAGGAAATATGTGTAATATGAAGTAAAAAAAATACAGTAAAGGGTTTTTGAAAAGTCCAGTGAATCAAAGGTTTCATGTAATGGTTCTTTTTAAATGCAAAGAAACCAAGGCCGAACTGAGCTAATATATGACAGGGCCATTTGTAAATAGAATTAAGTAACTCACCTGAGGATTTTTTTTCTCTCTTAATTTCTGTGGTAACTGATATTCTATGAAACTAGTGGAACATTAGGTTGCACAATCAGTTCTAGCAGATCCATCCAATACATTTGACACTGCTTATCTTGTGAAAATGAATTGAAATCCACAAGAACGAAGTATAATATTTCATTTTTTTTCCTGAGTACCTCAGTTCCTGTTGTGGCTCAATTATTATTAATTTCTTTTATTTAAGCAGAACAAAATCGTAGCATGTCAGCTTATGCAACTGAGTTCTTTGCTTTTCTTCATATTTCAAAATTACTGACTTCCTGCTTTCTACTAATGTCAAAAAAGTAACAAAATAATTTCAAGTATGAAGTTCTTCCACCTTACTTTTGCAGAAGTTAGAGTTATTAGCATCTTAGCAGTTTAAAATATTTTTGAACACACAAAATAAAATTTAAAGGATAAGCCAAAGAGACAGAAGGGATTTTTCCTGTTGCATACTACTGCAATATGAACATTTATTGTAACCATGGGGAATAGTACCAGAAGATTTTTGCAGAAATAGTCTTAGTTTGAATTTGAGATATAAAAATATGCATATTCCTTGTTCCAGGTATCCAGCAAGTAGCTGCACAGTTTGTAGCCTATATGAGAGGATTTTCCTTCTGTCCAAGTTTGTAGGTGAGGAGTAAGGTTTTATACAGACAGCTAGTCAGCTAGTTTACACACAGATGTCTGCACTCTAGATATCAATGAATCACTAATGAATCATTGCTAAAATGACATCTTGGATAAGATTCAACTCATTGAACTCTAAACTTCAGAAACTTAGACATCTATGACTGAGATCATTACTAACATCCCTTTCTTTATCATTAATAACGATGAAAAGTGAAATATAACAAGTTAGAATTTTCTCAAGATAAATATTTAACATGGACCAAACCGAACACTCTCCAGAGGCCTGTAGTGAAGACAGCTTTATTTCTGTTTCAAACATGATGTTGTTTCCCTCCCAGTCAGAAGGGATAATATTTACTCCTTTACAGTTCAGCAATACTGTTCTAAAACCCCTAGTGAAACCTATTGTTTTGACTTTGGTCAAAACTAAAGTGTGCTTCTATTGATATAATAATAGGAAATCAGACTTTGGCTTTAAACCAGTTGGCAATTGATTTGGAACTCGATATTTTAATTGATCTTTCAACACATTTCTTAGCTGTAGTTAACTTTGGTTATGTTTTCCTTATTTATACCTAGAGCTGGTAAAAACATCACAGAACAGTGATACAGTGACATACTAATGTCTTGGAAAAGACACTATTCTATCTCTTAGATAATGAAATTGTCTCTGTGTTGAGATTCCTTTATACTGATTTTAAAATGAACTGTTCCACTTCCTCATGCTTCTTGTACTTCATCATAGTGTTATCTGGGGAATATAGGAGTTAATCTTAATGTTTAACCTACAAAACTTGTAATAGTAGACTTAGGATTTAGTATTGAGACTACAATGTCATTTCAGAGGGGTTATTTGTTAATTTCATGAACAGTTCTGCTAGAATTCAAACCTTTGCAATGCTAAAATGGTTTTTTCATTTGGAATTCTTTACAAGATCCAGTAGTATTTCCAGCTCTTATTGAAGCAGAGAAAGAAGCAGTTATTGGTTCTATATGTGAGCTTTAAGGAACATATGAGCTGCTACATAAGATGACATCTGAAACCTATCTTCTTCAATATTTCATCACTGACACTGACTTGCTCTCACTGGTTCAAAAGAAAATGCAAATTCCCCCACTATGCAGAGTCTTTTTCACTGAGCTTTAACACTTAATAATTAGAAGCTGATAGTTTGCGTGTTAAGGTTTCCCAAAACATCCAAATTATACACCCTTTAAAATAAAAAAAAATCGACCATATTAAAGTTTTGATACCAGTCACAGTTTTCTAAGAATAACAATTCGTAATCTATAGAAAATCTTGTCTTTGCCTCAGTTTTGTTTCAGAATCCCTCAGCTTCTTTGTAAGACAAGAGAAAAATACCTTTTGGACAATGTTATTATGATTTTTCCTATTTGGTACTAATAAATTGTAAAGGCCACATGGTTGTCAAAGTAGTTTTCTCGCTGTGCCTTTAACTGCTTTAGCTAAATTATTCTATTTAAGTCAATTTATTTACTAATTTATTAATTTTTAACCACTGGAAGGTACATTTTGTCACATCATAATTCAGGAAATCAAAACTAGAAAATTTGGATTTGCAGGCTATTTTGCAAGACATAATGATGTTCCTTTCTAGAAAGGATTGCAAAACTTGTTTTTGTTTCTCTTACTTCAAAGGTTAAAGTTTCATCATTTACAGGGACCCTACTTTGTTTTCCAATCTCTACAAAAAATGGACTATAGCTCCACAAAAGGAGTTTAGAGCACTGTCTATGAAGGGAAGAAACATTAGTGGAACTCAGCTCCTCACTTTTAAACTAAACAACTCCCCTCCTCATATATTCTAATTAATTAAAATTCTGTTACAAAGGACATCATTACTTTGACCGCTACGTCCCTTTTGAGCTTCAAATTCGGTCTGTAAAATATTTGGAGAAGTTGTCAAAGACATTTCTGTTTTAGATAAATATTTATTAGTTCTTTATTTAGTGAATACCTTTTTTTGAAGTGAGTAGATCTTTGTATTAGTTAAGATAAGCAATGTATTTAATAGCTTTCATAATGTGCATTATATCATGAGTCTCAGAAGCTGAGATTGGGGAAAAAATAATGACCAATTGTTTTCTTATTCTTTTTAAAATACCCAATCACAACCTTAGTAATGAAATCTGCTTTACTCTAAGCCTTAGCACTTTTTGTTCACTAGTAGCTAATTAGAAACCACCTAAAATATGGAGTTGATTGCTATTACATTTACTGCTGAATTTAACATTCTTTTTTAGTGAGGGCATTGTGTCAATTTTTAGCAGAGTTATTGCAAGACCAGGAAGACCACATTTATTTATTTATCTATCTCTTGAGCAGAAGATGAACCTGAAAATATGAAAAAAATGTTTCCTAAAAAATAGTGTCAGATTAGCTGAGTTAAGAGTGACATTTATTTTTTTCAACCAGCAACAGTTCCTTCTCTATTTGCAGTGGAGTTAATGTTGCCTTTATTATAACCACGGGTGCATGACTGTTTCAAAATATTGGGAAAGGGCAATGAGCCAAAATCATTATCTTCACTTGAAGTGTTTAATACTAAATGTAAATATTGGAGGGGCTTGAGTGCCCAAGCCATCCCTTCGGGCTTTATGCATCTGATTACAAATGTCCCTGCTGCACTGTCAACTAGTCACCATCATTACTTCAGTCCAGTGTTGTCAAGGAAATAATAACCTGCAGTTTTCTGTTGCTTATCGATATAGGGACAGCCCTTAAATAACACATGGGTTGATTTCCCCTCAAATACTCCTCTATAATTACAATTGTTGATAGGCAATTAGCAAAATCAGAAATAATTATAGAAATCAGGCTACCTTAGGTGCTAATTCCTCCTGTATGTTTCATGCAGCATTAAAACCTTTAGTGTCCAGTGAGATACTGTTCATAGAATGAAAAAGTAAGCTGATGGCTACCTTCTACATACACTTCCAGTGGTCAGTTTTATTGTCTTGTCTAGCAGAATGAAAGAAGCTAATGCCCTTTATTCACTGCTTCATGGAACGACAGCACCTGAGGGAGACAGAATTTATTGCAACAGTCCATTGCCAGGAATATATTAAACACATAGTGGATTAAAGAACATATGAGAATGTTCTACTTGCACAGAGAAATATGGAATTCAAAAAATACAGCATTTTTCAAAATACCACTCCTTAAGATTTACATTCTTTTTCAAATTCAATTATTGGTGGCCATTGCAGGTTCTTGGTTTTCTAAACAGTGAAATGTATTTCTCAAATTCTTTCCGAAGTTCCATGAAGTAAATAACAAATTTTAAAAGAGCTATGGTGTTTGTTCTGTACCAACCTAACTTATTACTATGTTCTACTCTTAGCCAAGAATCTCACACAGTTCATAAAGAAGTACATGTTCTTCAACGTGGGACAAACATTTGTAATTGAGCTTTTAATCTTCAGGGACTGGGAACTTATGATTTTTAGAGATGAAGTACAAAGGCAAAGCTATGCCAGGCTAGTGTAGTCCACTAATCAACTTCACACTGCATAGTGCATATTAGAATAGAGCTTATCAATAAATCTCATAAAAGCTCATATTTCACCTAAAACTGGATTACTTCTCTATACATATTGTCTTTCAGATTTTTTCTCTAGTTAAATCGGTATTTGAGTAAATTTAATTTGGTTTTTTGTTTGTTTTTTTGGGGTTTGGGTTTTTTTTTTATGTCTCCACTGTAGTGTACATTTCAATAAAATGTGATTTATCTTCCCAAGTCATCAACTTCATGTTTGCAACAGAATTAATCGTACCAAGCCAAAAAACAGGTGCCATAGGGCTATTTTCTCATAGCCTTGGCAGACACAATATGTGACATATAAAACACATGCTCTTCTGGACTATCAACTAGACCACAGGAGACATGACATCTAGATGGGGTTAAACATGTGTGTATATGTATGCAGTTTAATTTAGTTGATGAAGAAAACTTCTAAAAGACAATTCATCCAAGATGAACAAGTCTTATGAGAAGCACCTGAGGGAGCTGCGGTTGTTCAGCCTGGAGAAAAGAAGGCTCAGGGGAGACCATATCCCTCTCTACAACTACCTGAAAAGATGTTGTAGTGAGTGGGGATTCAACCTCTTCTTCCAATCAACAAGCAATAGACAAGAGGAAACGACCTCAAGTAACACAAAAGAAGGTTTAGGTTGGGTATTAGGAAACATTTCATCATCAAAAGAGTTGTTGAGCACTGGAACAGGCTGTCCAGCAAAGTGGTTGAGTCACTGTCACTGGAGGTATTTAAAAGACATATAGATGTGGTGCTTAGGGACACAGATTGGTGGTGGATTTGGCAGTGCTGGGTTAGTAAAGATCTTTTTCAACCTAAAGGATTCTTGGATTCCAGGATTGCATGACCTTAAGGCATGTCAGGGGAGCGGTGAGTTAAGGTTATTTCTCTTCACTGTGTAAACAACTAGGATGCCTAGTGTCGCTTAGAGCAATTTCCAAATATTTAACGTAAGCAGATGAGCTTGATAGCCAATAATACCTTTGCTGGTTCATTTGTCAATACATAAACACATTTTTACATTTTTTCCCTAGTGTTTCATTTATCCATTATCATTTACCCAGAAACAATATCATGAAAGACTAATGAGACCAAGAAAAATGGCTTTGTATCATCATCAGACTTGATGATAAAAGGAATGAAGTCATCACTCTAGACCAAGAGAATAAGCATTATTTATAGAAATAAATTCCAAGGAATCTTGATTTACTTTTTTAAGCAGTTTAGAAACAGGAAAAATAATGACAGCAAAGTTTTTTAAATAAAAATTTCCATGTCTTTGATCTATATCTTGCATATTCATTGTAACTGGAGTCAATGTTTTGGACTGCATTTGTCTGAGAGCATCACAGAAGGATGAAAAAGTAAAACTTAACATTTATTTATTTACTTACTTATCTGAGGCACTTGTCCATACAATGTTAAATTCATTGCTGTTGTAAGCTTGTGCAGTAGTTCTCACATTAATGGAATTCTGCTTTCTTATCCCTACAATTATTTTGTCCCACAAGGTAAGTTATGTGGGTAACAGCACTTTCAGGTAGACATTATTCTTTTCATATTGCTCCAGAAATGCTACAGAGGAATAAGGGTTCTTTCTAATGCCTGGGGTTCTATCTAATGATACAAAGGGTATCAGGTCTCAAAGTCTGTGTTAAAACACTGTTTCTTTGCTCACAGGCCTGAACTCAAATCACACCTCTGTCCAAAGGAAAAGGTTCTACATTGCCTCGCAAACTTCTCTTGTAATGACATTCTGGGATTGCTGACAGGAAGTGTTCAGGTTATACTTGACATTTTGATAAGTAAAATCACATGAACAATCTTACCTTTGCCAAACTCCTGCTGTGTTGCCTCTTGTTTTTGAACCGCTTCAGGGAAAAAAAAAAAAACAACAAAAAACCAACAACCAAATGTGCTGCAACTAGAACCAATAAAGTACCTTAATGATTGTTTTCTTAATCCAAACTTATTCAAATAAAGCTCTAGATCTTGCTTTCAAACCTATAAAAAAGAGAAAGGAAATGGATAGCTTAAACATAGACTGATTATCTCTTCACCTGTTTAAAAGTCAAGTTAAAATGGATTTATTTTGTTGACCTGGCTTTTGTTTACTAATCTATGATTGTTATTTGTATGTAAGAACTGAAAGAGTTCAATGCATAGAATAGTAAAATTTATGCTTAGAAATCACTTTAAGAACCTTCATTACAATGATTTCTCCTTACTATAGTGAAAATTAAATTATTATTTACTACCTGTTTTATAATTTTTTCTGTCACATATTTTACACAAAATGTTCTTCACACCTGAAAAATCTACAGTTGTTAAAAATTCCCTTTTCCTAGATAATATAATGGAAGGTAGTGGGTATTATAGTAATTTTCAGCAACATAAAACCCTTAAGAGGATTTTAGTGTGTTGCAGGAAGAAAGCAGCTGAATCAATGATTTGCTACAGTTTTACTAGTTTTTATAGTACTTCAATGACCAGGACTCAGAAAAGATTGTCTGTCTCTTACACAGAGAGAAATAATACCTGAATTTGCAAGGAAAAGAACTAGAATGATGGCATGAACTTCATAAATTTTGAAATAAAGAAGTCTGTCACTTTGACCTTTAATTACAGGAAAACAAAGAGAATTCACATACCTATAATCATCAAAATAGCTGTGAAGTAACTGTCTTTTTCCTACCAGAAACAAAGTTGAAGAAATCTAATAAAAAATTTGAGATCATTTATGGATAAGCAATTTGAAGTGTGAGTTGAGTTAGGGTATGTTGGGAAAAACAGGCTAGAATTGGAATAGTAAGAATTGTTAAGAAAATGTGTTCTTTGTTGCTGAGGCTGCACACTGTATGGATAACGAAAATGTGTGCAAATTTCTGGAATTTAAGTGCAGGACAAGAAAGGAGGTTATGATAGTTACTGTAACCATTCAAGTGGCTCAGTATTAGTGAGTAATTTATGAGTGCAATTGAGCATATGAAGGGCCTGAACCCTCTATCATTAGATCAAAGATGGGCTGCTCTTTTCAGTCAATCAAATTACTTCTGTCATTTGCCTGCAATAAAAGGTTTAGCAGTGGCAGGGAAAATCCTTTAAGGTATTGGTAACTGAAAACTGCACTGTAACTAGCACTGTGACTGGGGGAAAAACAAACAAAAAAATTCAAACAACCCTGCTGTAAACTTGAGTTGCTTACCATCTGACATGTAGTCAGAGAGCAAGTTCAGTTCTGTAAACTGTGTGAATCTCATAAAGTTCAACAAGGCCAAGTGCAAGGTCCTGCACATGAGTCAAGGCATTCCCCCAGCTCAAGTACAGGCTGGCCAGAGAGTAGATTGACTGCAGCCTTGAGGAAGACAAGTTATAGGTGTTGGTTGACAAGAAACTCAACACAACCTAGCAATGTGTTCTCACAGCCCAAAAATCCAGTGGCAACCTGGACTACTTCAAAACAGATGTCAAGGGAGATGATTCTCACCCTTTACTTCTCTCTTGTGAGACCCCACCTGTAATGCTGGGTTCAGCACTGGAGGCCCCAACATAAGAAAGGTGTAGATCTCTTGAAGCAAGTTCAGAGGAGACGATGAAGACAGTTGAAGCACCTCTCCTATGAAGGCAGGCTAGGAGAGTTGGGGAATTTTAGCTAGGAGAAGCCTGGGGGAAGACCTTATAGCAGCCTTCCAGTACCTTAAGTGGGATACAAAAGAGATGGAGAGAGACTTTTTACAAGGGCATGAAGTTACAGGACAACGGGGAATGGCTTCAAACTGAAAGAGGATAGATTTAGATCAGACATCTAATAAAAATCTTTATTGTAAGGGGATGGTGAGCCACTGGTACAGGTTTCCCAGAGAAGTTGTGGATACCCCATCCCTGGAGGTGTTCAAGGCCAGGTTGGATGGGGCTTTGAGCAACCTGGTCTAGTGGAAGTTGTTCCTGCCCATGGTGGGGAGGGTTGGAACTGGATGATGTTAAGGTGTCATTCTAACCCAAAGTGTTCTATGATTCTCTGATGTTTCTGTGTTCTATTTGAGTGGTATTTGCTCTGTACAGATGTGTACTTTTTTTTCTTTTGAGGTTATGAAGTGATGTATGAAAACAAAAAACTTATCCTGTGCACAATAGGTTGTTTAGCATAGGCTAGTCCTGGACAGAGTCACTTTCTCATGAAAGAATCTGGACTACTTCTCAAAATAGATCTGCCTCTCAAACAGGTAACTTTGGTTGACAGTGCTGAATTTCAAGGAAAGAGTGGAATACTGCTTCTCTGTGCAATACACATTTGTGATTCTTCATCCTTCCAAGAGATTTTTTGATTACTGCATGTTGTTTACTTCTGCTGAAGGAAGAAAAAAACCAAAAAACAAACAATCTTGTATTCTGGAGTTTTATGATTGCAGTAGATATTGTGCCAGTTTTATGTCTACATATATAATTCTGATATTTTTCTTTTGATGACCTTGTTTGGTCAATTGTTCAAGCAGTGCATGACTAATATCGTTACAGAATAGCTCCTGAGTTGATCGATATTGGAGAAATTAGTCAGATAAAGAGAAAATAATGTTTGCTCACATCTTCCATTTTTGCTCTTGTCTTGGGTTGAGCTGGCAAAATGCCAGCTGCCCAACACAGAGCCAGTCTCCCTCCATGCCTTCTCCCGCCCCCCGCCCCAAGAAAAGGGAGAGAGTAAAAACCTCCAAGATTTAAACTTAATTAATTATACATCTTTTTGCAGAAAAGAGAAAATTAAAAGAAGACTACAATATAACACACACCTACGTAAGTTAGAAATAACAAAAAATAACTCCCCACTCCCCATCAAACACAAATTCCACCATTCTAGCTACAAATCACTCCAGAGAACTCAATCCCATGAGGGACAGACCCAGGCAGAAAGAAAGAATAAGAACAAATATTTTCCTCTCCTAAGATAACATACCAGTGAGGTGGTAGGGCTTGGTCCAGGAAAACAACACAATAACTTATTTCCAAGATGAGCACCCATCAGGAACTGAACTAAGCCCCTCCTACATCTGCTTTTATATTTGATATGATGTTGGAATATGGTATGGAATACTGTTGGCCAGTGGGAGTCAGCTGTCAGCTAGCCTGACCCAGCTCAAGTCAGCTAATAGTCTCAGGCCTGCTCTGAAAACTAGAGCCTAACTTCAGGCCTAGCTTAAACCATAACAGCTGTCCATTTTTAATCTATGTTCTTTTAGTAAATGAAAGAGTTTTAAAAACCCCACGATAAATACATAAGATTTTCACTCTTCAGATTAATGCATAAAGAACATTGGGTTTACCCTTGCTTCATTCCTGAGTAGACATTTCAATTTTTCTTCGAAATTTTACATTTTTCTTTATATTTCATTGTATGAAAAAAAAAAAGAAAATGTGAGAAGTCCTTGAAATATCCTCTGAAGAAATTGTTAGTTAGTTATTTAAATCCTAGGGAACAATAGATTTTAAAGTGAGTGAAAAGTCTGAATAGTTAAATATTCAATTTCTTAAATTTCATGCTACTTGATGCCCTCATCAGTCTCACATAGAAGAGAATTTCAGAAATTAAATCTTTCTGTAGAGGACCTTCTGACATTTTCTGCTAAGAGGTTTGCTGTTGAGACAGGAAGGATGGCACTGAACTCAAGATTGTTAATATCTAAATGAAGTTGTTTAAGTGCAGATGCCTATTTTGCTTATGGATTCTATTCAGATGTCTAAGATTCTAGTGCAACCTAGTCAATATAGGTAGTCTGGTTAGCTATTCACCTCACTCTGGTATAAGACACCTTTGTTTTGTGCTGAACAGCTTTCTAGAATACATTTATGATATCAAGCTTGCTTTAGTCAGTTATATGCCCCATGGCTGTCCTAGATGCTTTAAGGTATACTACGTGACCTTCTGCTAGTGCCCTAAATGTTGTGACTGTCTTGTATGTTTATTGAGGTGTTTCCAAAGCATGTAGATGTCCTGAATACCTAGCCTTTGATATACGGTAATGTGAAAATAAAAAGATACTAGGTGATATAACAGACTTGGAAAAACTCCATAAGTCTTTACATAGTACTTTATAATTAGTTCCATTCCTCCCCTCCCCCTGCCCCTTTGCATAGCAAAATGCTCAAAAAATATCTTGTGACACTGGAATATCTTTTGGAGAAACAAATCAGACCTAGCATTAAAATCGCGTTACACAATATTCTATTTCCATGTGTATGTGTGTATATTTTTTATATATATAATTACTATTAGTTCACAGTTAAAACAGAAAAGTTATCCTTGTAAATGTTTGTTATTATCACATAAACATGTTAATCTCAAGCCAAAATCAGTCCAGTGGCATAGTGGTAGACCTGTGTATACATATTAGTCAAAGATTTAAATGCTAAATTTGGGGAAGTGTTTTCACCTAGATGCTATTTAGATACATGAGGATGGAAATTGGGTTAGTTTGCACCACTAAATAAAACAGGAGAAGTATGTTGGCTTCAGGCAAGTGCAAAGAACTGGAGGTTTGCCCTGAGGATATGCACTAATTTAAACTTGCCTTCTCTGGTCAGTGGTTCACTCCCTTTCAAAAGAATACACCCTGGAGTATGAAGACCTTCTCAAGAAATAAGATTTTTCAGATTAAGGTCATCCTTCACCCTTGGAGTTGTGAAACAAGAAATACTAATAACATAAGGGGGAATGAATAGTTATCCAACTGGTATATTAGGAACCAGAAGATCTCCATGCAAAAGAATATCCAGGACAAATTACATCTTGAAAATTACACTCCACAGTGATACATTTGGTAGCCGTAGTATGACATTTAGATGGAAAAGAGGTGGTGAATGTGAGAAATACTTAAAACTGTTGTTATAAGCATTTACTAGACAATTTATAAGGACATTTATTTATAAAAATAATCACCTAGAGCCTAAGCCATAGCTGTGCACAGCAGATGTCACAGATATGACAATTCTCTTTGTTCAAATTCAAATTAATTTAGTTTACAGTCTACATTTTCTTTAAGGCATATAATCTATTCCAAGTTTCTTCTTGGGTGGACTTCATTACATGCAGTTTAAGCCATTCAAACTTTAGACATTCCATCTGAGTTAGTACCCAAGAACACCACTGAATGATGGTGCCATTTGTGATATCCTTGAAGGTTTTGATATCTTACAATGGTATTCTGTGCCAGCTCCCTACTGATGTACTGAATACCTTGCAGTACCTCAAATGATCTTAGGTAACCGTGAACAAATACCTGAATTCAGGTCTGAATCTCCTATACAGCTACTGGACACAAAGTTAACAGATCAAAAGAGAGAGCCCTGTCTTTTACCACAATACAGGATGGATGAATTATCTTTTGGAGGTGAATTTTTCCTTCTACTAACATTAAAAACATCTAGACTTACAATTTAGGCCAGATGACAAGCTTAGAAAAATCAAAATTAGGTGAGAGGATTACCACAGAAATTGTGAAATATTACTGACTGTATACAGAGGGCACACATTTCTGAAATGAAACTCATGAAAACTTGAAGTTCTGACCATATCTTTGTGTCCAGTAATAACAGTTTTCCACTGGTCTGTTCACACTGTGATCTGTTCTCAGTATATTTTCTCAAACTGTTATTTGCCACACCACAGGTAGGCACTATTCCAAACTGGCTTGTGCATAAAAAGTATTAAAGACCTTTTCTCTAATGGAAGTGATGAAGAAACTACAGGAAAAGCTAAAAGGATATTAAAAAGATAGTATATGCTTAAATGCAATGAATGTATGAAAAAGTATATGTGACATGAATATTCACTAGTTTATAAAGAGGTTTGTGTTCATTATTACTGATCTTTAAAATTTATTTCTCTAATTATCCTTGTTCTGAAGTAGCATTCTAATTATGCTTCTAATACATAGTATTAACTTACTTAAAATACTTTTGGAAGTACAAACATGAGTATTTTTTTTCAGCTTTAATCTCAGAACCCTTCACAAACATCTTAATTAATTTAACTTTTCTTTCTATATTTTATTTATATTTTTATAATAGATATAATGGCTTGATCTAGATTTTTTAAATTCACACTTTGAATGAAGATTGCACAGTATATTACTGTGGAAAATTGTAAATTAAGAATAAAAAGTATAATACATGGTAAAACCCATCTAACAGTAAAAAATATCTGAACGTTTTGATGACATAAAAGTTCACATAATTTCCCTTATATTTGATTGTCACCTTGCTTATTTTTGTCAAATCAGAATATAAAATGTCCTTTACTGTTAACAGCAGTATTAGGGTAAAGAATCTGTTTTTTCTTTTGATCAATTAGGTTAATTTTAAAAAAGTAATAATGCAAAGGATTATCATAGCCCTCTTACACTTGTGCCTGTAGCGGTTTGTCTCCCATTGTTCAAATATTTTTATTTCTTGATCCTGTCTTACCTAATGGAAGAATTTTCCAGGAGCTGTGATAGATTAAGATTTTAATTATTTTTCATTTTGAGACAGGGGTGTGAGATTTGACCTTTGTTATTAAAATAACAATTTAAAAGTGATCAATGAGTATCACAAAAATTCAGTCCTGATTAATTCATAACAACAGCAACACTGAAACAGGTCATTGGCTACCTTTCATACCTTAGTTCCACAACATTTAAATTGGGATTCTGTTTATTTATTTATGAGGATACATTGTAATGTGTAACCATCTGGTATTTGAAATCGAGCTTTGCCTGATAATTTTCTGATGTCTGTGTCTCTGGATGGTATACTGAATATAGGAGATCTAAAGAATGGAGATTTAACAACTCTCTAATTAAAGCTGCAGCATTTGTGCAACAGATGAAGACTATTTCAGAATAAATTAATATCAATAAAACCCAAGAAACTAGCCTGGGTGTTTTGTGGGAAGCTGCCAAAGCAGTCATGAGGGGTAGAATAATTTGCTTAACTGAAACAGCAGTACAAAAAGTATATCTTGAGTACCAGTGTAAATTAGAAAAGGAAGTTAATGAGATGAAAAAAGCAACATAAATACCAGGTACCCTAGGACCCTCTAACTTTTGATTAAACAGAGGGAAAGTAAATGCTTTGTTGTGAATAGCACAGAGAACATGTTAAAGCTTAATGAACAAATGTACTATGAAAAGGGAAATAAATCCAACAAATTATTTGCATATGATTGGAATGGGAAAAGAAAACTTTTTTTTTTCAGTTTGAGAATCAAGAGGCACTGCAACAGATCATAATCCAAGAATTGTATTGAGATTTCTTGCATGTTCTTTATAAAACAGATTTATCCTAGATAAGGAAATAGTCTTCTTATCTGAAATTCAATTGCCATGGATTAAAGAAAGAAGTAAGATGAAGTTCCTTCTTCCGGGATCAGAAGTTAACAAAAAGCCAGTGAAGATTCTTTTCTCAAAAGCCCCTGACAGACCAGATGGAGTCAGTGTTATTAAAAGAATTTGTCTTTGTTTTTGCTTGTGTGGCTGAAAAAGCTTCTGTTTGACTTTCCTCTCTCTTACAGAAATGAGAGCATTAGAATAAGAAGTGGAAAAAAGTCCATATGATAGATCATATATTGTTTAACATTGGCCTCAGTAAAAGAAAATTCCCACATAATAAGATAATAGCCATTTTCCCTATTATGTAGTCTGTCATTCAGCAAAAGATAAGTATCGTCCTCAGCACAGATATTGGTGCTTGTTGCTATTAATTTTAATGTTACAGCAGCATAATTAAAGAGGGATGTGAACATTAGTAGACTGTCATGTGGTGGAGTTTAGCATACTTTATTCACTACCATAATTAAACTATATCTTGGTTTGTGACAGAATGAGGGATCACAGGAAAAAAAAAGCATGAAGGAAAACAAAGAAAAAAGACAAGAAAATGGTATATATCATGCATGAAGCTATTATAGCTACAAGGAAAACCAAATTAAAAGGTTAGATCAAAGTACATTTTAAGAAAAAAAAATCTATAGTGTGATTTTCACAGATTAAAGTTTCTTCACAGAAGTCAAAGGCTTTGAGCAACTTCCAGAATTTTAACATCTGTCATTCCTAAGGGACTGGCTCCAAAACAGAGTATAAAGTTACACTTCTAGAATTTGTCATTGTAGATTTAAATTGTTTCCTTCTTCACTGTTTGAAAAACTGCACTTGGTTTGTAGTAGTCACAGTAAGAATTTTTTTGAGCACAGAGCCTCACTGAAACAATTTATTTCACTTTCATGGCTGAAAATCTAGATTTAAGGCAAAAAAAATGTAAGGTTGCACAAGTGTTACCTGCCTCCGCAGGTAATGTGTGTTCTCCAGATGATGTGTAGGATCTGCACACATGCAGTGAGTGATTCTTAAGACACTGCTGAATTAAACCGAGCTGGTGGATTCACTTTAGTAGTCAGTGATAAAGCTCTTGTAGATTCAGTTAGAGGTTTGGGTTCAATTAACCATAACTTTCATATGAATCTCCCATGTTCTCATAGCAGAGCCTTATTGCGTTACCAAGCAATTGTTCACCAGCATGCAAAAGTCATGTCTGGCAGTCATCATCATCATCATCATCATCATGGCTAGACTTCGCAAACAAAGATTTGGGAAGGGCGCTACCCATGCTTGCGGCAAGCGTGGTAGTGGCTAAAAAGGCCAATACGGGATAGACAAATCCAGTCACAAAAGGCACAGTGGAATATCTCCTTTGGCGATATTGGCGAGGAACGGTTCTTTCTGCATTGTCTTCTCCTCAAGGCTGACTCTGCGTGCATTCTCAAAGGAAGCAGCAGCCTTGTGAATGGTGTGTTTTCATGAATCCCGATTGGAGGCCAGAGTGGACCACTGATGGCAGTCAATATGGCCAAGGGAGTCCTTGTATCTCCTCTTCTGGGCTCCTCTCTTGTGGCAGATAGTGGCAAGTTCACCATGGAGCACAATCTTCGGGAGGCAGTGATCCTCCATCCTGGAGACGTGCCCTGCCCAGCGCAGCTGCGTTCTCATCAGCATGGCCTCAATACTGGTGACCACTGTCTGTTCAAGAACAAACACATTAGTCACGTAATCAGACCAGTGGATGTTTAGGACTGAACGGAGGCAGCACTTATGGAAGCGTTCAAGAAGCCGTAGGTGGTGGCGGTAGATGACCCATGATTCAGACCCATATAAAAGAGTAGACAGTACAATGGCTCTGTAGAAACTGATCTTTGTATTTTTCTTCAGGTGTTTATTGGACCAGACTCTTTTATGGAGTTTTCCGAAGGCTCTGTATGCCTTTGCTAGCCTGTTGTCTATCTCTTTGTTAATCTTACCGTCTGAGGAAATGATGCTTCCCAGCTAGGTGAACTGCTGGACTGACTTAAGCTCTGAATTGCCTATGGTGATGTGGAGATGATGAAAGACTTCCTGAGGTGCAGGTTGGTAGAGAACTTCTGTCTTCTTCAGGCTGACTTCCAGCCCAAAAAGCTCATCAGCCTCTGCAAAGCAGGATGTTAAGTGCTACAGAGCTACTTCTGTGTGAGCTTGGAGGGCAGCATCGTCAGCAAAAAGCAGCTCTTGTACAAGGTGATTTAGGGTCTTGGTGTGGGCCTTCAGTATGTTATTGGATGTAGATACCGTTTTCTTCCTCAAGGTCTGTAGTGGATCTTTGGAGCATCATGCTGAAGAAGATTGTGAATAGAGTTGGTGAAAGAACATAACCTTGTTTCACACCACTGGTTATTGGAAAGGGCTTAGAGAGTGCATCGCCATATCTGATTTGTCCACGCTGATCCTCATGTAGAAGGATGATCATTTTGAGAAACCTGGGGGGACATCTTAAATGTTCCAAGATCTGCCACTGGTCTTTTCTGCTCACAGTGTCAAAAGCTTTGGTGAGGTCAACGCAGGTTGCATAGAGACCATTGTTCTGTTCCCTACACTTCTCTTGCAGTTGTTTGAGAACAAATACCTTGTCTGTGGTGCTCCTATTGGCTCTGAAACCACACTGGCTTTCAAGTGGAAGTTCTTCTGCAATAGTGGGCACTAACCTGTTCAGACCATTGGTTCAGGATGGAGGTTTTATCTGTTAGAAGCAGTTGACCATCTGCACTGAGTAGGGGGCTTTGAACCTGGTGTGTGGGTCCATACACTGCTTTCAGGGTCTCATAGAGTCCTTTTTGGTCACCCAAATCTGCACATAGTTGAGTCTTCTCTGCTAGGTTGAGCCACCCTTTGTTCCGGATGTCTCGAAGTTTCTATTGGAGCTTACTGCATGCAAGACAAAAGGTCGCTTTTGTTATATGGCAAGATGGCTGAGCAAGGTGTGCTTGGTGAGCAGTTCTCTTCTTCTTCAATAATTCCTGGATCTCTTGATTGCTTTCATCAAACCAGTCTTTGTTTTTCTAGGAGGAGAACCCTAAGGATTCTTCAGAGGACTGCAGGATGCAATTTTTAATATGTTGCCAAAGTGCTTCAGGGGAGGTGTCTATGGAATTATCCTTAAGTCTAGTTTGAAGGTTTCTCCGGAAGCTGTCTCTCACTGTAGCTGTTTGAAGATTGCTGATTTGGAGCCTCCTCCTTGGACTGCTGCCTCTCTTAGGTTTGGGCTTGAAGTGGAGGTTAAATTTGCAACACACAAGGTGATAATTGGGTATGACGGACACCACCAACATTTCACTGTTGCACTGATAGTCAATGAGGTGCCAGTGCTTGGATCGAGGGTGCATCCAGGTTGTCTTCAGGCTGTCTTTCTGTTGAAAGATAGTGTTGGTGATGGTGAGCTGCTATTCTGCACAAAACTCTAGCAGGAGGCAGCTGTTGTTGTTGCAGTTTCCAATGCCATGCTTGCCCAGGACTCCTTTCCAGGATTCACAATTCTTGCCTACTCTGGCGCTGAAGTCACCAAGTGTCCTGGGTTGATCTGGCAAAACGCCAACTGTCCAGGACAGAATGAAAAGGGTTCCTCCTCCCCCCGACCAGCCAAGGGGAAAGGAAGAGGGAGAGGGAAAAAAACCCCTTCAAAAGCAGGTTTATGCTGAAACTAACTACATGTATTTATACAGAGAGGAGAATATTAAGAGGAAACTACAATATAACACACACTTACACAAGTTACATATATATAACAAGGCATGACTTCTCACTCCCCAATTAATACAAAGCAAAGCCTATTACACTAGATCTGTAAGTACTCTAAGAGACACATAGCAAGAAACAGAAAAAGTAACAACAAAAATGTTTCTACTTCCCTGAATGCAAACATAATGCAAGCAGAGGCAGCAGGGGCAGAGCAAGGCCTGCTTCAAGACAAAAGCTGGGTCACGTCCGTCTTGTACCTCGGCCATGGCAGAACTGACTAAGCCACTCCCACACACTGGATTTTACACCTTTTGAAATGATGTAGTATGGTATGGAATACAATATTATTGGCTAGAAGAAGTCAGCTGTTAGCTAGCTCAGCCCAGCTCAAGTCATCTGACAATTTCAGACCTAATTTGAACTTTAAAGCCTAACTTCTTGGCCTACTTGGCTAAACCCATAACACCAAGGATTATGATCTTATCATCTGCAGGAACATTTTGGATGGGGTGGCTCAGGTCTGTGTAGGATTTGTCTTTTTCCACTGGGTCAGCTTGGAGAGTTGGGGCATATACGCTAAAAAGAACAACATGTTGCTTGTTGTGTAGAGGGAGGCGTAAGGACATAATGCGATCGGAATGACCTGTCTGCAAATTTTCAAGTTTGGAGGCAATGGAGTTTTTAATCATGTAGCCAACTCCTGAAAGGTGTCTTTCGGTTTTGGGTTTGCCTGACCAGTAGAGTGTGTAGCCAGCACCATATTCTTTAAGGCTGCCTTCCTCATGAAGACGAACTTCACTGAGAGCAGCAGTGTTGATGTCGAGTCATGACAGTTTTTGGGAAATTAGAGTGGAACTACACTCAGGATGTCCACTATCCGCAGTACCACGCATGGTTCTGATGTTCCAACATGCGAGTGTTAATTTGAACACACCTTTGCAGGTGTGTGTATGCCTTTGAAATCTCTTTGATTTTGTTTGACCGCATGGAAGATGCCGGTTGGCCGCGGTTATCCAACCGGGTGTGGAGATGAGCTTTGTTTAGGCCACTTTTGCTAGGCCCCTCTCCGTGTGGAGCAAGCAGTGCTGTCCTTAGAAAAGGCTGCTTGGTCATTCAGGATGCAACCCCACGAGACCGTCATCTCCGGGGTCAGTCTCAAATGACCAATATCCTGAACCGCCTGCATGCAGGGTTGGGTCTGAGGCTTCCAGCTGCTTCCTATCACCTGCCGTTTTGACCCTCACCTGTCGCTACAGGGCTTTGCAATGTGGGTGAACCCTTCAAGCTTGTGCAATGGATTTTTTAGGTGAGGCACAGTGTGTGCAGAACTGGCCCCACCCTTTACTCCTAAGGTTCATCTGCCACGGCCTAGCAAGCTTGGACGGTGACAGCAAATACCTCAGGACGTAGGTTTGGTTAGAGTATCCTTCTCTTAGATGGATGGCCTTACAGGGCTAAGCAAGCTCCATCTGCCTGGGTTTGGAGTTAGAATTGTCTTTCTTCTAGGATGGTTGCCAGAGGGCTAGTGAGCCCATCCTGCCCATGGACACACTTTATCTGACCCTTCAGCTGAGACTTGTCTGGCATGGGAGACCCTACCGGAGGCACATACCATCACCAGCATAGCTCTCAACCTCATGAGGGCACACAAGCTTCTCCCCGGCGACAAGGGGGTGTCCCCAGAGAAGTGTCTGGCAGTAAACCTAAATGATTTGACGAGACAAACAGTACTTTAGTTATTGCATAAGGAAATCAGAGGTGTAGTTGAGAGAGTTCAGGGTCCATACAGAAAGTGTGTAGGCTTATCTGAGCTCAGTGTTGGCAAACAGGATATCTGACATTTAAGGGCAGATGTAAACAGCAGACCAACATCACCCACCTAATTGTTTTTGGGTCATACTGAGCCAAGTACCCATCTGGAGAGAGGAAAGTAAACAAAGGGCTTGTTAATCATGCAGCTGAGCGTTACTTACACAGGCAAAACCAGTATTGAAGTACTGATAGCAGTAACCTTATTAGCCACTGAAATTGCTGTGAATGGAATAAACCATATAGATTATTAACGTTCAGAAGAGTCAGTGCCCTTTGTTACATAGAAGAGACCTCAGGGAAAGGAATATTAAATGGTAATTATTACCCTGACTCATCCAGAAAATAGTATCTTGTTTTTCCCAACTCTAGCACTTCATAGCAACAGTGACTGAAACATAAATCACTAGGACCAGTTCTCACCCTCGGCTTCCCTCCTGACCTATTTCTCTCAGAAACTGCACCGTTGAGAGACCTTAGGTGAATATATGACTCAGACTACATCACACTTGCTACAAAGGGGATATTGTTTTGAGCATCTAATGTTGAACTGAATGTAAGGAAAAATACAATCTTCAGGCCATTCCAGCCTTCAGTTACAGTCTGAATTCATATATCCCAAAGGATAGGAACGTAATAAAAGTTGTTCGCTTTTAAAGGTTTAATAGAAACCCCACATTTTATAAGTTATTGCATTCTGTTGTTAAGGCTGAGCTAATTTTTCTGCTTAAAGAAGGGACTGTGTATGAAATTGCTCTGTAATTTTCATGGCTGTATATCAAAATGTGACTTCTGACTTTTATTTAACTGGACCACAATTTCTGACAAGTGTTGGACATGAAAACTGAAGATTATGGGTATTTTAAAAGACAGCACTATTCTATCAATATAAGTTACCTTTGAATTTGAGGAACGTGGAAAACCAGACACTAGCAGACAAATGCAAGTCAAAGCACATAACCATTCAATGTATTGTTAGAGATTGTCATGTACATTTCATTGTATGGTATACTTGAATTTACCATGTCATATGCATTTACTGTAAGGTATACTGGTGAATATTATAGGATCTCTGTCCTGGAAATTAAAAGAACAGAGAAGTAAAAAGATTATGAAAACCTCATCTGCTAACAAGCTGGGAGGTGCCAGAAATGTTCAGGTGGCATTCATATGTTCAAGTTATTTCATGTCATCATGCTTTCATAAAGGCACCTTCCTAAAGACTAGGCACTTTCAACATTCAAGATATATTGACAGGTGTAACTTTATCACCTTAACTTGTAGATAACTCTGTGAATACTACTGAAAGGCATAGATTTATTGAATTCCATGAATTAAGGCTTATTTGAATTTTCAGTTTCCTCTGGTTTCAATGAGACCTAAACCAAGCTTTTAATGTATCACTATGTTAAACTGCTCTTCTACTGATCAGAGGCACATGCTTGACCATTTAAGTAGAATTGCCATGTTAACTGCAGTTGGAGCCGTGTTATATATTTGCTTTTCTCAATTCCTCATTTCAGCATATTTCAAGAATAGCACCTTGGTTTTTATTAAAAAACAAAACAAAACAAAACAAAAAAGTTAATTCTAAAGGAAATTAATCCTCTCCATGTTTATAGATTGCTTTTGTACCTTAATGCATGTCTTGCTTCTCTTTATATTCTTGTCAGAACAGTAGAACAAGCTTAGACTTGTTATTGTGGGACTAGGCTGGAGCACTGTTCCCCCTAGGGTGCTATTGTCTTCAGGGATGTTTGAGATCATTATCTTCCATCAAAATAATAAAATACGGATTTTTCATTTCTACATATTGCTCCTTTTCACTTGATACTTTAGATTTATCTTTACTATCACCTTCTGCTACTATGATTCTCATTTCTGAAGAGTATTTTCCCTTGAGGATTGCTATAATTAAAAGGCTATCCATTCCAGTTTTCTTTTTTCAACTTATTCCACATGTCTTCCCCCCCAAAAAACCCTCCTTTCAGAGTATTTATCTTTTTTTTCCCCCTTAGTCCTAAGGTATTGCCATGAAGTCATACTACTGAAAAGCTAAAAAAATTATATAATTCTAATATTTACTTTTAGTGTATTTTTAGGCTATGTTAAGAGTTGACCTAATATAAATTTTGGACAGGTTAAGTCCTGTGACACACAAACAGCCAGGTCATAAGTATAAATACAACAACATGGTTTTGTTGATTTTTCCTCAGAGATGAATGCAAAGTAGAAATGTACATATATGGTAAAAATAAGATCTGTGGCTTTGTCATTAGTTTAATTAAAATTATTATTTTCAGTGGGTATTTTTGTTGTTAATATATGGTCCACTTGCAATAAATAAAAAAATAAATAAAATTAAGAGGCAGAAAGTTCTCTAACTGAAATGTCAAGCTGAAAAAGATGGAAGACATAATTCATACAGCTTTGATAAATAACTTATAACTTTTATAAATATAGAAAACTATAAAAGGAGTTAAGTATTTTATATGGAGGAAGAAATTAAAGAATCTATTTAACCTAATATAAGTGGAAAAGATTTTTATGGACTGTTTTTGTAGATTTGAAAAACTTCTGAGAGAAGAAAAGATACCTTTTCAATGTAATTTCATGTTAAATAATTTTATAAGTACTCATATTGTAAAAAAGAGAAAATACTTCTATTTGATAGACAAGATCATATCAATTTGCTGGTTTTAATGTCAACATGATCAGACTTGACCTTGAATTGATGACTTCAAATTTTCAAAAAATGGTTCAATGGTCTAAAATAAAAGAGTAATTTTAAAAGGAGTTTATGCTAATAAAATTCTCTTTTACTGTATCTCAATGTAATCTAAAATAAACACTATCATTTCAAGGATTTAGCAAATACATTCAAATAAAACTATCTATGTAGCCATTGAGTAGTCAGGTAGATCTCACTCACCTCTTCATAAACATTTGAATTACAGAAATTATTTAAAAATACCAAGTGAGGATTTAATCAAGCTTTTGCACTTCCATGTTATTAAGAGGATTCTCCTTCTACCATGCCCTCCTAACAGCTGAAACAAGGAAGAAAAGGAAAACAATAAAACAAAAACATTCTTCATTGCTGTATTTTAATTTTCCCCTTTACTTAGGCATTTCTATTCAATGAAATTGAGCAAGGCAGAAGTGAAATAAACAGGGAGAATCTCAATTCTTTATTGGATGGGGGCGGGGAAACATAATGACAAATGATGAGGAAAAGGCTCAAGTACTTAATGCCTTCTTTTCCTCAGGGTTAATAATAAGACCAGATGTGGGTCTTTGCGAACCTCATGAAGTTCAAGGCCCAGTCCCAGGTCCTGTACCTGGATCAGGGCACTCCCAAACATATGCATGGGCTGGGCAGAGAATGGATTGAGAACAGCTCTAGGAAAAAGGACTTGGGGGTGTTGGTGGACAAGAAGTTCTACATGAGCCAGCTGTGCCATTTGTGGCACTCAGGAATCCCCTGTGTGCTGGGCTGATCTCACAAGTGTGGGCAGCAGGTGAGTGAGGGATTCTGCCCCTCTGCTCCGCTCTGATGAGACTCCACCTACACTGCTGCCTCCAGTTCTGGGATCCCCAGCACACAAAAGATGTGGGCTTGCTGGAGCAAGTCCAGAATCTTTGGATACTCAGGCTCTTGAGTTGGAAGACAGGGATGGGGCGGGGGGCAGAATGAAGCCTCCATAATCCAAGGGGAAATGATCAGCAATCTGCTACACCTCTTAGACACAAAAAAGTCTATGGAACCTGATGGGATCCACCAAAAGGGACTGAGGAAGCTGGTGGAAGGGCTCAATGCGCCCCTTTCAGTCATTTACCAGCTGTCCTGGATAACCAGGGAGGTTCCAGGTTTCTGGGGGAAGAGTAGATTTACTTTGAGGCAGTCAGAGGAGGCAGAGACAACTCAGGCTGCAGTTTGATCAGAAGGCTACACCAAAGACAAAGGAATTTATTTTTAGTAACAGCTTCACTTTTATCTACTCCTGCATATAAAGGGCCAGCACACTATTGGTCAGTAGTTCACCTAACATATACGGAAAGATTCTACCGGTTAGAAGGTATTCCCCATTCTACAGGTGGCTCTTCCTCCTTAAAGGTGCATTTATCAGTCACCTCAGACTTCAGGAAAATCACACACACATTGTCATTCCCACACCAGGTGACTAGAAGTTAGTAAATTTGATACCCAAATGATGATTTTCTGCCTAAGAGCATTGTCTAAATGCTTATTGAACTCAGATCAGCTTAGTGCTATGACCACTTTCCTGGGGAGCCTGTTCCAGTGCTCAACCACCCTCCAGGTGAGAAACATTTTCCTGATATCCAACCTAAAGCTTCCCTGACTCACCTTAATGCCATTCCCTTGAGTTCTGTCTCTGGTCATAAGATTGCAGAGATTGGTACTTGCCCTTCTGCTTCCCCTTATAAGGATGTTGAAGATTGCAATGATGTCTCCCCTCAGTCTCCTCTTCTCCAGGCTGAACAAGCCAAGTGACCTCAGTCACTCCTCATGGCTTCCCCTCCAGACCATCCTCATGGCCCTCCTTTGGAAGCTCTCTAATAGTCTTTTTCATATTGTGGTGCCCAAAACTGCATGCAGTAAACAGCTGGTGGTTGATCTCATCTGACAAGTAGCATGTGATAGGAAAAGAGTAAATGACCTCAAATTACACCAGGGGCAATACAGATGGCATATTTGGAAACATTTAATCACAGAAGGGGCTGTAAAACAGTTCCCTGCTGCCTAGGGAAGGGTTAGAGTCTCCATATCTAGAGGTACATAAAAGTCATGTAGATGTGATGCTTTGAGATGTAGTTTAGTGGTGGACTTGGTGGTGCTAGGTCTACAGTCAGACATGGTGAATGTATAGGACTTTTCCAACCTAAACAATTCAATGATTTTCCTTTACTAAATAGCCAAAGATGTGAAATATACTAATATTGACATTTCTACTTCCTTGCCGTTATTCTGGTTTTTGAGAGTTGAAAATGAGATGGGGTAGAAATAGACAACATATATGGATAGAGACTAGAAGCAAATAGTGCTGTATTTGTGGTTATAACTCTTCCTCTTCAGGCTATGTATGAGAAGAAATAAAAACACGAAGTATGATGGCAGGGACCATAGGAGAAACACAGTTGTGTACAGGTGTGACACTCAAATAACATAAAAATGTAATGAATAATGTTCCTCCATCATTTCTCTGTCAAAAACCATTCTATTGAAAACTTTCTATCAGCAGTTTTACCAGAAGCTTTTACAAACAAACATCTGCCAGAAGGCTTCCTGCAAGATCCTTCCTGTCATGTCAGCAGATTCAGCCAAAGAATCCTGATGCTCATGAACTTCTTGCCTGCTGAGAGCTTGCACAAATACACATCCTTTTAGCACCAAAGAATCCTGTTATTGTAAAGGCCTAGCTAAAGCTGCATCCTGTTGTTAGCTAAAACTGCATCTAAAAATTCACATACAAACCTCTTTTGGACACTATAAAAACTCCAAAACGACACTTGGAAATGAGGTAGGGCATGTGGAGAAAGGAGAGAGAGAACCAGTTACCACAGCTAAAAGTCTCATCGTCTACCTCACCTCCTCACCCCACCTTCTCATCTTTTTTCTCTGCCAAACAAGCTGCCTGTGATCGGAGACTGGGGCTCCACTGGCCTGAGAAAGTTGAGATCTGTCTTGCTGCATGCATGAGTTCTTTCTCTGCTAAATCAAGACCTGGCCATGCTCCACTTGGGGTAGCCTGAGACATAGCTTCACATGGGCAACAGATCCACAGGGCCTGACTGCACTCCAAAGAATGGGGACCGGCTGTGTAACACGTGAGTTGTGAGAGGTCCTATCCCTGCATCCCTAATATATTCCTAAGAGGTGAGGCCAGCATCTGCCAGGATGGGAGTTGTGGCTTTGTGCAGCCCAGCAACTGCCTGACTGGAGTGTGCTAGGGCATCAGCAGCAAGGACCAGGCTTCATAATCTGCTTTCAAAGACTGTTGCCGGACTCCACTGGAGCCACAGAGTTAACAACGAAAGCAACAGAGAAACAGAGAAAAAAAAAAGGGTAAAAACTGCTTCCTTCCCCCCCCCCCCCCCCCCCCATATTGATATTTCGGCAAAAAGGTAGCGTTCTGGTGGCAAAGTTTTTATTTTCATCTAAAAACAATCTTAGCATTTTTCTAATTTTTTCTTATTTCCCCTCTCACTCTGCATCCCTTAGCTATTAATTAATTAATAATAATAAATCATTTTTTGAAGTTAATGGGTAACTTGTTTTGAGTTTTAATTTTCTTCAGGAAAATATTCAAACTGAAGTTCTTTCTGCAATAATTAAGCAGATTGTAACAAGAGGTAAGTACTGCTTACCTATCATAATATGTCCCAATATTACAAATAAATTATAGTAGATTCTAATAGATATTTAGAACTCTTCAAATTACATAATAACTCTTCAACTTTGCACAATAACTTTGAGTTATGACACCAGAAGGCATAATGCCATTTTTGTGAATTCAAGAGGAATTTTACTGTTCACTTCACTGAAAACAAGAGTCTGATCCAAACTGCAAATGTTCACTAAAACACAAGGTTTTATGCCAGTAAAATACATCCAGTCTCATCAGTATTTAACAAATAGTTAATATTTTTGACTGAACAAAGGATTTAGTCAGTGTGGCCTTTCTTCACCTGCCACATTCATTGCTGTGGTGAAAATCATGCTGCTTACCATCAGTCACCTTGCACACTTCACCTGACAAAGCCTGGCAGGATGCTTCACAACAGTGAGAAGCTTGGCTGGGAAAGTTACAGTAATCTGTCTCATGAAGAAGAAAATAATGCTTTTAAATTGAGCTTTTTTTTTTTCCCTTTTAAGGTAATGGTCTCTTTCTTTGCTTCTACATTTTGTTTTAGAAGAAAGAGTATCAGCTGTCTTAGCCCTAAAATTCATGCTGCATAATTCTTTACCCCAACGGAAGGGGGGAAGATATAATTTTAATACTTTTTATCAATTTAATCCTTTTTAATTCTTCCCTTACCATGGTAAAGATGCAAGTAGTGTCTTTGCTGTCACATAAACATGTATTGCTCCCATAGGAAATTAACTTCAGTAAAAAGTACCTGTCCAGGTAAGGTTGAAGGTCTGCTCTGGTCTGAAAAAAAAGTCTCTTATACATCCGATATTGCTATAATATAAAACTTGTCGTATTTGTTGAAAATAAAAAAGAAGCAGCACTGTAAATTCAGAAAAGCGCAATTATCCTCAACAGAAATAGTGTAGATATATATCACCATGGCTGTGGTTAGAATATATCCTTATATTTTAGCTAACTTACTTTCATGTAGTCTTATTTTAAAAATCTATAATATCAGAATCCCAGTTCTTGTTTCAGAGAAACTGAGACCATAAGTCAGATTTTAAAGTGTAGGTAAATACCTAAAATATTAGAGAGGGCTCAACAGTATTTTCAAAAGCCCTTAATCTCCATTGAAACTAATCAGCATTGAAAATGAATCTGGAAGCAAGACTATAGTCATGTGCCATGAGATTATAGAGTGACATTTATTTTCCCTCTCTCTAACTAATGAATTTTTAATTATTCCATGAAAAGTAGAGCAGTAGAAAAAGGAAATATTTTAAAAGATCTGTACCCTGTTTTATTTGTTTGTTGACTAGAACATAAGGTAAAAGAATAAAATTTGGAAAATCTTGCAGAAGAAAGCAATAAAATCACATGGCAGGAAGGACTAGAGATTAGAAGGAACATGACTGTTAAGACTTGAGAACAGAACTGTCTTTCTGATAAGGGAAAATAACTCCAGTACTCTCCTTCCAGATCTTTTTAAGAATTTTGCCTTAAAAAATAATTGGATAAAACTGAGGCAAGAGTTCCTGTGAAAGAGGCAAGACAAATTTTTAAACAGAAATTGAACGTTTTTTCTAAAAGTGGAAGATATTTGTTTATTTTCACTTTTTTTTCATAGATGCACCTACCTGTAAACCTAAAATGTAGACACCTAGCTTCAGAAGAGGAACTGGCCATTGGATACTTCCTATAGGCAGTATGCTTTAGCTATTACATGATTCACATTCACATTCTATTTCCCTTATGTGTGGTGTGTTCAGGTGAATATTCACGTGTTCAGCTTAATGCTGTAAACTTCACTACCAAAATAAAGCTCGTACTTTTTTGATGATGACCCATTTAGTGGAATTGAAATTAATCATCCTTGAAATATAGATAAAACTATAATTTCACAATTAAACTACATCACCATCAGGAATCTTATTTGACATTAAACTGCATAAATTTTGATGGATCACTTAAATCACTTATATTTTAATAGCAGTAATAGCAACAAAATATACAATCTGTGACCAATACAGGGCTGCCAACAAGAGCTGCAAGCCCATAAAGAGTTGATTCAATGCATGTCATCACAAATCTGCTGGGAAGACACTAAGCTGAAAATGTTTTATACCCATGAGATATACTACGCCTAAACAATACAGTTCTATATCACATGCACAGTGAATCTGTTACTTTGAGGACAAATAAAACTGACTGAATATGTCCTACTTGCTGAAGAGTTTCTCAGTATGTCATTGTGTCATTTTTCATGATTTTGAACATCCAGGAAACAGCACGATGCATCATTGGTCAGTGCATCAGGGCAGTGGATTAAAGCAGAACATACAAAAATGTGGTTTTGGCAGAAAAGTCAGTTTATTGCTCTAAAATGCTTTACAGGATTTTGGTACACAAGTTTTGAGGGATAATTGTCTTTTAAATGTGATTTACTTCATAGCTTTATGCCTGTCTTTATTTGCAGCAAGTCTATTTGTGGTCAGAACAGTACTAACAAAATAAGAAAAAGACGCTTTGAAATACAAAACTCAGCTCACAGTGGTACAGAACTCTTTTTCTGTTCATATTCAGGGATCTCTGGATTAAAAATGTGTTTATAATAACCATTAACATAATGCCTACATAATACCTGCATACATATTAACATAACCTACATAGGTATCCTTGTTTTATGGAGAATTCACTTTTATTTCTTCTGCTCAAAGTAGTAAAAAATTTCCAGTCATGCATGTGGAGATCACAGAAAGGAAATCACAACAAAATAATACATAGCAACATTAAGAGACAAAGCAAACAGAGAAAAAAGCCCAAACTGCAAGCAGAATTTGAACAAAGAATGAAAAAGACAAGCCTTGGGGAAAGTAAAAGAGGAAAATGAGAAAAAGTGTGTCACAGCAAAAGAGAAGGAAAATTTCAAACAATAAAACTAGATGCCACCTCTGGCATATTTACTTTTAGGACAAGACCAGTGGTCATGCCAGCAACCATAGGGAGAGAGAGGTTATAGGAAACCCATTGTGAGTCCTGAAAAAACATTAATGTTTCACTTGAATGAGTACCTGGGGTGCTAGAATGGCTAGTACTTTGAAGACATGGGCCTACTTAGGAGTTTCTGCACAGCTAAATACAGACAAAAGCCAAAGCTAGTTATATTTAAGAAATATGAGATAAAGGTTTAACATGATCAAACATGATCAAAACTTTTCATTTGAATCTTGGACTGCATCAAAAACAGTATGACCAGTTGCTCAAAGAAGGTGATTCTACCCATCTACTCCCTTCTTGTGTGATTCCCTCACCAGAAGTGTTTTGTCCGTCTCTTGGGTTCCCAATATAAGAAGGCTGTGGACCTTGATAGAGTGAGTTCAGAGGAGGCCACAAAGATGCTCAGAGGGCTGGAACACCTCTGCTATGAAGACAGGCTGAGAGAGTAAGGTTCAGTGTGGAGAAGAGAAGGCTCCTTCCAGAGAGACCCTATAGTAGATTTCCAGGACCTAAAGGGGCTTCAAGAGTGCCAAAGAGGGACTTTTCCCAAGGGCATGTAGTGATAGAACAATGTGTAATAGCTTTAAACTGAAAGAGGGAAGATTTATATCAGGTGGAAATTCTTACCTGTGAGGATGATGAAGCAGTGGAACAAGTTGCCCAGAGAAGTTGTGAATGCCTGTGATGGTTTCACCCTTGCTGGACACCAGGTGTCCACCAAAGTTGCTCCTTCACTCCCTTCCTCAACTGGACAGGGAAGAGAATATAACAAAAAACTCAAGAGTTGAGATAAAGACAGTGAGAGATCATTCACCAATTATCACAGGCAAAACCTCAACTGAAGAAATTAATTGAATTTATTACCAAATAAATTTAGAGTAGAATAATGAGAAGTAAAAAAAAACCCAAAAAACCAAAACCCAACCTCATAAACATCTTAACATCACCCCTCCCTCCTTTCTGAGCTTAACATCATTCCTGTTTCTCTACCTCCTCAACACCAGTGGCACAGGGAGACAGGGAAAGGAGGTTTCGGTCTGTTCATCACATGTTATTTTCTGCTGCTTCTTCCTCCCCAGGGGAGAGGAGTCCTGTGGGAGAGGAGCACTGTGGGATCCCTCCCACAGGAGACAATCCTCTATGAAGGTCTCCAACACAAGTCCTTCCCACAGGTGACAGTTCTTCACAAACTGTTCCAAAGTAGGTCACTTTCCATGGTGTACAGTCCTTCAAGCACATATCCTGCAATGGGGGTTCTTCACAGGGGTACAAGTCCTACAAGCAAACCTGCTCCAACATGGGTTTCTTTCTCAATGAGTCTTCAGATCCTGCCAAGAGCCTGCTCCAACGTGAACTTCCCATGAGGTCACAGTCTTCTTTTGGGCATCCACTTGCTATTGCAAGGGTCTCCTCCATGGGTTGCAGGTAGATCTCTGGTTCCCGGTAGACCTCTACGGGCTGCAGGGGGACAACTGCTTCACTATGGTCTTCACCACAGGCTGCAAGGGAATCCCTGTTCAGGCACCCAAAGCATGTTCTCCCCCTCCTTTTCCACTGACCTTGGTGTCTACAGAGTTGTTCCTCTAATGCATATTCTTACTCCTCTCTTCTTCTTTGCAGTTACTTCTGCCTGATAACTTTTTTCAATCTTATATTTGTTATCACAGAGGATTACTACACCACTGATTGGTTCAGCCTTGGCCAGCAGTGGGTCTGTTAGGAGCTAGCTGGCATGGACTCTGTTGGACATATGGGAAGTTTCTGGCAGATTCTCACAGAAGCCACCCTTGTAACGCCCCTTGCTACCAGAACCTTGCCATGCAAACCCAATACAATGCCCCATCCCTGGAAGCATTCAAGACCAAGCTGAAGCAGTCTTCAAGCAACCTGGTCTAGTGGATAGTGTCCCTCTTCATGACAGGGTAGTTGGAACTAGATTATCTTTCTGGTACCTTCCAAACTAAACCATTCTATGATTCTCAGTGAATTCTACAGAAAGATGCAGAGAAGGAGGTAGGTAGGGAGGAAGAGGAATGAAGAGGGCAGAAGTGGGCAGAAGAAAGTTTCAGACAGTTAGGATATTTAGAAATTAGGTAAAAATTTGAAAGAATTCAGATAATAAAAATATTTAGTATTTCTAAACAACTTTAATTTTATCCTTTCAACATTGTTAATTCTGATTCTATCTTTGATTACGTCTCTAATGTCTTCTGAAAGCCTTCATTTTCATCAATTAAGGATTTATAGACAAGGCCTCTGCACTGCAATAAGTATTGCCTTGGAATATGATATATGTACATAGTTAGCTACAGACCAGGACTGAGTGGCTACTAAATTCTGAAAAGTCACTGCTCTGACATTCCACGCTTATCTTTTTCCATGAGAGCTATAAGCAGTGTAGATTATGAAAGGAGGAAAAAAATCCAGGGTTAGACTCAAACCCATACTTTTACAATTTTATGTCTAAGTAGTTTGGAAAGTTGCTTTGCTATGAAACTGCCCTAACTTTCTTATCTAAATGCTATAATTTCATGCTGTAGGTCTTTAACATACATAAACCTGAGTATACTGTCTCCTTGTGCACAGCTATTCATGTAAATGGTGATGCAGCTATTTATATTGGTACTTAGAGTGAAAATCATCTCACCTAACTTTAGTTCTCTGTAATGTGGAAGTCTACACCTGAGACACTCTCCCTAAAAACTCTTTATAGCTCTTCCAAGTGAAGTAAAGAAGCATTTCTAGGAAGTAATTTGTTCATTCTATTTTAAGATGAGATTAATTGTTCCCTACAGTTGGTTCTTTCTCTCTCTGTAGGAGCATAAAGGAATATATTAAGAATACTTGGGGAAATTAGTTTTGGCATAGATATTCTGAAGGAGATGTCGTCATTTAGACAGAGGAAGCCTGCCTTCAGATTCTACATAGACAAACACAACAGGAAATGTTGTGATAGTTTCAATTATGTCTTCGTTTCGTAAGTAGGAATGCCATATTTTTATGACTGTTGTAGCTGACAAAGCACAGCAAACATATTGAGGAAGAATCCTGCATACAGGACATGTAAAGGTAAGCAAATATTAGTTGCTTGAGTTTATAAATAAGCATTAATTGCTAAAATGTTCTTTAGTATAAAATTATTGTATCAAGTGATTTTGCTTCCTGGTTTCTCAGTTATGTTTTCATCTTCTTGAGAAAATTTAAAGTTGCTAAGTAGCTGAGCATTATATAGTTTAAGTCTCACTATGTGGGATTTAGTGCAAGACACTTATATATTCATATTTACATATGAGATAAGTTTCTGAACTTCCACTATGAGCAGTAAAAATGTTGAAAGTGTAAAATATATTCATGTAAATTCAGAAATATTTAATTATAGAACCATAAAATTGTTAAATTTGGAAAATACATTTAAGAACACTGAGTTCAACTATTAACCTAACATTGCCAAGTTCACTACTAAACCATGTCCCTGAGGTCCATGCCTGCAAATCTTTTAAATACATCCAGGGATGGCAACTCAACCACTTCCCTGGGCAGCCACTTCCAATACATGATAACATTTGCAGGGAAGTTATTTTCCTAATATTCAATCTAAAATTCCCCTAGTGCAATTTGAGACAATTTCTTCCTGTCCTATTAGTTGTTTTTTAGCAGGAGAGCCCAACAGCACCTCATTACAATGTCCTTTCATTGCAGAGAGAAGTAAGGGTTCCCTTCAGCCTCCTTTTCTCCACATTAAACAATACCTGTTGTTCTTGTCCTCAGCACATTGATCCAGCCTGTAGAACCATCCTACCATCCAGTAGATGAACATTCCCACTCAGATTGGTGCCATCTTCAAGTTGACTAAGGAGTGCACTCAACCTCCTCATCCAGGTCATAGATAAAGATATTAAACAGAACTGGGCCTAATACTGAGCCCTGGAGGACACTACTTGTGACTGGTTGCTAACTGGATTTAATTACATTCACCACCATCTTTAGACTCATGACTATGTTGTGAGAGATTAAATAAACCTATAAATTATGGAGAATGACAATTCACAAGATTCACTTTTCCCTATTTAAGAAAGCCAACAGAGACAGAGTAACTAGAGGTCTAGTGTTCATCTCAGAGCTTTTAGATGTTTGAGGTTGTGTCAGTAAGTTAAGGTAGTATATGAAGTTTTTTGCAACTGTCTCTGTTTCTAGAAATTAAAATTTCATAAGAAACATTTTTCAATTCTTAACATGGTTATTAAACTGTCATCAGTTTAATAAGAATTTTGTCTAGAAAATTTTTTTTTCCATTAACATGTGTTCAAGAACAATTGTGTTGTAATAAGTAAGCCCAGCAAACTAAGTAAATCTTCATTTAGGCACATACCTATCTGTTTCAATTTTGCGATTTCTATTTCTGAACAGAGGTCACCATATTTTTTCTGTTTTTCCATAGGTAGCACTTAGCATTTTTTCCCCAAGCTAACTAAAGATATAGCAGTGCCACTTTAGATAAGAAGCCATTACTACAAAGAGACATTTATTTGAAAAATAAAATTAAATTAAATTAAAATAACAGAATAGAGCGTGCACTTTAAAAGGAATGCTGCATAGATTTCTGGGTTTATTCATATAATCACATAAATCCTTTAACTGTGACAATTCAGTATCAAATGAGTAATGTATAGAGGCATGTTTATTGTTAGCTCAGTACTCTGAATTCAGAGAACAGCAGGAGATGTGTCACTTGCAGATACTGACATGAAATACTGGTGATAGGTCTCAACAGCATCCTGCAACAGAGTGAAACAAATCTGACTCCAAATATAAAGCAAACCCTCCAGCAGTTAGTAAATGCTGAGAAAGGATGTCTCAGGCATAGTTCCCTTTCCCAGTTTTAAAAGTGAATCTCCAGTTGGCCATATTCTTTTCTGCTGTGGGGCCTCATGATTATTCTAGTTAAATTGATCATAAAAGAATAAAAGTTAAAAAAAGCAAACCAAACCAAACAAAAAACCAAACAAACAAAAAACCAAACAAAACAAACAAAGAAACCACGGGTGTCCTTTCAGGAAGAAGGTTTTCAATTTCTCTAGGGCAGCTCTGAGGTATTCTGAATACAAAGTTGTGTGATTCATGAGTGTTCAAAAGTACATTGTTTCTACTTGCATAGGATATAGGCTCTGTATGTGGCTTAAGGTGCTGCTGCATATTTCTACATACCTAGCTCTAGTCCTGTGGACTATTAGTGTGGGAAGCAAATCAATCCACATTTGTAGCATTCTGGAGGCTGTCCTACACTCAGAAATTATGGAAAATTATATATATATTTCTTTTTTAAATTTTCAGAAGAGTAATTCTTAGGCTTTAACTTAGCTTTTTTTTTTTTTTTCAGAAGCTATAGAGGTTTAGCAAACAAAGTTCTTTGATTGCCTGAGTACACCATGCTTTTGACACTAAACCAACTCATTCAGGTTCTTTGGTAATTGAATAAATGGGGAGGGTTTGTGGCCCTCGGCTGTATCTAAAGAATATTTTCCTCTGTCCCACTGCCCTTTTCAATGCAGGATAGCAAGAATATGTTTACAGAAGTCAGCAACCTGATAAAACTAGTCAAATATGAGAATGAAGTGACTTAAGAATCAGATTTACTTTAGTTATGTGAAAATATCCTCACACATTCAAAGAAGTTTATCATTTCAACACAAAAGGTATGCTATTTTTCTGAGATAGTGAAGTTTCTATACTGGAGATAAGGAAACTTCCTTCAGGCTTGTCAACTGAACAAGACACAGCAAAAATATAACTCCATCATGAATTTTCATTCTAAAATACCTTAGCTGAAATCCCTTTAACAGTTGAACTTCTTTGTCTATCTAAGAATCTTACTAGTATAGTTACTGTTCACAGTGTTACAGACACTTCTATGAATACCAAATAGATATTACTCAAAGTAATGCTCCATTCACCAGATAAATGGCTGCACAGGTACAGATACTTCTGCTATCTGAATTTAAAGTATCATGTGAAGCAAGGGAAAGCATCAAACTGAATGGTATTATTGGAAGAAGACACTAATCCACTTGAACCTCACTGGCACATATTTTCACTACTCAGACTACTGATTAGCGGTCAGAAGCCAGTCATCCAGTTTGTATTCTGTATTCTTAAGCTGGAAAGTCCCTCTTTCATAATTTAAATAGATTATCTGAGTCCATCAGTTCTCTGGTTTTTTTTTAAATGTTCCATATTTCTAATGAAGTTCGAAACAATTAGATGTCTTACACAAAGTACAGAGAAACTAATAGAAATAGCTAAAAACTAAATTATAACTTAAAATATTCTAACACAGAGGACCTATACCTTCACCAAGCAAAGAGCAGATTTCATAAAACATTACCACAGAACAGAAGGGGGTCTAAACTCTTTACCTCCACAGTGACTCCATCCTAGTTCTGAAATAAGGTCTAGGCAGTGCACTCCCCTGGCTGCTCCAGAGAGCAGGTTAATGATAAAATAATAAGAACATAAATAAGACTGTGACTCTGCTCTGACAGTTTTTTCTTCTTTTTGCCCTCAAAGCAGTACAAAAGAAACAGCAAATGGTCCATACCTTTTAATACCAAAACCACACACTTTTTAAAGCCTGAGCTATTTCACTCACCTGAAAATATAACTTATTAAATATATGCCAATATAACTCTTGTATCAAAATCTTGTCACAGTCACCCCTGTCACATAGGTTAATATCTTTGGTCTCCTCTTTCATCCTTTGCTTTAATAAGAACCTCTCAACATCTACATTCACTATCTTTTTTATTTCAGTGCACAAGATTACACTTGTAATTTAAGGAATTCTCTTCAAAGGTCTTGCTGATGACCTCAGTAAGCACCTCAGAAGGTGATTCCTCAGTGCTCCTATGGTTGGAAATCTACTGAACCTGAGTCAAATGAATCCCAGCTTCTAATAAATGAGCCAAAAACCTTGGAAACTATTCACTGCCACCATACTATCTACAGACTATAAGTTTCTTTTTTGTTGTGATGAGATTTTCTTTTTATTTCACACCTGAAATGCTCAGCACCCTTACACAAGTTTTGTCTCCAATTATTCTTGCATAAAAGCCATGCATATCTAGCCTAACATAATAGTGCTCCCCATAAAGAGGAAACACATCTATGTAATTTCTTCCTTCAGAACAGATATGAAGAGGTGTTTTATCTGCAGAAAACTAACCTGCTTCAAAGATGCAATACATTGTTACAGATCCATGCAGACTACAATTAGAAAAGAGGGAAATATATCATCTGCAGGATCAAACTTGATGCATTCCATTACCTAGCTTGGCAAAGAATCATATGAAAAAATATGGATTAAATATTTTTGCATGTGTAGAAACAGAACAAGGTCTTACAGATTGCCTTCTAGAAATAAGAGATTGGTCTAATTGTTGGTATTTTCCAGGCAGATGTTGAATCTGTTCCATACTAAACATATCTGCCTAGAGTTGTGAAAGCTTACAGATTGTATTTAAGTTGGGGTGAATGTGGAATAAAACATGGAAAAAGAGTAGAATACTTTGAAAATCCTGCTGCTTTATTAACTTTTAATCCACTAATTAGAATCAAACTATGTGGAATCAGTCTTGAGGGTGTTCAGAAGACTCAAGGCTTGTACAGGATCAGGTGCTACACTCTTGGTTCAGATTAAAAAGATTATTATCTAGCATGTACTACCTAGGCCATTTAAACAAGTACCCTTCCAACTTTTGTGTCAGTCAGACAAGTGGTATTTTAGCAGGTGCAGGCTGATCATGTGAAGGCTGGCTGCATGTATCAATACTGACTGTCCTGTGCCCAAACTGGAGCTTTAAATAGTTTACAAGTTCTATAAGGCCATTCCTATGACCTAATAAATTTAATATTGAGGTATCAGAACTGAGCAAATGGGAAAAAATCCAATTGCACTCTCTTGTCACATTAGACATTTGGTCTTGCACTTAATCTCCTTAATGAATTTTGTTCTTGTAAAGCTTAAGGGATCAGATGAAGGATGTGCAAATCACAGAGACTCTCATTCCTTACCCACCCCCTCATCATGTTTAATATACCAAGCCCTCGAGCTGCCATCACAATTCATCTGTCAGCATGCCACCTGGGCTTTGTAAACTTCAGCATCTATACTGGATCCTTGCCATAATTCAGCAGGACTTTTCATATAGAAAAGTCTGGGACAGAGAAAAGAAAGGAAAAGGAGCTCCTATGTCCATGAGAAATTCACACATGTGAATGAGATGAGCATTATCATTCTTGCAGCAGTAAAGACTGATATGTTTTGAAGAGCCGGACTGATGAATGCCACACAATTCCAGCTACTGAGGTGATGTATGAATTGATATCTCTGATTCAACATTTTAAAGACATTTTTAACCTTATGGCACAACGCAGTTTACTTCAGAAAATCAGTATGTCTGTCATAACATGGTCTCCTGCTTGCAAACTTTGCCTGTCACAAGTCTAATTCTGGTTAGTTCTGATACTGTACTGAGTCCCATTGAATTAATTGCTCTTCATGAGCTGGTTCCAGAATTATCTCAATCAGCAGTAGTATAAGACTGTGTGCGTAGTTCTCGATTCTGGGAAAAACAAAACAAAACAAAACAAACAAACCAACTGAAAACCACAAAAAAAAAAAAAAAACCCAAAAATCCCCCCAACAATTACAACAAAAAGTTTCTGCTTGAGTTATCCAAACTATACTAAGTGGCTAGAAGTCACTAACATTCCAGCAAGTTTTGCACCAATATCAGGTTACTAATATGAGAGAAAGAAAGAATAAAGCAGTAAAAGAAAAATGGAAGATGGGAAGTAAACACAGAGAGGTAAGTGAATGTAAGAATACAAAATACAGAGCTTTCAAAATACAAAGCTTTCCAAGGTTTCTGGATCTTAACCAAGTCATGCATCTGGTAATGCCATAGATGGGTAGCAAAACTGCCTCAGAGAAGCTGAATCCCTCACTTAGCTCCCTAGCAGGGAGAATGTTACACCTTTCTATAGGGTGGAATTTTTTTCAGGTTATGGTTTGTTTTGATGATGCTTTCTCCCATATTTTCATTTTGCTTGGTAAGCCAGATAGAACCAGGAAGGGAACACAAATACAACCTATTCCTTATTTTACAGGAACCTTAAGGGATAGGCTCAAGGCATGCAGAGTCTCAAGGAAGCTACCCTAACCTTGCATATTCTGGGAAAGAATAAATAAGTTATGTACAATCTTTGAATTACTGGATCATTTTTTTATATACAACAAAGTCTGGAAAGAAACTAGAATGCTTTTTGCACAGTAGTGAATAATCTTATAAATATATTTTAAGTCCTGTTTGTTAGATATCTTGCTGACAATGAAGTATTTTCATAAGAAAGACACCTTTTTTTTCTTTTTTTTCTTTTTCTTTTTTTTTTTTACACAGGGAATGTGTATTAAGCTTCTAGAGGTCTGGAATTACTTAATCATACACAATATTTTTTGTCAGCCTCACCCTTTGAGGTGCAAGATATAAGGTGAGAATAGAGGAGGCAACAGAAACCTCTTTAAAGAGGAGTGCTGAAGATTACCTGACGTAAGAAAGACATTCTTGCATAGGCTAATAATGCCACAAGTACAAAAGATGGAAACTGAGAACATGCAAAGTATTAGAAAACTTGTTGCCAGGACCATTCTGTGATGCTGAATATCTCCTTTGATATATTGACTTTCATGAGGCAATATTTTTGCAGCTTTCTTAAGTCAAGTAATGAGAATGAAATCTCAAAGTTGCTCAACTAATGCTGATACTAATGTTGTCCAAAAAAGATGTGGTCCAAAGAAGGGCCCCAAAGATGATGAAAAAACTGGGAACCTTAACCTGTGAGGAAAGACTGAGAGAATCAAGTTTGTTCAGCCTCAAAAAAAGACGGATTAGGGGAGACCTTATTGCCATGTTCCAGTATATAAAGGATGGCTACAGATAAGGTGGAGAATCCTTTTACAAGGAGTCACACAGAAAAGACACAGAAAAGTCACAGAAAAGATGCAGAAAAGGAGGAGTAATGAGTATGAGTTACTCCTGTGGAGATTCTGATTAGACAAAAGTGGAACATTTTTATAATGAAAACAATGAACCATTGGAATAATCTCCCCAGGAAAGCAGTGGATTTCCTCAACAGAAGACACCTCAAATTCAGTTGGACAGTGTTATAGACGATCTAGTCTAGACGATGCTTTTCCCAAGAAAGGTTAGACCAAATTATCCTGGAGATACTTTCCAAACTGGCATTATATGATTCTACTATATTCTGAAAATGAAATTGTTTCTTCTGTCTTTTTTTTTTTGTTTGGTTTGGTTTGGTTTTTTGTTGGTTTTATTTTTGTTTCCTGATCAAACCTGAATTTTTCCAAAATAATGTCAATGTAAAAGTTTTGAATTTGGAATTGCCTTTATGTTAAAAATGTCATTACTTTACATTTCTAAAACTAAATTTCTTTATTCTACCTTTACCTTTGTTAACAGATAACAAAAACATCATATTTTAATGGAAACTAGTACATTTGGACCTTAGTAAATGGCACACAATCCCTTTTAGTGAAATTGTTATCCCTTGAGAAAGCAGAGCAAATTTGCTATTAGATTAATATTGTAGAAAAACCTTTTTCTTTTCCCATGATTGAGTGGAAAAATCGAAATATTGATAAACTGTTTTAAAGCAAATCAAAATGCAGTAATTTTAATGCAAAACTATGCAGTAAATATAAATACAAATATTTATTATTATTAATTTCCTGTATTTCAATAAGGTTTGATGGAAAACTTCAGGTTGTTTTAGCATCATCACTGAATCTATTAAGTTAAACATTAGTTTTGAACTGTGCAACAGTATAATTATTGCAGAACATATTTAGAAAATCAAAAACCTTCAAATTATTTTGACTTTTACACCAGAAACACACTTCCTCACAGCATACCAACTCCCAGCGAAAACATTTCAGACCACAATTGAGTTTAAAGCTTGATTAAGAATAATCAAGGAAATAAAAAAAAAGGAAAAAAAATCTGTTTTCACCAACTCTAACTCTGTGAATAGTTATCTCAAAACTAGTGCTTTGATAAAAATAATGAAATATACTTTATTAAAAATAATGAAATATTTAAGTTGATGGCAGTTAAAATAATACCCAGAGACAGTTATGAGCAAGGAAAAAAATGAATTTCCCCAGGAGATGTCATTCCTCCATTCTTAAAGTGATTATTGGTGATATTTTTAGAAAAGCTTAGCATATAGCCTAGTGTATATCCACACATATACATCCAGACATGTATATACACACATATGTACTCACATACACTACTTATATGTGTCTGTCTATCTATCTATCTATCTATCTATCTATCTATCTATCTATCTATCTATAGTACAATGAACAGACAAATGGGGGTAAATTTAAATGACAAATTTACACTGCATAAGGAAGTTGTGAGGATTTGTTATCTTTCCCTCTCCTGTGTCCCTGTCTTCACATGTATACATAGTACAGGTGTTGTGTTCAACAGACTTCTGTCACTTTCTTGAGGCTTTCATTCACTTCTTGCAGACCTTCAACCTGGCAAGCTGACAATATGCTTCAATTCTTATAGAATACTACAATTCTATCTTTTTTTTAAGCATTTCACATTATGTCACAATGCAATTCTGGACAGCTTTGATCAAATTGGATTTTATTTTAGCAAATCTGCAGAAACACAAGTAGAAGCAAACATCTTCCTGAACATGTCTAATTCATTCCAGATTTCTCAGGTATCCCAACTTTAGTCATTCATGACTTGCTTTGATATCTGCACTTACCCTGTTTATTTTGATTAATGACAATAAATTGAATTAATTAATTTTGGTTCTTTCCCACCTCTTTACATAAACTAGTAATGAGTTTAGAATTTTTGACTTACTTACTAAATCTTAAAAATATGAATCACTATAAAGACTTTGCACATTTTATATTATCTTCCTTGAAATCAAATTTGAAATTTTCCAATAAATCCATTCTACCAAGCAATTTGAAACTACACAGGGATCCATTATTTTTCTTATTAGCTAAATTTCCATAGCAGTGTCATGCTGATAAATATCATCAGTGATGCCATAAATTTTACTTAAATTAATAAAAACAATGATACTTTATTAGCATGTACAATGTAGCAGATCTTAAATAATCATTAGATTCAAAAGACTCTACTTTCTTCACTCTTAATTTTTTGTGTGCATGTTCAGAAATTTGCCAAGTATCTTTTGAAATAAGCATGACACAGAAAGCTTTCCCTGCCTTTTGTTCTGCCCTTCTATTATTTAGAAAGCATAAAGGTGCAATAGCACTTAGGAAAAGTGTCAAATATTTCATACAGAAGCACAGAGTTAGCAGGCACCCACAAGGATCAAGTCCAGCTCTTAGTGAATGGCCCATACAGGGTTCGAACCCACAACCTTCATGCTATTAGCACCATTGCAGAACACTCAAAAAGGGAACCTGGCAGTGAGACAGCCATCTGTAAGTGATGTATTAGATTATCCAAGGGAAAGGGAGAGAATAACTGACATGTTCTTTTTAAACAAATGAAATACATAAGCCCGAGAATACCTTTATCACTCAAGTGGTTTTTTGGGTTTTTTTTTAATCACTCAAATGATTTTTTTAATGGCCTTTAGGGTAGTTCCGAGCAATTCTAAATCACTCATTCTCACAAAGAATGTGCTCACATTTTTGATGCCCTAATTAGACCTTGGAAGCAGACAGCACTGAGGGTAACTCCTGCCCTGCTTCCTGCCTGGTGACACAGACTGATTGCCAAGATCTTAGCCTTCTAACTTTTGCATCAAAGTGTCTCCTCACCTTAAACTTCACACCCCACACCAAGATGGAGAAATAATTTATTGTCTTAAGAATTTGTGGGTTTATCACTGAAGGAATCTGAGAAGACACAAAACAGATAATGAACTCAGAGGGAATAGCCAGTCAGTTAAGGTTGGCTAGGCTATGCAATTGTGCTGTGAAGCAAATGAGCCTTACTTTGAACCACTTCAAACAACTGGAAAAGAAAAAAAATCCTTTCAAATCTGCAATGAGGAAAGCATATGTGAACTGCACATGGTCTGAGAAATGGGATAAAGGATCTAAATAGGTCTTTTACTGTCTTTATGCCCTGATTCATGGAAACAAGAGAGTACTTAAACACATGCTTGCTTGCAGGCATCTGCTTTACGTTTATTGTCTTCAAATGAGAAAGCCAACAGTCAAGTTTATATGTGGTCCTGAATGGAATGAAACATAAAACACTCTGTCAGTGTAGTTCTGACTTGGGTGCCCACCTTTGCAATATAATCAAAGTAACTGCTTAAGTTTATTGCAAGTTATTTTTAGACAAGACACAAACTATCAAGATCAACTCTCGGTTGTGAAATACAAAAGCTGTAGGTGTATAAGTGTGGTTTGATTAGTCTTAAAAATTTGGTTTCATCCACTGATAGGAGAAAAATATTGTATAATTTCTTAAGAATACGCTGCAGAAACATTTTTGGGGGTATGTACAGGTGAAAGATTATTAAGAAGTATACTTCAATGTTTGGAATATTCATTTCATCACTTCAGTTAAAGGCAAGCATTTCCTTTCTGCTTGTATTTTTCTCTGACCCACAGAAATCCCTACTTTTTGTGTGACCCTGTGTGGACTAAACAACCCCCAAGTCATGAACCACTTGAAAAATAAACAAATACAAAACAAAATACTTCACTGCACATAGTTCTTCCCCTGGGGAAATGATGAGAAAAAAATATGTGACAGATGTTAATCACATTGCTTAATGCACTATGGGAAGTTGCTCGGATACTATGGTGACGAGTATGGTATGAGAACCTATAAAGATTGGAACCATTTAGTAGGATGTGTTCTAAACAGACGCATTACATAGCTATTAATGCAGAAAAGTCAGAAAGGAGATGATGCATGAGTTGTAGAATAGCAGACTTGTAAATGTCTTTTAATATATATATTCTCCTAAAAAAGCCTTGTGTCTATTATTAAATGATAAGTAGAACAACTCTCTTCAGTTTTAGATAAATTTATCTATGTTTTAATTTGCCATTCTGTTCATGAAGCATCAAAGATGCAAAAACAATGCCTTTAGAAAAGCTGCTTAGCACAATAATTAGCTTTTGTATTGAACATAAAGGGCAGTCATGAACTCAGAATAGAACAGCAATAAATGAACCAGAAAAATACAATGCATCTGCCAGAAAAGATGGGACAGTATTATTGTTAAAATACTGTTCATTTCCCTCTGGATTCATGCATGTAAGTTGGCTCCAGGTCACATAAGACAAACCATGTAAATTTTGTTTTGTCTTTGGTTGGATACATGAAATTTGCATAAAAGAAACTCTATAGTTTAATCAACAGGAATTTGTAATTGTTCCCTCAGTAAATTTCTCAGGGATTTGTCTAGGGTAGAAACCAATAGTATAAACAAAATATTCTTGTAACAAAATTATCCTAGCAAGTGACAATGACCAGGCCTATACATTCAATGTCTATAAAACAGGAAAAATCAGATGTTCAAAATATATGGCTATAGAAAATTTCATAATCAATTCAGAATTTAGGTGGTAAGCTTCAGTTACAATATCCTACTACATTTGACTATTTAGATTACTGGAATTGGAAAAGAACCCTTTCTTATTTTGCTTTTATTTCCGTTTTCTCTACTTGCAGAATGGAATGTATTCATCACATATGATGATGGCATACCACCTCCTTTTTCTTTGCCAGTTACTCCAGTTATCTCAGAAAAACATGAAACTACACTTTGTCAAATGGCAGCTATTACATAATAGCAACCTTATAATGAATAAGGACTGCCAAAGTCAATGCCAGATGTAAATTTAGTTTGGTTATCTCAGACACTAAAGAAAAAAAAGAGTATTTCAGAACCTGCAACTTTTTAAATCATACAACAGAATTTTAGGATGTTTATGAAATTTTGGACAATTTTTAAGATCCATCTGTTCAAATTACCATAGTGCCAATAACTCTTTTTTTCCCCCACTGTGTCTCAACTAACGATTTGTCAAAGAGCTTCTTTGTACATTTATTCTTCTCATCTTCAACTTGCTTAAATTCACTTTCTTTTTTTTTAATAGAATAACATAATAAGCTAAATATAAGAATCCAGTAATGAAAATTTCTCCCAGCATTCTGATACTCACCCCACAGCAGAGGATTGTCTACTAAATTGGATATGTGAGATCCCAGCAAAATCCAGATTTCTGTTAGTGAATGAAAAAAGGAATGAAACATTACTTGATCTAGTAGTCATGCTAACAGTCATTGAACTGCACCCAAAAGCACAATTTTTTAATTCCAGAATTCATTGCAAATTGCAAGTACAATATCCTCACACTGCAAAAAACTGTTGCTAGCCTTTTCAGAGAAGATTCTTACTGAGACCCTGACAGTGTTAAGCATATTGTTGCAGGGCACTAATCAAGACATTGAGAGACCCACAATTTGATGTAAGAGAGTCCAAAAACTATACTAACTCCAGTGAACCACACTGTGTCTCGTGCTTTGCCTGAAGCACATAGAGAGTGCTTAATATATTTGATGTCAACAATAAAGATAATGCTCCCATTCCCAGGTGAGCTAATATTAATGAATGGAAATTCAAAAGCAGTTGGGATAGATAAAATAAGCTGGACTTCTTACTTCAAAGCCTTATCATAAATGTTGCATGTGCTTTCTCATACATAGGTATGAAATTTTCTTCCCTAAACTTTTGTTTTAAATGATTGTCCCTAAGTTAGTACTCAAATTTCCCATCTCTGACATTCTGATCATTCATACACCTTTGGATGCCAGGCAAGATCTGACAGAATAAAACTCTACAGCACCTTCTCGAAGACAGCCTTTTACAAAAGTGTCCCAACAGTCTCCTAAGCAATGGAAGCAATTTCAAGCCAATTCTGTTCACTTCTACAAAGAACCTGCAAGTGAGCAAATTTTCTTTGTAACTTCATTCATTTAAAAGGCTCATCACCATAGATGCCCTGTAAAGTCAGAAGAGAGTTCTAAGAAGCTCCAGCAATAATTCAGCCAATCTCATGAATTTACAATGAGACATTGAAGCAAAACTGCTGTAAATTGATTGTTTTATCATATACTTTGCATCAGAGGTATTTCTTTCACAACATGATCCATTATGGATTAAACTTGGCTGGCTGCCATATGACCACCAAGCCAATCTCTCACTCCTTCTCCTTAACAGGAAGTGGAGACAATCATAGAATCATTATAGAATGGTTTGTGTTTGAAGAGACCTTAAAGATCTTCTACTACTAACTTCCCCACCATGGACAGGGATGCTTTGCACTAGATCAACGTGGACTAAAATGGGATGTGACATCCACAACTTCTCTGGGAAACCTGTTCCAGTGCCTCATCACCCTTTCAAGTAAATGATTTCTTCCTAATATTGAATGTAAATCTATCTTCTTTCAGTTTTAAGACATTAGCCTTTGTCCTACCAGTACATGCCTTGGTCAGAACTCCCTTCTTTAGCATTCTTATAGGCCCCTTTAGATACTGGAAGGCTCCTAAAATATCTCTTTGAAACCTTCTCTTCTCCAGGCTGAAAAACCCCAACTCTCTCAGCCTGTCTTCATAAGAAAGGTCCATACAAAAAAAAAAAAAAAAAAAAAAGCCTTGTGAGATGAGAAAGAAAGGGCAATCAAATGTCAAATAACATAATGGGGAAAGTGGTCTTGGTTTGGGGAAGATTAATGTAATTTATTGCAATTAAAAATATGGTAAGATGGTAGAGAAAGCAAAGACAATGCTAACAATACCTTCTCTCCACTTCTCATGCATCTCCCGAAGCCTATCCTTGCTCCTTTGTTCTTGCCTCTATCTCTTTTCCCCCTTGAGTAACACAGGTGAGATGGAGTATGAGGGCTATGATCAGTTCATAACACTTCATCTCTGTTGCTCCTTTTTCACACTTTTCCACTGGTTGAGTGTGGAGTCATTCTGGAGACCGCAGATTTTCATTATCTACTCCAGCACAGGTCCTTTTCATGGGGTAGAATCCTTCAGCAACAGGCTGCTTGAGCCTGGTTTCCCTTAGAGCCACAGGTCCTGACGGAAAAACTGCTCCAGTGTGGTCTCCTTTCCATGTGTCATAGTTCCTGTCAGGAACATCTTTTTTGGGCCATCTATGGGCCACAGCTTTCTTTACGGCATCTCTTCCTGCTCTGATATGGGATCTTTCATAAGCTGCAGAGTGGATACCTGCTGGACCACAGTCCCCCATAGACTACAAGTGGACTATCTGCATCACTGTGGTCTTCATTATGGACTGCAGCTGCAGGGGAATCTCTGTTCCATCACCCATAGAACTTTCTCCCTCCTCCTTGATGGTTGTTTCTGTCACATTTTTCTTAGTCCTCCTTCACAGCTGTTATGCATCATTTTTACTCTTAAATATGTTATCACAAAAGAGCCACCAGCTCAGCTTTGGCCACCAGTGAGTCTATTGTGGAGTCATCTTGGTTGGACAGCAGGGCAGCTCCTGGTCTCTTCTCAAAGAGGGCACCTTGCAGCTCCCCCTGCTAACAAAACCTTGACTGAAATCAAATATATCCATAAATATTTGAAAATATACTTTAATCTTAACTTTAGAACTAGTTATATGGCTCTACTTCTGACATAGGTTACCATCAAACCATCACATCCAGAAAATTTGTAATGTAAGGTAGTAAAAATGGACTTTGATATTTTATGTTGTGGTATCTATATTTGTTTTAAACACAGACTTCATAATGGATTTTTTTAAAAATCACAATTGTTATAGTCATAGCATGAAACAGAAGAACATATGAGATAAATGTTTGATCTGCTATTTCGTAGCCCTAGAAAAAATCCTTTTTGACAAAGATGCATAAACTTATATTCATAGAAATCTTGGGGATATGCTTGAATGGCCATAGCATCCATTGGATATGCTCACTTCAGAGAAAATTGCACTAGCCTATTCAATTTTTTCTCGTAGTGAAATGAGGTTTTTTTCAATGATTTTCCCAGAGTTCTCATATTTTCATGGCACACATATTATTCATTTGCTTTATTTTCTATTTTATTATTTAGTTATTCAGCATTCTGAAGCTGTTCCAATTTGTTGTTAACCTATTTCTGCCTGAATGTTTCTTGTAATTGCTGCATGATGTCTAAATTCTCCTCTGTCAGGAAACAAGTACAACATAAATAAAATCACACCATTAACAATAATAAAAAATAATAAAGTCTATTTAAATTAAAACATTCTTTCCCTAAACCCACTTATGCATTAACAAATCCCACTGTGTCTGCTGCATTTGGAAAAGGCCATTATGGAAGCCTTCCTGTATGACAGAGAATCCACAAAAATTCTTTTTTTCCATTATCAGGGACAATAAGGCCCCAGCAAATGGAAATGCTGAGGTGGAAGGATGCTAGTCTACTAATCACTTCTCTGTAACAACTTGCAAGGGCAATAACAGCTTACAGACAAAACTTGCCCAGCAACGTGTTTCCTATCACGTACCATACTGTTCACCTGAGAACATCAACAGCTGCTTCAGAGCTACATAGCACCAAAGCACTGTCACGTTAATACTAACAAACTTCTTTTGTATTGACAACAGGTCCAATTATAAGGTAGGCTTGGGAGAAGTGATGGATATAGTTAGGTTTTCAAACATAAGAGTATATCCTTTACTTTTTCTCATATTTCATATTTTCCAGTCTATGCCACCATTATGAACTTCCTTTATGTGAGTTCCTTACAATGGAAATCACTGTTTTGTTTGATTATTTATACAAGAAAATGTAAACAAGTAACATCAAAATAACATCCCATTTGATCACATAATGATTTAATAATCTATGATTATAATAACAATAATAGTGAATGAATTTTAATAAGTAGATTACATTCCCCCCTCTGATGACTCTGAATTAAAAGGGAGTTAATACAAATATGTTGTGTCTACTTGGGTTTTCTAAGCATCTCCTGAGCAAACAAGAATAACCTGAGCTTAAGACTATTTAAGATTCTCAAGAGCTAGAGTAGGGTGACATTTAAGTTCCCCGATGAACACACTAGGTCATGCCCACTGCCATCTAGTAATACAGAAGGCTATCTGAGAATGAGTGTTCTGATATTCTACTTCAGTCACACACTAAAATACACTCACCACAGAAGAGAAAGATATATGCAAAAGAAAGTAAACAAAACTGAACAGTAACATATCTTTCCAAGTTTCAGATCTTAATGATAAATGAACAATATAAGCAGAGGGTTTTTTTTAAAAATTTGTAAGTCTGGTAATCATATATAATATACAATTTCACCTGTAAAAACTGTGGTCCTATAATGAAAAAATGTTCTACCTTTCCTTTGGAGTTGCTTATGCTCTTCTACTATTACATTCTCTTTGTCTTATGTAAATGGGAAGAGGTTGCTATCAAATTAAATAATAAAACCAAAGAATTTCACTATTGGAGATAGTAAATCATGCAGAAAGAAGGTTATGTTCTCTTATTTTTCTTGCTAAATTCCCATGAAATTCAGGTGGCAGTGCCCCAATTATTGTTTCATGAAAAGTGTAGTCTATATATTTTCCTTTTGCTGCCAAAATATTTCCCCTGTTGATTCTTTGCAACAATAATAAAATGCAAGATGTGTAGTAACAAATGAAATAGAAGCTCACATAAACAAAAATAGTCGACACTAGACCATGTATGGAGGCAACCAGAATTAACCAGCTCATCTTTTTTATAAAGTTGTCATTTAAAATATTCATAATGTTATGTTGTTGATAGTGATGATATGTTTTTAGACACAGCTAGCTCCAGTTTGCATTGACATACTGTCATCAATTATGCTTCACCATCTGTGAACATAATTAAGTTTACCCTTAAATTTGATTTTAGAACATATCATTCACAAGTGACTCTTGTTTACTAAACACACTTAGAATAAGCAAAAACTGAATAGCATGCATTTTGAATAAACTAGAAACAATTCTTCATGTAGCCCTCATAGGATTATAAATGTATAATTTACCCATTCTCAATGCATAACACACCTGAGCCCTTTCCAGGATTCAGGAACTCACTTAAGCTTTGTATGCCATTATCCAAATCTCGTTTATACTGTTGTCATTGTCTATGACTGAGTTGCAAATAGACCTTAAAATAGATGTAAACACCATTGACCCTACTTTGATAGTCAGAGTCTTGCAGCTAAGAGGAATCAGAAAATATATAGGCTTTTTTTTTGGAAGTAGTCAATGATGTCTCACACAATATTCTGTCAACTTTCCAAAATCCTGAAACACTGAGCTCTGGGGGAACTGAAGTGCTCTAGATCTAACATATCATCTCAGTATTTCATATCGCATGTATTCTGTATTCCTACTGGATAAGCACAGTATTTACAGTCGATGCCGGATTGCTTCCTGTTTGAACAATTGTGAATTTGTGATCCATTTTCCTTATATATTTTAATACTGTCTGTGAAAATTACCTGTTTTCCTGGATGTGTCTTCCTATTAGTCTATTTACTAAAACATATTCAAAAAATACAAACTGATTCAAAATCAGTCAAAATGAATTAATTTAAAAATTCAAATGAAGAGTGATGGGGGCGGGGGGGGGTTGGTGGTTTGTTTGGGTTTTTTTAGGGGGAGATGGGATTGCTTTGGGGTTTTTTTTGTTTTTTTTTTTTTTGTTTTGGTTTCTTTTTAATATTCTCCACCTCTCATCTTGTTCATATAGTAAGAACAAAACTAGTAACATGACAAATCTGGTTAGATCTCCTAAGTGAAATCCTTTCAAAGGAATGAGAAAATGAGAGAAAAATATATTATTAATATGCTACTAACCCAATGTGGCACTTCTGCCTCTTTTACAAGGTGAAGATAACAGAGTTGATAGCAACCTTCAAAATCACTATTACCCTAATGTCTTAACACCTCTGAATCTTCATAGTATTTTTCCATGGAATATCTCTGAGATATAAAATTGTACCTTCATTCCAGTTTACATAGGAGGAACTAAGACACAGGAACTAGAGAGCAGAGTTCAGAATCCATTTAGATATTTAAAAACATAGAAGTCTGCAGGAAAGTAGTCTGCAAGTAAGTAAAAACCACCACATCTGATAGGGGAACATTGACATTATCTATGCCTGATTCCTGTACAGACTCTGTTAAACACCAGCTTTTCACATGGCTTATTTGGGCTGTTGAGCTTTGCAGTGTTTTTAGGCAGAACTAGGGTTTAGTGCTTCCTCAGATGCTATACAAGACAGCAGGATGGGGATATGGAGCATAATAGGGTGGGTTCTACAGTTACTAGAAAAAAGAAGCTGAGCACCGTAGAGAGTTCAGAAAACACGGTATCTTTATTAACAAGAGTGACTGAATAACAAGAACACAAAGAGAAGGAAGAGAGAAGGAGGGAGACTAAAGCACCAAGCCCAAATGTGTTAGCATCCCAGTCACAAAAGAGTTACTCACATAAAGTTGTTTTACCAACTCAGGACACTCCCCTGAAGGCAGGAGCTACATCTTCTAAGCATTGGCAGGCAGCAGGTGTCCCTGCTGTTTTTGGGGGGAAGGAACCACTAATGCCAAGAGCATGAGCCCTCTCACCCTTCCCTTTGAGCCTCCAGAAGATGTCTGCCTGGGAGGATGAGGCCTCCACCCCTCCAGGAAGAGGTCACAGACCTTGCTGTTAACTTTCGCCCACTCTTTCTTTCTCCTCTTTCTTCCTCCTTGCAATGCCCCCATCAGCTCTCCTACCAATAAAAGAGACTTGAGTAGCTTTAGTTTATGCAAAGTCTGTCTTCAAAGATGAAACTTTATCAGCTTTTGTTCCCTAGAACTTGTCAGGAAAAGGATAAATCTTTTCACAGGTGGCAATGGCAAAAACACAGACCAAAATGTCAACAGTTTTAATTCCTGATACATGGAGTTTAAAAAAGGTACTGTTTTGAGTGGGATTTAATTTCCTGCATTGAAGATGAGAAGAGGGTATAAACAAAGCACTGTGCATTTCTGAAATGTATTGAGTTCTACGAGACAGGGAGATATCATATCCTGAACTTATCCTGATCATTTTTTTACCTAAATTTTTGACACTAATTTTATAATAAGAAGTCAGATGAGAACTAGGTTGAAAATTAAAATCAGAGGTTGTAGGATTGTATGTGAATTGAATGTCCTGCTACTTGGGCCCGCTTGGTCCTGGCACTATGTGACATTCTAGGACATCTTCACGGCCTGTAGCACAATTCAACTCCATGAGGTTGTGTTGTGCATAGTCACTCATGTGGGGGTGTTTTGGTTTGAATACTTTAGCAAAATGCCAAGTATAAACCAAAGGGACAAAGGATCCCTTCTTCCCCATCCCGCTGAGAAAAGGGAGAAGAAAAAACTCCAAGACTTAAAACAGGTTTATATATTTATACAGAAAAGAGAAAATTAAAAGAAAACTATGATATGACACACACATACACTAGTTAAATATGAAAACAATCCTCTACCTCCCAGCAAAAAAGCCAGATCCCATCACTCCAGATCCATAAAGCACCCCAAAAGACACCAAAGCAAGGAACAGAGAAAAAGTATAACAGTAAAATGTTTATTTCCCTGAACTAAAACAAAATACGAAGTAGTGGCAGGCAGCAGCCAAGGCCCACTTCAGCAAGACAAGCAGCAGCGTGTCTTGCCTCTACCTCGGCCATGATGGGAACTGAGAGAATACCTCCTACTCTACTGTATTTATATCCCAATTTGCGTCATCTGGTGCAAAATATTTCTTTGGTTGCTTAAGTCAGGTGACACCTGTCCCTCCTAATCTATGTAACATTATCAGGACCTACTACAATTAAGTCCTACATCTAGGCCTAACTAAAACTAAGGCCTAAACTACCACAGGGGGACACTGGGATTCTTCATAAGCAATTCCCTACCTGTGACAAGAAGATCACATTCCTGTGTCTGGCCAGCAATAACAACTGAGAGTGGAAGAAAATGGTCTGCAGTCCCTAGAAGTAGCAACTTCAGACACTTGACCTCCTTCAACATGCTGTCTGTGTGTTTAAGACACAGTGCAAGTGGTTCCAGACATAGCCAAGGACAGTAGTTCCCAGGATTGCTCCAAAAGTGTCTTGGAAGGAAAGGTCTGTGTTTCCCTTACACTTCTGTGGCTGGTTCCTCTGTTCAGTATACCATGAGCCTTAACTATCCGAGCCTAGTGATGGGAGACCCCTGTGATTTTAGACAAACCTTCAGGAGACCCTGTTGTCCAGGCATATGCTGTGGTCAGAAGTCATGGAGAAGAGCATCCGAGTATGATTTTGGAAAGGGGAAAAAACCCAAAAAAACCAGAATCTGAAAAGAGATATGTTTGGAGCAAAAGCTTATTTTGCAACTTGGGGAGCAGGTCTATCTGAGGTACTGTCAGTAGTGGTTAGTGTACCTGAGGGACATGCCAAAGGGAAACTTGCCAAGTCTCATAATAAACCACCTGAGGCTAGGTGCCTTCTTGAGCTTTCTGAACTTTAACCATTTGCACACAGCAAATGTATGGCTAGCTCAGCATGGCCCATCATCATGTGAGAGGATTTTTGTGGGCAATAGGCAAACTTGCTTCCAAGAATCAGAAAGACACTGGAGGGTGTAGGGAAAAATTTGAACTTAGAAGTTTATGTTCACAACCCAGACCATGGAAAGGGAAACAGAGCCCCTGCATCTTTAAGCCTGCTTCAAGAAGAGCAGTAAACAACAGAAAGAATGCGGCAGCTATTAAGAGAAGCAGGTAAACACATTGATACAGAAGGGCATATCTTTGAGAAAAGTACCTATCCAGCTGCGTGGTAAACCAAGCACACCCTAGCCATTGACCAATAATATTCCTGTACTATTCGTGGACTCAGAAAGTATGCGATATGTGTGTGTGTAATATAAACAATAAATCAGAGCACTGATAATACTTCTATGAAGGACATGTCTTTGATTCTTGAGCCCAAACCCTCGGGAGCTCAAAAAATATTGACATTTTTAACTTTGGGAGGGAAACTAGCAGAGACTTCAGGAGAAGAGGATGTGATAGGGCAAAATAACATCATTCGCACCCCAGAGAGAACAAAATAAATGCTTGATTAGTACCTTACCGATAGGACTGTACTTTATGATCAATGTATCAGAAATAGAATGGAAGATCTAAATAGGATCTAAATAGAGGATCTAAATAGTAGTTTTAAAGTTTCTTTTACAGCTTGCATTGGATTTTAAAAATATTTCTACTTTATAAAACTCAACTTTAGTGTAAGAAAGAATTTCTATTAAAAATATTACTGCATGGTTTTATCCTTTCTGATGCTTATGATTTTTCATTTGATAACCTAGTGTCTTATCTAATTTTTCTGACCTCTAACCATGGTTTATGTATACTTACCCTTAGAGATGTTGACTCCCTCCACAACAGGATATTAAGCATATAATCATGAGTCAATAAGGGAATGTTGATGGCAGAGACCTCTGAAAAATCTAGATATTTTTACATGTGTTTCTAAATAAGTATGATTGTAACAACTACCTTTGAACACTAAAGCCACAACATTTTTTGACTGAGATGAAATTTACTGAGCTCCTATATGACATGTATAAGGTAAACAATAAAGCATAGAATTGCTAAAGGGAAAGTAAGATCAAATAATTGCTAGTGCATTATAGCCTTTCAATTTCTAAACTTTTCCTATAGTGGGAACGTAGGAAAGGGAAACCCCTCTGTAGACATCAAGAGGTCTGATGTTTTGGTGTGAATACTTGGACAAAATGCTAAGTATAAACCAAACGATAAAAGCTTTGTCCCCACCCCACTGAGAAAAGGAAGAAAAAACCTTCCAGACTGTTGAACTTGAACTTAACTAGTTTTATATTTATACAGAAAAGAGAAAATTAAAAGAAAACCACAATATAACACACACCTACACAAGTTAGCTATAACAACAATCCTCTACTTCCCATTGAAAACAGATCCCATTACTCCAGATCCATAAAGCAGCCCAAAATACACCCAGTAAGGCAAAAGAGAGAGAATAGCAATAAAATGTTTATTTCCCCAAAGTAAGACAAAGTGCGATTTAGTGGCAGCAGCAGCCAAGGCCCAGCATAGCACCATAGCAGCAACATGTCCTCTCAGGACTGCAGCCATGATGGGAACTGAAACTAAGCCCATCCTACACTTGCTTTTATACTTGATTTGAAGTCAAAATGATATATTTCTTTGTTTGCTTAAGTCAGGTGATGTGAAAGACAAAAGAGACCAAAAGCCCTCTAGTTTTGTGAAATTTCTAATTCTAGCTTTCAAAATGTTATTTGCACAGCACAGCTGCTGAACAGCATAAAGTGCTAGAGCCACTTTGTTCTGGTACAAATTGTCTAGTAATTAGAGAAACTAGTGTACCATGGGTTAGAAGTCATAAATTAAAGTAAGCTAGACACTTCAATAGGATGAAATGGTAAAGATTCAAGGTTTTGGAGAATTGGAGCCAAGGTTTTACAAGTTTGACAGGTCATGTCACTTAACAAAGAAAAGGCAGACATCCAGCAGTGATGAAGACGATGCAAGACCACCCTGAGGGATGAAGTCAAGAGACCATTACCCAAATTCGAAGTCAAAAGGAAAGCTCCACCCAAGATTCCACCCAGTTATTAATATGAAAATTAGAAGGTGTTAACTATAAACTTAAAACTATAAATGTCTTATTTTACACGAACAAGTTAGGCAAGTTTTTGCCCAGTATGAATCGGCTTGCCTCCAAATTGTCAATAAATATCTTGCTGCTATTAGAATACAAAACTTTATCTTAGTAGTTATTTTTTATGTCGTTTTTCGCCTATCAGATGTTTGTCCCATCTAATCTATATCAGACTGTCTGGGCCTGCTAAATGGAAGCCTAGCTAAAACTAAAGCCAAAACTACCACACTGTAAACATCCATTGAGGATTAGCTGTTAATATATGTTAAGAAGGGATTCCAAATGCTTGCAGATGTAGTCTCCTTGTGTTGCAGCAAGCTCAATTCTTTCAGTTGAGGTAGGCAACTCTGTCAGGGACAATGTCTTTTGCTTTTTCCATTGGCAGTCTCTGTTTCCCAAGTTGTATCAGAAAATGTGTAAGAATGAGATACAGATATAGATAAGTGTGAAAGAGACAGAAAATACAGGTCATAGAGAAAGTCTGTTCAGAGGTTAGTACTTCAATGCCTTATGTTTGAAATAACAAACTAAACCTAAACAAAACTATTCTGCAAAAAGTACGTTTTGGAAAGTAAAAGCTTGTCTTTAGAGCAGGGAGTGACAGGGATGAAATTTGATACTAATGGCTTAGCTTCTCAACTCATCTTTCTGTCAAGCCTCTGTCATCACACCACCTTATAAATCAAGTTCAAAGGAATCCCTCCTTGGTAAGAGTCTTCTCAGAAAAATGACAAGCTAGGATTCAGAGACAAATTTCTGAAGGTCTCAGACTTCATAAGATTTAATATATTCATTAGACACTAAGGAAGACTTTAACTTGAACCTTCCAATGGTGAAGATATCACAGTAACATTTAGATTATTTTTAGTATTGATATATCTTTTGGTCTTAAATAGACTATTTGCTTAGTTTACACTGGAATGATTCGGTTTCAAGGAAAATGCAAAGTGGAATGTAAAAACCAAAATGTTTTCCTTTTGGTCTTGTTCATCCTCAGACGAAATTTGAAAAAAATTCCAGCTTTCCAGTTGATTTATGATCATCACAGAATCTACCTCACGCTTTTCAATTTTCAAAGGAATGCACTTGAAACTGAACTGTGTAATAGTCAGTAAGACATTCAGCATAGCAATAGGCAACTTTGATTCAAAACATAAATAGCATTCACAAGTGATTTGTAATTTTTTTTTTTTTAGTAAATACTATATACTTAAGTTTGTATGTGAGACAATGAAATCTTGCAAGATAGGGTTTTTTACAAGGCAACTGTACCGTATTATAGTGTGATGGTGCTTTTGTTAATGGAAAGATTTTTTCATTTTCTTTGCTTTAGAAGTCTCTGAACTTATTAAGCTTTGCAATCCTACAGGAAAATCACTCATTCTGTCAAAGAAATCAAAAACTCAGTGAATTCCATGTCATCTGAACATGAGATAGGAATCACAGCATTAGAAATATCAGTTCAGTTGGTTAAAAGAACCAACTGAGAGTGTTGAGGCAACATGTTCTTTCCTACCTTTTTGGTTTTTTTTAAACACCAAAGCACATAGAAGTAATATACTAATTCTTTTAGGTAAGTAATATAAATAAAGGAGCTTTGCTCATAACTGACCACACCAGGTATCAGTTACAAGAAAAAATATTTTCCAGTCACTGATTACAGAACTGTAGTGAATTAAACACCTGCCACATTTTTCACTAATAAAGAAAGATTGATTTCTTGTAGTAGCTACTTGGTCATGATCATAACAGGTCAGATGTTGGATACTAGATGTATTCAAAAGCTCTTGGCTACAGAATGGAAAACTTTGGATTTGGTTTGGACTTTGAATGTAGCACTTGTGTCAGAGCCTGCTTGCTCTCCCTTAATGTTTTGTTCATCTCTAGACTGTTCTTGACCTTCAACACTTTCTGACACTATGTAAGATGTCATGTTTCCTGCTTCATAAATGTTTTGCTTTAGCTTCTTTATAATATATTTCATTTAGATAATATCAAAATAGCTGTTGGACATTCAGGGTTGCCAATTTAGGCATGGGCATTCTCAGACAGAAGAAAATAGAAACAACTCTGAGAAAAACTATAGAGAATATTTATAATCTTCTATCAGTTTATGATCATGAAAAAGACTCAAAAGTTCTCCTGCCATTATGACAAAAAATACCAAAAGCATTGTATGCATTGGTTAGGAGAAAAAAGTTGCAAAATCATACTACATGGTCATACAGATTTATCTATACTGTTTCTACTGTGAAGAATATGAGGATTGTTAGCTGAGGATAACCAAGTCATGGACTACTTAAACAAAATGGATGTACATAAGGCAATGGGGACTGATGAAAGCTTGCTGATGTCATTGCAAGACTCTTCTTTGAATGGTCTTAGCAACTGGGAGAAGCATGTGATGAGAAGAGAATAAATACCACTTTTGTATTCAAGAAGGATAGAAGGAAGATTTGGAGAACTGCAGAGCAGTCAGCATCCCCTTAGTGACTCAGAAATAATAGAGAAAAACCTCCTGGCAAGATTTTTCTAACACATGAAGGGCGAGGGGCTTACTACGAGTAACTACCATGGATTTACAAAGGCAAAGTCATGCTGGAACAATTGATAGATCTCTACAATGATGCGAATATCTTGGTAGATGGAAGCGCAGCAACAGATACCATTTACCCTGATTTCAGAAAAGCCTTTGACTCTGTCTTGTGTAACATCATCACAGAGAAAGTGACAAAGTAGGGCTTAGGTAAGTGGACAGTGAGATGGATTAAAGACCAGCTGAATGAGTGGGACCAGAGGACTGTGATCGATGGTGCCAAGTCCTGCTGGAGGCAGTTACTAGCAATGTGCCTCAGAGGTCAGTCCCTGCTCCAATACTCTTCGACATCTTTATTAATGGTTTGGTAAGGATGAAGTCTCAGCAAGTTTGCAGACAATACAAACCTGGGAGGAATGGTTTATACATGAGATGGCTGTGCCACCATTCAGAGGGATCTCAGTAGGCTGGACAGGAGCCTTGTGAATGTCAGCAAGGGTAAATGTCAAGTTCTGTATCTGGGGAATTAAAACTCAATGCACCGGTTTATACAGACGGGCAACTGTCTGAAAAGCAGCTTTGCTAAAAAGGATATTGGGGTTCTGGTAGACAACAAGCCAACAATGCAGCTTCAGAGACAAGGAGGTCAGTAACCTCCTGGGTTGCACTAGGAGTGCTGCCAGAAATTTGAGGGAGGTAACCCTTCCCCTCTATTCAGTATTAGTGAGATTGCACCTGCAGGACTGTGTTCAGTGCTGGGGTCCCACTACAAGAAAGACATAGACTTACAGATCAAGTAATACTCCAGCAAAACTGATTTAGGAACTGGAGCATATTTTGTATGAGAGAAGGCTGAGGGAGCTGTGACTCTTCAGCCTGGAGAAGGTTCATCTGTGTGTGTGTGTGTGTGTGTGTGTATAAGTATATATATATATGTTTATATATATGAAAGAAGGGATGATGAAAAGAGAGTCAGACACTTCTCAGTAGTGCTTATAGACAGGATACAGGCAATGAACACAAATTAAAACACATAAAATTCCATCTGATCATAAGAAAATGCTCTGGGGTGTTCAAACACTGTGTAAAATGGCTATAAAGTCTCCATCACTGGAGAGAGTAAAAAACTTAATCGGATATTGTCCCAGAACCTCTTCTCTTCCTGACTCTCTTTTCAACAGGAAGAGTAGGACTAAATTATTTAACAAGTTACTCCCAACCTAAATGATATTGTTGTTATTATATCTGTTTCTAATATATACATTTATTTATTTACACATTTGTTTGCTTGTTTGGTTCCTTATTTAATTCAGTGAGAAGAAAAAAAAGAAAAAAAAAGAAAAAAAGGAAAAAAAGGAAAAAAAGGAAAAAAGGAAAAAAAAGGAAAAAAAGGAAAAAAGGAAAAAAGGAAAAAAAGGAAAAAAAGGAAAAAAGGAAAAAAAGGAAAAAAAGGAAAAAAGGAAAAAAAAGGAAAAAAAAAGGAAAAAAAGAAAAAAAAAAGAAAAAAAGAAAAAAAAAGAAAAAAAGAAAAAAAAGAAAAAAAGAAAAAAAAGAAAAAAACCTCTCTGGCTCAGCCGTGGTTTGGGTGGGCACGGTGCTGGTTGATATATCCCCTTTCCTCTCTGTCTCAGCCGTGGTTTGGGTGGGCACGGTGCTGGTTGATGTATCCCCTCTCCTCTCTGGCTCAGCCGTGTTTTGGGTGGGCACGGTGCTGGTTGATGTATCTCCTTTCCTCTCTGGCTCAGCTGTGGTTTGGGTGGGCACGGTGCTGGTTGATGTATCTCTTTTCCTCTCTGGCTCAGCCATTGTTTGGGTGGACACGGTGCTGGTTGATGTATCTCTTTTCCTCTCTGGCTCAGCCATGGTTTGGGTGGACGTGGTGCCTGTGAATTTGCTCCTTTTGTCCTCCTGATGATGCTGTACCATACCAAGCAGTGTGCGGTAGGCAGTGGCCAGGACCCAGCAGGTTGCTGTGAGCTGCACATCTCTGGGACTGCCATAGCATCTTCCTTTCACATAGCTTAGCATTTTGGCAGGGTCCTGCAGTTGTTCCAGGGTGAATTTCCAGATCATTTGAGGAGAGAAGGTCTCCAAATACTGGCCCATATCTTCCCACTTCCCGTGCCACTCAACATCATCCGCTCCCAGGGCAGGCCTCCAGCAAGCCTCCTTAGAAAGCCCTGTTCTGACCCTAAACATGGTGTATACAGTACAGAGGAGACAAAGCAATACTAACAGCACTAAGAGTAAGAGTATGCTGTCCCTAACATCAAAAGGAATCTCAATATTTTCAATGATTGTTGTAGCAGAGATGAAAATGTGGAAGTAACCATCTCCGCCTGTTTTCCCCACAGTCTGGGTGCTATTTTTAATGAGACCCCAGAGGTAACAACCCAAACCAGGACAGGCAAACCAGACTGAATACACATTCACAATGAAATTCACTGCTTCTGATGTTATGACAACATAAACATACTATATTTATAAAGCAATTTTGATCCTTCTCCCTGGTATTAAAGAGAGCATCAAAATAGGCAAATGGTTCCCCATGTGTCGAAATATGAACAGGCCCAGATACACCATCCACATGAATACATCAAGCAACATGGTAGTCAGGGAGTTTCTGTACCCAAATACACAAAATAAAATTGTAATTCTGACTTCTCTCTCTAGGCCCCACGTTGGGCACCAAAAGACGTGCTGGTTTAAAGGTGAACCAGCAGGGGAAATGAACTCACCACGAGAGAGAGATTATAAGTCAGACCTAAAATTTAATAATAATATTACAATAAAAACACTGACGCAAAAGGGAAATTGCTTTCAACTCACAAAAACCCAGCAGTATAACCCAGTGTCCTGGGGCACAAACCCAAGGGGGTTTGTTTGCCCTTGTGCTGAGACCCCTGTGGCTCCCCCAAGTCCAGAGCAAAAGGAAATGAAAAACCTGTTGGTGCACATGAGGGCTGTGGTCTGGGCAAGAGTGGTGATCTCCTCCTGTCGAGGTCCTGCTGCTCCTCTGGATCCGACAAGAAGTTAACAAAGTCTTCTTACCCACCACTTTTGTACCCTCAGGGAGCACCCAGTCCCTTCCTCTGGGCAGGAACTCACACAATGGGTGATTAACTCTGGGAGCCAGGGGGTATTGAACTGTTGATGGCCCTAGCAGCAGCTTTGCCCCCTCAGGCTGAGTGTGAAAGTGATAATGACTCCCTGGGCTGCTGCTGCTAATGGCCCATTGTGCTTGGGGAATGAATAGAGGGGGTAGAATACACAGCTTTGATCACCCTTACACAGTGTCAGCTGGTCCCTCCTGTTCAACTAGGACACTCTGATTTTGTGATGGCTCTCTACCTTGTCTGGTCTAATGCACTGCAACAGCCCAAAACACTCTTAATCTAAATCAGATTCAAATGAATGTAGCCTGTAAAAGTGCATTATTTACATAAGATTAGCCTACATAATAAAAAGAACATCCAGTTTTGAGGGTTTATTTGGTACACCATTATGTGATCAACTTTTAAAAAGCAACTATCAAATGCATCATGTCATGAGAAGATGTCTTTACACATCATCATCATTTAATGGTTTATGACAGCAGTAGAGATTTTGTGAAAAATTGGTGTTGGTTTCCTAATTTCATAGAATAGTCTCACAGGCCTTAGAAACTAGGATTCTGGTAACAGTTCATGAACAATCAATTTAAGTCTGGACATCTGCTCAGTTCTACAATATATTTGTCCCCTCACTGCTAATTATTCAACACCAACCACGTATATGAACATAAAAGAATGTAAAAACAGCTGTACTGGATGAGGCTGAAAGCCTACCTAGCCAAGATACCATATCCAGGTGATTAGAGAAAGGGTAAAAGGAGCAGGGCAAGCATTAAATGACTATTTCCCTCTCTCTACTTTCTGCAATCGGTGATTTGGGAATTTCATGAGCCCAAAGTATCACCTAGATATTAATATGTAACTTATAGACTGACCTTGCAGCAATTTTTTATCTCCCTACAGAACTCCAGAAAATTTTCTGTATCTTTGGAAAGTAAATTTATATATTTATAAATTTATGTATTTATTTATTATTATTTTATTGTAGTTTTTGCTGGAAATATTTCTATGCATTCTGACACAAAATTCCACAGGGTATCCCTAGTTCTGCAGTTGTAAAAAATTCAGAATCATTATTTCCAATTCATCTTTTCAGTCCCATTCTTGTTTAGATTATCTTTACTGTTTTCCTTTACTTTCTTCACAAGATGAGCAATTGTAATTATATCTGTTGTTTCTTTAAATGAAATCCGTCCCATATATCAGGTGTTCTCTACTGCATTTTGTACAAGTTTTAGTTCTAGATGAACTAAGTATGAGCTGACAGAAACCACATGAAGTATGTAAGGTGTGGACACATTCTGCATTAGGTCCTTGAATAATTATATTTTTTTCTTAATTTTTTTCTCCCGCTCATTATTTTAGATTATTTCATTGAATTTTACATGAGAATTTTAATAGCTTTTTGTTGTGTTGCCTTATGTATGATTAAGCATAATATGCTTACATAAGTTATTTACACTGACGGAAAATTGGGGCTACCCTTTGATAGATATCAATCAAGTGCTACCCCTCAGTAACCTGGGCAGTCAATTGTGTGAAAGCTCACTAATCACCAAATGGGCAAGCCCTGACTGTCTATTTAGCAGACAGCCTGCCACCTAATAAACAGTCTGGGTGACTGAGGGAACACTTTCAATCCATTCACAACTCAGTTTGCTAGTTTATTTAACAGTTTGTAGCTTATAAAACTAGGCAAGGATATTTTTACAATGAGAATATACCATTATTTCAGCTAAAAGTGGTATTCTAAAAAGCAAATTCAGTGACACTGGGGCAGCAGTCATGGATTCCTGTGCTCTTTCTCAGCCTTAGTGTCGTTTCTTGCTGTTACTAGAGCAGGACCTTCTTCTGTTTTTATCTCTCCTCACATATTCTCATCTTTCCTTCTATATAGGTTCCCAGTTGCTAAGTAAAATCAATATCTGATGTCCAGGCAGAGGTTCTGTCATGTCCACCACAATATAACTTTATCTTTCACTTTTTGCATTTGACTATCACTTGAGCCTTCCTCCTGGTTTCTTTGCATCCGTCAAGCTGTTTTACTGGGATCTGTATTAAGATGATAATAAAGTAAATATAAGTCATATATTCTATATATGACTATATATATTCTACATATGGCTATATGACTACAATCTGCCCCTGACTATATAGTCTATATATGATTATATGTAGGACTATATGTATTTTATAATGACACATTACAATTAAAACTTTTGTTCATAATGTCTCATCTGGCATCTAACCAAGCTCCAATTCTGTGATCCCAGTTTTCTCTTGTTCTGCTCAATGTTAAGTGAATGAAAAGAGTATAGTAGCCACTTAGGACAGTTGGGTAGGAAAAGGAAAAAGAATTCACAAATTACAAAAATGTATATAACTAAGTTCTCAGAGTTCATTATGCATTATTACCCTTCAAGATGGATAATAATTTTGAAGCCTTTTAAGCCATGTATTAAAATAGTCTATGTAAATACCTATAAAATAAAGTCAGTGGAGAGTACATATTGAAAGCATTAAGTGTCATGAAAACCTTGGTGATCTGTTGCTAAGTGATTTGGTTTCTATGAAGTCTGCAAAGTCTTTTTTTTTTAATTTTATTCTATAGCTAAAGGCAGACAAAATCTTGAATAGGCTCACAACTGGGAGACAGGATTAAAATATTTTTGAAAGGTTGGGTAAAATATTAAAATGGAACAAGAAAAGCAAACATAGATAATTCCCAGGATACTTTGGAATATTCTCAGTCTCAGGTTTCTAGAAGAAAATTTATTCAGTAGTCAGAATCTACATACATAAAAAATCTAACGCTGACAGACAACTCCAATTACATGGCTACATGCAAATACACTGTGACTGTTTCTGCATGGAAGGAATAGAAGCCTCCAAATTGCAGAAACCAATGTGGGAAAAGCTTTTGCTTTTCTCTTCTGAAACTTTGTAAATGTGCTATTTACTATTTGGAGTTTTCCCTAACCTTGTTCTTAATAAGATTATCAATACAAAGCAAAGAGTTAAGTCAGACTTACATTTATTCTGTAAGGCAGTAGAGTGACTTCATCAGGGTATCCACACACATACATGATGCTATTTACTCTGGCACCATGATGAATTCCTGCGTCAGGACCATCCATTGTTTACTAACATGAATACCACAGGATTCTGGATAGGAACTCCATAATCTTTCCTCAGGTACATGATTAAGTAGCAAATGACACCCACCAGCATCTGGTGAGCTGTCAGGTGCCAGAACATGTTTGTAGTGGTAATTTGGCCATCTGCAATCTGTGTTGTCAGTGCATTGTAAGTTATCGCTGTCTCAGGCAATATTAACTTGCTATGTTCTTCTGACATTTCTTCAGTGGGTTATGAAGCAGACATATGGTACAAAATATTTCCCAGCTAGCTCCTCCCACCTTTCCAATAGCAATGGCTTCTGGTGCTTAGTAGGTAAAGTATTGTAGATTGTGCTCAAATTTCTCTTCATGGTACTTTAATATTAATACTGCCCAGGTATTTTTACTCTGATTTGGGTATTCTGAGTTACTTTTGTGGCATGCTTCTATATTGTGAAGAACACAAGACATACGAGCATATGGGCCATGGTAATTACATATTTTGGAAATTACTTAGCAATTATACCTGAAGTTACCAAGTAGTTCAAAAGGAATTACCTTAAAATTTGATTTCAGGTTCTGTAATAATGCTTTCAATTTATATGGAAAAATAACTAGATAATTATTCAATCATTATATGGTCATTAAACAATAGCTTAAATAATTAAGATTTAAATTAAATTTAACTTCTTTTGTTGTGTCTTCCTTTGTTCTGTTTTGGTACAAAACAATGCATCTGGATAACAACTTCTGTGCCAGTGTTAGTAAAAACAGCTAAGGTACATATTTGAATTACAGAGCTCATAAAAGGATGCTGGCCTGTAAGGACTCCTGGGACTCAGTGATCTTTGTGGGTCCCTTTCAACACAGGATATTCTATGAAAAAAAAAAGTCAAATGACCCTTGACTGTAATTAGTTTGGACCATTACTGCCATCATTCTTGATGGATCATGTGAAAAATATGGGGTTTGTTATAGTTTGTCTTTTATTTTATTATAGATTTTCTTATGGAATGAAAATCACACCTAGAAACCACTTAGAATTGGGAACAAAATAGTGAAGCTAGGAATCCTCCAACCACTAATTTGCAGTGGAAAAGTTAAGTGACCATAACTGCGGGCATATTAAGGTAACACTGCTACTAGAGGAAAAATTACCTACTGGATGAAAATGCATTTTTATTTTTAGACCAACAATTTCTAATATGGAGAATTAGAGAGAGAAGATAGGAGTCCTAACAACAAATATATTTTGCATTTATTTAATGAGCACTGAGCAGTTCAGGGAATTGTTAATAGTTTTCAGGGGCTTTCATCACTGAGTCACTAGGCTTGAATCTGGCTCAGGTCTACAATGACTGAAAATCATTACCATTTGATAGTTCTTTAGTGCCCTATGCAAAATGAATGATGTTCCTACTCAGAAACTGTTGGTCATTAGTAAAAATTACTACCCACTGGAGAAGAACAAGATAGATAAGTAAAAGTACGATAGGAAAGGAGGTTATACAAAATTAAGATTCGTTATCACAGAAAGAGAAGGAGTTACATGAAGTATATCTATTACAGAATATTAAGAATGTTAATGTAGACATTATCAAAACCTTTCCTTCTGAAATATTTTATTCAGGCCCAATGAAGTATCTTTTCTTGTTTCCTCTCCTCTTTGCAGAAAAAAAAAAAAAGAAAAAAGTATTCTGGCTTTTAGTCCTTAAAAAAAAAAACAGTTTGAAAATTCAGTGTCATTAGTTTTAGCATCAAAATCCAAACTAATAAGCAAACATCTAATGTTCCTAAACCTGTAATGATTGGTTCAGAAAAGTAGAATTAGCACTTCATTTGGAACTGGTAAAGCTACTTGCAAATCTGGCATATTCCAATGGTGACGAACAAAAAAATGACCACCTTACTTTTATTCATTTTCTCTACTTCTTTCACTCATTCAATGCAATAGAAATTGTAATCTGCAATGACTACTGTAAGATTGTTTTTTAAGCTTTTAACGTGGCCTTTATTTTTTATTTGAAACTTTGGGATTTTACAAAACTATAAAAATTTTAAGCATTTTAGGAGTAATGATTTGGTCTACTGATAAGTGAGTAACAAGTTCTACATATCATTTATTCTGTGGCAAAAAGGAGGAAAAGTGATGTAAAGAATGCAGATCAATCACTGAGAAATTGATTTCTTCCATCAATTTCAATCAACTTCAAACACTGAAGAATATTATCAGCTTAAATGTTTCAATTTTTCATGAAGATTTTCTTTATTTGCATCTGTCTCTGTAGAGTACTTTGCCAAAAGCAAATCAACAGTTTCTTTATACAAGGGAAAGTTGATTTATCAAATAAAAAACAACAAAGGCAAATATTTCTACATAGTCACACAAAGTGAACTCAATAGACATTATCTATTAAGATTCTTGTGGTTATCTATATGCTTAGAGCATCATGGGATGAATACTGCTATCTCAGATGGCCATTTTATTACTCCTCACTCAGTAAGCTTTCACATTCTACTTCCTCTTTATCCTGTCTCAGCATTTCTTTATGAGCTCCTTCAAACTCATGAAAATGACCAAAGGACCAAATTTTCTTCCCTGAGCCCAACATGAGAGAAAAACAGGGAGGGAAACTAAACTTTCTTGCTCTTACATGGATATTTGTTCTGCTATGGTACTTTATATGTACAGTGTTCCTTTTGTGCTGCCACCATACCACAAGAAGATACATAGGCAGAATGGTTCACAGAAGTAGCCCTTGACTTTGTATATCCACAATATGTGTATCCTTCATAGAAACGGTAAAGACAATGTAAGTTTTTATTACTTTCCAGAGTTGATGTGATGATATTTGCCAAATTACTCCCAGAATTTCACTTGAAGTATTTTAATAACATAGTAATGAAAGCTCAGTTAAGAGTTGAGAAACAACAGCAACAACAAAAGCCATGTCATAAGTTAAAATCTCAACACTAGGGTGAATTTTTCTTTATTTTTTGCAAAAAAGCAGAGAGCACAAATAGCCTGGATTACTGCTTACATTCTTTCTTCAATGCCTAAGGGACTCAAAACAACATAGAGTTAGCTTCTAAAATCAATTCCTTAAAAATATTTATTATAGATATGTGGTAATATGGTTGATTACACAGACTCCAATGGGAAGTTAAATTATAAATAAATCCTTTATCACTATTATACTTTCTTACAAGATTTATAAAAAGTCATCCTATAGAACACCTTGCATCATTGCAAAAGATTTGTTTTAGAAGACTGTACATTTATTTGACACACAGAGATGTGAGAAACACCACACTGAATAAATCAAATCTGTGTAAGTGAAAGGTTGTGTAATATAATTCTTTCAAGAGAAAAATAGAAGTGTATGCATATGTTTAATACATTTTCAAAATTTAATTTAGTTCCTCTAAAAGCAGGCATGTTTGTTTATCTTTGATGATTCTTCCTGAAGCATTTTTACTGGGAGATACTATAGGAGGGATTTCTGGTTTCCATCTCTATTTGTAGATGTATTACCCAGACCCAAAATTGGACAGCACAAAAGTAAACATGCTGATTATGAAAATTATGTCTACTTAGAGAAAGTAGGGAGATTAAAGAGAGTCACGTTTTCAAGAATTTCTTATGGAACTTTTTTCTGATCAGTGTTAAAACTGTAGGCAGATTCAGCTCTTCAGAAAACAGATGGTTGCACCAGTGCAGTAAAAAATATATATACTCAAAGCCCGTAATGTAATTCTCCAAAACCTTTAGACTTGTGGAATTCACGCAAAAAGGTTGAATTCAGACCACCTAACAAGCTGTCTCAGGTAAAGCAATTGATCAGTGATTCATTTGTATCACTTCCATTACAGACTATTGGACTCTGTCTACAGTTAGGGGAACAATACGAGAAACTGCTACTATTCTTTACAAAAACCGTCACTTCTGTTTTGATCTAGCATATGCAAAGTACCGCTCTATCAGGAATGCACCTGATAAATACAATAAAATTATATATAATTATATAATAAATATATTCTTCTAACTTCAGAGCAGATAACCATTATGCTGATGCCTGCACTAAAAGAGAGCAACCAAACATGTTGCTGCTCACAACTGTCTGAATCTAATCAAACATTCCTTCTTGAATGTCATGCTTTATGAGGGTTGTACCAAGTGGTGAAACATACATCCCATGGCATCCTTTGAATTAGCATAATAGCTACAAGGTGCCTAACAATCTTTTACTACACTGGGTCTTTTTAATAGGTGTTCACCTGAGAGAAATAAAACCTTTTGGTTAGTCATAGACTGGGAGTTTTGGGAACGAAAACATCAGTAGGTTGCTCTTGTGACAATAGAGAGTGATTCTGACATTAATGAAATTCTTTGGGTCACTCTGGTATCAACAAAACCAAATATTTCAAAGGAATGTTAATGAATATATTCAGATATTGAAAAGCAAATTAAATATTTAATTTTCCAAAACACCTCTAAGAAATACTATATACAGTAAAACCTTTTCAATTAAACAATTAATAGCTTTTATTAATCAAAATCAGTAAGCATTATAAGTTAGCAGATTTAATAACTGTTTGGACAATGTTGCTAGGAAAATAAAGAACCTGAAAGATAAAACACTCCCAGGAAATATCCTGTCTGTATAGCAACTGGTTGGACCTGGCCAAGGAGGTGCTTTTGACTTGCCTTAGTGACTTGAAAAATTCATTATGAAAACCTGAATTTCATGTCCTAGCTATGTAGTGAACATGAACAACTATATTTCACAACTCATGTTGATCAAATCACAGCTGTCTGGATTTTCTGGAATCCAGTTTTTCCAATGACTTGAAACCTAAAGGTGAAATCTTTTTCAGAGTTCCATTTTATCAGTCATTCTTTCACTGTATTATTTTCGTTGGATCCTGTTAAATCTTACGTACTCTTGTAATTTCTTAATTTCATGTTAAACACATGGTTTATTTTTACCGCTTACTCTTTCTTCTTGCACAAAGGAAGGATCAATGCATATTTTAAGAAAAAAAATAATCCTGTTGTTAGAAACAAAGTAGTAAATGTACATAATTGAGGATAGCACTCTGCATATAATCTGTTCTGCTGTTAGAGCTAGCTACCTCATAATAATGAATCTGATACCAGGTCAGGATTATAAGGTGAAGACCCAGTGACTTCCACAGGGTATAGCTCTTTTGTACAGCCTAGGACTTTCTGTCCTATGCTGAATATTATGAGCATAGGCATTTAAGAAAGAAAATAAATAAAAGTAGGATTTTTTATGCAAAAAAACCAAAACCAAACCTATCACTAACAAAAAACCCAAACCCACCAAACAAACAAACGCACAAAAATACCCACAAAAACCCCAAAACCAAACAAAACTCTCAAAACACCAAAACCAAACCAGAAAACCCAAACTTATGTCTATCCCCACTTTTTCATGTCTTGAAATTCTCCAACATAAAATGGACAAACTGTCTCAAATGTCCTTGACATTGAAAAGCTCTCCAAAATAAACTCATTTCCAAGTATTATACATTTTTTTAAATTACAGCTTCCCTGTGGATATATCAATAATACCATCTAACTCCAATTCATGGAGAGAAAGCGTTTATGCTAAAAGATTCAAGGGAAAAGCACAAAACAATCATTGATTTCCATGCCCTGGGAACTAACCCGACAACTAATTTTTCTTCATGTTCTTATTTGGTTCTTTTCCCCCCTTTCACAATAAGACAAGAGCAAAAATATGCACTCATTCATTATTTGAAATATTTCTTGACTTCAGGGAATGTAAATTCTTATTTAAGTATACTACTTGAAAACTCGTGCATGTTTTAAAAATATATGGTTCTACTCAGGCTAAAGAAATAGTTCTGTAAAGTAAAGCTTTATAGAGAGACTCCATAGGCTTATATTTCTGAGTTGAAATATTTGTGCTGCTCTCACCAGGACCCTATTGTCTTGTATCTTCTCCCCCTCTCACAAACTAACACATTTCCAGATTCCCCTTCTTTAAAGCAGCATCAGTGAAAGTTTAGGACCCTCATCATATACTTACTCACAAATAAATGGAATTCCTGTTTTTTGCAAACATGGTTTTGGACATAAACTAAACAGAAAAGTGGGACTTTACAGTTCATATCATTGCAATTCAGCCCCCTACAACAGAATTCACACACAAAAATATTTTAGACATTATTTTTGAGCTTTGGAACCTAGAGGGCATTTCTCATGGAAATATAGTTTAAAATCCTCACAATAATGAAACAAAATATTCAAGATGAAACAAAATTCAGACCATTTATTTCAAGAAAATTAGCTGGAAAAAATTCTGAAAAATCCTTCCCTTTAATAATGCTTTATAGACCTTTTGAATGTCTGATCTTATTTATGCTTTCATTCAGCTTTTTTAAATTGCCAATGCATTTCTGAAAAAAAAAAACAACACCAAAAACCCAAAAACAAATACACTTTTTTTTTAAAGGATATCCTGAAAGTTTTGAACAATGTGAGGAAAGTTTCCAATTGATAACACATGCTAAAGCACCTCCACTACTAGAAATAGTATTAGGTACTAACAGCCTCCTTGATATTGAGCAGAGGTTCAACAAGGAAAAAGAAAAAAAGTATTTGAAGGCAATAAGAAATAGCAGTGAAAACTGGAGCACTGCCTGAGCTTTCTGTAGCTGGTAGATATGACTATGAACTAATGTACAACATGGATTTATTGTATGTGAAAAATAAATGTGTTCAAATTAATATGTACCTTTTTATACAGACAGTATAGTGTACTTATATGTTTATACATTAAGTATAACCATAGCTGGACTACCTGTTGTATTCAAAAATTTCACTTAGAACTGAAGACTTGATCTTGCAATTGTTATTCAAATAGAAGTCCAATTGAATTTTTCCTTGCTGTCTTGGAGACTAAAGCTAATGCAGAAAGTGGTAAGGGAGCATTAAAACTATCAGTGCTCCCAAAAAGGAAAGAGGGATTTTAACTGATTATTTGTTTAGAGACCTCCTGCTGTGGAACTGCTTCCTCTTGCCCAATTATGCCTGTTTTTAGAGAATTCACCTTGTACATTTGTCTCAAATAAAGATATTTTTTCACTATTACCCCATTAAGAATATACAGATATGTGACAACATTTTGACAAAGCATTCAAAATCAACAGGGGTTTAGTGGAATAATGGAAATAAGGACAAAGAACATACACACAATGAAAGAAGAGAGTTTTACATTGACCTGTTTTAGTAAATTTTTGAATAAGAATAATCACATAATTATAAAGCTACATAGATTAAGTTAAACATATTTACATTTTTAAGAAATTGAGAATATAAAGACAATACAAAGCCATAAGTAACTGACTTCTTAGTCTCAAAAGAAGTAATTTATGTCCTGAGCTAAATGATTTCTTTTTTCTTTCCAAAATTTAGGACAGATTATTCAGTCAACGTTGGCCTTATATAACAAAATCCAAGATCAAAATTAAAACATAAGTAAAAGTCAAAATCTTTTATGCAATTTATTACTTGAGTTTGGAAAATTACTCCATCGATATCCTTAAACATTTAAAAACATTTTTTGCTGATGCAAATATGCTCTCTGTGCTTTTGCAACAATGTAACCCACTCATACTGAATGGGTGAACACTAAATTAAAGGAAACCACATAATGAACAACATTTTCAGAAACATCTCAAGATCTTTTGACTATATAAGTATTTGTCTCCCTTTGGATATGTAAGAAAATTAATTTTGTTTTTTTTAACATCTCTTAAATATTACAGTGGTGGATACAGCTGAAAATTAGGCTGGAAAGTGCACATACTTTATAGGATTTCATTATTATTATTATTATTATTATTATTATTATTACTAATGCTCTGATGCTTTTCCAAAATTTTAGTCAAGCAGAAATATTCTATGGGATTTATATGTCAGACCAAAACAGCTTGAAAGTTAACTGTTTACAGCAACTGGCCACAAACTAGCAACAGAAAGAATTATTCACAAGAACTATTCACTGGATGATTGTGAATAATGAGCTAATTTAGGAAAATCACAATCTGTTCATGGACAATTTGTGAGCCGAAGAAAGTTAAAATTCATCAACTAAATTATTTGTTATAAATTATTCACTAAGCTCTAATGAGCACCTGAAAATACGGCTACTTATTTGAAACTTATTCAAATTATCCAAAGTACTTCTGTATGTATAGGAACTCTTGTATGTACTCTTTAATATCTCCTGACAATGTTTTCATTTTATTTACATACTAAGCTAAAATATGAAGTACAGAACAATGCAAAATTTAGAAATCATAAAAAGGAGGAAAAATAGCCCCTATAATTTTCACATCTAAAAAATATTTTCATTGACTTTAATTCAAGATTGTGGGGAAAGCATGCTACATGTTAGCTCATTCTTTTATTACAGTAGTTTACATCGCAATAGCTCAGCCTTATGATTCTGAGATATCTAAAAATAAGGTGGACTGACTGAAAATGTTATTGTAAAACAAATTTCCATGTTGTGTATTCCCATCAGTGCTAATTCAACTTTGTAAGAAAAAGATACTTCACCTGTTGCTGTCTGTTGTTAATAATACTACTTTGGTTTTATCTTTTCAGTCACTCACAACATAAACAGTAAATACATCACTTTCCCCCTTATCAAATGATGCTGGTGATAAATGTTTCAATAATTTGTGACTTTCATTTATATGTGGTTTATAATGGCTATCAAAGAATAATTAAAAGTACCACATTACATGACATTCCTCAATGGCAGTTACAAGGCTCAACCTAAGTGCTAAGAGTGCATTAGTTATTAATAAAGCATACACACTCTGTGCACATCATATGCAGGTGCAACTGCATCTGCAGTCAACAATAAACAAGCACCACAACAAATCACATTGCAAATACTTTGAGGCTGGAACTCAAAGGTGTTGAACTTGTCTGCCCATTAGGTAGGCACCAAGTTCCTCCATCATTCCTTTTCCTCAGAGGAAATTTCAACCTTAGTTGAAGTTATTAATTCTATGAGGAAGAACCTCTCTGCTGTGCTGGTGTCCAAGCACTGGAACAGATTGCCCACAGAGGATGTGGACTCTACCTCACTGGAGATATTCAAGAACCATCTGGACACAATCCTGTGGAATGCGCTCTAAGATGACCCTACTTGAGCAAGGAAGTTGGACCAAATGACCCCACCAGTGGTTCCTTCCAATCATACCTATTCTGTGATTTTGTGATTGCATAACTGGAAGAATAGCATTTATGCACCTCACCAGACTGCTGGGAGGAAACAGTGAGGACAGAAGCTCATAAACACCTAAGTAATAGGGGCATTTTAGTAATATGGCCCATAGAGTAAGGAAATGCTATCTGTGTTATATCTCAACCCAGGAGAGGTGGTGGTGGTGATTAATTGGAATGTATTGGAAAGTGTGGGACCTCAACATGACATAGATAGCACAGAGTAATCGGTGGATATTGTCCTGGTTATGGCTGGCATACAGTTAATTTTTTTCCTAGTAGCTCTTATAGTGCTGCGTTTTGGATTAAGAGGAAGAATAATGTTGATATTTTAGTTGTTGCTGACCAGTACATACACTAAGTCAGGAATTTTCAGCTTTTCATAATACACTGCCAGCAAGGATGCTGGGGATGCACAAGAAGTTTGGAAGAGACACAGACAGGACAATTGACGCTGACTGATCAAAGCCATATCCCATAGCTGAGCATGGGATCATGCTCAGCATATAAAGCTGGGAGAAGAAGAATAAGGGGGGACATTCGGAATGATGACGTTTGTCTTCCCCAGTCACTGCTTCTTGTGGTGGAGCCGTGCCTTCCCAGAGAGGGCTGAACTCCTGCCTGCCCATGAGAAGTGGTGAAGTAATTCCTTGCTTTGCTTGGCTTGTATGTGTGGCTTTTGTTTTATCTATTAAATTATTTTTATCTCAGCCCATGAGTTTTCTCACTTTTCCTATTCTCTCCACTATACAATCAGGGCACAGTGAGTGGCAGTATTCTTAGTTGCTGGCTGAGGTTAAATCATGACAAGTTGTCAAAACAAAGGTGAATTTTGATGTCATGATCCAGAACTGGAGTAATCGTCACACCTGGGAAATTGCTAGACCTTTTCAAATATTGGGATTTTATTGAAACTTTCAAAAATGGTGTCACAAAAGCTGAAATATTTAGGTTTTTCAGCAATAAAATGATGTCTTTGTTTTGAAATGCAGAACACCTGGATGAAAAATTAAAACATAGAGGGAAGTTGAAAACATATGAAAGTTTTACTGAAAAATAAAGATCTTTTTCAGAAGAAAGAATTTTCAGTTTTACCAAAGGGAAAAAAAATACACAACTGCCCCCAACTTCCCCCTCAAACAAACACACACAAACGCACACAAAAAAAACCCCAATGAAACAAAACAAACAAAATCAAAACTTGCAAACAACAAACCAAACCAACCAAATAAAAACCAACAAACACCCCACCCTCACTCAAAAATAAATTAAAAAAAAAAGACCCAGAAAAGACCCACAGGGAAACAGGAGAGATGAGAGATTTTCTCAAGGTCCAGCACTTTTGATTCAATTGCAATTTCTATTTCTAAGTTAGATACTGAGAAACTAAAGAAGGGAATTGACTGGAACCCACATTAGTAAAGTTGACAGCCACTTTTCCCAAATCTATAGTAGATCCAAAGTTATAGCTGTTGAACCTGGTGCAAGAATAATTTATTTAACCTTTCTACAAACAAAACTACAGCCACACTTTCAATTATCTCATTTATGCTTTGATTTATATTTAAATATAAATATCTGTATAAGGAAGAATAAACTTCAAGTAAAGCAAAAATCTGAAGTTGTAGGAGATAAAATTCAATGTCACCGACTACCATAATTTGCCTAATTAATAAAACATTTCCCCCCCATATTTATTTTTCTATCTCCTATTTTCCAACTTGAAAATGAGACTATTGACACTTCACAAGAGCATTATACAGATAAGCATTCTGTGACATTCAGATATTATTGTGATGGGGCAATATAAAAATAGATAGCTGAGTGTTGCATAATAAAACATTTCTACTGTAACTGCTAAGTATCGCTGTTTCCATCTGTATTCCCCAAAATACATCACTGCTAAACTTCATGCTCTCATATCTGCCAAAGAAAAATAAGTAAGACAAAGCACCTTTCACTGAGTAAATCTTTATTTTGTATAGCTTATAGCTTTTTAAGCTTTTACATATTACACTTCCACTGAACAAATAATTGTGGCATACAGTTGGCATTTTGAGGCTTATTACTCAGATATCTACAGTTAGCATCACTCTAATTTCTTTAATTGGAAAAAGTGAACATTTCACGGAAATTATTAGTCAAAACTAGTTCATCCGTATCTACTCTTTAATTATCAATAGTATGAAGGCAGAAAAACTTAGATTTTAGTGTATTTTACAAGGGCATAAAAGGCATGTGTTTTGTAATAGAATTCAATTTATATATACATATACTTGACTTTCCTAGACAATGACTATTGACAGATCAACATTTCAGTGACTATATTTGTAACTTGACTATTGAGTACCCTTTTATACAAATAATGCTGATTTTTTTTTCCTTAAATCTGTCTAATTAATTTCATCGTGATAGTTTTATTTCAGTAACTGACACTGGATAAGCTCATCCTGATCACATTTCAGAAAGCTGTGACAAAATTGCTCTTCTACTTGCTTTATGATGATGTCTACATAAATGAACCAAATAAAGCTAAATTTTAATTGGAAGAGTTAATTCTTTAATGAAACAGCAGACAAGTTTTTCAGCCTGAAGGAGACTGAGGGGAGACCTCATCTCAGTCCATGCCTTCCTTGTGAAAGAAAGAGGAGGGGCAGACACTGCTATTTTCTCTTTGGTGACCAGTGACAGAACCTGAGGGAATGGCCTGAAGTTGTGTCAGGGGATGCATAGGTTAGCTATAAGTAAAAGGTTCTTCCCTCAGAGGGTGGTTGGGCACAGGAACAGGCTCCCCAGGGAAGTGGTCACAGCACCAAGCCTGAGAGAGTTCAAGAACTTTGGACAATACTCTCAGGCACATGGTGTGCTTCTTGAGGATGGTCAGGAGTTTGACCTGATGTTCTTTGTGGATCTCTTCCAACTTAGCATAGTCTTTTATTCTGTGTTTCTGTGAGTTCGTTCGCTTTAAGCTCAATTAACACTCTAACTGGAAAATACAGTTGGACTTAAAATACAGCTTTAAAATTATGCGAGAAGGGCACATAGACGTTTCAGGTCCTGCACTGTTGATTATGCATATCACAAAATAAAGAGCACATTACCAGCTCTGTAGCTGTACAATCTACCTCCTAATCTCACTTCCATAATATCAGTCTATCTACCTATATAAGAAAATGTTTTTTTCTGTTGTTTTTTTTTTGTTTTGTTTTTTTTTTACTTACCTTGTAAGTACTGCCATAACTGTAAGCAAACCCAGGCTCTCAACAGTTTGTGGTCCAGCAAACACAGAAGTTGTGCAGCCACATAGGGACACTTGGACAAAATCAGTGGGCAATGTGAAAATATGGGCTGACTAAAAGCACATTCAGGTCAATGATTACAAGCTATTAAATTCTGTAACTGTATTAGGCATCAGTTCTCTAGCACATTACAAAGTAAATCTCTCTATATACACCGAATTCAAAGGAGAGACATTGTCTTGGTTTGAGATAAGCAACTGTCAACCCCCTCAAGTACAGAGAGAAAAGCCTCCCTCCTAACACCAGGGAAAGGGAGGAAAAGAGAGGGGAAAGAAAAAAAAACACTTCAAACCATGTTTATACTAAAACTACATATATTTTTTCAGAAAGGAAGAGACAATTAGAAGAGAGTACAAATATACACTCACACACGTCTGCAACAACGCATTCCCCACTTCTTAATGAACACACAAATTCTACTGTCCTAACTACACATTACTTTAGAAAGAACTTATTCCCCAGGGAGACAAACTCAAGCAGAAAGGAGAGACCCAGAACAACACAGTTTACTTTCCTGAGACACCCTGTGAGCCAGTGGTGGGCCATGTCCTCTCCATCCCCCCTGGGACTGCATCGTGCGTCCTCCCAAGAGGAAGGCTGAGAAACGACTGCCTTAACCACTCCCACACTGGTTCCTACTTCCCTGGAGATGATGTCATAATGTGGTATGGAATACAAAATTACTGGCTAGAAGAGGTCAGCTGTCAGCTCAGCCCAGCTCAAGTCAGCTGACAGCTTCGGCCTAGTCCAAACTCCAGAGCCCAAATCTAGACCCACCTAGGTGAACCCATAACATTCTCCACCCCTTTATTCCATAGCATATTATGTCACTCATATCTTAAGTTCTCATACTTAAACACTCTTTATTTTTCCAGGGCTGTTTTCCACCTCTCCATAATGTGGCTAAGAGTGCATTAGGATGGGGCAGATATCTCGACGGGAACAAAGCAGTTCAACTCAGGTCATCTTATCTGATGATTCATATCTTTTATTAGGGTAACCATCCTCTCCTCAGGAGTCTCTAGTTTCCCACTGGGGATAGAATAGTCTTCACAGTCAAAGCCCCCCCCTTGGCCTCATCCACCTACAGGTGGTCTGAGGCATCATAGGCCCATCGAGCCAGGAACAACCGTCCCCCAGCCAGTCCAGGGTGTGATGTTCTTCATCGGCTCGGCTCTTGGGCGTATCAACACTCACACGACGGGTTTTCAAAGATTCAACTCAAACGGTAGTGTCCCACCATACATCAACAGCTTACGTAGGCTTCTCTTCATGTCTTTCTCCTCAGTCACACAGAAGTACTACAGTTCACCATGTGACCCATCCCCCTTAGCAGCAGTCCTAACAGCATTGGCAGCCTCGGAAGCAGCCCCGACAGCAGCACAAGCAAGCAGCAGAGGCAGAAGCAGCCTTGGCGGCTCGCAGCCCTGGCTCGCTCGGAGCCCTGGCTCGGCTTGCAGCCTCTCATGGCCTCTCATGGCTTGCAGCCTCCCCCGGCTCGCTCGTAGCCCTGGCGGCAGCCCCGCCAGCGACACCTCTGGCTCCTGCGGGTCGCTCAGCACTGCGGGCGCTGGTTCCGGGCGCCGCATCTGTAGGGTTCTCTGCAGGGGATTCCGCAGCTCCTCTTTTCCCCGTTCACTGGGGTCTCACAATGGCAAGCACGCTTCACGACTGTGGATAACCTTAAGAACAGTGTTCACGGTTAAATCCACCCCTCGACTTTATCCACCTACAGGTGGCCTGAGGCACCATGGGCCCATTGAGCCAGGAACACCTCCTCCCCATGCCAGTCCAGGTGAGATGCTCCTCGTCAGTTCCTGGGCATATCAGCATTCACATGATGAGTCCTCAGGGATTCAGCTCAAACAGCCGTGTCTTGCCACACATGAACAGCTTACGTGGGCCTCTCTTTTTGCCGTGGCTACATTCACAGCAGGCACCAGTCGGCTGTTTGAACTCACAAAGACGGTGAAACAGTGAAAACAAGCATTCAGCAGTAAGGGAGAATTGTTTACATTTTCTGCTGTGGATGTACCTAAACAAGGCAGTTATCAATCTATGTTTCTACAACAATCCTCCCGGGAAGCCTGCCAAGATTCTGGGACACCTGCCAAGATCCTCCGTCGCTCACGGGTTTTGGCACTATTAACTGTCTTGGTTTGAGATAAGCAACTGCCAACCCCCCCAAGCACAGAGAGAAAAGCCTCCCTCCTAATGCCAAGGAAAGGGAGGAAAAGAGAGGAAAGAAAAAAAGCTTCAAACCACGTTTATACTAAAACTACATATATTTTTACAGAAAGGAAGAGACAATTAGAAGAGAGTACAAATATACACTCACACAAGTCTGCAACAACAAATTCTCCACTTCTTAATGAACACACAAATTCTACTGTCCTAACTACACATTACTTAAGAAGAAGCTTATTCCCCAGGGAGATAAACTCAGGCAGAAAGGAGAGACCCAGAACAACACAGTTTACTTTCCTGAGATACCCTGTGAGCCAGTGGTGGGCCTGGTCCTCTCCATCCCCCCTGGGACTGCATCGTGCGTCCTCCCAAGAGGAAGGCTGAGAAACGACTGCCTTAACCACTCCCACACTGGTTCCTACTTCCCTGGAGATGATGTCATAATGTGGTATGGAATACAAAATTACTGGCTAGAAGAGGTCAGCTGTTAGCTCAGTCCAGCTCAAGTCAGCTGACAGCTTCGACCTAGTTCAAACTCCAGAGCCCAAATCTAGGCCCACCTAGGGGAACCCATAACAGACATGAATATACAATGCCTCTATCTTAACCTCAGATTAGTCTTCCCATGAAGTTTTATATCAGTTATGCTTGCATGAATATATATGGTCTGTTTTATCCTGCCTATAGTAAAAAGTCAGATATATCCAGAGCTTAGGTTACTGTTCTCTATCCCTAAAAACACAGTGGGCATGTTTTGTCAGTACTTGAACATGTGTTGCTAGCCATTAGACTGATTCTTTACATGGACTTTCACCCGGATTTTCAGCTGGGTATCAGGTATTTGCAGTGGCTCATCAGTGAAGTCTAGTATTCCAAATAAAATTTACCTAGTTGGTACAAGTCCCTTCTCATCCTGCACTTCACGTTATATGATTCTGACTGCAAATAACCTATTAAGCAGTAACAAGTCTCCCTACTTTAACTGCGACCAGATAAGCACAGGAAAAGTCTGCCCCTTTTATCACTTTACTGAATATGTCCAAATGACATAACAGAACAGGGTCAAAAGGGGAGTGAAGAGAAGTAGCTGCCTACCAGGATAAGTGAATTTCCCAACTCTAGCAGTTGCTGATAGGTTGGAGTTTTGACCTATCACTCAGCATGATCTTTACAAGTCTCCTCAGCAGTAGTTGTTTTTAGAAGGTTTGTGGTTTTGTTGGTTTTTTTCTAGGGGGGGGTGTGTGTGTGTGCGCGTGTGTGTTTTGTTTTGGGGGTTTGTTTGTTTGTTTGTTTCCTCCCCCCCCCACTAAGTTCTCTCAATAATGGTTTCCTTACAGAGTTTTAAATTTAGGTGTGACTTCAGGTGGTGAGTTTTCAAAATACACTCATTTCTAGCCTAACTTCTCATGCTGATTTAGGTACAAATATAATTAAAACTATAAAGGATCTGCTAAGAAGGCTTAAAGTCAGAGTTTAAAAATGCTGCACAGAGAAGACAGTCATATGGGTCCCATTACCAAACTTTAAGAGGAAAAATATTCTTTTTAATTTTAAAGAATATATACATATTGGCATATACAAAAACATGCAAAAACACCCTTACCTCTCTAAACTTGATTAAAATATAAACTGTTAAAAATACACAATATTAACCTATTACATTCAAAAATCAGACCCTGCAAGTTGAGTTTCACCTCATTCAATAGAAATATCTGAGGAATGGAGATATTCTAATTTCTTTACAGTTGATACAAAAGAGGCACCCCAAAGGAATGAATTAAATCACAAGGCATAGAAGTAGTTCTACATATTTTAATTATAATGGGAGCCTGGGCTTCTACACATCTAACTCGAGCATTTAAAAATGGCATCCCTTTAATGTTCTAAGTGACTCTAATTTTCACTTTATTCAGAACTATTTCTAAGTGAATTGGATGACAAACAATAGACATGTGTGACTCAGTTTTCAGTATTTCCTTGAAGGATGTAAATCTGAACCCTTCAAGGCTATTCCAGGAATTGAAGAGTCATTTTGGCCTTTATGAGAATTGATCCCAGTCCAATCAAAAGCCTAAGCTATCTTTATCAAAAACTGTACTTTACCTTACATTGTCCTGTAAGATCTTCCTTTATGTTTCCTACCTGCCCTGTTTTCTTTATCGCCTTTTAGTAAAGTTTTGCTAGCAGATAAATGGCTACAGGACCCTCAACCTGTCTGTGATGGGCTATTGCTATTTGTCGTATAAATGTTCCTTCTCTGTATCAGTTCTCAATGGAAATTGACTATTTGCTTCCTTGCTTGTTGTGGCTCTGTCAGAACTTGGAGGTATGTGTTCCTCAATTTTTTGTTGGATTTGAAAGTGCCCAAATCATAGGAAATATTCTTTAAAAACAAGTTTTCCCTGATGTAGTTTTAACTAATATCAGTGATTATTGATAAACCAGAATCCTTGATAAAACTTCAGAATAAAATTTAACAGGAGGAATCTAATATTCTAGTGTTAATGGGGGAAAAATAACTCTTCATGCACCATTATTCTAAAATGTTTAACCTTATGTTTTGCTCAGTCTAGCAATGGAATAAGGATAAATACAACAACCAGTGACAGAGCAGAATACACTAAATTACACTGCAGAAGTAGATACGTCCACAAACTCCAGCATGGAAGAGAACTCTGCTTGAAGACCATAGAATAGTTTGGGCTGTAAAGGATCTTTGAAAGTCATCAACCCCCTTGCAGTAGACATGGACATCTTCAGCTAGATCAGATTGCTCAAAGCCCCATCCTACCTGACCTTGAACGTTTCCAGGGATGGGGCATCCACCACCTCTTTGGGAAACGTGCTAGTGTTTCACCACCCTCATTGCAAAAAATGCTTCCTTATATCTAATCTAAACTGATGCTCTTTTAATTTAGAACCATTACCCCTTCTCCATTCACAACATTCCTTGCTTTAGCCTATCCCCATCTTATAGGCCACTTTCAAGTACTAAAAGCCTGCATTGAAGCCTCCCCAGAGTTTTCTTTCTTTTGGCTGAAGAACCTCAAGTTTCTCAGCCTTCACAGGAGAGGTACTGTCCTAATTCAGCAGGTGGGACCAGTTATCACTGTGTGAGGGTGATCAAAGCTGTGTATTCTACCCCCTCTATTCATTCCCCAAGGACAATGGACCATTAGCAGCAGCTGCCCAGGGAGTCATTAGCACCTTCATACCCAGCTTGAGGGGGCATGGCTGCTAATGGGCCATCAACAGTTCAAAAATACCCCATGACTCACAGAGTTAATCACCCGTTGTATGAGTCCCTGCCCTAAGGGAGGGACTGGATGCTTCCTGAGGGTACATAAGTGGTGGGTGAGACCTCTGGAACCTCTCAGTGGATCCAGAGCAGCAGAAGGACCTTGCCAGGAGGAGACCACCACTCTCACCCAGATTATGACCGCCGCTCTCAACCAGACTACAGCCATCACCTGCACCAACAGGTTTCTCACTTCCTTTTGCTTTGGACTTGAGGAACCACACGGGTCTCAGCACAAGGGCTAGCAAACCCCTTTGGGTTTGTGCCCCAGGACACTGGGTTATACTGCTGTGTTTTGTGAGTTGAAAGCAATTTCCCTTTGTGTCAGTGTATTTATTGTAATATCTTTCATTAAATCATAACTCTGACTTATAATCTCTCTTGTGGTGGGTCCATTTCTCCTGCCAGTTTACCTTTAAACCAGCACAGCTGCTTCAGCTCTCTGATCATCTTTTTGGCCCTCCTCTGGCTCCTATGGTCAATATGCTGTTACTGTTATGTTGTACTAAAACCTCAGGTCAGGCTCTATTTTTCTTATTCAGGGACACTGTGTATTGCAAATGGGCCGGATATAAAAACGCTGAAAAAGAGATGGATATGAAGACAAATTATCAAAACCACACCAGAACAGAGGCCTGGTCTTGGCAGACATGCAGAGTGAGACAGGCCATAGTGGTATTTTGGCAGAGGGCTGGGTCCAGTTAAATGCTGTTTATGCTTAAGTGGCTCCCGACAAGTAGCCTGTTGCCACAGTGACAGCAACATCCAATTGCCAAGCACCATGGGAATTTCAGCCAACTGCATCCTTCCCATGAGTGATGTGAAGCAGAGAGGTCATGCACATATCAAATATATCTGTGACTAAATGTGCTTTGGCAGCCAAGTCTAGTTAATGTCCCTCCTCTCAATGCATTTTCAAACCAAAATGAGTGCATAAAATAGGAGCAACTGCTTAATATCTGGCGGACCCCATGACAAAAGTGTATCCATGTAGCAGTGGACAGCACATGGCAGCAGAAAGAGAAGGTATCAATGACACAATAGCTATGTATGTTAAAAAATCCCCAAGTAAATTAAATAAAACCCGAAACACGAGAACACAACAACATTTTAAAAACTTTTTAGACAGAAATAGCAGCCATCCCCATCTTGCCAACTCAGCTTTCCCTGACAATAGTTTTTCTTGTCCAGACTTATATCAATATTAATACTCATTAATTTGATAAACCTTTGAATTCCATGCTGTTAAAACCAGATTTCACTGAAATAGTTCACACAAGCCAACAAAAGAGCCTTAGCAAAGCAGTGAAAATATTAAAGATTCTGTATCCCACATTCCTGTGGATTTCTCCGCTCCCATTTCAGCTTCTCCTTCAAAATATCCTTTGACTATTCTTTTCCCCTTGTCTTTTATTAAGATTTTGTTTTTCAGAGAATTATTTTTAGCTCACGCTGCCTTTTCATCATATTAAGTTATATGTCATCTGCCATGATGACTCAAAAGATCTCTTTCCTCAGCCTTGTTTTAATTTTCATCCTGTATTTCCTCATACATTATCTGGATTGCCCTTTTATTTGGGAATACTTGGTATCTGAAAACCTGAGCTTTTCTCTTTTTCCTGAACCATACACCATTTCCTTCTTTCCTGGTCCACTCATACTAACACACAGGCATTTGGTCCATTCTATTATCCACTCCTTCCTCCTCTTCAGCCTCCTTAAGACTTTACTGGATTTTTTTTTTTTAACAACACACATTGGAAAGATTCCTTCCTTTAGACACCCACAGTTAAAAATGAAAGTCTCATATTTCAGTGACTTCTCAGTAATAATCACAGCTATTACCTGAAAAAATATCCTTTGGAAATGTTTTTAAATTTATGTATGATATTCTGTATATGATTAAATCTCTATTCTTCTTTTGAAATAATAAAAACTAGGTAACATATATGGTTAGTGAATCAGCATAATTTTTAGAGTAGGTAAAATTGTTGGAGGGTTCAGCCTGACTCCAAGGTATCTTTTCATTAAATGTGCCAGTTTTTTTCATCTCCCTCCCTGCCTGTTCGTTTGTCACTGTGACAAAAGCTTCTAATTTAGAAGCAACAGAGACTCTCCTTTTTGTCTTTTTTCTTTCTCTCTTTTTTTTTTTTTTAAGATCTGACCTCTTCAGCAGTTACATATCACTTCCCATAATATATTTAAATTTCAGAAAAAAGAATTTAGCTTAGTGGATCCAGGGAAGATAAGTAGAACAGGAAAAAATAAATTTGAAGAATTTCTTTTATTTTACAAGCTTGACAAAGAGTGTTTTGTTTTTAAATTCTTTAGCAAGTAGATTTTTACATTTTCGAAAGAAGCTAATATTTCTAATCCAGCAACACTGTTGCCAAATGGGTTCGAATACAACTTCCGGATGTTGCAGGTAGAGAAACAAGCACTGCAGTTTTAATAACTGTAAAGAAATGTAACACCTACTCTTACAAAACCTTATATCCTGTGCAAAAGATATAACCTTACTCATATTCTGGATTTCTTCTTCAACCTGAGTCTACAATTTCTACATTTATAACACACTCTACATTTGCAACAATTGTAACATAGATTTTCAGCTTTCATACAGCTAAATTCGTAAAGTACTTTGTTTGTGACAGCTCTTCTTCTTTGGCCCTGACACTCTGGTATCTTCATGCTTTAGTTTTTTGTTTGTTTTTTTTTTAATTACTATTTTTTCACAGAACTACTTAGGTAGATGCTTTTTTTGACTTCCTGTTCTCCAGCAGACTGGAAGCCATAGGGGATCAAGGTGTTAACACTTACCTTTGTTGTGAAAATGAAGACAGCCTTTATTGCTCTCTCATTAGCTTGTGTTTTCATCTGTTGTTCATTGAAATGTCTGTACATGTCCTCTGAGACAGTTTATTAAAATGTGCAAAAGAAAATTGTTAGGAGACACATGAAAACCTTGACAACAGATAGGAAGTGGACCTAGTAAGACCATATCATATGCTATACAGTGCTATCAAATTATTTACTTGTGCAAAATTGTTGATCTGGTGCATCTCTTTCTCTCTTATTCTATTTTTGCAAATGTCATAATTTTGTCAACTGTGGTTACTCACCATTCCATTTATTCATTATAATTGTAACAGCAATATTTTAAAAAATGGTGTGATGTTCTGAGCCTCATTATTTAACAGGATTCAGACTATGAAGTAACATATCATTCACCTTGATAACATTCAAGTCTTGGCACCACTGTAGTTTAGAAAGCAGTGAGTAGGTAATTTAGGTAGGAAAACAAAATAACTATTCTTTAGAAAGCTGTCATTACTTTAACATTTGTCTCATCTTAAAACATGAACGATTCACATTTTATCTTACAATATCATAATATGGTAAAAAATATGATGTATAGAATATTAGGTGTTTCCTACTATGTAAAGTAATGTGGAACAATGCCATTAAGTGATGCATTTTTGCTTCCTCATAATACGACATTTTCCATCTCAAACTGGAATGATAAAACAATTTACTTTGATAATGTTATTTCCTGAATGTATTCAAAAAGAGTATGTTCCTGCAAAATGGATTTTCTGATGTAATATTTCATTAAAAATGTGGATGAGTGTGTACCTTTTTAAGAAAAAAAATTAATAAAAATAGATTAAATAATAATTAAATATACAAAACAATTTATTGAAGTTTGGTATTGACTTAATCAATTTGGAGAAAATTTTCATTTTCTTGAGCTGAACATCTGCATACATATCTGTCTCAGGAATTACGTTTTTACATAAAGTTATATATAATAATTAGTGTGAAATTTAGTACTTCAGTTGAATAAACCATTGATTAAATACAGTGCTCATAGAGACACAGTCTGTAGTAGCTCATCAAAGTTGGTTTTTAAATTCCAGATTTGATATTGTTGAGGTCACCATCTTGAAATAGTAATTGTTAACACTATAGAAGTATGCTCTGAAACAAACTAGATTTTTTAATCATTGTTGAGTCATTTGTTTCATAAAAAATCTTACACATTAATTACTTCAGCAAATCCATAAAAAGGAAAAAAACACATTTGTATGAACACAAATTTACATATATAAAACATAAACATATATACACAAGGGTATGAATACATGTATTCTTTTGCTATTTTAAAGCTAGCATAAAATGAAATTAAATAAAATTTCTCATCCATTTCTGTTATCATACTGTTCCTATCTCATAGTCTTTTCTATGTTTTTTATCTGAGTGTTGTGAGTTTAAATAGGACATTCTTATTTGATTCTTTCTTCTTAAGTTCTGAACAAAGTGATCTAAAAAAAGAAGGAAAAAAGCCATCTTATCAGGTTTGGATATTGAAAAAGAGCAAGAGAAAAGAGGCTGCATTAGCAAGAGCCAACAGTTTACTTTCAAGGTACATTGCAGGCATTTAGAGATGAAAATATTCCCGTGAGACTGTCACCTCTGCAAACAGTGCCGTTCAGGCTGGTAGATTTCATGACATTATGCTACATTCTATGAAGTCACATGCCAAAAATATCTCATGCTCAATTAAATCAGTGCTTTATAGATACAGCAATTTGGAAATGCTTATGACAACAGCTCCTGGCCAGGATATTCAGAAACACATTTTTGTCAATGCGTCTTGCAAAACTTGTCCCCAAAAGCTAGGCTGCAAGATGGCATACGATGAAATAAAATTTCTACAGGTGACCTTGTGTGTTTGTATTTTGATTCATTGAAAAGAGTACTGGAAGCATTATTCCTACTTTATATAAGTTTTCAGAGCTATAATAGTCTGTTTAAAATGTCTGAAAAGCATGAAAGCATGTGGGAAGTAAAGATTAAATCAGAACTTTTCTGAACATATGGTTTTATACGTCCTTTTCACATAGTTTTTCATGATACCTTGAAATGCACCCTCTCTTCTTTTTGTGCTATCATTTTCTTATTTGTTTGATTGATTATTTATTTATTACTTTAAATTTATAGAATCATAGAATGGTTTGTGTTGAAAGGACCATAAAGATCATCTAGTTCCAACCCTTCTGCCATGGACAGGGACACCTTTCAATAGACCACGTTTCTTATAGCCCCATCCAACCTGGCTTGAATAGTCTACACCAGATCACTTCTCTGACCCAGTTTGCCATGCAGCACCTAGCAGAATAGAGTGCCAAACCGAGAGACAGTAGGAAATGAACAGCTAAGGAGAGGTGTGTGATGTACTCATAGAAAGGGATGAAAAAATACTACCCTTGACTTTGGGGAGTTTACTAAACATTTAAAAAAAAATTCAATCCCAAAAAATGCAGAATGCAGTCAAGGGTTTAGTTCTTTGTGTGTTGCTTAATTCAACAAATTACACACCAGCAAATTTTTGAAAAATATCAGACAGTCGTTTGCAAAGTAGGACTGTGAACCTTTTTTAGAGTCTGAACTGCTACATGAAAGTTCTTTACAGCTTACAGAATACATGACAAGCACAGGAATGAAGATGTGAAATAACAAGAATTTCCATAGTACCTACATTCATTTATTGTTAATTCATACCAATTAACACCATTACTTGCTGAGAATACAAATAACTATAATTTTCTCATAAAGTAATATATTCTTTTGTGCATCCAGTATGCACCTTTGACTGCTCTTCATTCTATTTCCCCTCTACCTTGCATACAAACTTCATCTTGTTGCCATTTCATTTGATGTAATTCGTCCTTTGCCTTTTACTCATGGAATTAGTCACTTGAAATTCCCCTGGGAATCGCATCTCTTACTCTGCTGCCCACTGTGCAAGAACACTTGTCTTGCCAAGAAAATAATGGTATTCAAGGGCAATTTTCAGGATGGTGGGGCTCTGGCCAATTAGAATGAATTGGAAAAGCAAAAGAAGACTAAACCAAACAAAAATGTATATTAGCCAGTTTAAAGAGATGTTTATACAAGCAACACAGGTTGAAACACCTGACAAGTTGAGCATACAATTTTTTGTTTACTTTTGATTTGTAAGTAGAATTCACTATTTGTTTGAACTCCTTTTTTCATCTTGCCCATCCTTTCTGAGTGCACAGAAGGAATGGAAGGGAGCTTATACAAACAAGGAGCTGACAAGGTTGGAACAGGGCTTTTTTTTGTTTTGTTTTTTTAATAGTTCCGCAGGCATCCTCCATTTTACTAAGGCAAGAAGAGAGCTAAAAATGGCTTCAAAACAAACATTGAGATGCATTAGAGATATGGTAAGTTAGCAGTAACCATGTAATAAATACAAATTTTCTTTCTTTAAAAAAAAATAATTAAAAAACCCCACATAAAAATCCCACATGATATTTTTAAAAAATCTCCATAGATGCTATCTTTATTTAGGTAAGACATATAGAGAGAAATTGTACCACTTTGAATACCTTAAAAATCTCATTCCATTCATTTTATGATTTTAAATATGACACAATTCAACCATCGCTGAAGATCCAGAGAAAACCAAGTACCACTTGGTTGAAATACAGATTAACTATAAGAAAAGTTATGAGTTCACATATTTCTACAACTGAAGCTAATACTTTTAGCTTAGCATGATCAGAATTCAGAGAAAAAAAACATTAATGACATTGAGAGATGATTCATACTGTCAATATATAGAAAGCACTCATCAATTTTTATGATTGTGTATTCCTCAGTGATATTTCGTATTGTGATTGCTAGCTCATTTCAGAGATATGGCAAGTTCAAAGAAGAACATTATTTGATTTTTTTGTCATTATTTGTGTTCACACTATGAGAAAAATGTGTAATTTTCTCTGTGCCTTACAGGTTTGGTTCTCTTATCATGCAGCCATGGTAAAATATGGCTCTTTCCCCAAGGCTCTTTACCAATGGCTCTCAGAGGCTGTTTTCCTAAAGAAAGTGCATGTGTAGCCTTAATACATGTCTTCAGCAAGACATAATACTGGGAAGTGTTTCATCCCAGGTCCATGTTGTATACCATACTGTATATGTGAGTTCCAATGTAAATTCAACTAATACTTTGAGATTGCTTTGATCTCTATTTTTCCATCTTGCAACTATCCTGTCTATACATTCATTAGTTTGATCTGGGTTTGTATGTTGACTTGAACTGCATTATGGACTTCATTCAATATTTCCATTCAGAAAGAAATGTGAAATTGACAGAAAACCATGTTTCTCATTGAACCTGAGATTAGCTCAGTTGGTTCAAACTTGGTTGTAATAATGCCAAGGTCATGGGTTCAATCCCCTGTATGGGCCATTGACTTAAGAGTTGAACTCGATGATCCTTGTGGGTCCCTTCCAACTCAGAACAGTCTGTGATTCTGATTACCCAACCCTTTCTTGGCCTGTGAGGAACTGGTTTCCTGAATGGAGAATAAATGAATGAAATTCAACCTGAGCACTCAACCTGGAAATATTTGTAACTCTCACGCTGATAGCGAAATCTTGTTTCAGGTACAAAATCACAATTAGACAGTTCAGTTCATTCTTTTCAAAGTACACCTGCTTTCCTTGGTGATCATAACATCCTTCACATTCCACCATTTCCACCTGGCTACAAGTTTCCATCCCAATCAGCAATGTACCTCCAACCCATCCAGCTTCAACCAGTCAGATATATCTTTCTAGCATCACAAAAAATTACAAATAGTGTTGGGTTCTTTCCCCCTATTATCTGCTTTATACACAATTTTAAGTCAAGTTATAAATGTTCTTACTGCCATGATTCTGGGACTAAGATCACAGAAACATAAAACAGTTGAGACTAGGAAGGGAATTTTGGAGGATAACTTGGTTTAACCTCCACTCAAGAAAGGTCACCTAGATCTGTGTGCCCAGGACCATGTCCAGATGGCTTTTCAATACCTCCAAGAAGGGAGATTCCACTAACTTCTCAGGCAACCTGTACCTGTGCTCAGTAACCCTCATATTGAGAAAGGCATTTCCTGATGTTCAGACAGAACAGTCCCTGTTTCAGTTTTTCCCTATTGCCTCTGGTTCTGTCCCTAGAACCATTGAAAAAGGCTCAGCTCTGTCTTCCTTGCATCCTCGTGTCAGCTGATGAGATTACCCCAAGGCTTCTCTTCTCTTCTCTAGGCTCATATGAGACAGGCTCCAGTGACTTCATCTCCTCTGTGACCTTTTGTTGGAATTTCTCTACACCTGTTCTCTGCTGAGGTTCTAGAACTGGACACAATACTCCAGCTGTGGCTTCCCCAGTTGAGATAAAAGTGAGCTTCTTTGCAAGAGCTGTGGTCAGTCTCATCCTGCATTATTCACTTAGCTTTATGGGTTCATGGCCCTTGCTCATCTTCTCTGAGCCTTCTTCCCTTTTAGGGGTTTATCCAGTGAGTCACATTCTACCTCTAGGTGTTTAGTCAGTCACAGGGGTTCCCTTGGGATGAAAGCTTGACCTTTTGGCATATCAGCTGCTCCTCCCAGTTTTATGTCATCAGTAAACTTGCTGAGGGTACGCCCTCTGGCATCATACATATCAATGAAGATGTTGAACAGGACTGGAGTCAGTATTGACTGCAGTATTACAACGCTAGTTACTGCCCTTCAAATAGACTTCATGGCACTGATCGCCACTTTCTGAACCTACCTATTCAAGCAGTTTTCAACCCATCTCACTGCCTGCTCATCTAGACTGTACATCAACAGCTTCTCTGTGAGGATCATGAGAGACAATGTCTTAACCATTCTTATTGTTCTTTTATTACAATTTGTGAACATATTCTTGTTTTCTCTTCTCTGCACATCTATGTAAAGTCTAGTCCTTTCTGTACTGTAACCCTCTACTCTAGCTGGTAGAAGATCATGATTAGATCTTCCTGAGCCTTCTTGCATGCAGTCTAATGAAGCTTCCTCAATATCTCCACATATGAAATAAGTTTCAGCTCTCTGAACATCTTACACACTGAGGGGCCCACAACCAGAGGTGATTCTTTAAGTAAGGCATCACAAGTACCAAATAAAGAGAAATAAATACTTTCCTGGATATGTAATATATGGGTTTTTTTGGTAATATACCTCTGTGTGAGGTTGGTTTTCATCACCAAAAGGAGGCATTGTTAATGTCTGACTCACAACCCACCAGAACGTCCATGTTCTCTTTTGGCAGAGACTGATCTCCAAGTCAATGCTTAGTCCATACTGTTGTAAGTTATTCTATTTTACATGCAGGACTTGGAATTTTTGTTTTCTTGATCAAGAAAAATGGAGGAAAATAAAAAATCTGAAACAACAGGAAAGTATGCTGAAAAATACAGAAAAATACAAAAGAGCCAGTGAAGAGATAAGCTACCTAATATATGTGCTAATGAGAACAGAAATTAAAAATTAAAAATACCTAGGATGATTCAAGGAAAGGAAAAGAAATACTTGAGTGTATTCTGTCTAGACTCTATACAACCTAAACTGAATCTCCCTTTCTGGAAATAAACACACACAAAAAAAAAAAAAAAAAAGAGGCAAAAAAAACCCCTGAAAAATCTTACTGCTGTTCTACTATTGAAAGAAACTGATAGAAGATGCAAAAGTAACAAATCATGGAGAAGTCATATTGCAATAAAGGAAAAGGCCAAAATTGAAAGACTGAGCAAATGCAATTAGGAGGAAAAGATAGGAAAACTTTTGGAAAGGTAGATTTGACATTCAGATTACTGCCATATAATGGATTTGACCTTTAAATTACTGAATTTACATTTTTCTTATCTCTGCATTGTACTTAGTTTTAAGGGAAATTTTACATTTTAAAACATGCATCCATCAACTTGAACGATTTATGAATCTAAAGAAAACAACTGCCCTTGTTAAAAATGTATTTTTCCAAAGCTGTACACTGTAACTGCCAACAAGGAGTTTACATGGGGCTAGTTTTAGTCATGGATGTTTCTGAGTTGAGATTTCTGAGAAAAACAATTGAGATCTCAGTCAATATGGTCCTTATTAAATTACATTGCACACATTCCAAATTCTTGATATTACATTTGGTTAGTCCAAATGTTGGGAAAACTACCAAGACAGATGATACTTAGATTTTATATGCATTGGTGATATATATGATTTTTGTTTTTAATAATTTGCTTGGGTTTTTTTTTAAATGAGAAGATCAGAACTGCAGCCAGGCAAATGTCTTTTTTATGCTTTTTCTTCTCTGACCTCTTCTAAATAACACAGAACAAATTAAAACAAAACAAACTAACCAACCAAACAAAAAACACCTTAGAAAATCCCTGGACATTTGGAGGAAATTTACTATATTAAGAGTATATTATGGTTAAACAATCTGGCATTTGCAGCAACCAAGCTTATGAACCTGTCAGCCTGTAAGTTACAACCTGGTTTGAACTTTACATCACCTTAAAGTATTTCTCAGAGAATGCAATACTGGTTCTGTACTTTGGGGGGTGGGTCATAATAAAGTATACCCATGTAACTATGCAGTATTGTGTTTCATTCTGTCTAGAAGACTCTATAAAAGTTACTTATTTTAAAGAACATTGTAAACATACTTAAATAATGGTACAGTTTCAAAGAATGAACAGTTGTTGAAAACTTTCTGGAAAAGGCAGAGGTTGTCCAAGGTTACAATTAAATTAATCTAGACTCAGTGCCTGAACTGAAGCTTTGAAAGTTCACACTGCATGTATATCGCTAAGTAATGTCTTTTCCACTTTTACATGTTAGCAATCAGACTAGTATAATAATTACTCAGCTTAATTTGTCTGTCTTGCTTGCTTTAAGTTAGGTAGTAAGTAATTTTGCACTCAAGAAAAAAACCAACTAAAATAAATGGAGGAAATAAACATTTTGGTTGTCTCTGCTGTCTTTCTTTTTAGCATTGTGTTGGGTTAACCTTGGCTGGATTCACAATGCCTATGCAGATGCTTCTTACTCCTATCCTTGACAAAACAGTGGAAGAAAGTAAGATGAAAAACTTGTCGGTTTAGTGAAATTGAGGGAGATAGCCTTCCACATGGGCATGTCATCACAAAAATGGACTTAACTTGGGGAAAATTTATTGCCAGTTAGAAGTGTAGGACAGTGAGAATCAAAGAAAAAAGTAAAATACCCCCCATTCTGCTGCCCCTTTCCTATGCTTAACTTGGCTATTTCTTTCCCAGCTCCTCGTGGCAGGATAGGGAATAGGGGATTAGGATCAGTCCATAACAGTCCCTCTCTGCTGCTCCCTATTCCTCATATGTTTTGCTTGCTCCAGAATGGGTCCTTCTCACAGGCATCAGTCCTTCAGGAAATATCCAACTGCTTAAGCATGAGATACTTCATGGTCTGCAAAGAAATAACTGCTCTACTTTGATCCTCTCCAGAGGCTGCAGAGGAATGTCTGCCCCAGTGTCTTTTCCTACTTCTCTGACCTTGGTGTCCACAGGCCTCTTTCTCACTGCCTTATTGTGTTTTCCCATTTCTCAAATATGTTTCTCCTGAGGCACCACTGTTACCTTGGCTATGGGGCTCAGCCGTATGCTGCAGTGACTTAGCTGGACCTCCCTGGAACTGGTTATGTTCATCCAGTAAGGGACAGCTTCAGCCATTCCTCACAGAGGCCACCCATGCAGCCACTACTAATAACTGTACACCTGCACCCAATACAATCAACATATTAAAGTGAAAAGAAACTTAAAATCTAAGAATACAAGATGCAAGATAGGACAGTGGTACTATGAGAACAAAGAAGGACAAAATTTGGATTACAGTCAAATGGGATACTATTGACCTCCAGAGATTAATTTCTTCTATGTTTTTGCAATTTTGTTAAAATAGAACTAATGCTACAATGGCACCAGCAAAACTAGCCAGTTAGAGGCTAATTAATCAACAAATTGAAAGAATAAGATTCATTGCCTTTATCAATAGCTATTTAACAGTTAAAACTTAAAACAAAACTAATCACACAGAGTCTTTATGTAGTTTATGTGGGAAAAAAAGCACTGACGAGATGGGATGACTCAACCCTCAAAGCTGACCCTTCCTGTTCTCTTGATTATGTGTAAAACCTTGATTAGCAAAGAGTGTTCCTAGTTTTAAGATCCCTAACTAACCTCAGTATCTATTCTGGTGGTGCTATCAATTCAGATTAATCTCAATTCAAATTTTCAATTTCATTATCAGTGAAACTGATTACTCATATTCTAATATACTTTATGACTATTACCAGGGCAAGATATGCTGTTCATCTTGTTCTTTCTTTTTTCTTTGCCTCTTTTTAGTTGTTTTATTCATTTTGTTCAACTGTGAAATATTTGATAAGTACTATCTTCCTTATAATTAATTGTGCTATTCTTATGACAAGGACATGTTAGTCCCTGATCAAGCTTGTGGAGCCTCTGTGAGATACAAATAATACATTTTACTAAATCTTCATACATAGAGTATGACAAATAAAAATGACAAAAATGACAGATATTCCTTTCAGATTTTTCATCAGCAAGAAAACTGCTTTTTCAGATGCTGTTCTTCATTTTTGTTGAAACTAAATGCTAATATTGCAACTTTGTCCTTTATTTATTTTTCACTATCATGACAAAATCATTCCACTGTGGGTACAATACAACAAAGGAAAAATTGCTTCTTGTATCCAGCATAAAAGCATCACTTTAAGAAGTCAAATTTCAGTCTTTCACAAGCTTTAAAATCTTATTTAGTAAAGAACCCAGCATTAGCATATCTGACTACCTTGTGACTTCAGATCTTGTTACTTTAGATTCTGTGAATTTAGATAACTTATAGTAATATAACTGCTTACAAGAATTGCTCTGGGGAGCTCACTTGCAACTGGAAGAGATTCATACAAAATTTCCTTTCCTAACTTCTCTTTTGATCAAAATATTTACTGGCTGATCTTTACTTAGGTTTTATTTTTATTGTATATTTTATTGCAAGAAAGTATTTTGCACAATCTAAGTTTGAGACCATGTAGAATGACACGTATATGTTTCTGATATGAAGTCAATCTACAAATTTGATTGATAGAATGTTTTCTTGAGTGCTGAACATTACTTTTTCTTTTAAATTACTTTGTGTACTGCAAACTGTATTTAATATCTGATGCATTGAACAATACACAGATTAGGTGTTACTTCAGTTAAAGCTTTGGCAAAACTCTTTTTAAAATGAATCAAATAACAAGCTTATATTATTCAACTTTATGCAATGTAGATTTAGTGTGTCTTTTTTTCCAACACCATTCACTCCATTACTTTTTTCCTTAATTCTCTTTGGAAGATGTTAAATGTTTTTCACAGAAAGTAACACAAATAAATAGCATGTCATTTTAGTTATTCTTTGCTTTTATTAGTGAGAACAGTAAGGCAATTTGATGTAATCTGTCTGGAGATCTTTCAGTGATTAAGGCAAAAAGTATTTATAAAGAAACTAAATGAGATTTTTTAAGTGAACAAAACAAGTTTCTCATAATAGCATAAGAATTAAGATTTCACAGCATGGTCTTTCTACAGAGATTCCAAGAACTCATATGGATTATTAAAACACAAATGAACTTGTAAGAAGCTATAATGATCTATACACTACAAGAATGTTTAAATGAAAATAGAAAATTAAATTTAAAAGCATTACTTCATGAACATCAAGGCTAAGGACGCAGACAGTTTAAAAGATTTTGGGAGTTTATTATATCTGACATAACCTACCAAGTAATTTCTTTTATAAAATCTGTCATTTGGGGAACTTGTTCTTCACAGAGCCCAAGCATAATTAAGTGGATGAATAAGGGCTCTACAGGCTCTTTTCCATCCCATCTGAAGATGTATTTTAAGCCCAGGTTTTAAAAAGCATATAGAGTTTGCTCCTAGTAGTTCCCCATTTGGTATAGACACTTAGGGAGTAGATGAGGTGAGGAATGAGGCATCCCCTATTATAAAAGGAGTACTTATTACTCCAACAGAAAATTACACTTACTATTGATACCAGGGTTGCTGTATTCTATTCCATATTCTAATAGATGCTTAAATGACCTTTTCATACAGAATCTGAAAATAGGACTCAGGACCTAAAAGCTTTTAAATGAGGAGGGGAATTTGATATGCAAGGTATGTCTATAACATATTAGAATTAATGATCTTGCATGAGATCAGTTGATGACACATAAAGTATCTAAGGCCATTCAAGTTGTCACAGAGCTGATGACCTGGCCATGGGAGTGGCAGGTATGACAGATAATCTACTGGAGAGCCGTCTAGTACGACAGACAGAAGCCTAGAGCAGCTGAAATAAAATAGACTCTTATTTCAGGCAACTAAATGCTAATTTTAGTCAACAGAGCCAGTGATGTCTGTCCTGTTCCTCCTAATACAGACATTTATATTTGGCTCTTTCTCATTGTATGTAAGGCAGATTCTATAAGAAGGACTGGAAGGAGGATCTGGACAGCTACAGGTGTGTCAGTCTGACCTCAGTGACAACAAAGGTTATGGAGCAGATCAGTTTGAGTGCCATCACCTGGCATGTTCAGGACAAATGGAAGATCATGCTGCAAGGATTTAAAAAGCACTGTTGCCTGTCTCAAACACAATCAAGCCACAGAAGGAACTCTCTGTAAGACAAGCCACCACAGTAGGAAATTGAGATAAACACAGAATGGAGGAATTTGCAATAGGAAAGAGCTAATTCCACACCTGAAGGAAGTAAGATCTGGTTAAGTATATCCTGACTAATACAACCAGACAAAAATTCCCACTGTGGCAAACTGTAGAAAGGAAGCACTTGCTCATATACATATCATCCCCAATTATGGGAACAGTATTTGCACCCCAAGGACACCCAGAATCTGGACTATATAAAGGTAACACACCAAAAAGAATGACTCCTGGAACTCACCACCAAGAAGCCCAGGATGAAGAAGGACCAAGAGGATGCTGCTGGATCCACTAGTGGTGACTACCTTCTCTTTCATCTCTCTCTCTCCCTCTCTCTCTCTGCTCCTCCTCCTCCTTTTCTATTTTCTTCTATCTCTCTATCTCACATTTACTGTTAAATAAAATCTGTACTATTGACTTTGGTATATTGCCAGTAAAGACAGTTCCACAAAATTCAATGTGGCACAAACGGCGAAAAACTGTTAGAAACTGTTAGCTGCTACCTTGAGTGTGAGAAACTATACAGCTATATAAAACTCTACAATATATAAAATATTAAAATCTAAATATATATAAAAATCCTAAGGCACCAATCTTTTTTGCACCCTAATTCAGACAGAGGTGTCTCTCACTAATTGGATCATAGCACTGTACAAGTCAACATGGTTTTGTGAAAGGCAAAGGCCACCTGTTTAGCGGTTGAGGGAAAGGCTGTGGATGTTGTTTATCTAATCTTCAGTAAAGCTTTTGACATCATTGTCCACAGGATTCTTCTGGGGAAACTGGCTGCTCCTGGCTTGGATGGGAGTACTCTGTGCTGTGTAAAATTCTGGCTGGATGTTTGCACCCAGGGATTGGTGGTGAATTGAGTTAAATCCATCTTCTGACCAGTCACAAGAGGTGTTCTCAAGGGTTCATATCAGAGGTGGCCCAGTTTAATATCTTTATCAGTGACCTGGACAAGTGAATTGAGTGCACTTTCAGAAAATTTGCAGATGAATCCAAGTAAGCCAGGAGTGTTGATCTGCTGGAGGGTACAAAGGAGCGTAAAGGATTCTGGACAGGCTGGATCCATGACTCAAAGCCAACAGTATAAGATTTTAAAAGTCCAGGAGCCAGGTCCTTACACTTTCTATCCTTTCTAAAAATGAATGCATTTTTTCCATTCTTCCATTCACCAGAAACTTCATCTGCTTTCCATGACTTTACAAATATCATGGAAAGTAACTTGGCAACTACATAAGCCAATTCCCTCAGAACTTGGGATATGTCTCATCCAGTCCTACAGACTTATGTATATTCAGGTTCCTCAGGTGGTCACAAACCTGATTTTCTCTTATGTAGTGAGGGACTTCGTTCTTCCAGTCCATGTTTTGAGGAGGAATTCAAGAGATGTGGGAAGAGAGGTTGCCTCTGAAGACTGAGACAAAAAAGTTTGAGTACCTCAGTTTTCTTGTTATCTATTCTTACCTGTTTCTAGTCTTGCTCTTCAGTGTGGTCATACTTTCTTTGACCTTCCTTTTCTGGATAAAATACCTGAAGAAGCTCTTGTCAAGTTCATCTCCAGCAGCACCTTGGTCTTCCTCATCCCATCCCTACACAACTAGGCAGCGATACTGTACTCTTCCCAGAGTACGAGATTTGAAATACCTATTTAAAATAGATTTCCTATAGTGACAATATTTGTGATATATTAGGTAAAACAGAAACACAACACTGTATTTCTAAAGTCACTATTATTTTACCTGAAGTGATCTCTTAAGTAAATGTTGACAGAGTATTGGGTGTCAATGTCAAGGCATTGGCAGCAGGGAGAAAGAAGGAATAACGTCTGCGGAGAAAGGCCAGAGTCTGATTCTGTTCAGTTTCAGGGGACACACTGTAAGACACTTGTGATGTCAGCAGCCAAGCTCCTCAGGGAAAACATTCTTAAGAAATGCAAAGCACTGTATGGAAGGAGGACTGAGGGAAAAAAGGTGAGGGAGTGAGGGAAAAATTATGCAAGAGACATACTACGGACACTAAGTCTGTAGAAGGAAAGAGAAGAAGTACTCCAGGTACCAGAAAATAGATTCCTCTGAAGCCCAAGGACAAGACCACAGTGTAGCCAATATCCACACTGCAGCCTATGGAGGACTCTACACCAGAGAAATGGAAAACTGTGAGGAGAAAGGAGTTTCAGAGAGGAACTGTTATGAAATGACCACAGGTTCCATTCTCTATCCCACTATATTGCTTAGAATGATTAGGTAGAGGTGTCGGAAATAAGAGAAACTCAATCTAGAAAAGGAGTGGAAGAAAGAAATTTTTTCCCAGTTTAATTGATGATAAATTATTTTTCTTTTAGTTGAGTCTCTTTTGCCCATGACAGTAAGTGGCAGGGAATCTCCCTGTCCTTATCTTGATGCATGAACATTTTATTTTCTCCTCTTGTCCAGTTAAGAAGGAGTGAGAGAGTGGCTTAATCAGTATCTGGCAGCCAGACAAGGTCAACCCACTGTGGCAGGTTTCAGTATTAATGCCATATATTTCCAATAGGCTGTACACATATATTTTACAAGCTAGCAGTATTTTGGTTTTCTTAGTTTTATTTCCTTGACACATTGTGTATTATTTATTATTATATCATAATAATTACTTTATGTGCTATCTACTGATTTAGGAAAAAATATTTTATGATGTATGCTCTTTGTTTTGGTTGGTTTTCTTTGATTTTGTGGAAATTTTAAGTTTCAACAAGTTCTTCAAAATGTGCTAAAAATTCCATGCTTTAAAGAGAAATATCATCAAATATTGTTGTTTAAAAAACACATGAAAACTGGCATTCAAATCTGTGAGGAGAGACAGTGTACACAGAGAGTTTGTATTTCACAGAAATTACAAAAGTCTTGTACATCAAGTCTTTCCAGCTTTGCATGATGTTCTTAAGAATTTAAAATTAGAGATCAGCACCACTAATCAGTTTTCTGGCACATATCCTGTGATACCTTGTCACTGGCAACAGTTAATACTTTCTGGAAAAATTGTACCTGGAACACTTGTAGCAAATACGAGATAAACTTCCCTTTGGAAAGGGTTTATTTATGTATCTCTCCTCATTAGCCTGATTATTCAAAAATCCTGCAAACACATTATGCTAACTGCATCAGAAAGGCAGAGATGTGAATGGATAGTAATGAACAGCCATACTTTTTATGACAATAAATGAAATTATTCTTTATAAGAGACTACCTTCATGACACAATCATAGGACTAGCTTTTTAATGCACATGTCTGTTGAGGAATATTTCAATAACACAGGCCATAGTGTGTTATTGGAAGCTTATGTGCACAGCCCAGGCCATGGAGAGGGAAACAGGGACCCTGCATCTTTGAGCCTGCTTCAAGAAGAGCAGTTAGGAGAAGCAGGTAAGCATATTGATACAGAAGGGCATAGTTTTGAGAAAAGTACCAATCCAGCTGGTAGCACGCCCTAGCCATTGACCAATGATATTCCTGTACTATTCGTGGACTCAGAAAACATGTGATATGTGTGTGTGTAATGTAAACAATAAATCAGAGCGCAGATCATACTCCTATGGAGGTCATGTCGTGACTCTTGCGCCGAAACCTGGGGAGCTCAAAAACCAACATTTCTTACTTTACATGTCAAAGCACTTTCTTTCTCCATCCTTCCAGGCTTTTTATGATCTATTGTAAAACTGTGTGAAGACATTTCCTCCATGCATAAAACACATTAAAAAAGTTTTTGAATATAGGAAGAGTGAATCTTTTTCACTTTTTGTACTTTATTTTCATTAACAGAAGTTTTTTCTTTTAAGATCATGTACTGTCTCCCGATAACATGAAGGACTGGGAAGATAACAAAGCTGATGATGAAACCTGGTATAGGCAACCTATTTCACCAGTCTTTAAAGTCTTTAGGTGTGAAACACTAAAAGTATGAAATATGGAGTAGAACTTGCAAATTGTGCTTTAAAATAATTCTGTTAGAAATAGCTTTTAAATTTCATAGGAAGACAGCTCTGTGAAGCATTCCCCCTTTCAGAGGATTCATTGCCTCTAAGTTTAAGTATTATGGGCAAGATAAACACTTCTATTTTGACATTTCAGAGCTCATTAGTTAAAAGCATGGTATGAAAAATGTTTTCATTTTTTTTACAAATTTCCTATTCCTCAGCACTTATTATTTAAGAAGACCTTTGTATATTTTGAGCCAGAAGGAACATTGAAAACATAGTTTTCAAATACAGAAGCAAGTGGTAAAATCAAAATGTGCTGAATTCTAAGTGATTTACTATGAACACAATGGCACTGAAAAGTTCATGTTATGTGCAGGATTTTTTTTAGTTTTATGGTAAATTATGACATCAGTGAAGCCCAATGTATCTGCCAATATTATCTAGAGACATGCCATGGACACGGAAACTGATATAAAGAGAGTTTGGATGTCTTAAAGTCTTCCTCCTCACAAGAAATACATCACTGTTGGAGTCATAGACAAAATTAGGAGACTTTTTACTGGTAGTCATTCAAAACAGCAACATTATCTTTTTCTTCAAAATAGTCCTGCTCTAAAACCAGGAAGGTGATGCAGGCCTAATTCTGAAAAACACTTCCAAACACGTAAGTAAGTAGAATCATCAGGAAAAGTCAGAAAGTTTTCACCAAGCGGGAAGCCAAGCTTGACCATCTTGATAAACTTCTATGGTGATGTAATTAGCTGGTGCATGAGGGGAAAGCAATGGACATTGCCTATCTGGACTTCACTAAGACTTGAGACACTGTCTCCCATATAAAGACCCCGGTCATGGAGTCGCAAGCTCAATCAGGAGTATTATTTTTAAAAAAATATATTTAAAATTCAAAATGTTCACTTAATGAACCTTTGCAGAGCCTTTGATAAGAATCATAGAATCTATTGGGTTGGAAGAGACCTCCAAGATCATCAAGTCCAAACCCTAATGGCACTCAGTGCCAGGTCCAGTCTCACCTTAAAAACCTCCAGGGTTGGAGAATCCACCCTCTCCCTGGGCAGGCCATTCCAATGCCTGACCACTCTCTCTGTAAAGAACTTCTTCCTGATATCGAACCTAAACCTTCCCTGGCAAAACTTAAGCCCATGCCCTCTTGTCCTCCTGTTGGTTGTCCAAGAGACCAATTCCTACCTGGCTACAACATCCTTTCAGGTAGTTGCAGAGAGTGATAAGGTCTCCCCTGAGCCTTCTCTTTTCTAGGCTAGACAACCCCAGGTCCCTAAGCCTTTCCTCTAGGACTTGTGCTCGAGTCCTTTCACTCACCAGCCTTGTTGCTCTTCTCTGGACCTGCTCCAGTAACTCAATAACTTACCTGAATTGAAGGGCCCAGAACTGAACACAATATTAAAGGTGTGGCCTCACCAGCACTGAGGACAGAGGAAGGTTCTTTAATATCTTTAGACTGCATAAAGAGAAAACACTGCACACATTTTCCCAGGAGGTAATTTTGCTTTTAGATGAAATATGGGAGAAAATAAGAGATCTTGACAAAAGTTTAAAGGGGTAGCAATCAGCTAAGTAGATGTTATAGTTTGAGCTGGCAAATTGCCAACTGCCTGGTACCCAGTCAAAAAGTCCACTCCCAGAGCAGGAGAGTGAGGGAAAACAGCAGAAACGAGGCTTTAAACACAGTGAGGTTTTTATATTTATACAGAGAAGAGGAGAGCTTAACACAGAATATGAAATAGCACATAGTGACAGGAAACAACAACAGGCTCACCGAGGTCACCCCAGCTAACAGGTGAAACTCCAAACCAACCAAACCGCCTCCCCAAAGGAAACCTCCCAGCAAGAGGGAAAGAGGAATTAACAGGAATGTGCTCACATCCCCGGCTAAACAGACGTGCCGACCGGCAGGAGGGCCTGATATCAGCAGTCAGGGAGCAGGAACCGTCCTGGTCGGAAGCATGGACCGAAAAAGAGGGCGAGACTCCTCCCACCTTGCTTGTTATACTCCCTGACACTTCCTGATGATGTCAGATGATATGAAATAACTCTTTGGCTGCTTAAGTCAGATGATACCTGTCCCCTTTGAGGCCTGCTAAAAACTGAGGCCTAAATGGGGACCTATGCTGACTAAAGCCAAAACTACTACAGTAGAGCATTATACAAAGCACTGACCCAGATACCAACCCACAACTTAGCAGAATCCAATCCATTAGTTTTAAGTTACCCAAAATATTCAGTAAGAAAAGACATTAGGAGAGTAAAGAAAGAAATTAAGAGAAACAAAAAGGAGTAAAGAAAGAGAATGAGAAAAGAGACTAAGACAAGGGAAAACAGTAAAGACAAGGAAGAAGAGAGAGTAAGAAGAGAGGAGGATACTGGAAAAATAGATTATTAAATAGCTACCATCAAAGAATCCTATAGAAGTATGGCTTGACATGGTGGTGGAAGGTCCCAAGCGAGCAAGAGGAAATCCAAACCCTGTCCTTTTGTATTTATGTGCTTTGGCTCTCTGTGGCCACTCTCCCCAGGCAGGACTTTCTAATAACTGGGTACTCAGGGCTTCCAGGATGGAGTGAGGGATAGTGTAGCCAACCAGAGGCTGAGTTAAGGATTCCAGGGGGCCTGGTGTGGGTGGGCTATCAGGCTGCCCTTTGGATTGACAGCTGCTCCAGAGCTGCCATGTGAATTCCAAGGCTGACATGGGGGCTCTAGCCCAGCCCTTCCCCGCTCCCCCCCCTCCCCACCCCCTCCCCGAGCTGGTTTTGACACAATAATTAATCCAGTGCTTCACACCACAAAATCCTCATAGACAAGCTGTTGAAGTTGGGCAGATGGACAAATAGTGAAGTAAGTTAAGAACTGGCAGAATGGCTGGACCCAGAGGCAGGCAATCAATAGCACAAAATGTAGTTGTAGGCCAAAGACTAGCAGTGTACTCCAGGGATCAGTACTGGGTCCAGTCCTGTTTAACATCTCCATTAATAATATGGATGATGAGGCAGAGTAAACTTCAGCAAATTGACACAAAACTGGGAAGGGTGACTGATACACCAGAAATTCATGTTCCCATACAGAGGGACCTCCGCAAGCTGGAGAACTAAGATGAGAGGAACCTCAGGGAGTTCAAGAAGTGCAAAATCCTGTACATGAGAGAAACATCTCCAGGTACAAATATACAAACTAAGAGCCACACAGGTGAAAAGCAGCTTTGTAGAAAAGGCTCTGTCTGATTGAAAGGGTGTCTGATAAAGGTGCCAACAAGGTGCCCTTGCAGCAAAGTCCAATGGTATTCTTGGCTGCATTAGGCAAAGTATTGCTAAGAGTTCCAGGCAGGCAATCCCTTTATTCAGCCAGTCACTGAGTGTTGTATCCTTTTCTGAGCTGCTCAGAATAAGATAGGCAGGGACATAGTGAAAAGTCCAACGAAGGGCCACAAAGATGAAAAAGGAACAGGAGCATCTCATATGGGGAAGGCTGAGATACTTGGAATTGTTCAGCCTGCAGGAGAGAAGTCTCAGAAGTAAATATATTAGGAGCAGACAGAGTGAGACAATTAGTAAAGCAGGAATACTAAGTCACAAATGACTGATTCCAACTCTGGTGGTCATCCAGAGGTCAGAGAGCAAAAAGTTCTTTCTGAATATCTCCATTTGCAATTTTGTGGTGTAACATGAGCTCAGAATAATGTCTTTTCATATTTTAGTATATAAACAGATTATAAAGATTTTTTTTCATACTTTGTTTTACCACCAAAGATTTCAGTATCAAATAACATATTTTCCCTTTATTTATACAGGTAGTATTGAAAGTGAAATTCTGAAAGAAAAGACACTTTTAAGAATCATGAAAGGTTAAAAATTATAAGGGCTTTTTCAGTTTTAAATTTACTAGAAATAAAATATAAAGAAACCCAGAAGTCAATAGCTAAAATTCACATTTTTTAAACATAAAAACTCCTTTTCTAAACACTTATTTCAGGTATCTTTTTTTATGGTCTTATCTCTTGTAAGGGAAAAATAAAGAAAACAAAAACCACTTGAAGTTCAGTCCTGGAACGTAACCTTTGCAAGACAACAAGGAGTGATGAATAGACCATTCTATATCCCATTCTCTCTGAATTAGTACCATAAACCTTATTTTTAGAGTGTTTTTTTGCAAACATATATATTTCTATATGACATGATTATTTATCAGGTGAGTTGGCTTCTTTTGACAAAAGCTTCACATTTTCTGCAAAAACCACTGGTAAAGTATTAGGCGACCTGAATCTCTCAGGCACAGAAAACTGTTCCCTTGAGGTTGATTATTTGGCTTCTCGAATATGTCATTCTAAAGAATAGCAGATACATCTTCTAGATTCAATTATGGAGAGGCAACACCATCATTTCCTCTTAATATAACAGTTTATCTTGTATTGTGACGATCAGGAAAGCCAAGCCTAATGAACAAAATGTCAAGCATATGGGGGCAAGAAAGATAGCTGAAGTGGCTCACCAGGCCAAGCTATGAAGCAATCCAGCCCAGGAAAATTAAACAGCAAGTGATTATTGTTTGCAAAAACTGAGCTCATCTGTGCACACATTAAATTTATTGTTTTAATTTACTTTTAAATAAAAATAAAACTTATTGGGTTTAAACACATCACTTTTCTTTAATAAATCTGTCATAGTTGTGTCTTTATCATATATGAGGTTGACAAGCAATCTTGCATTCCAGGGAAAACACAAATAAATCATCATTTAATATTTGTAATGTACAAAAAACATATATACAACAATCTTTTAGTATTTAGTCACAGCATTTGCTTTGAAGGCTTGAAAAAACTACCTCATCTTTCCCACACATTATATTATAGTAGTATGAATGACTATTTAAGGCCTATGCTATTTGAAGTGTTTATTATTCAATAAATTCATGATTAATGTTTTACAGAACAAGATTCAAATGGCAAGAATATTTCAGAAGGAATGAGCCATCCTAATCTGAAATTAGGGTAACAGTTATAAACCTTATTGTCGTCTGATCTGCTGTGAGATATGGCAGTACTACACTAAAAAAACCCAAACCAATGAGAACAGACAGTATTAAGAGGCACTAGGAACTGATCTTGTGTTGCACTGCTGCTACAATTTTATGCAGCAATTGATAGAGTGGCAATAAATGTTGTTGTTTACATAGAACCAATTAATCTGAGATCTAGTCCACCCTGACTGATCTCCATCTTGTCAACTAGACCATGTGTCTTGGGTTGAGCTAGCAAAACGCCAACTGCCCAAAGAACAGAGTTAGCCTCTGGCTAAGAAAAAGGAGAAAGGGAAAAAAACCCCTCCAAACTAGGTTTATGCTGAAACTAACTATATGTATTTATATAGAAAAGAGAAAATTAAGAGAAAACTACAATATAACACACACTTACACAAGTTATATAAACCAAGAAATAACATCCCACTTCCCAGTTAATACAAAGTCTGTTACTCTAGATGTATAAGTACTCTAAAAGACACTTAGCAAGAAACAGAAAGAGTAACAACAAAATGTTTCTGCTTCCCTGAAACCCAAACAAAATGCAAGCAGCAGCAGTAGAAGCAATGCCTAGCATAGTAGAAGAGCTGCAGCACGTCCTCTTTCTTTTAAGCCATGATGGAACGGAACAAACACCTCCCACTGCTGCACACATATCTTAGGTTTGCGTCATCTGGTATGAAATATTTCCTTGGTTACCCAGTCAGGTGATAGCTGTCTCGCAACCCACATAGATTCTCTGAGTCTGCTAATTTGAGGTCTAGCTAAAAACACTACACCATGGCACTAAGTGTCACATCCACTCATTTCTTGAATAACTCCAGGGATGGTGGTGATTCCACCACCTGCCTGGACAGTCCATTCCAGTATTTAACAACCCTTTCCACAAAGAAGTTCCTTCTGATGTCCATCCATGATGCAGCCTGAGGTTATGCTCTTTTATTCTGTCGCTAGCTGCCTGGGAGAAGAAGCTGAAACCCCACCTTGCTACAGGTAGTTGTAGAGAGCACTAAGGTCATCCCTGATCCTCCTTTCCTCCAGGCTAAACAATTCTCTCTCAACTGCTCCCCATAGGACTTATTCTCCAAAACATTCACAAGATTTTTTCCCTCTTTCTGGACATGCTCCAGCACCTCAATGTCTTTCTTGTAGTGAGGAGGACACAGTACTTGAAGGGCAGCCCCAGCAGTGCCAAGTACAGGGGGACAATCATTTCCCTAGTTCTGCAAGCCACACTATTCTCAAAGCAGGACAAGATGTTATTGGTCTTCTTTACTACCTGGTCCACCAGCCTTTCTGGCTCATATTTAGCTGGCTGTTGACCAGCATCCCCAGATCCTTTTCCACTGGGCTGCTTTCTAGTCACTCTTTCTCCAGCCTGTAGCAACACATGGGATTCTGGTGGCCAAAGTGCAGGATTCCGCACTTACCCTTGTTGAATCTTATATTGTTGGCCCATGAATCCAGCCTGTCCAGATCCCTCTACAGAGCCTTCCTACCCACCAATACATCAACATTCCCACCCAACTTAGTGTTGTTCACAAACTTACTGAGGGTGCACTTGATCCCTTCATCCAGATCATCAATAAAGATACTAAAGAGGACTGGACCTAATAATGAGTCTTGGAGACACCTCTTATGACCAGCCACCAACTGGATGTGACACCATTTACCACCACTCTCCAGGCCTGGCCATCTATCCAGTTATTAACACAGTGGAGAATGCACCTGTCCAAGCCATGGGCTGCCAGCTTTTCCAGAAAAATATTTTGGGAGACAGTGTCAAAAGCTTTGCTGAAATTAAGGTAAACTCCATCAACATCCTTTCCCTTATCTACTAGGCATGTCACCTTGTTATAAAAGCAGATTGCATTGATCAGACAGGACCTGCCTTTCCTAAACTCATGTTTACTGAGTCTGATCCCCTGGTTATCTTGTATGTGCCCTGTAATCACACTCAAGGCGATCTGTTCCATAACGCTGCTGGGCATCAAGGCCAGGCTGGCAGGCTAGTAGTTCCCCAGATCACCCTTCCTGCTTTACTTGTGGATGCATGTCACATTAGCCAACTCCCAGTCATCTGGGACTTCCACAGTTAGCCAGGACTGATGATAAATCATGGTGAGTGGCTTAGCAAGCTTTTCTGTCATATCCCTCCACATCCTTGGATGAATCCCATCCAGGCCAATAGACTTGAGTGTCTAAACATCTCAGCATGTCACTAACTACTTACTCATGGATTGAAGGGTAACTGCTCTGATCTCCATCCCTGTCTAGCAGGTCAGAGGGCTGTGTCTTGGGTTGAGCAGGCAAAATACCAACTACCTGATACAGAATCAGTCTCCCTCCCCTCAACCCCTGAGAAAAGGGAGGGGAAAAAAATTTAAAACTTAAAACTGGTTTATATATTTATACAGAAAAGAGAAAATTAAAATAAAACTACAATATAACACACACACCTACACAACTTAAATATAACAACCCTCTATCTCCCACCAAAACCAGATCCCATCACTCCAGATCCATAAAGCACCCCAAAAGACATCCAGCAAGAAACAGAGAGAAACGACAGTAAAATATTTGCTTCCCTGAACTCAAACAAAATGCAAAGTAGCAGTGTGCAGCAGCCAAGGCTCACTTCAGCAAGACTGCATCTGCATGTCTTGCCTCTACCTCAGCCATGATAGGAACTGCGAAAACACCTTCTACTCTGCTGTATTTATATCCCAGTTTGTGTCACCTGATATGAAATATTTCTTTGGTTGCTTAAGTCAGGTGACACCTGTCTCTCCTAATCTACGTAAGACGATCTGCTAAACAGAGGCTTACCAAAAGGCCTAACTAAAACTACCACAGGTTGGTTTTCCTGATGATCACCAGTCTTTTTGTTAAAGACTGAGGCAAAGAAAGCATTTGGTACCTCAGTCTTTTTCTCATCCTTGGTGACAATGATTTCTCCTTGCATCCAGTTGTCTTGGTTGCATTTTGGTTTCCCAGCCCCAAGCTGCCCCTCCTTCTCCCTCCATTCCTCAAAGCAGGGAAAAGGAAAAAGGGAAAAAGAACTTGAAAGAAACTGAATTAAGTCAGGGTATATATGTATATTTCTAAATGTTTACAATTATATGTATACAATCTACACCCACAATAGGAAAAGAAAGGGAAAAGAGAAGGGGGAAACAGGGACAACAAAAAGACAAAACAGAAGCAATAGGTACCAAACACCTCCGTCCGCCCCCTAAGTAAACCAGTGCAATACAATCCTACCAAAAACTCTCAGAAGAAAGTCAGCCCCCACTCTCACGCCCCCTCACTCAAGTCCTTTCTCCAATCTTCTGCGTGGCTCCAATAAGGGACCAGGAGCAGCAATAACTCCCTGCTCCCCAACACTCACTGGAAACAGAAGGCGGCCACTTCCTATCTCCCTGTCTCATATCCTCCCTTGTCACGTGGGAGGGGAAAAAAACGGGTGAGGAATACCTGGGAGACATGCCCCTCCCTAGTTATATCTGGTTCCCAGGGAAGGCCTGGATCAAACCGTCACACCAGTAAAGAATGGAGATTATCCATTGCTCTCTTTTTGTGGTTAACATATTTATAAAAGTATTTTTTATTATATTTCACAACTGTGGTCAGATTGAGCTCTAGACAAGCTTTCACCTTTCTGATATTCTCTATATGTGATCTAACAACCTCCTTGTAATCTTCCTGAGTTGCCTGCCCATTCTTCCAAAGGTCATGACCATCGTTTTCCCTGAATTTCTGCAAAAGCTCACTGTTCACTCAGCCCAGTTTCTTCCCCACTAGTTCATCTTTCTGCAAATAGGGATGGCCTGCACCCTTAAGATTTACCTCATGAAGTATGTTCAGGCATCTAGGACCCTTTTTTTATTAAGGATTTTTTTCCCAAGGAGCTCGAACCAGTGTCCTGAGTAGGCCAAAGTCCACCCTCCAGAAGTCCAAGTTAGAGGTTGTGTTTACCCCATTCCCTTACTTCATCAAAAATCAAAAACTGTCATTTTGTGGTCATTATGACCATGATGCTGTTCAACCACCACATCTCTCACTGGCCCTTCCCTCTTTGCAAACAGCAGGCCTCACAGGGCACTTCCCCTGATAGACTCACTTACCAGCTGTGTCAGAAAGTTGTCTTCTACACACTCCAGGAATTGTCTTCAATTTTCAGCAGACATCTGGCAAATTAAAGTCTCCTACAAGACCAAGGACTAACGATCATTAAATGTCAGTCAGCTGCTTAAATACTTCATCAGCCTCTTTATCCTGATCAGGTGGTCTGTAACAGACTTCAAGAGGATATCTGCCTTGTTGGCCTTCCCCCTGATTCTCACCCATAGGCACTCAACCTTACCATCACTATCCTTGAACAGTCAAAACACTCCCTAACATACAGAGGGACATCACCACCTCTCCTTCCACACCTGTCACTTCTGAAGAGCTTGTAGCTATTTATTGCAGCACACTGGTCATGCGAGCCATCGCAACATGTTTCTGTGAGGATGAGTAAGTCATAGCTTTCCCTCAGTACAATGGTATTCAGCTCCTTCTGTAATCCATGCTGTGTGCAGCAGTGTTGATACACTTCAACTGAGGTATCACTTTCACCCCCAAAATGGGCATGCATCTCTGCTGAACTTGGTCTTACCCTCTTCTCCCATCAAACCTACTTTAAAGCACTCTCAATCAGAGCTGCCAGAATCCTTTTCGCCCTTTTTATATAGGTGAACCTCATCTGTCTCCATCAGGCCTGGTGCCATATAAACCACTCCATGCTTAAAAAAGTCAAAATTCCATTGATAGCACCCATCTTCAGGCCACATGTTGATCAGATGTGTTCTCCTATTCCTTTCAACATTCTTTCCTCCTACCAAAGGAATTAAGGAAAACACCATCTGTGCTCTTGTCCCTTCAATCAATTTTGATAGCCCTAGGACTTCTCCCACCAACCTTATTACTGCTGGCCTAGACAGCAAGCAGAAGGTAATAATCAGAGGATTGGAGTAATCCTGGGCAATATCTCTTAGCCAGGATGTAGGGAGGCAGCAGATTTCCCTGGGAGATGGGTCTGGCCAGTACACAGGGCCCTCAGTTCAGAAGGCTCTCCCATCAACAGGGAGTCACCTAAACAATTACCCTTCTTTCTTTCTTAACACCCATAGTTATAATGTGTCTGGTTCACTGACTTGTTCTGGGCAACTCTCCAGAAAGACATTCACCTTCACTATTGTTTGCCTGACCCTTGAGTTCAGAACTTCAGACTCATTCTCATTTGGGAAGGTGAGAGAGGCTAGGAGGAGATTCTCCTGCTTAAATGAGCAGGATCTGTTTCCATTCCCCCTCATCTTTTAGGTCCCTTCATTCTGTCTGATGCTGAGAGGATCAGGTCTTTGGCATTGCTGAACTTCCATCTGCTGTATTTCTCTCAGGGATGAAAGGATATCACTCCACCAGCCTATTTCTCTGTCATGCTCCTGATTCTTCTTAGCCTCTTCACTTCCTCTTTAAGCTCTACCACCTGGCTGAGCAAATCATCCACCTGGTCACACCACATGCAGGTGTTGTCTCTGCTGCCCTCCAGTACTAATGCCAGGTTTAAACATTCCCTGCAGCCAGAGACCTGGACAACAGCGTGCTTTTGAGGGAACTCTGTCTAGGTTGCCAATGATTTTTGACTGTGTGGAATCTGTCATTGGGTCTGTTGTAGCTGGGCAGGCAGGAACCGCAGGAACCAGAGGGTAGCTCTGCCCTGCCACACAAACCATCCATGCAATCCAAGTCACCCCTGGGCTTGTCTCAGTCACTCTTGCTGCTGCCTCAACAATGCTTTGTTTTGGTTTGTTATTATATTTTTTTCTACAGAACATCTGTCAAGTTTTATATGTGTTTTTGCTCTGCCACCACTTAAAACAAAGATATTTCAAAGTTTGCAACTAATAAAACACTAGACTAATCAACCAACTAAAGCTTTTCCTGTTCTTTTTGTCCTTAATTTTATCACTAAGTTTCCCATTTTTGACAAAGTAGAAAGCCTGAATAATCAGTCAGCTGGCAGTGGTTCCTTTCTGAAGAGTAGAAGGAGGAAAAGAAGGAAGAGCTCAAGGTTGGTCTCTACAGAAGAAAATATTCCAACTTGTATTAATGTAGAATAAGTACACTTCTATTTTGGGGGCGGAGGTGGGGGTGGGGGTGTTTGGTTTTGTTTGTTTGGTTGGTTTTGCTTTTGTTTTGTTTTGCAGAGGTTTTCTATCTCATGATCAATAGTCCAGACACCAGAGTATAAAATCGATTTGACATCTTGCAACCTGATAAATACAAGTGTTTACAAAAAATGTGTGAGTCCACTTTAAGAGGCTGAAAAACCTCCCCCCTTCCCCACATAGGTTGTAATTCAAATCAGTCAGGAAGAAAAAAGAATTATTTTTGATTTTTATGACCAACCATCAAAGTTGGACTTTCCTCAGGTGTTTAGTAGGTGATTTCAGGTCTCATCTCTTACTGAATTTTGATAGAAAATAAGTTGAAGTTTTGGAGGACTTTTTATTGTGCTTTTAATTAACACTTCTATCTGAATCTGAAATGGCAAAAGCCACTGAAATTTCACTGTGATACCAGAGCTTCTGTGAGAAAATTTTCCTATTACTATTTTCTACATAAAACTTTAAATTATCTCAAGAATTAAATTGATGTATAGAATATTGATCCAGATGAAAGTAGTAGGGAACAGTTTTCCACAGAATATTTCCCACCAACTAAGGTGGCAATCTGCATATGCATCTAATAAGGGATTTTCATACTCTCAAGAACATTTATTTTCTACACACACCTTCATCTTAGAAATCTGGGGTATTTATAGATGCAATGAGGTTTTCTAGTTTGTCAAAATTGGTTCCCATTGAAAAACACAAATTTAGAACTCTAGTAAAGTTACCATGGTGCTTGGCTTAAATTGAGTGCTTGCAAGAGACTAAATGTGGGTATTAATTATTGGTTTGGGGGGTTTTATGTTAATCTTTAAAGGTTCTTGGGCACTAAAGAAGCAGCAGCCTGTAAAACTTGTAAATTTTCTTTCTTGTGGCTTTCTCCAGGAAGATATATATTATGAATTTTACAAACATTGCAGTAAAATAAAAAAGACAATTAAGTTCAATAAATAATGAAAACAATCAAGAAGTTTGTGAAAAGAGTGGCATGCTACTTCTATTTTATCATAGTTGATTTTGTACTTTGAATGAGATTATAAATGCAGCAAAAGAATTTTCTGAAATTTGTATGCTACTTATCCAGTAGCCATGCCTGGAATGCAAAATACTTATTCTTCAATTGTATTTTAGTTCTTTCATTGTTGAGATCAAGAGGATAAACACATCATTACCATTACAATTCAAGTTGGCAACAGAGGAAGTCAGAAATTGAAAAATCTTTGATGTCCACTATCATGTACAAGAGGTAAAGTAGCTAAGGAAGACACATCTAAAGTGCCTTGATTCAATTTGTGCATAAGAAGTCAGGAGAAATATCATTACGGTGCCTAGGGGAAGGTCATGTTAGAAGTGCACAGCCTGATTTAGAGCCATCACACATCTGGACTTATTGGAGTTTCCGAGTAAAATGATGAAATACATCTCAGGCTGCAAGCACTGCAGTATGGACAGCTCTTTTTCCTCTAAATGCCAAATAAAAAGCTTGTAAATTTATAATACCACCTGCTCTCTTTCACTCTCATACTCTCTAACTTTACCCACCTTCAATTTCCCTCCTTCCTCCTAGCAAAAAAAAGGAGGTACAGGCTAATTT